>NC_139154.1:21958731-22558731 GCF_964270905.1 Leucopleurus acutus
TACGTTGGAATATTTTTCATGCATTTCTCATCAGTCCACTGTCTTCTGGTGGAGGACATCAATGGGTATGGGTAGTCTGCTAGGTACCTGGTTCTCTGAGTAATTCTGTTCCCACCTCCACTACCCATCCCCAGGATGGGTAGTCCTGAATACATGGCATTCAGCTAAAAGCATTAAGAAATAGAATTGCTTGGAAAGTTTTGATCCAAGCAGGGATTTTTTTTTGTTGTAGTGGGTGTTTTTCCTTTCTCCTCTTCTTCCCTCTCTTTGTGTGTAAAGAGAGAGATTAAAGGAGAATGAGGAAAGCAGGTACAGCGCCCCCTATACTCTATTTCCCAGCATGAATTAATAATAATGACAATACCAGGAATGGGACTCTATTTCATTGTTCCAGTAGAGGCAGTGCCAGATCACTGAGACATTTGCTCAGAAATTGCTAGTTTTTATTCTGTTTCCCTCTTTCTCTAAAGATCTTTAACTGTAACATTTTGAATTCTTGTCCTATGATACCACTCTCACTTAAAATATTTTAACTTGCTTTTTTTAATAACAGAACTGTGAAAAGATAGAGAACAATCAAAACCCATTTTTAAAGAAGAATGCAGAGTTTAAAGATCAGGGATATTATACCTGCATGTTTTTCCTTCTTCGTAATGGCAAACTATTTAACGTCACCAAAACCTTCAATATAACAATAGTTGGAGGTAAGAGAAATCTTAGAATCGGGAAAAAACAAATGCATCGTAGTAAAATGGAATATTTTCTTTTTTTCGAAAGCCGTACGGAAAGCCTGAGGCAAACTTAGTTGGAGTCGTGACCACATCACTAGTTCAAATTTAAGGGTGAAAATCATTTCGGCATCACCTGCCATGCTGAAAAATTTTGGGGGGGGATAATAATGAAGGTTTATATAGGTGAACCTCTGATGCGTCAGTTCTCTTATTTGGTATTTGACTAAATTGTGGAATCTTTTGTTATTAAGCATCTGCTTGCACTCAGTAAATACTTATTGATGGGTGTCTATACTCAGTAAACTGTACTGGGTATTGGGAGGTAAGGGAAGCATGGAAATACAAAATGGAGTGAATACGATTCTCAGGAATTTGATTATAGTCAGGAAAGGTTGAAGCCAAACCCGGCCTCTGTACCCCGACACCAAATTAAATCTCTGAGACAGAGTTGTGGGTGAAGTAGAAAGAAACAGCTTTATTGCTTTGCCAGGCAGAGGGGACCACAGCGGGTTCATGCCCTCTAGACTGTGTCGGGCCCTGGAGCGGGTCGTGAGGAGTCTTATAGCGTTCAAGGAGCAGGGCGTGGTCAGCTCGTGGACACTCCTCTGATTGGCTGGTGGTGAGGTCATCTGGAGTCGGCATCATCAACCTTCTGGTTCCAACCGGTCTGGGATCTAGGTGCTTACTGTAGTCGACCTAAAAAATATGCACAACCTAAAAGCTGAGAGTTATGTTTTATTCAGTGGGAATTTTTAGGATTTCAAACCTGGGAGGCAGCATCTCAAGTAACCCTGCGAGAACTGCTCCGAGGAAGCGAGGGGGGGACCCAGGTTATATAGAAGTTTTGCAACAAAGGGCAGGTAGTCTGAACGTCAAAAGATTATTGTTAATTAAAGAAAGCCAGATATCCCAAGTTAAGGAATTTATCGCTTTTCTATGTATGGGAAGATGCAAGAGTCTGGGCTGTCTGGCATCATTCCTCTGATGTGCACCTCAGCTATCTGGGACCAGTATCCTGTGTTTTCTCACCCTGAGTTTCTTCAGGGCACCCTAAGGAGTGGCTGCAGTCTGATGGCTGCTGGATGGTAGGTATTCTTTTCTTCCTGGGTTTCCTCAGGGCTCACCAGCTCCCTTGGAGGGCTGCAATCGCTGATGACTGTGACATCCTTTGTTTACTGATATGGCAGGAAATATTCCATTTATCACCATTAACTTCTCCCGCCTGGAGGGGGTTTCAGTATCTGCAAAACAGCTGAAATATATCGTTGTGTGTATCCCTTGAAGGGAACCAGAACCCTGCCCCAAGGCTGCACTGTTGTTTCCTGACTGCTCCTCCCTTGTCTCTGCATCCCCTCCCTTCCCTGATTAGCATCTGTTTGAACCTGTCAGTGGAACTTGGGGAAGGTCCTGGAGGCTGAATGAAGCCTATTTCCTGTAATCCAGAAATGGGGGACATAGAAAGGCTTTTGTGCCCAGGAGCCCCACAGGGCCCTGCTCAGTATCGAGGTGATAAGCCCCATAGAAGCACCGTAGAATACGAAATTGGAGTCATCTGTGAGGTGTTCAGGGTGCAGAGAGAGTCCAGAGGAAGAATAGATGTCGGAGGCTCTGTGTGAGCTAGTTCTCAGAGGCTGCGTGTGATGGACGGGCAGAAGGACGAGCTGGGGTCGGGCTGGAATAAGAACGTATAAGGAGCACAGGCGTGGCTGTAGAAAAGGGCTGTATATTTTGGGATGATGGCTACTAGTTTGGTTTATCATGAACCCAGACCATATATAATGGAAAAACTGAAGCCTGGAATTTTAGGGTGACAGAGACCCTGGAAGTAATTTAATTAAACCCTATCCAGTGAAGATGTCCTTCATATGACTCAACCAATAATAGATCATTCAGGAACTACCATAGAAATTACCAAATCACACAGCAGACGGGTCCAGATTTTTTAAAATTAATTAATTAATTCACTTTTGGCCGCGTTGGGTCTTCATTGCTGTGCACGGGCTTTCTCTAGTTGCGGCGAGCAAGGGCTACTCTTCATCACGGTGCACGGGCTTCTCATTGTGGTGGCTTCTCTTGTTGCAGAGCACGGGCTCTAGGCACGCGGACTTCAGTAGTTGCAGCACGCAGGCTCAGTAGTTGTGGCTCGCGGGCTCTAGAGCACAGGCTCAGTAGGTGTGGTGCACGGGCTTAATTGCTCCGCAGCATGTGGGATCTTCCCGGACCGGGGCTTGAACCCGTGTCCCCTGCATTGGCAGGTGGATTCTTAACCACTGCGCCACCAGGGAAGCCCTGGGTCCAGATTTTAAGGATTGATTGTAGAGAAGTCTTTTTTTCTTATTGAGTCCAATTACTCCTTCTTGTAGCTTCCACTCACTGTTTGTGTTTGCCTTGAGTAACCCCACAGATTGTCTGGTCCCTTCTGAAAATGACAGCTCCTTCGAGTGTCTGAAGACAGGTGACTGACCCACCCTTCACGTTCTTTCTCATCATCCAGGAAGCTGTAAACTCCTGGGATGACTCATTCAACAACGTTGTGGGTTCACGGTTACCGGAGCTCATCGACTTTAGAAGCGTTTTCCCTCTTCTCTCCAGCCATCCACTTATATAGCTGTACTCCACGCATTGCGAATGGACAAAGTACCACAAACTTCCTGTCTTCAAACTGCACAGATGTGTTAGCTTACAGTGCTGGAGGTCAGAAATCTGAACCGGGTTCACTGGGCTGAAATCAGGGTTTTGGTAGGATTGCATTCCTGCTGGAGGTTCTGGAGGAGAATCGATTCCTTGCCTTCTGCAGCTTCTAGAGGCGCCTTGCATCCTTGGTGCACGCCACGTCCTCCGTCCTCAGGGCCCACAGTGCAGCGTCTTCAGATCTCTTTCACCTCTTCCTTCATCTCGTCATCTCCTTTTCGGACTCTGACCATCTGCTTCCTGCTTCTGAGGATGCTTGTGATCACACTAGGCCCACCTGGCTAGTCCAGAACACCCTCTGTATCCGAAAATCCTAAATTAAATCATATTGCAAAGTCCCTTTTGCCGTGTAAGGTATAATATTCAGCATCTGGGGGTTAGGATGTGAACACCTTTGGTGGGGGGACATTATCCTGCTTGTCACGCCCCATAACCTGGGTATCCCATAACTAAATTCTTAAACTCAATAAGTTCTATTTATCTACCTTAAATCCTTCAGTTTGACTTTCTTTAATATCGTGTAAATCCTACATCTCTGGTCCCTTGACGCTTCCACCGCCAACTTCCTCCCTTCATCCATCTCTGCTTTCTGCCCATCAGCTCCTCTTTCCTTCCTTCTTGGAAGGAGCAGTAAGAACATCCATTATTGGGCTTCCCTCGTGGCGCAGTGGTTGAGAGTCCGCCTGCCGATGCAGGGGACATGGGTTCGTGCCCCGGTCCGGGAGGATCCCACATGCCGCGGAGCGGCTGGGCCCGTGAGCCATGGCCGCTGAGCCTGCGCGTCCGGAGCCTGTGCTCTGCAATGGGAGAGGCCACAACAGTGAGAGGCCCGCGTACCGCAAAAAAAAAAAAAAAGAAGAAGAAGAAGAATATCCATTATCCAAAGAGCATGTGCACAAGACCAGGAATTGTGCCAGATTCTTTCATTGAACCCTGTGAGCTTGTGACCTTGGCTGAGTTAAATGACTGAGTTTTTCTCTGCCTCTCATTCCTCACTAGTGACATGGGACAGTAATGAGTTGAGTCATCCCTCAGAGGGTTGCCTTGAGGACCGAGTGAGTGAGGTTGTAGAGCCTTGATAGTGGTGCCAGGGACATGGAAAGCTCTGTTATTACCATCTTAGTATTACCGTCTCCCATCTCCTCACTCCCATATCCCCACACTGCCCCACGTGCTATTCTTCTGTCTTAACCACCCATCTTGTTTTCCTCGTCTTCTTGGAGAACGCCACCTGTGTCTTTCAGGACTCAGCTAAGTGTCCGTCCTCCTCCGTGCTCCCACGGCCTCTTGTTCTTATTTCTGGTTGCTGTCAGAATCAGATGACATGTCTGTTCCTGTCACTAGAATGAGAGCTCCTGGAAAGAAGGGATTAACCTGTGTTCTATTCCTCATGTTGGTCTCTCCTGTACTTACGGCTGGACCTTTGTACATGTGCTCATTACATGTCTGTTGAGTGAATTACAGGCATACCTCATTTTATTGCATTTTGCAGATATTGCATTTTTTTTTTTTTTTTGCAAATTGAAGGTTTGCGGAAACCCAGCATTGAGCCAGTGTATCAGCACCATTTTTCCAACAGCATTATTTTTAAATTAAAATATGTACATTGCTTTTTAGACATAATGCTATTGCACGCTTAATAGACTGTAGTACGGTGTAAACGGTGTAAACATAACTTTTATATGTGCTGGGAAACCAAAAGAGTTGTGTGACTCGCTTTATGGTCACATTCATTTTATTGTGGTGGTCTGGACAGAACCCGCAATACCTCCAAGGTCGCTCTGTACTGAGATAGGAACAGTTTCTTCAGTCGTGCCTCATTCAACAGGAAGTCAGGACTCTTCACCATCCTGGCCCTTTTCCTCTGGATTTGGTGACGTTTGCCACCATTCTTTTAAAATGCGGAGCTTAGAGTTGACGCTGATGATCAGGAGGTATCATGGCCTCTGCTGAGGGCAGCGGGACTGAGCGCCTACCTTGTCTGTGCTCACCTGTGGTCACGGATGTAGAGCTCTGCACTGTCACGTGGGGAGCATCACTGCTGTGGATCACGGGCCTCTCAACCCACCTGGCCTCTCTGCCTTTTGTCTTCATCTCACTCTCTGGCTGACCTGCTGATGTCTCTCCTCCTGCAGCTGACCGTCTCTGTGCCATTTTGATCCAGGGATAGTAACTTCAGAGGTAGACGAGCCATGCCAGGGGCACACACTGAAGTGTTCTCTTCCTTCTGTTACCTTCAGTAGGATTGTACCCTTCACTTTACACCAGTTGTACAAACCCAGTACTGCTCTGGGTTCTCCAGGATCTGCTTCGAGTTCTAGTGGATGGCATCCTTTCTCAAAGATGTCCTTTCATAAAGATGTCCTTTACACCTCCTCTTCCCAGGACTCCCACCAAATTCCTGAGAAAAGGAGATCGATGAAGAGAAAAATAATCAGTAGCAATTTTCTCCAGTACTCAAAACCACCTCCTGCCCCTGTGTGCTTGAAGCAACCTCTGTTCCTCTGTGCTCAGACCTGAGGGTCAGCTCCTTGTCCGGCAGCGGTTCCTCCAGCTCTTCCTGCTGACGTGAATTCTAGTCTTGCCTGGAGTCTGAATCCCAGAAGAGATTCTTACCCTGGGATTTTTGTTTTTTGTTTTTAATTATCTGTGATCTACCTCTCAGCTCATTACAAAGATAGTTGAAGATCACCGTATTTTAACTATTTTATTTAAAATTTTTATTTATCTATTTATTTTTGGCTGCACTGCACAGCTTGCGGGATCTTACTTCCCCGACCAGGGATTGAACCCGTGCCCCCTGCAGTGGAAGCACGGAGTCTTATTAACCACTGGACCTCCAGGGAAGTCCTTTACCCTGAGGTTTTGCTACGCTAGTTTCTTTCTGTATCCTTGCCCGCATGACTCCTCCTTTCCCTTCTTTGCTCTTCACTCTGGAGCGCGTGCTTCCTGGGAGAGCCTAGGAGGGCGTGGGTGCTGCAGGAGAGCCCCTGAGTCCCCTTTAGTCCTCGTGAGCAAGCACATCTGCTGGGCGCCTGGGAGCCCCCATGAGGGAGGCACTGGACATTACTTGTAAATGCCCCAGAAGCACCGGAAGCACTTAGAAGGGGGAGTCCAGGTCTTGAAGAAAGTTGCCGATGCTGCTAATGGGAGCAGCAGGGACTGGACTACGTACCTTGTGAATGCGGGACCACAGGGCTGTCCGCGTTCTGCAGTTATTAGCATCCTAGGTTGTGGGTAGTCCTCAGTGGGAGGTTGCTGCGGGATTGCTTCCTTCCTCAGTGTTACTCAATGGGGCTGAGGTAGAGCATATCTATGTACCTCCAGTCTGGGTCAGAGGTCACTAAGGAACAGAAGTAGAACTGAGTTTACAGGGGTGGACACCCCAGCAGGACTGGGACTAAGGTGAGGCAAGTGAGGCATCCAGGGGCACTCCTCTCACTGTCCTGCCAGGGGAGGGTCTCAGGAGGCTTCTGAGAGTAAGTGCTTTGCCTACCCTACCTGAGTCTTGACCTTGCACCCAGTAAATCTATCTTGAGGAGTTGAGAGCAGATGGAAGGAAGAAAGGCAGAGCAGAAAGACATATCCCAGTGACTCTGCATCTTCTAAGTCCTAAAAGTTTCATTGTCTCCCTGGATGAGCATCTTCTTCTGGCTTTTATCTGAAGCGGCAGAAGGCAGAGGCTGGAATTGAGGGGAGACCAAATTCAGTGTGCTTTCTCCGGTGAGGTGAGCTTTGAGTTGATGGAAAGTGAAACAACGACCAGTATTCCCTGCAACCCTTATTTAATGAAAATACATTAAAGAATAAATGTAAAGTGATGACTTTAGTTAGAATCTTGGTTACCTGGAATAATAAGTGTATTACAACAAATGTCTGTCTTAGCAAAACTCCTTGTAACACTAATGCATTTTTCTTTTCTTTTTTCACTTTCAGACAACAGTAATATAATTCCAGCTCTTCTTGGACCAAAGCTTACGCATGTTAAAGTGGAATTAGGTATATTTTGACATACGTATATTTTGGATTTGTGAATGGGGGTCATAATAGTCTTCCAAGGCTAAATCTGGTTCCTTATTGATCAACATTGTGTTCATAACACATACCATGTTTACTGAAGAATATTGAAAAAGCAGGAAAACCTTGTCATTGTTTGAATGTTGCCCTTTTTAGTAATAATTACAGTTAACAGTCTGTTCAAAAGATTATGGAAGTGCCTGTGGTTTGCAGACCTGTGGTTTTAGTCACTTTGTATGTGGCTTTCCTCTAATAGTATCTATGATCATTTTTAAATATGAAAACTCAATGAGAATACTCTGGAGAAATGATTCAAACGTATTGTGTGGTTTGAATATTTGATTAATGGGTTCACTTTGAATCAATGGACTCGACTCTGCATTTAGGGTTTGTTTAGACGGGTCTTGATGAATCGATATGTCCAGTTGAGTAATTTCTTTCAAAGGAGAAAGGACGGAAGGAAAAGAATAAATTCTCCTATGCTAAACTGAGTATTGGATTAGGTAACTGAAATATGTTATTGTCTTAAATCCTCAGAGCAACTCTGAGGGGTATTGTTCCCATTTAAGCTTTGGATTAAATGACCAAAGCTCAGAAAGGTTAAGTAATTTGTCTGAAGTTAAACCCCCAGGAAAGGGGCAGAGCTGGGATTCAAGTTTCTTACATTGTTTGTTTGTTGTTGATTGTCATTTGATCCTGTTGATTGTTTCCAAAGCACACACCCTTTGACTACAGATGGCCACAGTCATGTATATGACCACATATGCCCAGTGGAGCTCAGATACTTTGCCATTTGTGTTTGTGGCTTGCCTGCTTTCTAGTTTTATGGATTTCTGAACTTTATTATTTTTTCTTCTCATTTTAGGCTTAATTTGCACCTCATTTTTCCTTTGTACACATGAAGAGTTAGAGAATTAATTTAAATTCTCCTCTCCTGTAGTATGTGTATTTTAAGTTCTAAATTTCCCTCGAATCACTGTTTAGCTGTTTCCAACAATGTTGATATGCCATATTTTCATAACTATTCAGTTCAAAGTTTTAACTATTGAAAAAATTTTTCCTTGTGATATTTCTTTCATCTATGGATTACTTAATGTTTCTTAATTTCCAAATATGTGGAGGATTTTCCAGTTATTTTTCTGTTATTGATGTCCAGTTTAGTTCCATTATGGTCCAAGAGTATACATTGTATCATTTAAATCTTAAAATTTGTAGTAACTTACTTGGACCAGAATGTTCTAAGTGCATTTGAAACAAATGTGTATTCTGCAGATTTTGGTTTAGTCCTTCTATAAATATCAATTAGGTGAAGTTGGTTAATGGTACTCTTCAAATCATCAATATCCTTACTAATTGCCAAGAGAGATGTTAATATCTCCAGCTATGATTGTCAAGTTGTCTACATATCCTTTAGTTCTGTCTATTTTTGCTTTATGTATGTTGAGGTTACCTTACGGGCACATACAAATTGATGCCTCTTGAATTGACACTTTAACATTATGAAATTTCTCTCTTTATCTATCATACGATCTTTTCCCAGTCCCTACTCTCTCTCATGTTAGATAGACACACCAGTTTTCTTTTGTTTGGGACTGGCATGTTTTATCTTTTTTCACATCCTTTCACTTTTAACATTTCATTGTCTTTATACACAAAATATGTCTCACACAAACTGCATATGTTTGGATCTTTGTTGAAATCCAGTCTGTATAGTGTTTAGTACATTTACGTTTAATGACTTACTAATACAGTCGGTTTGAGACCTCTCGTGTTGCTGTTTACCAGTTGTCCTACGTCTTATTTCTTCCTTTTATTCTCCTTTCCTTTCAGATTAATATTTTTTTATTTAATCTGTTTTGTTTTCCTCTTAGTTATGCCATTTTGTATTCTTCATTAGTAGTTCTCCTAGAGATTACAATATATATCCTCTTACTACAATAAGGCAAATGCACATATTAGTACGTTGACAATTTCACAGACACGTGAGAACCTCACAACAGTTAATTTCATTCATCCTCTTATCTCACTTTAAACTACTATTTTATGTATTTCTCTCCTGCATATGTTATAAAACTCACAATAATTTGGCATTATTATTGCTTGAAACACAAAAATTATTTTGTATTTACCCAAATGTCTGTCCTTTATTGCACTGTTCATTTCTTAATGTATGTCCTTGCTTTCATCTGGGATAATTTTTCTTTGAGAGTGAAAAATTTCCTTTGGTATTTCTTATAGTGTGGTTATGCTGGCAATAAATCCTTTTGGCTATTATTTACTTGAAAATCTCTCTACCTCCAATTTTGAAGATTTTTTTCAATAATTTCAATAATTCTAGGTTGGCAGTTTTTTCCTGCACTTTAAAGATGCCCTTCTGTTGTTCACTGGTTTCCATAGTTTCTGCTGAAAGACTGGCCTTTAGTCTTATTGTTGGTACTTTGATGTGTCTTCTTCTTCTGGCTGCTTTCAGAATTTTCTCTTTCTCTTTGATTTTGATGCATCCGGGTGTGGTGTTCTTTGCATTTATCCTGATTTTGGTCCCTCTGAGCTTCTTGAGTCTGCAAAGGATGTATTTAATTAATTTGGGAGAGATCCTCTGCCATTATGTCCGAATATTTCTTCTGCCCCTTTCTTCTCTCCTCTCCTGGGCCTCCAATTACATGTATTATGCTCTTGCTCTGTTATTTTTATTTTTTTCCCTTCTGTACTTTAGTTTTGATCTTGGCCTGTAATCAGCCTTAGCAATCCTGACTTCTTTTATGCTCAGACTCTGTTAAAACCATTGAGTTCTTAAATTCATGTTTTTTTCAGTTATCAGTTGCTCATTTGATTCTTTTAAAATAGGTTACTCTTCTTTGTTGAAAACATCCATCTTTTCATCTACTTGTCCATCTTTTCCTCTGTTTTCTTTAACCTATTTATATTAGTTATTTCATACTCTTTATCTGCCAAGTCAGGCATTTGGATCATCTTTGGGTCAACTTCTATTACCTATTTTTTCTATTGATTACTGTCCCCTTTTTTTGCCCTTTGTATGTCTCTCTTTGTTGTTGTTGTTTGTTGTTGTTGATCTTTCTGTATCTAAAACAACCAAGGTGAATGAAGTTTGTATTACTTTTCCCTAAGAGTGTTTGCCTTTTCTTTGTTAGGCAGATAATGTGAGGGTTTGATCATCTCAATCCAGTCAGGAATTGAGCTGAGCAGTAGCTAGGATGCAGGTTTGTTGGATTTAACCTGCTTTTCATCTCTTATGGCTGGGGGGAGACTCCAGTCACGTGTGTGTTGTCCTCCAGTGGGACTTACTCTGCTGAGTACCATGAGACTGCAGGAGAAATCATTAGGCCTTTCCAGCCTCCTATGCTGCCCAAGCCCTTAGCAATAATCCTGTGAGCCCATGTGGCTGTCAGCATCTCCACTGGACTCTCTTTTCTCCATGATGTTCCCTCTATTTTGTACAAACCAAAGCAAATTCCTTCAAGGAATAAAATGGTGGCTATCTCAGCTCAGCCTGGAAGGACTTTATTCCTGACTGTAGTTTCAGTTCATCTGTTTCTCTTTGTTTTCCCTGCACTTTGATGTCTTTAATTTTTAGCTAATTTAATTTTTTTTGTTGTTTTGTATCCATTTTGTTTTTCCAGAAGTTGCAGTGGGTATGTAGGCCTGACACTACCTATTAGACTATAGGTTGAAAAGAAAGTCCACTGGCCATCCTAAGTTTTAATAATTGATTTAGACATAAACATTTGAAGAGTAGCCAGTTCATAGTTTGGTGATGACTTGTAATTGCAACTTAATTTCTCTGATTTATAATTTTTTTTTAATTGGAAAACAAGGCATTTTTTTCCTTAGATGCAGCTCTATATTGTCGTTGTATATTAGGTTAATATACGTTGGCTGTATTAATTTCAACCTTTGAGAAACCTGAGTTTCTAAAATCTGAACATCGGTTGTCAACTTTTACCTAGGAAAAGATGTACAGCTCAACTGCTCTGCCTTGCTGAATGAAAAGGACGTGATTTACTGGAACATCTGGAAAAAAAATGGAAAGGATCCTAATGTACACGAAGAGGAAGGGACAAGAATTAGGTATGAATATGTGATATATATAATACATATCATGATATACAAAAATCATATAGTATCATATATATATGAGATAAAAACACCAGACTCCTGAGTGGCTGACAGGATGCTTGAGATGAGTTTAACTCATAACTTACATATTTTATAATTCGCATACTCTAGGCTGACGCATTATGCAGAAATTTATTGCTGAGACCTAAATTAGAAAAAGAAGGTCAGGGCTTCCCTGGTGACGCAGTGGTTGAGAGTCCGCCTGCCGATGCAGGGGACGTGGGTTCGTGCCCCGGTCCGGGAAGATCCCACATGCTGCGGAGCGGCTGGGCCCGTGAGCCATGGCCGCTGAGCCTGCGTGTCTGGAGCCTGTGCTCCGCAACGGGAGAGGCCCGTGTACCGCAAAAAAAAAAAGAAAAAAAAGAAAAAGAAGGTCAATGAGGCTTTTTAGCATCGCCTTACAGAAGTAGCTTTTGGTCAGTCAGGATCTGATGGGGTGGGGACTTTACCTAAGCATCTTATAAAAGAGCGATTACCTAGGCCACTGTCATTTGAATTTTGAAAATTGCGTTAAATGCTTTGTTTTTACTAGTGTACCAGAGAAAAGTCCAGGTCAGGAGCCTGGGACACGTACAAGTTATTCCAGGCCCCTTGTGTGCAGTAGGCGTGCCTAGTTGTGTTGCCCACGTGTCACCGTGGGGCCCGCTGGGTATCCATAGGTGACAAAGCACGTCATCAGTTCCTTTCCCTGAGGACCCTGGGGGCAGCCCTGGACACAGGTAGGCCATCCATCTATGGCTACCTGTCCAGATCTATGCCCTGAACTTGGCTTACACACACAGCTTTCTTTGTTCTGGTTGTTGAAAAGAATTCATTATAAGATACTTGAGAATTACCAGAAACCACAAAGAGAGAAATAGCCCTCTGAAGACAGCTTTGTGTGTGTGGCAGGGGCAGTGGGGTGGGTGGATTTCTTTGCTGGGCGTGAGATATGCTGACACAGACACTGCTTCCAGCTCTTTAGAGATAGTTCAGAGCTTCTTTCTAGAACATTCCTGACAGGGATTATCTTTCTTAAAGGTGAGAAGTGAGGAATTTTCTCGAGTCCAGAAGGGTCCCCAAAGATTGTCAGATGCCAGTGATGACCCAAGAAAATACTAATTTAAATGACCAGTCTCCTGCCCTGTGACATCGTTGTTGGTCCATCGCCACTGATCGTAATTATGGCAGCACTCTCCTGTCAGAGTCCATTAATGGAAACTAGAAACACACTAAGAACAGCTAGAAAACGCAAACAGGGCAATGGTTAGATATAAATATCTAGGAGGCAGAGTTGATGCAAAAATTTCCAAATGCCGTCTAGTTTAAATAGCCTGTATTAAGGAATGGTTATACTTATTAAAACAAAACATGCGAAGCCTGTGGCCATTACAATGTTTCTGAATGGCTTTGGGTCATTACTGTCGTTATTAAGGTAACTATACACTCAGGTTCTAGGGAGTAGTGGTCCGAAGGTGTCTGTCACCTTCGCTGCACTTGTGAGGTTTTTTTTATCCCCTCGCCCAGAGCCGGGTGCGTGATTAGTGCTCATGGAGTGTTGGCTCGGCTGGATTGCGTGGCTATCCTGCCACTTCATCTTGTCCTCAGTGTCTGTCCCCCACCGGATTCCTGCATTTCCTCCTTCTCATGATCCATTGTTTATCTCTGGAGGCACAGAAGACCAATTCACCAAACTTACTAGAGACGGAGCTTCAGCTAAGCTAAGGGCTTAAGCGAGGCTAAATCCTTCCTCACACTGGGCTCATGAACTTATGTCATCTATTCTGGCTTCTCAGTGGGGTTTGTTTTACTTTCTTTGTGGATTTTACATTGATGTTAGATGGTTGATATTTCTGGGTGGGTGACTTCTGTACAGATGTATGACTTCTCTTCTAAAATGCATTTGAGACAGTTAGAGGCTACAGTGGGTACCACGTCCAGCTGCGGGGGGCCTGCCGTGTGAGCGACTACACCTGGGAGTGCTGGCTGACGGCGCACCTTCAGAGCCTGCCACTAGCAGGAGGCAGGTGCCAAGAGCGTGTGCCCTGCATCAGGGACAGGGTGGCTTGAGTCCTTTTAGTAGAGAAAGAGAGCTGGCCGCTCCTGGTGGCCTCCGGTCATTTTCTGACACTCACTGAGCAGCTTAATTGGCATTTCTCATGTGCTTGGGGGTGCCTGAGAATAGTGGTTTTAATTTATTTTAAATGCTGAACAAAAGAGGAGTGGTCGTTAGGACTGCTAGGACACACTTGATATGAATCTGCGTCTGTATTAACGATCCGCGGCATCGTCACAGCTGGTGGAGACTTCACAGTGGGAGGAATGCTGAGTCGTCAGGACAGGAGGAACGGGGGAAAACGCAGACACACCTGGGAGATATTGAGGGTTCAGTTCCAGACCACCGCAGTAAAGCAAATATCAAAATAAAGCAAGTCACGTGAATGTTTTGATTTCCCCATGCATAGAAAAGTTATGTTTACACTATACTGTAGTCTATTAAGTGTGCAATAGCATTGCATCTTTAAAAATGATGTACATACCTTAATTAAAAATACTTTATTGCTAAAAAAAATACTTTATTGCTAAAATAAATGCCCAAAGCATTATGATAGTAACATCAAAGACCACCGATCACAGGTCCCCTTAACAAATATAACGATAATGAAAAAATGTGAAAGTTTGAGAATTACCAGAATGTGACACAGAAACATAAAGTGAGCAAATGCTGTTGGGAAAATGGCACCAAAAGACTTGCTTGAGACCCTGTTGCCACAAACATTCAATTTGTAAAAAGTGCAGTTTCTGCGAAGCATAATAAAGCAAAACTCAGTACAGTGAAGTGTGCCTGTAATTGAGAGAGAGAATATTTTCTTGTGTTTTCAACTGAGCATCGTTACCTCCCAGGCGTTTTAATTTTAGGCAGTTTGCAGCGCCGTCCGCAGATGGTCTCAGGAGGGCTGAGACCCCCGGGGAGCAGGAGACTCACACCTGAAGAGAACCCACCGGAAGGGGACGATTCCCTGGAGTCCACAGAGCCGTGTCTTTGTGCAGATGCATTTGCACATACAAATTCCTCTTTCGTGGGTAACGTGTTGGCAATGCCACAAAGCCTATTGCTAAACCATTTTCCTCTCTTACAGGACTTCAGAAGGCAAATGGCTTGCTTCAAAAATACTGAGAGTTGAGACTGTTAATAAAAACAATCTGAACTTTTCATATAATTGCACTGCAGCCAGCGAGGGAGGCATAGACACCAAAAGCTTCATCTTATTGAAAAAAGGTGTGAGAAATTTTATCTTTGGCAGTTTGTGGAAACCTAGAATGTAGCGGCTGAGAGACCTGTCGTCGCTCATCACTTCCTCATCTTACACACCAGGAACCAAGCTCCTGAGAGGTGAAGGGTTTGCCCTGTGTCACAGGCGTTCCGTGGCAGAGCTAGTGCTCAGCCCTTGCTGCAATCCCCTGTGCCCTGATTCCAAGCAGAGAATGAAAACCTCAAGCGTATTCTTTTGCTCTCAAACATATTCCAATCCTGTGTAGCAACCAGGGGCCCAGAGCGGGGAGGTAGGTAGAGCTCAGGGTTGGTGAGTCACAGGGGAGGTGGTCCGGGCAGCTCTGGCACACTCTGAACAACAGGAGGAAAGTTTGCTTCTCCGTGTAGGATGAGACCAGTGGTCCAGGAGTAATTGCTGCCTCCACCCTACCTTAGCTGGGCCCTGGGCACAGGTGTGTCTGTGGTGTGGTCTTTCGTTCAACAAAGACTCACTTAGGCTTCCCTCTCTTGGGATAGTCCCTGGACTTGGCAAGTGGACAGTTAGTTGATGGCTCTGATCACTGGACTCAGAGTTTTTCAGTGCCCACCTGATGGAGGGCATCCTCCACCAAAACAGTCCAACCGAGGGCCACAGACTCAGGAGCTGCTCAGAAGTAGTTCTGTAAACTGTCCTAGATCAATGCGTGGCTGTGCTCTCTCTGCCATAGATGTTTCTACCCTGATCATTTTTTCCTTCTGCTGGGCTCACAAATGTTGTGTGGGGAATAGGGTCTTTGACTCCACCATCATCCCCGGAGGAGTGTGTGGGCCAACGTGAGAGTGGTATTTGTGCGGCACAGTCATAGATATGTAAGCCTTTCAGAGATGCCGGAACCCCAGGGGCTGGCTTTATTCAGAGTTCACTTACCAAGCAACGATGGTTGCTTACTTACATCCTAATAATTAATTTTACTGGAAAGATAATCCCTAAAATTGTGCCACGATGGCAAGAGTTTTATGTATGCTTACTCTTTTTGACCTAGAAACCCCACCTTCATTAGAATCTACTCTAGGGAAATAATCAGAAACATAGATAAGGATTTATGCCTGTGTTCATTGCAGCATTCTGTATATTTATGAAAAATTGCAGTCGATCTAAATACTGAGATAATATGAATTATAATTTTAAAGACCTAGAGAAATGCTCCTAATATAATGTTAAGAAATAAAGAGTGATGTTTTCAGGGAAAAAACAAAACCTGGAAGGAAATGTACTAGCCTGTTGGCGGTGGCCGTTGCCACACTGTGGGATGGTTATTAAATAATTATTCTATCCTTCGGACTCCTCTGTGGTATCTCATGTTGTCCACAATGAGCATAAACTGAATCAATCTAGGAAACGTAACTTTTTTCTCAAAGGACACTTTCATATGAAAACATACAAAAACTCTCAGAGCTGAGTGCCAGGCACTGTGTCAACTACTTATGTGTAATATTTAACCCTCCTCCAAAACAGCAACCCTGTAAGTGAAGGAGACAATATCACTAGCTTGATAGCTGTATTATGTGCACAGATGAAATTCTTAGAGTTAGGGCGTCAGTGACTTTCCCTAGGATACAAAGTAGATGATGGAGCCAGGCTGGAGCCCACACAGACTCAGCTCAGTGCTTTTGCTCTCCCAAGGTTCTGCGCCTCCATATATGTTCCCAAGCCGCTAGCTGAGGTTTCGGTGTGGGCCCCTCTGAATCTCATCCTAGTGTCTTATCATCCTAGAGATCCAACTTCCAAAAGTGTGGACAGACTACATCGTAATGCTTTCAGTTCACGTCTCTGAATACCCTTGTACACATTTTTATGGAGCAGAGAGGTCACCACTGGAGACTAGAGGCAGGACTGCAGAGTAACTCAATGGAATGTGTTGGGTAGACAAGTAGATTTGTGTTAAAGGTGAAAGCTGACCACCACAGAGTGATGGCGAAAGATGCTGGTGAAATTTCTCTAGTTTTTCCCATTTTCTTTTTCTTTCTAGAAGACCCAGTTGACATCCCCGGCCACATCTTCACTAGAGGAATGATCGTAGCTGTTTTGATCTCAGTGGTCATTGTGTGCCTAGTGACCGTGTGTGCCATTTATAGAGTTGACTTGGTTCTATTTTATAGACATTTCTTGGGAAGAGATGAAACCTTAACAGGTAATGAATGTCGTCATGCTGGGATTTCTTATTTTACAGTTTTATTAAGAAGCTATATAAATAAACATTAATCTTCACCTCATTTTGATTATATTGTAGACATATTGGCGGTAGAAGTTTTCCATAAGAAAAATTGATCTAAACGAAGTGTCCGTTATGAATGTTGTCTGGGCCACTTTTTCTTGTGCGTACTTATCTGTTGCCAAAAATTGTTCTCTAATTGTTTCATGCATGTGTGTCATGTCCTTCTAAATGCCCTGTGAGATGGTTAGGCCCAGGGACTGTGTGTCTGAATGTCATTGCTCACACGCCATCTGGTGCCTTTACAAAGTTCACACTCAATAAAGGTCATTTAAATTGAATGGAATTGGGAATGCCCTGGCTGTCCAGTGCTTAAGCCTCTTGTGCTTCCAGTGCAGGGGCACGGGTTCAATCCCTGGTCAGGGAACAAAGATCCCATGTGCCACGTGGCAAGGCCAAAAAAATAAAGAACTGTATTATGGTTCATTATTTTAACCTGGCAAAGGAGGCTGCGTGATGTACTTGTAAGAACCTTGAAGTGCACACCAAATGACCTGAGTTCCAGTCCCCTAGATCTGCCACTTTTCATCTACTCCAGCTTCTATCTGGTGACTGTCTCAGTTTCTCTATTTTTGCAGGTGACTAGAAGTCCTCAAGATTCGAAATAGCTACCAAATTTTAAAAAATAAATCTAATCCATTGCACTTGCTTTTGTTTCCGTGTGTGTGTGTGTGTGTGTGTGTGTGTGTGTGTGTGTGTAGGACATACGTAGTTCAAACACCAAAAGTCTTAGAAATTACACATGTACACTTGCCCCGTGCCTGTTTCCTACCCCATCCCACATTGATGTACATCCAAACCAATACGAATAGAGAATCTTATTTCACTCCTGTTTAAAAGACAAATCTTGGCATGCTATGTGCCCTATTCTGAACTTTGCTGTACTATACCTTGGGTACCCTTCCATATTAGTTTATAAAATCTCTCATTTTTTAGGGTTGCACAGTGTTTTATTTCTGTGGATGTATTATTGTTTATTTAGTCACCGTGTGATGGACGTTTGGGTTGCTTAAGACCTTTTGTTACTGCAGAAATGACGTGGTGGATAACTTTTGTACAGTTATTGTTTCACATGTGTGCAGTGTAACTGAAGGAAAAATTCCCTAAAGTGGAATTACTAGAAGTGCAGAGGTGGATATAGTTGTTATTTTGATTGATATTACCAATTTGCACTCCATATTTCTCTACTGCCTACCACCTTCAAAGGACGGGAGTACATTTTTTTCTCATAGCCTTACCCACAACCTTTTGGATATTTGCCAATCTGATAGATAAAATCTGAGGGGTATCGAAGTGTAGTTTTCACTTGCATTTTGCTTACTGTGCAGAAGTATGAGCAGCTTCTCATGTGTTTAAGACCCATTTGTATTTCCTTTTTCAAAGTACCCATTCATATTCTTTGCCCATGCTTCTACTGGGTTGTTGACTTTTTTTTTTTTTTTGCTTGCTTATTTTTAGCAGCTATTTACATTTTAGGGAGGTTAGCCTATTGTCTATAATATAAAATGCAAATATTATTCCCAGGTTGGTGACAGTGGTGTGCTTTTGACTTTCTTGATACTGGTGTGCTACATGGAAGACTTTTTAATGTGCAGGCATACCTTGAAGATACTGTGGGTTCAGTTTCAGACCACTGCATAGAGCTAATATCGCAATAAAGTTAGTAACACGAATTTTTTGGTTTCCCAGTGCATATAAAAAATATGTTTACACCATAGGGTAGTGTATCAAGTGTAAAATAGAATATGCCTAAAAAACAATGTATATACCATAACTTAAAAATACTTTGTTGCTAAAAATTGCTAGACATTATTTGAACCTTCAGGAAGTCATAATCTTTTTGTTGGGTCTTTGTTCGAGGGTCTGGCCTCGATGTTGATGGCTACTGACTGATCAGGGTGGTGGCCTCTGAAGGTTGGAGTGGCTGTGGGGCTTTTTAAAAGTAAGACAACAGTGAAATTTGCTGCATCGATTGACTCTTCCTTTCACAAATGATTTCTCTGTAGCATGGGATGCTGTTTGATAGCATTTTTCCCATGGTAGACCTTCTTCCAAAACTGGAGTCAGTCCTCTCAAACCCTGCTGCTGCTTTATCAACTAACTTTATGTAATATTCTGAGTCCTTTGTTGTCAGGTCAACAATCTTCACAGTATCTTCACCAGGAGTAGATTCCATCTCAGGAAAACATTTTCTTTGCTCATCCGTTGAAAGTTTCATCGTGCAATTAAGTCACATCTTCAGGCTCCACTTCTAATTCTAGTTCTCTTGCTGTTTCCATCATAGCTACAGTTACCTCTCCCATGAAGTCTTGAACCCCTCAAAGTCATAAAATAATTTTCATATTTTTCCTTTGAGTTTTTATAGATTTATTATTCACATTTACAACTTCTAATTTACTAATATAAAAATAACGAAGTTAATTCACTTTGCTTTGAGCTAAATTTGTCATTAAGTTATAGAATTATTTGTTTTCTATGAAAAATATTTTATTCTTTAATTTAAGAGCTTCATTGAGGTATGATCAATATACAACAAACTACACATATTTAATGCACACTGTTCGATGCATTTAGAGGTGAGGATGCTATATTTAACTCTTCTTTTTCAATGATTCTGTTCCCATTTTTCAGAACTTTCGCTCCAATTTGTACTTAAATAAACCCTTATTTTCACACTAATTAAAAGAGTTAACCTTATCTCCTAGATGGGAAAACGTACGATGCTTTTGTGTCTTACCTAAAAGAATGTCGGCCCGAGAACGGAGAGGAGCACACCTTTGCTGTGGAGATTTTGCCCAGGGTGTTGGAGAAGCATTTTGGGTATAAATTATGCATATTTGAACGGGATGTGGTGCCTGGAAGAGGTAAGAAAGGAAATATCAGATAGAAAACTAGTGGAGTTTTCATCTTTAACTTCATCTTTACTTTTAGAAGATGAAGAGCTTAGCCTTACAGAAGGCTATTCTGCTTGCTTAAAAACAAACAAATGAAGTAGTCCTCTAAACCAGAAATAACCAGCTAAATCAATACAAGCAGTAGTGAGAAGATGAGAAGATTGCACTGTTTCCAAAAATGGCCTCTTGGGGACCTGGTCTCTTCACTTGGCTTCACAGTTCTCTGAGTCTTTGGAGAAAGGAAGTGGGCATTCCATTCTCAGAAGCAGGTCCAGAATCATTATCATGAGGCATTTATCTAGAAATACCCCACAGTAAGAATACCTCTTTTGATGATATTTTGTACAGCAGAACCAGTACTTAATTTAATATGTGATCCTTTGGACTATAAAACAGGTTAATTCTTACCAGAAAATGTTTCTTCTTTATCGCATTAACATTGCTGAGAAAATTGAAGTAGAAATTAGGACTGATGGCAAAGGATGAATAAAAGGAGATTGGTGGTTCCTAGAATAATTTAGTTGTGAAATTTTATTTTTTAATTAATATGTGAATACAAATGTCTATAACACATATATTGAAGTATATTACAGTCAAAATCAAAGAAATTTAGTAACATTTCCATGTTTTCTCTGAAAGTTCTCCAGAGCTTTGAAGTCTTCCAGAGATTTGGAATCTGGTGTCAAATTATGTTGGATGCTGACGCATCACAGATGATGCAATACAGATGTCTTCATAGTTACCATCACTCATTCATTCATCCAACATTTACTGAGCACCATCCTTGTGCCAAATTCTAAGCTGGGCATTTAGGACAGAGTAGGAAATAAGAAACAGTTGTGTTTATTTTTTTTCCTCCTGGGTTACAAATTAAGAAGGGAAAATATTACAAATCAGAAATAGAGAATACTTTTTAGTAATAGATAACTTCTCAAAAGGAATAATATGCCAAATTGTCAGATGCATTCAACACTGTGATATTTTTGTGCATCACTCTTTGTATCTAAGAAGACATTCTGTCACGTACAAAGTATTTCTGCTTGACTTTACATCGATTACATCAATTTTATTATATTGGGGTTGGCCCAAAAGTTCATTTGGGTTTCTCCATAAGATGTTACAGAAAAAGCCAAAAGAACTTTTGGGCCAACCCAATATTTCCATTATTTTTCTAGGAGTCATTTTAAAAACATATTTCTTCTTAGTTTTTAAATAAAAATAGAGAATGTTTGTATATTTGATATGATTAGTTTTGGCTAAGAACTCTATCTGAGGAGGGCTAGAGGTCTAGAACAGAGGTTGGCAGTCTTCCATCCACCGGTCAGGTCCTGCCTGCCACTCTTATTGAAACATCTCTACACATATGTTCATGTGTGGTCTGTGGCTGCTTTTGAGTTACAAAAGCAGAGTTGAGTAGCTGTGACAAAGACTGTATGACCCACAAAGGCTAAAATAGTTACCACCTGGCCCCTTTACAGGAAAAAGTTTAGCAACCTGTGGTCTAGAATAATGGCAGGATTTTGTAAAAAAATTTTTAATTCAAATTTTACCATGTTCCACCATCCATGTAAAGAGGCAAGATAGTGGAATGTTTAGGAACGTACACTCCAGAACCAGACCACTTGGGTTCAGATTCTGGTTCTGCCATTTACTAGCCACGTGACTCTGGGCAAGTTACTTAGCCACTCTGCTTTGGCTTCTTCATCTGTAAAATGGGGGTGATCACAATACTTTCTTCATAGGGTCATTATGATGATTAAATGAGTTAATATACATAAAATATTTAGAAGAAGGTATGGCACAGAAAAAGTGCCAAGTAGGTATTCATTATATCATTGTGTAGATGATTGCTTTTTTAATAGGCATATAAAGTTGAGAATTAATGGTTTATCTCAAAGAAAAACTTACTAGTGAATTTGAGTTAATACAAAATAGGACTGTGCAAAATGATTTTTTTTTTTTTTTTTTTTGCGGTACACGGGCCTCTCACTGCTGTGGCCTCTTCCGTTGCGGAGCACAGGCTCCGGACGCGCAGGCTCAGCGGCCATGGCTCACGGGCCCAGCCGCTCTGCGGCACGTGGGATCTTCCCGGACCGGGGCACGAACCCGCATCCCCTGCATCGGCAGGCGGACTCTCAACCACTGCGCCACCAGGGAAGCCCTGTGCAAAATGATTTTAATCTCGTGCCCACCCTTTCAGTTTTCTTAATCTGCCACTTCTCGTATTTTCAGCTGTTGTCGATGAAATCCATTCATTGATAGAGAAAAGCCGAAGACTGATAATTGTCCTGAGTAAAAGTTATATGTCTAATGAAGTCAGGTATGAACTTGAAAGTGGACTCCATGAAGCACTAGTGGAAAGGAAAATTAAAATCATCTTAATTGAATTTACACCAGTCGGTGACTTCACATTCTTGCCTCAATCACTGAAGCTTTTGAAATCCCACAGAGTTCTGAAGTGGCAGGCCGATAAATCTCTGTCTTATAACTCAAGGTTCTGGAAGAATCTTCTTTATCTGATGCCCGCAAAAGCAGTCAAACCATATAGAGAAGAAGCAGAAGTCTTGCCTGTTTTTTCGCAGCCCTGATCTTCAGAAAAGCTGAGCAGAAGAAAGAACTCTTGACACTCTGGGGACTGAGTGTATGAGCCTATTGATAATGAAGGGCATTATTCAAATATTTAACTCTACTCTGTGAATGTCCTAGTCACAGTCTGAAGATGAAACTTGTCATTAGGTTGCCGGGGATAAGACTAAACATTGAGCTATAGTCGTGGGCTCTCAGAAGACCCTGGAATTCAACAGAAATGGGTCTCCTGTTTCTCCCTCTTCCATAACTGGATGCAGGCACTCTGCTCAATCCCATTCAGCAACTGTGAGACTGCACACGGTGCAGAATAATTTATGCCTTAAAATAAGGGCACGTCTTTAAGAGATTTTTTAATGCTAACAATTGAACTGAAGGATTTTAAGTTCACAAAGTGGCATTTCTCTATGAGCCAGTAGGTGACACAGGAACTGGAATGGTGCCTTCACGAACCCACAATAGCTCCCTACCTCTAAACACCTCTGACAGTGCCTGGGATGCGGGGTGCAGAGTGGGGCTCTGGGAGAACCGACAGGGCTGCGAGCAGAGCAGGGAGCGAGGTGTGAGCTGCTGTAGCAGGGCCTCAGCCTCAGAGCACGTGCATTAATGTATCCTGGCTACAGCTGTAGGCCTACAGTTCTTGAAACCCCACTAAGATGCTGCAGAGGGCTTGCTTAATTGGACCTATTTGTGGGAACTTCTTAAAAAGAACTCAAAACAACTTTTTAATCTTTCATGCCAGACACAAGTTTTAATTCAAATAATTTTCTGGGTCTTTCCAAAAAATGGTCTAAAACATTTGTTGATTCTGCATAAAGGTTTAGACACAGGATGGGTGCCAGATCAGATGAGTTATTCAACAGCCAAAAAAGGATGGTTACTTGCTTGATTTTTAAAAGGCGACAGATTTTAAATGCCCTTTGGGTGGAGGCAGCATGGCAGCCAAGACACTTGAGCTCAAATCCCGGGTTTACCACTTCCTCTGTGATCTCCGGAAACTCTTCTAACTCATCTGTGATGCAATTTCCTCATCTGTAACATTAGAATTTATAAGAACTGTACAGGGGGACTAAGTGAATAAATACAAATGAAGCTCTTACAACAGTTCTTGACACAAACTTAACACTCAATAAGTGTTGGTATTGCTACGTTTGTTATTGTTATTAGTTATCACCTAGGTCAGTTATTTAGCGGTGGAAAGAGAACAAGATCTGGAAAGGAAGGCAGTTTTGACTTGAGGCGATTCATTCTTACAGAGAAGCCTAGAGGAGCAGCACATCAGCATATCTGCATTGGACGTCTGCAACTTTTCACATTGGAAGACATATATCTGTCTCCTTAGTACTGGGCCTTCTTGACGGCCTCAGAGGTCTGTTCATGAAAATCACTGAGTGAGTGATAAATAGCGTGCAGCCTTACAGAGAAAGGAAAGAGCTGGGTCAGTTTGGAAGGCTGGTTAGAAGATATGGGTGCAGCATGAATGTTCCAGAAAAATTTAAAGCAGAGACTGTTTAAAACAGCTGTGGTGCTACTCTATATAAAGTAGATAATCAACAAGGACCTACCGTATAGCACAGAGAACTCTACTGAATGTTCTGTAATAACCTATATGGGAAAAGGGTCTAAAAAAGAACGGATCAGGTGAATCACTTTGCTGTACACCTGAAACTAGCAGAACATTGTAAATCAACTATACTCCAATATAAAATAAAAAATAAATAAAATCAGGCAACTTAAATAATAAAATAGCTGTGGTAGATACTACTGAAAATCAAAGAAAAATGAGATTTTCATCAGATTTTCAGTATAAGAAAGTGGTCTAATTTTTGTAGCACTTAAAATTTTGCGTGCTAGTTGGATGGCTAAAAAAAGTAAAGGGATTTAATTACTAAGAAGATTTATATGTGAAAATATATGGTCGTGAGAAATTTTATTGCTATCATCATAGTCTCTAATAGAATGATCTGCTTTTCTTTTTTATTATGTATGATTTAAATACATTAAATGTATTTTGTATTAAATGTGTTAAATGTATACAGTAAATATATGCTTTAAAATACATTAATGAACCATTGGTCTCGTGCCTTTATTTTTGAAAAATCTCGACATCTTTTTCACTTAGTTTAAAATTTCAGGGGCTTCCTTGGTGGCACAGTGGTTGGGAGTCCGCCTGCCGATGCAGGGGACACGGGTTCGTGCCCCGGTCTGGGAAGATCCCACATGCCGCGGAGTGGCTGGGCCCATGAGCCATGGCCACTGGGCCTGTGCGTCTGGAGCCTGTGCTCGGCAAAGCGAGAGGCCACAGCGGTGAGAGGCCTGCATACCGCAAAAAAAAAAAAAAAAAAAAAAAAAAAAAAAATTTCAATCCCTCAGTCTCAACATAGATTCCCACCTTTTAAAATGAGATATGGGTCATTCAAAATGAATGCTTAGATCTATCTTTTCTTATGTCAAATTACTTTGTACCTACCTTCTTTAAAATCCATCCAGGAGCAAAAGAAGAATTCCATTCCCTCTCACAAGGCCACCCAATATCCAGCACAAATATTAGGTCTTCACGTGCCGGTTAACTCATGTGCATATTTTAAAATTTAAATGCTAAGCATTTCCAATCAGGACCAGTACCTAACTTTTATTGATAGAATAATGTCATTCTCTTCTATGACTTCAAATGTCCTTACACTGTGGAGTCCATTTCAGAGAATCAGTGAACAACCAGCTGTCTAAGATGTATAAAGAAACAACCCATGTATGTCTATTACATGCTGGAACCATTTATTAAATTCGAGTTATACTCTCGTAAAGCAGAGAGAGACCTTATTACCCACATGTTCTAAACCCAGGAACCTGAGACATGGTCTGTCCAGGGACTTGACCTGGGTATGCAATTAGCTAGTGTGACCAGGCCGGGGCAGAGAGGGATACCGTCTCCTCTCTGGAATTGCCTGTTGCAGGGAGACCAGGTAAGTTCTGGGAGGCTGTAGGCACTTTCCTGGGGAGGCACCTTGTACTAGGAGGGTCTAGAACAGTCTTGCAGAGAGGAAGCAGGGCTGCTTAGGACTGGCTCTCAGGAGGTTAAAAGAGTATGAGGGCTCTTCTAGGCTACTAGGGTAAGGATGGAGGGAGAATAGCACTCAAATCCTCCACAGGATGGAAGTGTACACGTGACTGTGGCATCTGCTGAGGTAGGGGGAGTTAAGAGCCCTGAGAGGTACTGGGAGCTCATCCTGAGTTGATGCTGAGTGGTTGACCAGCTGGCTGCGGAGGAGTGTCAGCAAGGCTCAGAGTGGGTGCACCTCCTTGCAGCCATCAACATGCTTGTCTGAACCGGGGACACGGGCAAAACCGAGTTGAATCAAAGCTTTAAATACTCAGAGGAAATAGCTCATCAACCTGGCACGAGTGCACCTCTGAGGGAGGAGAGCTGGGGTTTGGGGGAAGCCATCTTTCTGAGCAGAAGCTACTCTGAGAAACGGGGTCAGGGCCAAGAAGTTGTGGCCAGGCCACGACTCTAACAGGAAACGGGCTGTGTGCGCTGTGGGCAGGACACTGCGTGCTTCAGCCCCACCTGCGGGCCGCACTGATAGCGATCGCAGAGTCCAGCCTGGGAGTGCTGAGACCAATGCCTACTTTTCTGTGAGAGGCTTGTGAAAACCAGCTTTCATCTCTTTGCAGCCTACCTTGTGGTTGCACATACCATCCGGGGAACATGATACCCCATTTAAACAATTGCTACAACTCGATGTGCAAGTTTAATCATTCATGGTGGCCGTGTTAAAATCGACTTTCAAATTGGGTTTCAGGAGTCCCAGGTCTCTTCAGAGGTGCCTTAGTGACCGTCCCGGGCAGTGGGAGCATGTGTGCCTGGTCCCAGCCCTCTCCCCACCTCCCATTCCTTCCAAATATCAGTACTTCAACAGGAGTAGCGCTGCTCTTACCCATTTTTATGTTGAGATTCCACATAACAATTTTATTTGGCAAAATCAAACACTTCTGAATAGGCCATGGTTTAGATGTAATGAACGTAATCCTCCCTGGCTAGTTTAAACAGAAATGGTTATAGAATTGTTTAGAAAGGGGAAGAAATAGACTCTAGTCTATTCTTCCAAGGATATAGTCCAAAGTCACCCAGAAAAACACTGGGCTGCCAAGAGCTGCTGATCCTGCCACAGACAGGAAGAAATCTCTGGAATCATAAAGATTCTGCTGCAGATGTCAGCTCAGACCATCCTGCAGGCTAGCTGTGGAGCTGCTGAGAGCTAAAAAAACCAACTGCTTCTGTTCACCCAACTGAGTCCACCAGCAGCAACTTAGTTATTCCTTTGCTTTTTCCCACAATATACACAATAGCCTCAGAAGGAAGATCATACTAACAACGCCATCAATATTTTGTTGACTAAAAACAGTTCAAGACTTTGGGGGGACTGTTTTATGCCTTGAGAACCTCCCATTAGAATGTAAAGTCAAGTCGGTGTGTCCTAAAGTCATGTGAAATGATTCCTCTTGACGTAGTTTTGCTGACTCAGTATACAGTTAGATTTATGTCTTTTATTGTGCTTTTTTAGGAATTGCTGCTTAAATTGTATTTTGTTTTATAATAATGCAAAATATTTACATCCTTCTAAGAGCAAATCTGCAAAATAAGGTATATGCAGAGAAGTCCATCTTCTACCCTTCTTGTTCTCCCCTTCCCCACAGGTAAACCTTTCTCAAAGTGATGTTGATTTACCCTTCTGTTTTGTAATATAATTAAATAGGCATACATATTTAATCTCCCCACGTCTTACAGATAAATCGTAGTGTATTAAGTACAATTTTTCCACCTTGCTTTTCCCACTCAATATATTCCAGAGATCACTCCCTAACTGTATATGGAGCTGTTTCTCATTCTTACAGTTACGTGGTACACCATTGTGTGGCTTGGTTATACTATAGTTTATACAGCCAATCTCAGATGTTTCCAGTCTTTTGCTATTACAGATTATGTTGTAAAGAATTATGTTGTCTTATGCATGCATCTTTTTTATCTTTCTTTTTGGTCACGCTGCGGGCATGTGGGATCTTATTTCCCTGACCAGTGATCAAACCTGTGCTCCCTGCAATGGAAGTGTAGAGTCTTAACCACTGGAGCACCAGGGAAGTCCCCTTATGCATGCATCTTTTCACATTTTTCAAGATTATTTTGGGGATAGATTCCAAATGTAGAATACATGAGTCAGAGGGCAATGTACATGTAATTTTGCTGGATATTGCCATATTCCTTTTCGTAGGGGTAAAGTAATATCATTTTCCATTCCCATCAGCAATGTAAGGAGCGCTAGCCCCTTAGCTTTTGTCAATTTTACTGTAGCGATGTTGATCTTTTTCATCCCTGTTGTTGAAAGGTCTTTACATATTAGAACTAAGACATTGTGATGTAAGTTGCAAATATTTTTCTTTCCCACTTTGTCCCTTGTGTTTTTAACTTTGCTTTTGATATTTACCCATTCCCTGATTATAGAGGAATTCACCCATATTTCCAGTACTCATAGAGATTAATTTTTAAAATTTAAATCTTCAATCCATTTGGAATTTGTACTGGTGTGCAGTGCAAGGAATGAATCCATTGAATCATTTTTCAGATGACAGTCCATTTACCACAATACTACGTTTTTACTTTTACCCACTGATTTGAGATGCCCCTTCTAACATACTCAATTTCCATTTCCTATTAGATCTATTTCTGGACTATCTAGTCTATTCTATTGGTCAACTTGCTATTCATGTGGTAATACCACACTGTTTCAGTTGCAGAGACTTTAAAACATATTTTAATATCTTGTAGGGGCTATGTCCCTAACCTCACCCCAAAGCTCCTATTTTTCAGTGATTTCCTGACTTTTCGTGCATGTTTTTTTCTTCCAAATGAACTTTATAATTAGTATGCTTAACTCCAGGAAAAAAAAAAACTGATGACATTTTATTGAGTTCACATTAAAGTTTTAAATTAATATAGGGAGGATCAACTTATTTTTGAGATTGTGTGTTCCTAGCCAAGAACATAAGATGTCTCTCCACTTGTTCAAATATGCATTTGGTTCATTCAGGATTGTTTTATAGTTTTACTCATAGAGATTTTGGATATCTCATGTTAAGTTTGGACTATTTTGCTATTAAAATGGTGTCTTCTCTTTGGTGATCTTCTAATTTGTTTTTACATATATACACTAAGGCAATTGAAATATCTCAAAATTGAAGGACATGAGTTTCTAGATTGAAAGGGCTACCAATTTCCCAGCAAAACAGAGAATCACTTCCAAACTTGGAAGGAAAAGTGATGTGCTCCCTGCAGTCTTATACTCAAACAATTATTCTCCAATATGAGGACAAAATAGAGATTTTCAGACATGTAAGCCCTCAAGATATTTACTTCCCATGTACCTTGTGTCTGAGGTCTACTGGAAGAGGTGCTTCTCCAAAAAAGAGAACATCCTCTAAGAAGGTTCAGAAATAAGGGATCCAACTTAGGAGAGTGGTAAAAAGTTTCTCCAGGCTGATGGTAAATGGAAATCCCAGGATGGCAATTGAGAGCAAGTTCCAGATAGACCGTTTTCAGGAAGAAGACAGATTTCCCAGTGTGGTTAACGCATTGAGAGGTCATTTACATTTCTAGTGGAAAGTTGAGGAATGAGTTAATGATAAATATAGAGAAATTTAATCAAATGAAGAAAAATAATTATTAGCTTCTAGTGAAACAAAAGTTGGTATACGAAAAGAGATGTAGTCAAATAGCATTATATGGCTCAGCCATAAATAGTATTTACCTGTAACAATGGTGTAAATATTCAACATTTATTTAACTAAAATTATGGTATAACTATATTTGGAGGCAGGATAGGAGGGAAAATGTGTTTGTGGTAGTGGTGGTGTTGGGGAGTAAATCACACCTTTCATTGTTAGGAAGTCAACAGATTATATCTAAAACTTTGTTCAAAGTCAAGGTTCTTAGAAAGGCAGGCTATGCTTTGCTTTCTCATTAATCCCTGGTCCATTTGCTGCAATATCTCCCATACTCTGCAGTCCAGGACGTCTGCAGGCTCTGGATCCCCAGCTCTAATGGAAACTCTTCAACCTCACTTGACTTCTATGTTGTAGTCAACACTAGTCACCCCAGTTTTCTTCTGAAACCTCCTTGGATTTGTGAAAAGATTCCCTCCTGGTTTTCATAGCCCCATTTTCATATTCCCTTTTCATACTGTTTGGTGGTTTCTCTTTCTCTGTTCCATGCCACCCCTCCCTTAATATTTTCCAGGGTCCCTTTCTGGAATCTTCTTTCCTTCTCATGCCGCATATTATCCTTGCCCATTGCTTTAGCAAACCTAAAGAGGAAAAAATCCCTCTTCCCATCTATGGTCTGTTTTCTGAGCTCTAGAATCACACATTCAGCTCTACCTTGGGTAACTTTATCAAGAAACATACATAACATCTAAAACTCAACTATTTGTACTGAATTGATTCTGGTTTCCCAAAGCCTGTACCTCTGTTTTGGTTTTACGAACCCATTTTCTACCTGATGAAAATGGTAGAACCATTTTCTTCCAAGCAGGAAACTGAGGGTCACCTATATTAATTCTCTTTCTCCCATGTTTCATATTCAGTCAGGAAGTTCTACCCTGGACCTGTGTTCTCTATAATAGCTCCTTAGCAGCTGCTTTACATATGTCCCTTACTAACGCCTGCAAAAACAGGTGAGTAGATGCTTTTGACGGAGCTTAAAGAAGTTCTTTTCTGTTTGCTGTTCTGTTTACTGCAAGTTTCTCAGTCATCAGCTGAGAATGAGGATGAGGGGGGAAACTTTAGAAGAAAGGAAGAAATATGAAGTTGTTTTCTAGGAAAATAAGATACTGAGTGAAGTAGAGAAATATAGCATGGCTGCTAACAAGTGTTAGAGTCTCCCTCAGGTTATGGTGACCAGTCAGCATGCCTGCGTGTTTCCTCCAGCCATGTTCAGTTGTGTATGTTCAACTAAGGAAGAGAGTTAGTAATTTTTAAGCTAATGCGATAAAATAAGAGAGTGTCAAGTGAACTAAAGGTATAGGTAAGCGACTGATAATAATGCACGACAATAAAACTTAAGTTGGAAAATGCGTGTATAGAGGGTGTCGTTGAAGATTTGGTTAGAGCAATATAAGTTTCTTCTGTGACCACATGATTGTCACAAATGAATTGATATCAGAGTGTTTCAGGGAGTAAGATGATAGGATGCTTGAAACGGAGATTATTGAGGCATGTCAAATACTAGTAATGGCAGGTGTAGGAATAAATGCCTGAGGTAGGTGTGGAAGTCAAGACATTTGGAAGAGAAGGAAGTTAAAGAATCGAGAGACCAGAGTGTTCCATGGATCATCTATGTGAATACTAAAATTACCAAGAATCAAAACAGGGAGGGTTCTGGTGAGCATAAGAATAGGTGGGGGGGCTAAACTCTTCAGAGAATGTGAAACTGAGAGGAACCCTGAGGGGCTTTCCCAGGAACAGACTCCTGTGTCCTCCGCCTCTTGTTGGTAGAGCTTTATCTTCCTAGGCTTTCCCTGAGTTCCAAAGAGCAAATTTAATCAGAGAAGCAAGAAAATGCAAAAACAAAGGAAAGCAGTCAAGCAAGACAAAATAATAATAGTTTAGCCATAAAATTAGGTCAAGGACTTTTAGTTCTTCCTCAAGGTCTAGTTATTTTGCAGATACTAAAGCCCCCACCAGGTGGAGAAAGTTAACTGCAAGCTGACCACCAGCATGGGGACCTCAGACACTTTGGAACCAGAAGGTTGACGATTGAGATTTCCAAAGCATGACCCTGTTACCTCACCGCCAGCTAATCAGAGAATTGTACACGAGCTGATCTCATACCCTGAGACTCTCTCCCTTCACTTTGTCCTTAGAAACACTTCCCTGATAGCCACTAGAGAATTCAGGTCTTTGGAGCACAAGCTGCCTGTTCTCCTTGCTTGGTACCCTGCAATGAATGCTGTTCTTTCCTTCACCACGACCTGGTATAAGTAGACTGGCTTTGCTGCATGTAGACCCAAGTTCTCTTTAGTAACAAATGCAGCGGTGTGACCAGAGGTTTGGGGACAACCTCAACAAGGTGAGTAATGGGTGGTATTACAGGGTGAGGACATGCTATTCAAAGCTGGGGATTTTTAGGGAGGAGGGAGTATAATGGCTGGAAATCAGTGGCTCAAGGGGTCTGGGAGAGAAAACAACCACAATTTAAGTGGGCTGTTAGGGAAACAATGTCCTTGGGAGAGAGTCAAATAGCAATGGTGAGAAAGGGGTAAGAAAGTCCAGGGAAGAGTTTGAAGATATGACAAATGATCAATTTAACTATCTACAAATGAGGTTAGAAAAAAATTAATTAAAATTCAGAGAAATCCCTCTGGGAGACATCCCCAAGTCTGTAGTTTGGCTAAGAGCCTGTCTCCTATGGTCCACTGTGCATACCTCTATTTAGCATTTACCATCTAAGAAATGATCTTCAGAGGTCCAGTCCCTCTTTGACCAGCCTAACTGTTCACAGTTACCAGAAAAAGATCTTGCCTATAGTAGATGGTTAGCAAATGTTTGTTAGATTAAACTTATTACTGTCCACTGTAATTATTTACCTTTTCCCCCAAATATGAACTCTTTGAGTGTAGAGCGTGTGTATTTTATTTATCCTTGTATCATGTTTCTGATACAATAATAGACACACATAAAATGCTTGGAACCATGAATGCACAGAATAGATTCATTTTGGTTTCTCCCAGCAATTTACTCCAAGTGAAATAGAATGCATTTATCCAACGGTAATATTATATGTTTCAGTTATTTATTGCTATCTAACAAATCACCCCAAAACTTAGTTGCTTAAACATTGACAGTTTGTTATTTCTCACAATTGTGCAATCTAGATTGGACTCCATTGGACCATTTTTCTGCTCCATGTGGTGTCTGCTGGGGCTGGAACATCTAATATATTCTTCACTCACATATGTAGACTAAGATGGTTGGAGCAACTGGAGTATGACCAGACAGCTCACTCTCTCTCTCTCCTCATGTTTTTACAACTAGCTTTTACAGCTACTTGAGCTTCCTTACAGCAAGGTGATCTCAGAACATTTGGACAAGAAATATTGTATCTGGCCTCCAAGAGAAAGCTGAAGACCTTTAAAAAACTACATCCAGATGGGCACTTCCACTGCATTTTGTTGGTCAAAGCAAGTCACAAATTTAACCTAGATTCAAGAACAGGAACAATAGACTCCACCTCTCGACATGCACAACAATGCACGTGAAGGACCAGAGGAACTGATGGCAGACATTTTTGGAGACTATCCCCACAATGCCTGTAGGAGGGTATTCTGTCTCCTGCAAACTCGATTAAAGTGATCAAACTGGCTTTAGGAATCACCTCTCTAAACAACTTTAGACTCAACTTCAAGGTCTGCATCAGGATCTCTGAAGTTTCAGAAAGATAGCTCCCACACCCCAACTCACTTGAATCAAGTTCAAATCAATAGGTATTGAATACCGGTCATAGACAACCCCTTACGTTTAGCCTTTTCCTTCCATCTTAGCCACATCTCTTCCCAGGTCTCTTGCCTTTATTCTTTTTTTTTTTATCATTCATCTTCCATGGATTTTATTTATTTTTTTAAACATCTTTATGGAGTATAGTTGCTTTACAATGTTGTGTTAGTTTCTGCTATATAACAAAATGAATCAGCTATATGCATATGTATATCCCCATATGCCCCCCACTTGCATCTCCCTCCCACCCTCCGTATCCCACCCCTCTAGGTGCTCACAAAGGCACTGAACTGATTTCCCTATGCTATGCAGCTGCTTCCCACTAGCTATCTATTTTACATTTGATAGTGTATATATGTCAGTGCTATTCTCTCACTTCGTCCCAGCTTACCCTTCCCCCTCCCTGTCCGCAAGTGCATTCTCTACGTCTACGTCTTTATTCCTGTCCTGCCCCTAGGTTCATCAGGACCATTTTCTTTTTAGATTCCATATGTACACTTTAGCATACAATTTCATTTCATTTCATTTTATGGCTGAGTAATATTCCATTGTATATATGTGCCACATCTTCTTTATCCATTCATCTGTTGATGGACACTTAGGTTGCTTCCATGTCCTGGCTATTGTAAATAGAGCTTCAGTGAACATTGTGGTACATGACTCTTTTTAAATTATGGTTTTCTCAGGGTATATGCCCAGTAGTGGGATTGTTGCATCATATGGTAGTTCTATTTTTAGTTTTTTAAGGAATCTCCATACTGTTCTCCATAGTAGCTGTATCAATTTACATTCCCACCAACAGTGCAAGAGGGTTCCCTTTTCTCCACACCCTCTCCAGCATTTATTATTTGTAGATTTTTTGATGATGGCCATTCTGACCGGTTTGAGGTGATATCTCATTGTAGGTTTGATTTTCATTTCTCTAATGATTAGTGATGTTGAGCATCCTTTCATGTGTTTGTTGGCAATCTGTATATCTTCCTTGGAGAAATGTCTTTTTAGGTCTTCTGCCCAGTTTTGGATTGGGTGTTTGTTTTTTGAATATTGAGCTGCATGTGCTGCTTGTAAATTTTGGAGATTAATCCTTTGTCAGTTGCTTCATTTGCAAATATTTTCTCCCATTCTGAGGGTTGTCTTTTTGTTTTGTTTATGTTTTCCTTTGCTGTGCAAAAGCTTTTAAGTTTCATTAGGTCCCATTTGTTTACTTTTGTTTTTATTTCCATTTCTCTAGGAGGTGGGTCAAAAAGGATCTTGTTGTAATTTATGTCATGGAGTGTTCTGCCTATGTTTTCCTCTAACAGTTTGATAGTGTCTGGTCTTACATTTCAGTCTTTAATCCATTTTGAGTTTATTTTTGTGTATGGTGTTAGGGAGTCTTCTAATTTCATTCTTTTACATGTAGCTGTGCAGTTTTCCCAGCACCACTTATTGAAGAGGCTGTCTTTTCTCCATTGTATATTCTTGCCCCCTTTATCAAAGATAAGGTGACCATATGTGCATGGGTTTATCTCTGGGCTTTCTAACCTGTTCCATTGATCTATGTTTCTGTTTTTGCACCAGTACTGTACTGTCTTGATTACTGTAGTTTTGTAGTATAGTCTGAAGTCAAGGAGTCTGATTTCTCCAGCTCCATTTTTCTTTCCCAAGATTGCTTTGGCTATTCGGGGTCTTTTGTGTTTCCATACAAATTGTGAAATTTTTTGTTCTAGTTCTGTGAAAAATGCATTGGTATTTTGATAGGGATTGCATTGAAGCTGTAGATTGCTTTGGGTAGTAGAGTCATTTTCACAATGTTGATTCTTCCAATCAAGAACATTGTATATCTCTCCATCTGTTTGTATCATCTTTTCTTTCATCAGTGTCTTACAGTTTTCTTCATATAGATCTTTTGCCTCCTTAGGTAGGTTTATTCCTAGGTATTTTATTCTTTTTGTTGCAGTGGTAAATGGGAGTGTTTCCTTAATTTCTCTTTCAGATTTTTCATTGTTTGTGTATAGGAATGCTAGAGATTTCTGTGCATTAATTTTGTATCCTGCTACTTTACCAAATTCATTGGTTAGCTCTACTAGTTTTCTGGTAGCATCTTTAGGATTCTCTATGTATAGTATCATGTCATCTGCAAACAGTGACAGTTTTACTTCTTTTTTTCTGATTTGGATTCCTTTTATTTCTTTTTCTTCTCTGATTGCCATGGCCAAAACTATGTTGAATAATAGTGGTGAGAGTGGGCACCCTTGTCTTGTTCCTGATCGTCCAGGAAATGTTTTCAGTTTTTCACCATTGAGAATGATGTTGGCTATGGGTTTCTCATATATGGCCTTTAATATCTTGAGATATGTTCCCTCTATGCCCACTTAATGGAAAGTTTTTATCATAAATAGATGTTGAATTTTGTTGAAAGCTTTTTCTGCATCTATTGAGATTATCATATGGTTTTTATCCTTCAGTTTGTTAACATGGTGTATCACATTGATTGATTTATATATATTGAAGAATCCTTGCATTACTGAGATAAACCCCACTTGATCATGATGTATGATCCTTTTAATGTGCTGTTGGATTCTGTTTGCTAGTATTTTGTTGAGGATTTTTGCATCTATGTTCATCAGTGATATTGGCCTGTAGTTTTCTTTCTTTGTGACATCTTTGTCTGGTTTTGGTATCTTTGTGATGGTGGCCTCATAGAATGAGTTTGGGAGTGTTCCTCCCTCTGCTATATTTTGGAAGAGTTTGAGAAGTTTAGGTGTTAGCTATTCTCTAAATATTTGATAGAATTCACCTGTGAAGCCATCTGGTCTTGGGGTTTTGTTTGTTGGAAGATTTTTAATCACAGTTTCAATTTCAGTGCTTGTGATTGGTCTGTTTATATTTTCTATTTCTTCCTGGTTCAGTCTCGGTAGGTTGTGCTTTTCTAAGAACTTGTCCATTTCTTCCAGGTTGTCCATTTCATTGGCATATAGTTGCTTGTAGTAATTGCTCATGATCCTTTGTATTTCTGCAGTGTCAGTTACTTCTTTTTCATTTCTAATTCTGTTGATTTGAGTCTTCTCCCTTTTTTTCTTGATGAGTCTGGCTAATGATTTCTCAACTTCGTTTATCTTCTCAAAGAACCAGCTTTTAGTTTTATTGATCTTTGCTATTGTTTCCCTCATTTCTTGTTCATTTATTTCTGACCTGGTCTTTATGATTTCTTTCCTTCTGCTAACCTTGGGTATTTTTTGTTCTTCTTTCTCTAGTTGCTTTAGGTGTAAGGTTAGATTGTTCATTTGAGATTTTTCTTGTTTCTTGAGGTAGGATTGTAGTGCTATAAACTTCCCTCTTAGAACTGCTTTTGCTGCATCCCATAGGTTTTGGGTCATCGTGTTTTCATTGTCATTTGTTTCTAGGTATTTTTTGATTTCCTCCTTGATTTCTTCAGTCATCTCTTGGTTATTTAGTAGCATATTGTTTAGCCTCCATGTGTTTGTATTTTTTACATTTTTTTCCTGTAATTGATACCTAGTCTCATAGCATTGTGGTCAGAAAAGATACTTGGTACGATTTCAATTTTCTTAAATTTACCACAGCTTGATTTGTGACCCAAGATATGATCTATCCTGGAGAATGTTCCATGAGCACTTGGGAAGAAACTGTATTCTATTGTTTTTGGATGAAATATCCTGTAAATACCAATTAAGTCCATCTGGTCTAATGTGTCATTTAAAGCTGTGTTTCCTTATTTGTTTTCATTTTGGATGATTTGTCCACTGGTGAAAGTGGGGTGTTAAAGTCCCCGACTATGACTGTGTTACTGTTGATTTCCCCTTTTATGGCTGTTAGCATTTGCCTTATGTATTGAGGTGCTCCTATGTTCGGTGCATAAATATTTACAATTGTTATATCTTCTTCTTGGATTGATTCTTTTATCATTATGTAGTGGCCTTCTTTGTGTCTTGTAATAGTCTTTATTTTGAAGTCTATTTTGCCTGATATGAGTATTGCTACTTCATCTTTCTTTTGATTTCCATGTGCATGGAATATCTTTTTCCATTCCCTCACTTTCAGTCTGGATGTGCCCCTAGGTCTGAAGTGGGTCTCTTGTAGACAGCATATATACAGGTCTTGTTTTTGTACCCATTCAACCAGTCTGTGTCTTTTGGTTGGAGCATTTAACCATTTACATTTAAGGTATGTATCGGTATGTATGTTCCTCTTACCATTTTCTTAATTGTCTTGGGTTTGTTTTTCTAGGTCTTTTCTTTCTCTTGGTGTTTCCTGCCTAGAGAAGTTCCTTTAGCATTTGTTGTAAAGCTGGTTTGGTGGTGCTGAATTCTCTTAACTTTTGTTTGTCTTTAAAGCTTTTAATTTCTCTGTTGAATCTGAATGAGATCCTTGCTGGGTAGAGTAATCTTTGTTGTAGGTTTTTCCCTTTCATCACTTTAAATATATCCTGCCACTCCCTTCTCGCTTGCAGAGTTTCTGCTGAAAGATCAGCTGTTAACTTTATGAGGATTCCCTTGTATGTTATTTGTTGTTTTTCCCTTGCTGCTTTTAGTATTTTTTTCTTTGTATTTAATTTTTGATAGTTTGATTAATATGTGTCTTGTTGTGTTTCTCCTTGGATTTATCCTGTATGGGACTCTCTGCACTTCCTGGACTTGATTGACTATTTCCTTTCCCATGTTAGGGAAATTTTTGACTATAATCTTTTCAAATATTTTCTCAGTCCCTTTCTTTTTCTCTTCTTGTTCTGGGACCCCTATAATTTGAATGTTGGTATGTTTAATGTTGTTCCAGAGGTCTCTGAGACTGTCCTCAATTCTTTTCATTCTTTTTTCTTTATTCTGGTCTGCGGCAGTTATTTCCACTATTTTATTTTCCAGGTCACTCATCTGTTCTTCTGCTTCAATTATTCTGCTATTGATTCCTTCTAGAGAAGTTTTAATTTCATTTATTGTGTTCTTCACCATTGTTTGCTCTTTAGTTCTTCTAGGTCCTTGTTAAATGTTTCTTGTATTTTCTCCATTCTATTTCTGAGATTTTGGATCATCTTTATTTGCATTACTCTGAATTCTTTTCCAGGGAGACTGCCTATTTCCTCTTCATGTGTTTGGTCTGGTGGGTTTTTACCTTGCTCCTTCATCTGCTGCATGTTTCTCTGTCTTGTCATTTTGTTTAATTTACTGTGTTTGGGGTCTCCTTTTCCCAGGCTGCAGGTTTAGAGTTCCCGTTATTTTAAGTGTCTGCCCCTGTCACAGACACCCAGTGGGTGAGGTTGGTTCAGTAGCTTTTGTAGGCTTCCTGGTGGAGGGGACTGGTGCCTGTGTTCTGGGGGCTGGGGCTGGATCTTGTCCTTCTGGTGGGCAGGACGCAGCCAGTGGTGTGTTTTGGGGTGTCTGTGAACTTAGTATGACTTTATCCTGCCTTTATTCTTATCACTGTGTTGCTCTCACATGACTCTGTAAGCCTGGAGCTTCATGTGCCCGGAATATCGTTCAGCTGCTCCCTATGACCTGCGTTGAAGCAGGGCTGTAAAAAGCCTCATATCCTCTTGGAATCCTAGGCAGATTCATGACCCAGGGCAGATATACTTTTTTGGTTCATTCCTAGTTATAAATGCTAATTCCCTCTTCTCTCTTCCACCTCAGGGAAACACTCATTTTGCCTTCATCGCAAAGCAAATGTAGTCTTCTTTTGTATTTTATGTTATCCTCTAGTTATGTGTAGAAGCAGCCCTGGAGCATTCATATGCTCAGAAGAATCAGCCTTCTCTTTGTTAGAATGTCAGCCTCTTGAGGATGGGTGATATCTAAGCTTAACCAACTTGCTTTCTAGATAAAGCTCTTTCTGACCAGAGTGGTCTCAGAGTGACCTAGGGTTCTTATTAAGTGATTTTATTTCTTCTATCAAAGGAACAGTGGGGTTCTCAATTATATGTTATATTTTGAATCTTTGTTTTAATGAAGAGGTACCAGAAAATCTTGGTGATTTCAGAGTTTAAATTTATTTCCCTGTCCGTATCAATAAATTATTTTTTCAAACAAATGGTGTTAGAGAGATGGTTTTTTTCTTTTTCAGAATTCAAAAAAAGTTAATCACAACAACAGTTTTAGGTTATATCATAAAGGTTACATTTTTGGGAGTTAGTTTTACAAAACGAAAAAAAAAACACCAAAAACCCAAAACCCACAGTTGAGAAACTGTTGAGTGCTAATAATCTTTACAGGAAATTCCTGTAAAGGAAGTTGGATTACTCACTCTTTCAACTAAACCTAACCACAAACCCTATCTAGTCAAGGAGGTTGGTCTGGGGAGAGTTTTAGATGCTTCATCTTTAGGTCATTTCCTTCTACTTATAGAGGTCATTAATTTGATTTTCCTCCATATGACCATGAATTTGACAATGTCAGTGGTCATTTACAAAATACTAAAGGTTTTCCTTCTTTTTTTTCTCCAGGTTTAGCTCATTATTTACAAACTTGTGTGAGTTACATGTACTTTCTCCCTTTATCTCTCTGACTAGGAAGAGATATTGTAGACTTCTGAAAATGGATATTCTCACATGCTCATCTTCAGAGAGAAAAGCCGGCAGTCACTGAAAGAAAGACTTGAAGTTCCTTTCTCTTTTTCAATGTCTTAAGAACAGGAAATACAGGTAAGACAATGGTATATATTTTTTTCCACTAGATTTCCTAACCAGCAAATATAAGTTGAGAAAAGAACTTAAATCATTTTCAAAGTGGATTGCTAACACAATTCTGTTTCATAAACTATTTTGTACTAATAAATTTGCTACCTAATTAGCAAATTTTCCATCTCCACATATATGGAGACTTTATAAAAAAAACAAAAACTGGTGGTTATGAAATAAACCTATCTACAATGCTTTGAGCATTTTGTGGGAAAGGTGGAGAGCAGAGGGGTTCAAAATGTTTGCCGACTCAGCCATAAAAAGAAACAAAATTGGGTCATTTGTAGAGACATGGATGGACATAGAGGCTGTAATACAGAGTGAAGTAAGTCAAAAAGACAAAAACAAATATCATATATTAATGCATATATGTGGAATATGAAAAAAAATTGGTATAGACGACCTTATTTACAAAGCAGAAATAGAGACACAGACATAGAGAACAAACATACGGATACCAAGGGAAAAAGGTGGGGTGGTGGGGTGAATTGGGGGATTGGGATTGACATATATACACTATTGATACTATGTATAAAATAAATAACTAATGACAACTTGCTGTATAGCACAGGGAACTCTACCCAGTGCTCTGGAGACCTAAATGGGAAGGAAATCCAAAAAAGAGGGGATATATGTATACATATAGCTGATTCATTTTGCTGTACAGTAGACACTAACACAATATTGTAAAGAAACTGTACTCCAATAAAAATTTAAAAAGCAAACAAAAAAGGGCATAGATAGTCCCTATAATATCTAGCATAAAGTTTGCCACATAACAAGAATTCAGCAAATAGTTGTTGTACAAATGTGTATGACCAAGATTGGCAGTTTAGTTTAGATTGGGTTTTGTTAAGCTATTGGTATCTGTATTCCAGCATCATCATTTTTTAAATGTATGACTTTGGACAATTTACTTCACCAAAAAAAAAAGAGTTTTTGCCGAATTTAAATGCTTGTCTTGACTTGACTGTAAAATCTTTGAGAGCAGGAGCTACACTCTTGATTTTCTGTAATTCCTAGGCAATGGGATATATAGCTACCATGGATCATGTGAGAACAATAATAATATTATTTGAATTAAATACTTACTGTTACACCAGACCAAATGTCTACATGTACATGTGTTCCCTGGGTAGTCATTGCTGATCCCATGGGAAATTGTCTTTAACTGTGGGATTCTCCTACCTGAGCCTCAGATTCCCTGTTGACACCTGCCTCCTCCACCTGCCTTTCCTCTTTTTCTCCTCCCACCAAAAGCTTTGGTCAGAAAAAATTTTAGTTCATCATCAACCAAAGATAGTTGAAGGTGTAGTCTTGACCAACTCATTGGGGGAATCTTCAACCACTAACAAAAAAAATACGGCTCTCAAAAAGCAGGTATGGATGCTGTTTTGGATAAGAGACCCTTCAGATACTTGAAGTCACCCTTTTGAGCTCTTATCTCTTTTTTTGAGGTGACGGCATATGCTGATAGGAAAATCAGAGTCTCTGAGACCCTCTTCACATGGACATGAATTCCTCTTCTAATACTTATAAAATGTGCAATTATCATTAATAGTGGGGACCACTCTCCAAGCAATGTGAGCCTTGGTGGTCCACCAATGAAACAAGAAGGACAACAACCATCTTCCCAAGTGCGACAGAGAGTATATAAGAGAGCAGGACACCATTCTGTTCAGTGCCACCTGCCCATTGATTTACTGCCAAGAACAGACCTGCTGCCTGGTTTGGTTAAGTTTCCCAATGCTTGAAAAATGCTCGATAAATGCACCTTGTGTGATTCCTTCTGATTCTTGGAAGTGTTTTGGTGATGGTGGAATGAAAGGCATCACACAGACATCAGAAGATCTTAAAAAGGTAGATGTTGACAAACAATATCAGTTGTGTTATCCCACGTGGATGGGGCTTCCAGAGTGGGCTTGCTCTTGTGTTGCTCAGTTGCCAACAGTGTTGGTAATAACTGCTGTAACTTAGCACAGACCCAGCTCCCCAAGGTCTGTTCTTGTCCCTGAGCAGGGCTTCCCAGAGGTGATCCCTAAATCACAGTGATTTCCCTGACACTTGTTTATAATGTAGAGTCCAATGTTCTTCTCCTTGAGAATCTGATTTAATATGATTTGGAGAGCCCAGATATCTGAATTTATAAAAAGCATTCTGGGTGGTTCTTGTTATGGAGATAATTTGAGAAACACAATCCCAGAGACAAAGCTGTAGCCTAGAAACAGCCCCAGGCAGCCTGAGGTCCTACGCCAGTAGGTGAGGGTATCATGGACAGAACATCTGACCACTCAAGGTTGGGACAGGAATTCCTGAGGGCTGGAGACTTCTGGGTATCATGGTAAAAATTTTTCTATAGGCTTGGTAATTCAAACATGGAATCCCAGAATGTTAGAGCTGAGATGATCTTAGAAATATTAAAGTCCCATGATTCTCAAGTCAAGCAGCTTTAAAATAAAATGCAGATTTTCCAGTTTAATCCCCAGAAGTTAGGACCCCCTAGCCCTAAGGTGGAGGAACAACTGATACAGTCCAGATAATTTACTTTGCAAATGAAAAAACTGAAGTGCAGAGAGAGGCTAACTAGAGTCACACAGCAAGTTAATGGTTAAACTTAGGTTGCTATGCATTTATTTTGACTTCTCCTGAATTCTTTTGCATTTATTTGGACAACAGAATTGATTACAATTTATGCATGAAGTCTTTTCCTAGGATTTGGAGATAAGATTTCTGAAACAGGATCCGTGCTCTTAAGGAGCTCCCAACCTAGTGAGAGGACATGGTATATGAAATAACAATTTCACTATGGTGTGGATAAATTCTGAACAAGGACTTACCGAACTCCTGTGTGAGTCACGCCCTATTCCTTGAGAGAGTGTGCAGGCTGCAAGACAGGCTCAGTTCTGCCAGCAGGGAGCTTTGGTTCTAGTTAGGGGAGAAGTTTATAAAACAAGATATTTTCCAGACAGTAGTGTGTGCTAAGACAGAGTAATATAACATGAGTAATGAGAGAGAGAGTTGCTGGCTGGTGCAGTGGTGAATAGAGAGGAGGAATGTCATTATGCCCATGGTCAGTGGTGGTCTCTCTGGGGATGAAACACGAGATAAATCATGAGAGAGCCGTATCGAGTCATACGGGGTTTTGCATCTGATGCTTTGGAATGGACTTTTTATTTAGTGGGTAGTGGGGCTGGTGAGGTTATCAGCACAGAAATGACATCCTCAGGCTTGATTTTTAGGAAGATACTTCCAGTGGCCGGAGATGGGGAGATTGTCCCTTCAGGGGCTTTGTGGGCAAAGAAAGGGTAAGCAGGGGGTGGGGGGAGGTAGACCACATCTGAAAGGCAGTTGCTTATCCTAGGTCCTTTTTCCTAGAGCACAGTCTTGGAAAGAAGAGCTACCCATTGTCACCAATGGGGATAAGTGATGCGGTGACTCTGGTCCCCATCCGTGGCACTCTAGGTCCTCCATCATCTCATGAAGCCCTTTCGTGGCTGAGCACACCCTCCTCTCAGCAGGTCAGCGGCCAAGTGGAAACGTCCTGTACTTCTGGCCCCACCTGGGTACACCGGTCTGGAGAGACCTCGCAGAGTGTATGACTCTGTCCGCCTCTGTCCAAGACAATGTCTCTGTGGTTTCTGGGGTTTGTCTTTTCCCGCCTCCTTAGAGAAGTTGGGCCACACACCCTCTTCTCACTCTCACTTGCATTTGGCCTGCTACCCTGCCAGCTCATTCCCCTTGATTCGCTTATGGAATCAAGGCAGCACAGGAGGAAACGCCTCCCCGTCTTGTCTTCCATGTGCAGTGTAGCCTGGGGAGGGTGTGGCTCTTCCCCACTCCCCACCTTCCTTCCCGAATCGCTCGTCTCCATCACCTTAAACCCTCTGCACGTGTTGGTCTGATCTATCAGTGGCCAAACCTGATGGAAACTAAGTCCTTCTTGTGCCCGACTTCTCTGCTTAGTGTCAGGGTGGTCTCTCTGTTCTGTTTCTTCTCTTCCCTTTGGGTTTATCCTTTTGAATTTTCCCTTGGCCCTGACTCACCCTTCCAGGCTGGTGTTCCTCCGGGAAGTCTATCTGCTGTCTCCTCGCAGCCTCCTGACTTCTCTCGCAGGAACTCTCCCCTGTGGATCCCCAAAGGCACCTCAAGCTCAATGTTTCTGTTAGAGAAACATACTTGTTGATCATTTATAAATATTAAAATTACTCCTTTCTGCATCTGAAGATGTTGGAGACATGGAGTGCTGTGTGTGTGTGTGTGTGTGTAAATGTTTGGAAATGAAGAATTTTATAAGTTGAGGACAGTATTTATTTATGGTAAAAGATGGAGGTTCCTGAAGAGAATGGTCCTGGGAAAGTCTGGGTGGAAGGAGTGGTTGCAGGAATGGCCAGTGAGCACAGGGGGCAGTGAAGAGAGGAATGTGCATGATGGTTAGATTGTGTGTGTGAGCGTTGAGAGAGAGAGAGACAGGCAGACAGAGACAGAGACAGAAGCAGAGGTTGTGAGAGAGAGAGGGAGAGATAGAGAGAGAGAGATTGATTTTTGTCAGCTGCCCAAGAAACAGAGATGTTCTGGGAAGAAGACTTTTAAGGAGAACGTTTAGAGGGACCATATGATAGTAAAATTTCTTTTTCTTTCTTTCTTTCTTTTTTCTTTCTTTCTTTCTCTTTCTTCCCCTTCCTTTCCTTCTCCCTCCCTCCCTCCCTCCCTCTCTTTCTCTTTTTTCCTTGAACCACCATGAACACAGTCCAGGGTGACCTTCCCTCCCTTTTATACTTCAGAGAATTGGTAGAAACGCCATCCAGTGACAACTTTTCCTGTCTTATTTGGGGCACAAAGAGTAAAGTATCCTCTATTCTCTAACAGTTACTACAAGTTAGCAACGTGCAGACATTCTCAAGTTTACACACCAGCTACCGCACTGGTTTCCCTAATTGGGGAGAACCTGACATTTTCCTTCAACTTGGATGATCTTTTCAGGAAAACTTTCACTTAACTCTTTCCAAATTACCCACGAAAATATACGTACTAGGTCAGAAACTTAGGAAAAGAAAAAGGATTCCATAAAGAAATGGCATCAAAAGACCACACCGTACGGAGTGTAGGTACAAGCAGTACCGTGAGTCTGAGATGTCCTTCCTCCTTTAGTTGTGTAAGAAGTGACATATGCAGGACCTGCCACACGCTGTTGAAAATACCACTCTAGTGTGGGCATGTGAAGGTTTGTTGGGTAGGACCTGCCCTTTCAAAACTTCCTGTGTGACTTGCGTTTTGATCACTGGTTACCGATTTCTTCATTTCCCATTTCTTGATTTACAGAAATGAAGATGATTCTCAGGGTGGAGCCCTGAATGACAATGTCCTCCACTCTGGCAACAGAACAGATGTCCTGAAGCAATGACAAGACCCAGAGAGAACAATGCTTTACTTGAGCTGGGTATTTCTTTGGCTTATCGCAGGAGGGAAAATTAAAGGATTTAACACTTCAGGTAGGGGTTTTTCACTTTTCATGCTAACCTTACGAGTTTTATGGTCCAAGTTTAAAGTGACAGGTATTCTGGGATACATCGGCAGCATGGCATAATAATATAGAATATTTCCTTTCTACTTTTAAGATGGGGGTAGGAGGAGAAATTATTGGGGTGAACAGCTTTCAGTTGATACCAGGCATCCACGTGGAACCCAGTTACTATATCTGGGTGTTCAGTGGAAGCAGCTGAAGAGGAATTAAAGGTGGGTTGGCAGCTCTAACAGGAAACCTCCGTTGCTACTGGTGATGCTGAAGACGAGTGGGAGGGAATTAGAACAGGAACTTCTTTTCCCCACAGAATGGGAACCGTGAAGGAGAAAGACACCCAAGGGAGCTTAATCCCTTGTGAAACCAAGTACTCTTTGTAAATATGTTAGAATTCCTCTAATGTGTTTCTGTGCTCCTTTGTTTATTGTGGTTTTCAGATTGCTCCACTGGAAAGCTTCTTAGGACATACTCTGCCAGGTGTGGGGAGGAGTTTGTCTTATTTTGTGATTTTCCAGAGCCACAGAAATCCCATTTCTACCACAGAAGTCAACTCTCACCAACGCAAAGCTCTGAACACCTGCCCTGCAGTGGTAGTAAGAACCTATCTGATGTCCAATGGTACCTACAACCTCCAAACAGAGATCCACTAGTAGAAATTACACAAAACTATCCTCACGTGATCCAGGACAAGAGCACCCTTCATTTCTTGACCACAGAGATGAATAATGCTGGGTCATACATCTGTAGACCTAGGATTAGGTAAGTCCCAAGTACCTTTCTATCTGAAAACATTACCAAATCCTTTACTATCTGGATGTAACATCTGTGTTCACAGGACCTTGTTAACTTTCCTAGGAGCCCCAAGGATGAGGCCTGTTGTGTCAAGATGATCTTAGAAGTTAAACCCAAGACAAATATGTCCTGTGGGAGCTCCATATCACATAAAAAACTCCTTCTTCTTGGTAGCATGGACTCCATTTATTGCCCCGGTCTCAGCCACCAAAGTGATACACAAAGTCCAGAGGTGACCTGGTACCAGGTAAGAATGACTTCACTGATGCCAGAGCTTAGTTGTTATGGTAGCATCTCCTTAGGTAATTTATAGAAATGTGAGTCTGAATCTGAGCTCTAGAGCTTCCCAAAGACTGGCCTCACGCCTACAGAGAAGACCTGACTTTCTAAAGCAGTTTTCCCCTAGGTAGCCACAGAGTCCAATGTTCCAATTATTAGAACCATCCTTTTGATCAGTGTCAGTAAATTTTCTAAAATTCAAGTCCATTACATGTGAGGTTAAGATATAAACTTATGAACACCCACTCATTCAGAAGACCAGATTTGTTCAATTTTACTGCCTTTGGAAAGCAAAGGGCATTGCTAGGGTGAAAGGAACACCCAACAAGCATGTCTTGAAGGGTTTCTGAAAGAAGTAGGAGACTGGAATACTTTCCAAAGAGGACACCTCTGGGAAGACAGTTAAGGCAAGCACCTGGTAGCCTGGGTGACACGTGTATTGCACAGGTGAGTCAGTGGGGAGGGAGGGCAGTGCTAAGAGAAAAAGGGAACAGGAATCAGGAAAAGACAAGTTTCAGAATGATTCTGAATTATGAACCACATGTGAGTAAACTTCGTAACAAAAACATTTCCATTGTATTTTATAGTTTTTCTAAGTCCTAACAGATATATAAATGCCGCGTAAGCATCTCTTCCAAAGTCTGGGAATGTCAGTTGACCCAGGGTGGTGGAATCTGGGAACAGAATTTAAATCACCTCCTACATTTGTAATAATTGGCTTTTAAAATATTTATTTATTTATTTGGTAGTGTCGGGTCTTTGTTGTGGCAGGTGGGCTCCTTAGGCAGGCTCACGGGCTCCTCAGTTGTGGTTCACCCCCTCCTTAGTTGTGGCATGTGAACTCTTAGTTGCGACATGCATGTGGGATCTAGTTCCTGGACCAGGGATCGAACCCAGGCCCACTGTATTAGGAGCATGGAGTCTTAACCACTGCACCACCAGGGAAGTCCTATGATAATTGTTTGAAGTTCAATACTTTGCTTTAAGAAATCATGCAAAACTTTAAATTTGACTTCCAAAGATATCTGTTTGTTAATATAAAAATATCATTTTAAATTGTCCCTGATCAAAGTCCAGAAAGTGGCCCATGTTTATCTGTCGGCTTTTTGTACCCCCAAACTTAGCAAGCAGAGTCTCCTGGAGGTAAAATTACCATTGGGTGAGACAATATTTCCTCACTTGATTCTCTTGAGATTCAGTGACAACTGGTGTTATTATGTCCCTCCTAGAAAGAACTGTACAGGGAGGGTGAGTGTGTGCTTAAGGTCTCAATTTTATATTTCAAAATGACACAGAAAATGTACTTCCCTCAATAAAATCCTAATTTAAGAAGCACCTTACTAATTATTAGAGAAGTGCAATCAAAACTACCATGAGGTCCCACCTCACACTGGTCAGAATGGCCATCATCAAAACGTCTACAAATAGCAAATGCTGGAGAGGTGTGGAGAAAAGGGAACCCTCCACCCTGTGGATGGGAATGTAAATTGGTGCAGCCACTATGGAGAACAGTATGGAGGTTCCTTAAAAAACTAAAAATAGAGTTGCCATGTGATCCAGCCATCCCACTCTTGGGAAAGTTGGAAAAACCTCTAATTTGAAAAGACACGTGCACCCCAATGTTCATTGCAGCACTATTTACAATAGCCAGGATATGGGAGCAACCTAAATGTCCATCAACAGATGAATGGATAAAGAAGGTGTGGCACATATACACACAATGGAATATTACTCAGCCATAAAAAGAATGAAATAATGCCATTTGCAGCAACATGGATGGACCTAGAGATTGTCATACTAAGTGAAGTCAGAAACAGAAAGATAAATACCATATGATATCACTTATATGTGGAAGCTAAAATATGACAAAAATGAACTTATTTACAAAAAAGAAACAGACTCGCAGACATAGAAAACAAACTTATGACTACCAAAGGGGAAAAGAGGGGAGGGATAAATTAGGAGTTTGGGATTAGCAGATACAAACTACTATATATAAAATAGATGAACGGCAAGGTCCTACTGTATAGCATAGGGAACTATATTCAATATCCTGTAATAAACTATGATGGAAAAGAATATGAAAAAGGACATATATATATGTAACGTGAATCATTGTGCTGTATAGTAGAAACGAACACAACATAGTAAGTCAACATACTTCAATTAAAAGAAAAGAAACACGTTAATTTCATAACCTCTAAAATGAGGTTGGTAAGAATAGCCGATGGTTCTGTTCATTATTTTCAGTTCACTCTTAAGAACAAAACTTCCCATGGTTCAAAAGTATTTGTAATCTGGGATGACAGATGCCTTCCTACGTCAAGGTAGGCTGTTCCCAAACCAGGCTTGCCCCGTTATTTAAAATGAAAATGCATTTGAATTTTCAACGATGGTATCCCTGAAATGAAAGCTATTTTCACTTTCTGGTAAAGCAGAAGCCACACGGTAGTTGCCAGCTTTCTGCATATGCTGCTCTCATGAACTAAACCCCCATGTTCTATGACATTCACAAAACGAAGCTTTATTTCTCTTCTCTGGGGCCTCGACTGCAAATGTCAGGATGTGTTTAACGGTGACTAGGCATCTGTCTTAAAAGTAGGCAAAGCATAGCTGTTGTTAAAATTGTATCTTCTGACGGAGATTTGGACAGGTCATTATTTAGGTTATGTTTCATGGATTGCATGAAATTCATGAGTTGCACGTGTGTGGACATGTGCTTACACACACACATGCACACACACACAGACAGTATCCTGGAAAGTCACAGACCTCATGGAAGTATCACTACAAGTGATGCCATTAGGCAGGAAATAATACCCAATGTTCCTTTTCTTCATGCTAAACCACAGATACTCAGGTGAAGGGTGGCTCACACTTAAGAGTATCTCAAAACCGACAACACTAACACTGGCTGAGAGGATGAAAACACGGTGGCACTGAATTCACATGAAACTGCCGACCAGGGATGAACCTGCCGGTTGTATAGAACAACCACGCGAAATAAATCCATGTGCTGTAGTCTCTGGGGGGGTTCCAAAATATTTTTAATAGACACCTCAAAAAATTTAGACTTGGAGATTCGTAACTGAAATATTGAACGATGAAGTCGTCAGCATAAAGGGAATTATCTGTTTTTCATTCTAATACTATTTTCCTAATTCATAAAAATATAATGGGAATTCCCTGGTGGTCCGGTGGTTAGGACTCTGCGCTTCCACTGCAGGGGGCCCGGGTTCGATCCTTGGTCGGGGAACTAAGATCTCGCAGCGCAGCCAAAAATAAGTTAATTAATTACAATAAAAATATAATGAAAAATAGCTTTAGCGTAAGCAGACTTCGTCTTAGATGATATTACATTAATGGGAGGGCGTTTTCGGTTCTTTAGCTAAATGAATCTTTGACACCAGGCAAAATTCTAACACAGGGCAGTGGGAGAGGCTCTTCTGCAAGGGTCTGGGGCACTGAGACATGGGTGCCTGTGACATGGCTGTGACGTCCTGGCGGTAAGACTGTGCCTGAGTGACTTTTCCATCGGTGGTTTAAGTCAACCTCATTCACATGCCACTGTGCTGACACGGCTGCTGGGTCATCTCTGAACCCTGAGTTCTATGGAATTTTCGCACGTAGACCTGCCACCTCTCATTTCCTTTGGCCTCGTTCTCCTTGTCCCTGGCACCTGGTGGCATCCCGCGAGCCCAGGGACACGGAGAGCTGGTAAGTACGGTGAGACTTGCCAGACCAATGGTTGATGCAATTCCTGGTAGGGAAGAGGTAAAAGTCATTTAGATTCGATGTTTGGAAGCTGTTTCCAAGGTCCATACATTGGCCCATTCGATTGTCCTCACTGTGAAATTTCAGAATCCTGGGCAACTTCCTACGGTGTGTACAATGCTACAGTCCGCAGGTTGTCGCGTGTGTCAGTCCTCTCTGGGACTCACTGGTGCTCTTTATACAGGATCACACTGACTGATGCTCCTGCTGCTGTAGTTTGCTCTTGACCGTCGCCCATCTGAGCAAAACAAGGAATTTCCTGTGTGGCCTCGTTAGCACCTCTCTCTCCTGCTAGGACCATCTGTGATTATGTTATTAGATCAGCTTCCCATCATTCTTGACACAAATTTCTTGCCCCTTATCTCTTCGATGTTTTGTTTGAGTTCCATCCCATAAAGTCTTGATGATACACACTAAGCCATACTTATCTTTTTATTAAAAAAAGTCAGGCCCACTTTGTAATCACTCATCCTCCCTATGGCCCAGCTGCAGCCTGGTTCCAACTCCGCATCCCCTCCTCTGCATTCATTTCTCATGTGATTTACGACACACCTCCACTCCAATTTCTGTTCTCTGTATGTTATTACCATGTTCTCTAGAAATTTCATCTCTGAATTTTACCCCGTGCCCTGAAGCTTCCTTTTAAAATGTTCTTGATAGATGTCTAACCTTGTCAGTCCCACCTCTTGGCCTTGTTTTACTTCCTACCTGCAGCGGCCCAGCTCTGACCAGTTCTGACCCTCTTCTCAGCTCCTTGACAACCTACTGGAAATTCTTTCTTGGGCCACAGGAACCACACCAGAGACTTGGGGGAGGGGAATTTCTGCTTCTACGAGTCATCAAGCAAAGGGGAAGGGAAATTCCTCAATCAGAACATGAAACTCAGAATCAGAAGAACGTAGATACATTCTCAGGCTTCTCACGAGCTATATGGTATAGAACAAAACACAAACTTCAGAACCTCGGTTTTCTCATCTATAAAATGGAAGACATAGAATCTGTGCAAGTCAGAGAATCCTTCTTTTTTTTTTTTAATTTGTTTTAAAGGGCAGTTATTTCCTTCTGCCTCATTTCTCTATTTATTTATTTTTATTTTTGCTGTGCTGGGTCTTCGTTTCTCTGCGAGGGCTTTCTCCAGTTGCGGCGAGCGGGGGCCACTCTTCATCGCGGTGCGCAGGCCTCTCGCTGTCCCGGCCTCTCTTGTTGCGGAGCACAGGCTCCAGACGCGCAGGCTCAGTAGTTGTGGCTCACGGGCCCAGCTGCTCAGCGGCATGGGGGATCCTCCCAGACCAGGACTCGAACCCGCGTCCCCTGCATTAGCAGGCAGATTCTCAACCACTGCGCCACCAGGGAAGCCCCGCAGAGAATCCTTTGAATGTTCATACGAGATACACATGAGAAATAACTTTGTAGTCTACATAGGTAATGAGTTCTTACTATTGATATTTTGTTATTTTTGTTGTTTATCTCTTTTCTTTTGACTGCAATGGTGAAAGATTATATTGCTAGTACTCTTAGTAGGAAATTGGAAAGCCAGGTGCTGTACAGAGGTTAGAGGATTAATGATTCTAAGATTAATGATACACTGATACCCCATCATTCAATAAATACTACTGTGCCCCTCCCACTTCCTAGCCCCTAAAGATACAAGGGTGATTATGATAGTCTTTGCTTAAATTTACAAGAGTTTCCACAGTCAAAAAAGAGCTGCCAGTCATTTTTCTAAAAATGTCCGATCATCTGACTCTTATCCTTCCAAACCTTTCTTCCAACTGACTTGCATTTATTCACCCCTTATTTACAAAGACCTTATTCTTGCTGGCCTGCTTGCTGTATCCTGGAGACACAAAGATCAAACACATCTACTTGCATCAGCCCTGTCACCTTGGCCTTGTTTCCTACACACAGGCTTTGCTTCAGGTGTTCCTAAAATGTCAATTGCTTTCTTCTTTCTTTTTTCTTTTTCAAATTCTTTTCCCATTTAGGTTGCCACATAATATTCAGCAGAGGTCCCTGTGCTGTGCAGTAGGTCCTTGTTGGCATTGAGTAATTCCTGCATACCCTTCAAGTCTCGGATTAGACTGGGGGGAGAGTCCCTACTTTTCCTATGAGGCAGAGCCACCTGAGTGTGCTATACTCTGGCTTACTGCTCAGACGCGCATCCTTAGGCTGAGAGCTCGCTCAGAGAAGGGATCTGTGTTTATTCCTCCCAGTGTGTCCAGGACCAGCTAAATGTCTTGGCACAAAGGCTGCCCTCGACAACTCACAGGAGGAGACACCCAAATGCATCATTACTATAAAAGGGCTATCGTGGGCTTCCCTGGTGGCGCAGTGGTTGAGAGTCCGCCTGCCGATGCAGGGGACGCGGGTTCGTGCCCCGGTCCGGGAGGATCCCACGTGCCGTAAGCGGCTGGGTCCATGAGCCATGGCCGCTGAGCCTGCGCATCCGGAGCCTGTGCTCCGCAACGGGAGAGGCCACAGCAATGAGAGGCCCGCGTACCGCAAAAGAAAAAAAAAAAAGGCTACCGTGATGATGGAGCAGAGGTCACTGAGCCTGCTCGGGGAGACTTGATAACTTCTCTCCGTGAGAGCCACCCCTTCAGTTGGATTTGAAAACTGAGCAACAGGCTTCCCAGTGGGGAAAGGTGGTGGGAGACATGCTGATTAAGAAAGAACGTGGTTATGTAGGGAATGACAGATGGGTAGAGGGGCAGAAGCAGGAAATGAGTCGGGGGAGGAATGCCAAGATCAGGCTGTGAAGAATTTTAGCCTTTACCCTCAAGGCAAAGGAGTGTCAATGAGAGATTCTAAGTAGGAGAGAGAAATGTTCATAATTGAATTTTAGTTCTCACTCAACTTTGAGTCCACTAGGAGTTAAATAATTGTTCCTGAATCCCAGTCCTTCTTTGTCAAATTGAGATACATCTGTTTAGTTACTTACTTAATGTTTTCAATTTAACATTTTTTCTTTTATTCGAGTGAAATTTATTTAAAGAAGAAACTTTATGTAAGCCCAATACACAGAAAATCTATATCAATTTCCAGAAATATAAATACACGTGTTTTTAAAAAATTCATTTAGGTATCGACCACTTAGACCACTATGAGTTTTCTAGAGTCTAGGGGCCTGAATCTCGCTTTGGGCTTTACCACGTGAAACAGCTCTTGCTGGGCTGTCTTCATCTCCACATGTAATTATCTTTGAAAATGCTTCTCGTTTCAAGTAAGAATCTCACAGATATAGTTTTGAGCAGAATCTTTTATAGCTTGGGGGTGTTATGTTCTGCAATGTCCTTATATCAGACTGACCTTCCCCCTTCCTTGGTTCAAATTTGTGAAGTTTCACTATAGGTGAGCTTAATATTAATAGTAATTCTCTGGTTACATTATTTAATTTTCTTGTCTCTTGGATTAGAATGGAAAACTACTCTCTGAAAAAAGGAGCAACCCAATTAAAGTGGATGACGTTTACGACCATCACCAGGGCACATACGTGTGTGATCACACTCAATCAGATAATTCAAGTTCATGGACAGTCAGAGCTGTTGTTCGAGTGAAAACCATCGGTAAGTGAGGTTTGTGGTTTCAGTATTTGAGATTTCAACCCCAATTACCCAGTTAAAGTTATCTTCTTTGGCTTAGTAATATTTTTCTTTTTTCTGTGGTGAGGAAGGAGACACTCATAGCCTACAGTCACGTAAAGCCTGGAATGTTGGTGAACATCAATTTTCCATTCACCTAGATTCCATCCTCCAAGGAAGGCCTAGTTCTGGGTCATATTCAAGTTGTCACAGGTTGGGTTTTCTACGCATTGATTCTGGTTTGTTTTGTGATAAATTAAAAAACAATATCAAAGGCTGATGTAAAGAAATAAACAAGATTAAAGATTTTACATATAAGAGATAATAAATTAAAAAACAATGTTAAATATTTCACACCCAGAAATAAGTAACACTCGTGTACCTATCACGAGCTTTAATAATGGTTTTTCCATCTCACGGTTTCTTTGTCGAAACAAAACAATACAGATACAACTTGAGGCCTTCCCACTTCCTCTCTTTGCAGATGTAGCCCACTCTTAGCTTATAATCCTTTCCATTTATGTTTTAGGCTTTTTCTACATATGTAATGTATCCATTAATAAAACAGAATATTGTTTTATGTTATAAAATGTGTTTTGTGTTATAAACACATGGCATTGTTCATAGACATTGTTTTGCTAATTTATACCCGCATCAGCAATGAACAGATTCCCATTATTCCCAAGTCATATTTGGTGGTTTCAGACTTTGGTGTCAAGTGGACTCTCTTTTTTTCAGACCAATTTACGTGTCCCTGACTACGAATGAAGTTGAATGTCTTGCCATTTGCTTACTGGCCCGTTGAGCTTATTCTTCTGTGACTTGTCTGTTTTTGGCCCAGGCTTTCCCTTGGGTCATTCTTATTAGATTTACAAGTGTAAAGCATGGCTAAACTGTATGATGTAATCAATTTAAGCATGGCCTCTATCAAAACATAACCGTACAGAATGGTTGACTCTGCTCTTAGTAAATATAGTAATCAGTTTTACTTCCTCTTCTTTCATTGCAAGATACAAACCACATGTGGCATCTGAGACCAAGTCAAACTCCCCTGCTTACTTCCGGGCCCTTGCACTCTGCAATACTTTAGACCTCATCAGTTTATATTTATATGAGATTGGACGAGGGGTTAGAAGGCAAATACCCACCTTGGACCACTTGCCCCTCCAGGCCTGGTTGCTCTTTCCCTCGGGCATGATAACTCGCCCGTCAAACTTTCAGGGGCAGAATCTGCTTTTCTCTCTCCCAGAGGATGCTTTGCAACCTCTGTCACATCTTTTTAAGTCTTCTCTGTCGTCATTCCTGTCTTCCTCATTTACTCACTCGTTCTTTCATGTATTCATTCTTACACCAGTATTTGTGGAACATGTGATATGTGTCAGGCACTGGGCTTGGTGCTAAGGTTGTAAGAATGAGCACCTGGACACTTTCTCTGGCCTCCCAGAACTTACCGTCTCGTGGGGCAGACAAAGAGGAAACAGGCTACTACAGTTCGGTGTGATGAGTGGAGAGAAAGGGAAGCAGCGGGGCATGTGGGGGACACACAAACCCAGACCTGGGTACCCCGAGGCTGGGTGAGAACTGAGGGGTGAAGACAAACTAGCCCAGTGAAGGCGGAAAAGATGCCGTTCCAGGCAGAGGGAGCAGCACAGTTAACATCCAGGAGCTGAGAGACAGCATGGTGCTTTCCAGGGAGAAAGAGAAGGTCAGTTGAGGGTATCTGGTAGCAGAACAGACATCACACTGTTCTAGTAAGTTTGGACTTTATCCAAGGAAAAATGGGGAGCCATTGAGGGTTCTACGTGGGAGAGTGTCATGAATAGATCTGGATTTGAGATAGATCACGCTTGTTATGTAGAACATGGGTTTGGGGGTGGGGCGACAAGGGAGACAGAGAGAAGAATTAGGAGGCTGCTGTGGGTCAAGCAGGCAACTGCTGATGGTGGCCTGAACTAGGAGGGGCAGTAGGGACGGAGAGAAGAGAGCAAACTCCAGAAATACTTAGGAAGTTACACATGAAACGCGTTGGGAATTGGGAGTGAAAGAGGGAAAAGGAGGGGTCCAGTATGAGAGCCAGGTTTTACGCTGGGCAACGAGGTGGACTTTCTATAACATATTGAGAGAAGATGGGATGGGATGGGATGGGATGGGATGGGGTTGGATGGGATGGGATGGGTAGGGGTGGGATGGGATACATAAGGGTGGGATGGGATTGGATGGGAAGTGGTGGAATAGGATGGGATGGGATGGAAGTGGAAGGGGTAGGACGGGATACATAAGGGCTGGTGTAAGGCACGGGTGGGGAGAGCAGCAGATTTGAATCATGTTCTAAAAAGATGTCTCTGGTCACTCTTTGAGTAGACTTAGCAGAGGTGATTAGAAATGGCTTTACGTGTGTGTCAACAGAACATGTTGATGGAGTTTATGTGCAAGATGAAAGAGGGAAATCAATGCCGGATTACTTTTCTGGCATGATGAGTTGGTAAACAGTGGCACCATGTAATGAGACAGAAAAAATACTGAAAGAGAAGCAGGTCTGAGGAAGAAATTCAGTGTTAAGCTTGAAAGGACTTTGATTCATCAAGTCACCGTGACAAGTGGGTATTTGGATAAACCAGTCTGGGATACAGGCTACTACATCGGGAGATGTGAATGTGAGGGTGGCCGCTGGCACGATACCTAAAGCCGAGGGAGAATGGGGTCACGTGGGGATGGAGTATAGAGAGGAGAGAGCCCAGAACATCCAGCACTGGGAGGCACGGGGGCGGAGAAGCATCCCCACAGGAGATGGAGAAGCGGTGTAAGAACACAGAGTAGCTATCCCAGGGCTCAGCGATAAAGTGTCCCAAGAAAGAGGGAGTGACGCATGGCCTCATATGGTGAAGCCTGGAAACTGCTCCTTGGATTTGGGAAGAGGGAGGTCATTATTTACATCAGCAAGTGGGTATCAGTGGCAAGGTGGGGAGGGAGCAGTAAAGGAAGTGAAATTGATGACGTAGGCGAGAGAGCATTTTGAGGGCCAAGAACTTTCATAGGGAAGAGAGGCCTGGAGCGTGAGCTGCCCCACAAGGAGAGTAGGTGGAATGAAGACCACAAGGAGAGACCAGGGAGACGTGATACTCACAAGAGGCGCAGAGGAGGAGAAGCCCATAGCGCTCAGGGGAGTGAGTGGAGATGGGGGAGGCGAGCCTCAGAGCACAGAAACGTGCACCCCGAAGAGGAGAGGAGAGGAGAGCATGCCCGGCAGCACCCAATGCTACTGAGAAGGAAAGCAGACTAAAAACTCAGCCGTGGGCTTCCCTGGTGGCGCAGTGGTTGAGGGTCCGCCTGCCGATGCAGGGGACGCGGGTTCGTGCCCCGGCCCGGGAGGATCCCACATGCCGCGGAGCGGCTGGGCCCGTGAGCCATGGCCGCTGAGCCTGCGTGTCCGGAGCCTGTGCTCCGCAGCGGAAAAGGCCACAACAGTGAGAGGCCTGCGTACTGCAAAAAAAACAAAAAAAAACTCAGCCGTGCCCAGTGGATTTAGGTGCAAGGAGGTCACTGGTGACTTTGGCCAAAGCGGTTTCAGTGGAGTGATGGGGGCAGAAATCAGACTTCACGGGAGGGGAAGGGAGGGAGGAAACGAGCACACAGCGCTCTTTCAACAACTTGGCTGGGAAGGGAGGAGAATGAGTGGGGCAGGGGTATGAGGTGAAGGGTTTTTTCCTCTTTTTTTTAAGATGGAGAGACTGAGAGTGGATAAATGCTGATGGGAAGGAGAGAGAGAGAGAGTCAAAGATACAGGAGGAAGCTAATGTAATTGAGGGAAGGAGGGCCCTGAGAATTAAGAGAACAATTCCAGAAGAGAGGTGATGAAGTTTCCTTTCTTAGGAGGTGGGACATCTTCAGGAGGAAGTTTGACAGTGGAGGCATATGTGAAAGTTTGTGGCAGGAAGCTGAGGGATAAAATGATTCATGAAGGGCTGAGCCCACCTTTATTTTCAAACAAACCATGAACTTGAGGATGGAGGGAGGGGAGGGCTCCAATCTGGCTAACCTGTGCATTCTCTCAGGTTCGTCCTCCTTCCTGTGGGATTACTCAGCCGGATGCACCAGAAAACAGTCTTGGAGGAGAAGATGGGGTGGGGTTTCACATCTGCAATGGGCCCGCGGGGCTGGCCTGGAAGGAGGTTCCCCCTGGGCGGGTATGGATTTATCAAGGACTCACGTTTCGCTAGCACCTGCAACCTGATGTCACAGTCATTTCTGGAGGCGTGATTTTCACATGGAGACTTGAGTCTCTAGCCTTGTACATTATGGATGAAATTTGAAGAGGAAGTTCCAAAACATTTAGATCAGAGTGTGACCGTGCGTTCAAATCTTCAGGAAGCAGGCCTTCGGATTTCCCGGTGCAAATAATAATTTTTATTTTCATCTTTTAGTGAAGAACACGAATCTCAAACCAGATATTCTGGATCCCATCAAGGACACCCTGGAAGTAGAACTTGGTAAGGTGGGTGGTGTCATCACCCTTGAATGACACTTTGCTTCTGGGAGCAGGTCTAAGTGTGTTACAGTGAAGAGCCTGGGGATTTCACATTAAACAGAGTTGGGGGTGAATCTAGACTCGGCCACTGACTAGGTCTGTGACCTTACACAGCTATTTAATCTTCTGAAGCCTCAGGTTATAAATCTGTAACTAGACAAAATAGAACTGACCTCACAAGTTTGCACTGAGAAATATGGGATGAGGTATTGATATATTAGGTGACTTGTATGTGAGGCATGATCAATAGATTTTTTTTTTTTTTTAAGATTCTTCCTTACTCCACCCAGGAACAGTGGGTTACACAGATTGGTTAGGTTCATTGATTAAATCTATAAATTTAATCAGTTAACCAACGTAGGTAGCCTTAACCCTTACGAATACAGTGTTTGGTCTAGCCTTTAAGATAAATTGTAGGAGAATAGTACAACCCTTGCTCAAATAAGCTGTATTCCAAATTAGTGTCTTCTTTGGGGTAGAGGGGGAAAGTGACTTCCTGTGGTCCCCTTTGATTTTGTCAGCTTCAGTAACATCTACATCTTCCCACATAGCCAGATAGGAACTGTTCTCTTCAAAACCAAGTGCTGGTTGTTTCAATAAAGTAAGTGTTCTTTTAAGTGCTAATAAGATATTTATCGTTGTAGAAAGAAAGGTAAAAGTAGATATTATGGTAAAAGGCCACCGGGTGGCGGTTTCCTTTAAATGCTAATAAGATGTTTATCATTATAGAAAGAAATGTAAAAATAGATATTATTAAATCACCACTAGGTGGCGGTAGCGGTGTATCCTGATTATGAAATAGAAATAACAGTACGGGCAAAATCTCAAGAATGAAAGGAAGGAGGAAAGAAGCAGGGAAAACATTAATTAATTCAAAAATAGCCAAGTTACACAGGGTACCAATGAATTTTAAAGTATTACTGTGGGGAAAGCATTATTAAGGTGCAAAGGTGAGTTTTCAAATGGAGTCCCTAAACATTTCACGGTTAAAATATTGAGTTTGAGGCAGAGCATATCTGGATACCCCTTACAGAGAAAATGGGCAGAAAGAGGGTAGCGTGGTTACATGCATGTCAGTCCACAGTGTAACGTTCAAAATACTCAGCTGAATATCTAAATACTCTCTTCTTTAAACTACATGCCGCCCAAACCTCAGGATTTTCGTTTAATATGCAAATACTAGTTAGTATTTCTTTAATGGCACCCTTGTACTACTTCAACAGCAGCGTCGGAAGACAGAGCTGGTCCCTGAAACTGCTCATTTTCCCGGTGTTTATCGTTAAACCACATCAGAACCCGTAGTGCTGTGACCATGCCTATCTTCGTTTGCAGAAATGTAGTCACAGGTTTGAGATCTAAGAGCTGCCCAGTAGAGACAAACATCCCTGGTTTTACCTGTTTCCGAATGAGAGACAGGTGGACGTTTGGCTTTGTCTGGTACACCTGTTTTACCTGTGAACCTGACTGCCTCAGGGAACAGTTTCCAGATGGTGTCTTCCTCCTGCACGGGACAAAGTATTCTCACGGGCTTCCTTCCTGTGTTCTGTGGCCCTTTTTTCAGGAAAGCCTTTAACTCTTAACTGCACGGCCCGATTTGGCTTCGAAATAAACTTTAAGCCTGTGATACGATGGTACGTCAAAGATTCTGACCAGGAGTGGGAAGTCCCAACACCTGAGGGGAGAAGGTAAGAAGGAAATGAGCGAACTTATTCTTTGCAACTCACACTAAAAGCTTTCACCTTTAGAACCCCCTGAAATGTACACACAGAGCTGAACAAACAGATGGAGTTGGTGTGGCCACTAGTGCCAACTAGTCGTGCAAATAAAAGTATAGAAATGCAAAGCGTCAGTTAATTTTAAACTTGGGGGCCAAATGCAGTTTCACAGAGGGCCATAGAATGAAATATTTCCGTTGTGGTTTTTTTTATTGTTATTTTTTATTTTATTTTTTATTTTTGGCCGCACAGCTTGTGGGATCTTACTTCCCCGAACAGGGATTGAGCCCAGGTCTTAGGTAGTGAAAGTGCTGAGTCTTAACCACTGGACCACCGGGAAATTCCCCCCACCTTTTTCTAAAATAATCTTTTTATTTTATTTTTTACCTTTTTTATCAGTTGTTTTAAAGTTCAATTTGTAGTAACAATTTGATGTGGCTACTTTGCCCACCAAACTAACCAGCAGACATAACAACCCATGCTACTTGAATAGACTTGGCATATGGAACAAACGGGAAAGGGTTCTGCACCCTAGCCAGCCATTCTCCATTCCCCCCTGTGCCGTCCATCCAGAGTGGGCCGAGTCAGGGCTCCAGTGTTGGGGTCCTTAACAGTCCGGAGCGTATGCAGAGAAAATGGCACAATAATAAGCGATCTGACCGAAAATATGAGAAATGAGGAATAGTTGATGCAATCCAACCTGGAGAAGGAGACCCAGAGGTGAGATCGCTGTCTTTTTTTGGGTTTTTTTAGGCATATCTACAGCAGCTTCATTTACAATAGTCAAAAATTAAAAATTACATTCATTCATACAGTGGATTATTATTCAACAATAAAAAGAACAAACTGACTAGAGAAGGAAAAACTAATCTAAGGTGAAAAAAATCAGAACTGTTATTCCTTCTGGTAGGCTAGGCATTGGCTGGAAAGGGATACAACAGAACTTTCTGGGAAGTTGGAAATGTTCTATACCCTAATAACCATTTGTCAAAAGTATACAGCTAGGGACTTCCCTGGTGGCCCAGTGGTTAAGACTCCGCCTTCCACTGCAGGGGCACAGGCTCTATCCCTGGTCGGGGAACTAAGATCCCTCATGCCATGCATGAGGGAAAAAAAAAAGTATACACCTAGACTGTGCACTTCAAGGTAGGTAAATATTACCAAAAAGAACCATATAATGACAAGGGAGTAGGTGTAGGGAATTAGTGAAGGCTTAAATAATACCAAAATGGCTGAGGTATAACTGAGGTATAACTGATAACTGAGTAATAATACCAAAATGGCTGAGGTATAACTGATAACTGAGGTATCATTTTATTGTTGTCTGTATATGTTAAACTATAACTTTTAAAGAAATTAAAGAAAGAAGAGATAGTCTTACATTTACCCAGCCATTTGCCAACTACAGTCACCCTCGTTCTTTCCCGTAGATCTGATGACTGTTGTAATGTGGGATCTCTGTCTTGAAGTACTTGGAAGCTATTAAGTTGTATGAGAAACTAGACTTAGTTTGCAACCCAGATTAGTGGGAAGAATTTACTGGGAAGACAGTTTGGCTCAATGGAAAGTAAAACTCTAGACATTTGGAGCTAGAGTCCCTCATTTTCCCAACATCTGTTCCAAAGTAATAGCCTCTGTATTAAGCACTTCCTCCTGGGTTTTAAAACATTTCAACAGACTAATGTAATATCACTTTGAAGAGTATACATCATTTAAAAAATAAAGGATGGGTTTTGGTAACAGTAATCAAATTGAGAAAGAACTTCTAAGACAAGGGAACTCATTGGGTCCCATATTAAGGTGATACTGCATCAGACTTGAAGGTAGTCAAGCATGGTAAAGGGAGAGTGCCCTGACTATATGCTCTCGGGTTTGAATCTCTGTTTTCCACCTATTTAGCAATGTGAACCTTAACCTCTGCGAGCCTCCACCATGCCATCTATCATCTATGGATACCAAACTTCACTTCTGTAAGGAGCAAATACGGTAGAGGTGATATGCTTAACACAGCCTCTGGCAGGCAGGAAGTGTCCAGTGAATAAGAGTGGGTATTGTAGGCTCCACACCAAACAGCCTAAAACATCATCCACAGAGACCATGTTCTTTAATGTGAAGACAGACTGCAGACGGGCAACTTTAGAGAATCCAGACTGTGAATCAGTGCCGAGATTCACACTTCCTGGACGGGGCGGAATGACACAGGCCCAGGAATCACGCTGCCACTTCCCAGCGGTGTGACCTTGCATTGTCACCCACCTTCTTGCCTGTTCTGAGCTGCTCAAGTCAGGATGGTCACACCATTACCCGGTGGGGCTCCTGTGAGGATGGAGGAGATTTGATCCTCTCCTCCACGTTTACGCTCGGGGGACCAGAGGACCGTCTGATACACACAGCCCTCAGTAGAAGCTAGTCATCTCTAACCTTATTCTTAAATTGTTGTATCTATTCTGAAGGGGAATTCTCAGAGTAAGGAAGATCAGATGAGCCTCGCAAGTAATTATAGTCTAGCGTAAATGCTTAGAATGATGCTTAGCTGATTCAATCATTTAATAAAAAAAGAGCCACCTCCTAGCATCCTCTGTCTTTCTGGCATCTCCTTGTACTGTCTGATCCCACAGCTCTTCTGAAAGCCAAACGGTTATCTACTTACACGTGTTCCAAAAACTGCAAATGGGTGTCCATCTGTGTTACTAAAGGGGTGTGGTATTTTCCCTCCTTTCCTAGTGTTAAATCCACCTTAAAGAATGAAGTCATCGAGCGTGTTGTCTTCCTGAAAGAAGTTACTCAGAGCGATCTTCGCAGGAAGTTCATTTGCTTTGCCCAGAACTCCATTGGGAACACGACCCAGTCCATCCAACTGAAAGAAAAGAAAGGAGGTGAGCCTGAAGGTGGCTGCAGAATGCATGCCCCTGCTTTCACCCGGGAGGAGAGGAACTTTCCCAAGGAAGTAGCCACAGTGATGGTAGCCACTAACATGCTCTAGATGCCAGACAGCATTCTAAGTCAGCAATGTGCTTGTGCTGATTCATTCAGTACCTTGACCGAGGCCACACAACTAGTAAGTTTCACATTGGTGATCCAGAGCTGGTCCTCTTACGAATGTTCTGCATACGGGAGGTGTGTTTGTTCATTCATTCATTCACTCCTTAGTTCATTCACTTACTCATTCATTCATCCTACAAAGACCTACAGAGCATGCCCTGTGTGGCAGGTATCGTACTAGGACCTAGCTCCCTTTCCTATTTTCCTCCCCTGGCTTCCAGATCCAGAGAATGTGATGGTCTGGTGTCAGAGAGTAAAGGAGAAAAAGAGGGGAGAAAGAGTATTCTTGTTCAGTTTAGGAGTGATATGTGTGCATCACAGATCATAGCCTCTTAAAGCTAGAGAGGAAATTCCTGGTAAGGAATAGCTCTTAAATTTCTTTAAGAAGATGCTCAGAGATGGAGGTGATATCATTCATTCATTCAGGTAGTAGAGATGAGAGAACAAGCAGGTTCTGAATGCTTGTGAGGCTTAAATAAGACACGTTTGGTGGGTGCTCCGTAGAGGTGGGTCAAAGGTGCCACGTGTTAGGTACGGTGGAGGTGAGAAAGCCAGTCAGATGTGGCTCTGGGCTTCAGGGAGTTTAGACTGTAGTAGGGTCGATAACACGTGACAATAGTTTACAGTATGCAATAAGAGGGACAGAAATGGGTTGTGTGGAAGCTTATAGGAGAAAACAATTTAAAAAACGAGTTTTTGTCAGTTTCCCAGCCACCCCAATCAGAGACGACCCATTACCCTGGGTTTTCTTGAGTTCATTTTATGGTAATTCCCTCAAGATGTGATTTAAGATGTGTCCAGATTCAAGAGAAATATTTCCAGTAGATTTTGATAAAAAATCATAGGGCTGGAAAAGGTGCTGGGCTGGCCTGAATGTGGCCTTATAGGGGAGGCGGGTGTTGGAGGGGACGCGGCCCCTGTACCTGCTCACGGCTGCCGCGTCTCCGCAGTGCTGTTCCTCTACATCCTCCTTGGCACCGTCATGGCCCTGGCAGGTGTGCTGACCGCAGGTGCGCTCTTCTACATGTACTGGATTGAAATAGTGCTGCTGTACCGAACCTACCAAAACAAGGATGAGACCCTCGGGGGTAAGATGACCCAACTCGCCTCGGAACTGACTTAGAGGGAGGGGCTTGAGAAATGGATGTTCCACGATGGAGAAGGTCATGACCCTCGGGCTCTGAGACCCTCCTGCAGGTCTGGCGGCTTCACACCTGGGAAGGGCTGGGAGCCCAGGGGAGAAACAAATTCTCTTCATCCCAGTTACTAGGAATCTTGCCAACGATGTTATTGTAGGGCACATTGGACTTGAAAATAACTCTCCACTCACCAACCTGAAGCAAGATGGCAGATGACTTACCATCTCCATGCCTTACTTTTCTCTTCTGTAAAGTAGGGTTGTAATCACAATCACAATGAATGCAATGTGGGCTCTTTGAGTTAAGACATATTGAGCATTTAGAACAGCATGTAGCACATGGTAAGCACTCAGTGATGCCGGCTCCAGCTCTCATTACCTCTTGAGGACTGAGTGCACGCCAGGCTTATGTATCAGCTGCTGGAATTGTCACCGAAATCCTACACACCAGGCAGAGGCGTGAAGTCTGTGCCCCCAGTGGAACTGCTGGGGGATGTTAGAGGTTGGGATGGACCCCAGGCAGTTAGGTTTAGAGCCCCCATTAGCTATTGCCTCAGTTAACTTCTTCTGTAAAGTGAGGGGCTTGGGGATGTGGAAACGTCCCTAAAAGAGGGACGTTCTGGAAAATACTAGCAGTGGCACTCTCCATGAAGTATCTGTCAGTTTTCCCATGAGACAGGTTAATAGTGTTTATTAACATTTGCTTCTTTCGACTAGAAGAGCTGCTGGTGTGTTTTTCTAGTCCCGGAAGGCTCAAAGGTTAGAACGTTGGCAGTTTTAGTGAATGAGTCTATTGCTTGGAAAGGGCAGAATCCCTTCTGCTGGATTCCAGGGACAATTAAATACTTACCTAATGGGGATGCCCCTTTACACGCACACCAGTGGTTTCCCCACACTAGGAACTCAGTGAAGAGCTGTCAGATCACTGGGAAAAGGGGCAGCACAGAAATGCAGCAGTCACACTTTTCTTTAGACCAGTGATTGAGAATACACACTAGAAGTCCTCAAGCCAAGAGTATTTTGAGGTTATATTTTAAATAGCTTTTTAGCATTGAGCAAATTATCTAATCACTGTCTTCATTGTTCTCCTAGACAACTTCATACTTCTTTGACTCAAATGCTATTTTTCTTAAGATTCTAGAGCTTGTACAGAAGACTCAATCTACTGTGAAACATCTTAATTTTTGGAGGGATGTTTTTTACGCTAATTTATTTTTTAATTGAAGTATAGTTGATTTACAATGTTGTGTTGGTTTCAGGTGTACAGCGAAGTGATTCAGTTTTACATATAAAACTGGATTCTTTTCCGTTATAAGTTATTACAGAATATTGAGTAGAGGTCCCTGTGCTATACAGTAGGCCCTTGTTGGTTGTCTGTTTTATATATAGCCGTGTGTATATGTTAATCCCAAACTGTGAAGTACTTTAAATGTGTCCTCTCTTGTTTGCACAGGCACCGTTTTAGTGATCTGACAGGGAGGCAGAACCCAGTTTTCAAGCACAGAGATTCCTTACACTCTGTGGTCAATCTAATGTTTTTCAGCAAAAAGACTGTTTCCTGTGACTATCCCAAAATTTAGAGAGACATAGGATGTCAGAATTGTGGGGATCATCTAATTCTCCCACTTGCTAATATTATTACAAAAGAAATTTAACGTTTTCCGGTTATAGAAAAATCCCAGTTTGCTGGAGTGTCACAGGGATGTGGAAAAAATCAGGGTGACTACGGTGTGTCACACAGGAACTGCACAGCGTGTACCTGCTGGCCGCGCCCCCTGAGCCGCCGCCTCCCGACCTGGGCAATGAGAAGTATCTTAGATGCACCTCCAGGACCTCGCTCTTTGGCATCCTCCTCTCTTGACGCCAGACCACCACTGTTTCCCTCTTGCTTTTCTGTTTCTGACACTTCTGTTGGCTAAAGCCTCTTAGGTCCATGTCGAGCAAACTGCGAAACTGCATCAGTAACAGCACTGCTGTTTGCTCCTTTGTAATAATACTATTGGTCGGGCACTGTGCAAAGTGCTGGAAGATGAGCCAGCTGTGTGCAACTCCAGAGCTCGTGGGTTAACTTTTGAGATTCTCTATGGCTTCCAGTTGGTTCTTTAGCACATCCCAGAGTCTATGTGCATTTATAATAGTTGAGTCAACAGAGGCATATGAGACCTTAAAAATACCCTAGAACAAGTTCCAAAATATAGTTTTCCATCTAAAAGGGAAAGGAATGCATATTATCTTGTGCCTGCCATAAGTCAGTCACCAAATCCTTCATATACATTATCCCAGGCAACCCTGACAGAAGCAAGACGGGGAGTTATGACTATCTCATTTTACATATGGGGATTCAAACAGATACGTGTGCTGTCAGCTCGCTAATGCACTGGGTCTCTGCAGGGCTTTGCTCACCGGGTATTATCACGCTTTGGTGGAGCAGACTCCACTTTGATGTGTGACTAATGAGACAGCAACGCTGCAGATGCAAAAAAAGCTCCGAGGAACTCCTGAGAACATGTGATTTAATCAGAGAAGGCCCCAGCTGTTTGATCTGACGTCAGTGAAGGTGCAGGAGGGCCTCATCGATTAGAATCTGATTCTGGGTGGATAATCAATACCCCTCAGCAGTGTGATTCTGAAATGAACACAGATGCTGCTTTTCATTTAATAAATCCATGCAGTAAGGATCCCAAATCTTAATTCTTATCCATTTACCATATGGTTCGAGTGTATGTAGGTATGCCACGAGAGTCAAAAATAGGTCAATGGCTTGCATTCTTTTTTTTTTTTTGCGGTGCGTGGGCCTCTCACTGCTGTGGCCTCTCCCGTTGCGGAGCACAGGCTCCGGACGCGCAGGCTCAGCGGCCATGGCTCACGGGCCCAGCCGCTCCGCGGCATGTGGGATCTTCCCAGACTGGGGCACGAACCCACGTCCCCTGCATCGGCAGGCAGACTCTCCACCACTGCGCCCCCAGGGAAGCCCCGTGTGGCTTGCATTCTTTATTGTGCTTCTTCCTCAGATAAAAAGGAGTTCGATGCTTTCATATCCTATGGGAAATGGAGCTCTCTTGAGAGTGAGGCCACTTCGTCTCTGAGTGAGGAAACCTTGGCTCTGAGTCTATTCCCTGAAGTTTTGGAAAACAAATATGGATACACCTTGTGTTTGCTTGAAAGAGACGTGGCCCCAGGAGGAGGTAAGTCCTGCACGCCAACAGAAAACGTAGCACAAGAAGGAGAGTTACGTGTAAGCACTCTCTACGTTGTCTTGTCATTCTTTCTGCTGGGCTATTTATCTTCTGGAAGGTTTCATGAGCTTAGAATTTCTGGGGCAACAACACAGAAAAATGTGTGTTGCAGAGACACGCTCCATCATCAAAAAAATCCATCTTCAATGGCTATACGTATATGTCTAACTGCACCACTTTGCTATACACCTGAAACTAACACAACACTGTAAATCAACTACACCCCAATATAAAATTAAAATTTAAAAATAAAAAAAATTGCCACAGGAGGAAAATAATCCATCTTCAGGAAAAAACATTATTGGAGTGCAGGGAGCCTTCCAGAATGATCTCTTTTCTGGCTCCTCAACAGGAAGTTATCTCTTGTCCTCCCAAACGGGTGGTCCCCCTGCTTTCTGGGACTGTGCCTGACACAAACTCAGGACTGGGTCCAGCAGACTCCCCAGGCCCGGGCCCAGTCCTGGGCACGATCAGATGTGCAGACCTCATCCTGTCCCGCTGACCTCCTCTGCCTGAGATGCGCAACCCAGGAGCCTGGGACATTCCATGCCCCTCTCTTATCCCAGCCAACCTTGTTCCAACGAGCTTTGCTCCTAGAGGAATTGGCAATTTGAGGAGACAGAACACAGGGAGGAATGTGAAACTGACAGTCACTAGACACTGGAACATATCTTCAACTGTCCACAGAGTTGATTTAGCAGAAGTGATAAAGAAAACCAGGCTTCCTTTCCTCTTTGCCTCAGAGTGCCCATTGCAAGGAACCCGCTGGATGGATCTGGGAGATTCAGGGTTATTGTGACTCAGGATTTAACAATAACAATGTCATGTATACACTGATGTGTATAAAATTGATGACTAATAAGAACCTGCTGTATAAAAAAACAAACAAAAAACAACTAATACTAAACTTTCTTTGGGTTATTTGTATGGAAATATGCTAATATAAATGTTTCAGACATTACATGAAATTTCTAAAAATCTTATATGTTCTGGTATAATGTAATAGGTCATAATTCTAGTTATTACTTTAAAATGTATAACTCAGAAATAACTACATTTCCTTGTCAATTGCATTATCATGAACTTTTATCAAATCTTTAACCGTGGTCATTAAAAAAAAAAACAATAACAATGTCGAATAATTAAATCTTTTATTTCCAGCGTATGCAGAAGACATTGTGAGCGTTATTAAGAAAAGTAGAAGAGGAATATTTATCTTGAGTCCTAGCTACGTCAGCGGACCCAGTGTCTTTGAACTACAAGCAGCAGTGAACATTGCCTTGGAGGATCAAACGCTGAAACTGATTTTAATTAAGTTCTCTTCCTTCCAAGAGCCGGAGTCTCTACCTCATCTAGTGAAAAAAGCTCTCAGGGTTTTGCCCACTGTCACCTGGAGAGGCTTCAAATCAGTTCCTCCCAATTCCAGATTCTGGACCCAAATACGCTACCACATGCCCGTGAAAAGCTCTAAAGGATTCACGTGGAATCATCTCAGAATTAGCCCAAGGACTTTTTCTCTAGAAAAGACTCAGTAAAACAGAAACCGCTGGGAGGCGCTCCCAGCCTAAAGGACGGTGAAATGGGCCCTGAGCTGCCTCCTCCTACACCCCTCCCGTCCTGTCCCTGGTGAGTAGAGAGAGACCCTGATGGACAGAGCACACAGCGTGGATCAGGCTGGTATAGAATGGGAAGCATTCTGCCAGCCCTGAGCGAGTGTGGCGGGCACTGGAATGACACGAAAACTATTGTGGGAGCCTCAGATTTCCTGGGCTAGACAGAGGGAGAGCGAATTCAGCCCACACGGCCCCTAAGATTTTCCTAGTGGTCTCAGCAGATACAGCCACTTGGCTTTGTGGCTATGGACTTGTCATGTCTTCTGTGTATTGTTCACATCACTTTATAGATCTTTGCAGTCAAATAAATATTATTTTATTAGAAACAAGTGATTTCAACTTTGCCTAAACCGTCTCTGTGAAGAAGACAATTCTTATTCTGTGTTCACCCATTCACTGGAGCACAGAAAGCAAGTCGGAGAGGCAGAGACCAGGGGCCGAGGAGCAGCCAGGGCCATGGTTCCTCTCTACTGTGTCCTTGTGAGAGCTGGAAGGAAGACCCCCTTCCTCGGGACCCGTGTAGCCCTGAGCCAGGACACAGGGCTTGGGGAGAAGAGTGGGGCTAAGTTCAGCTCATCCTTGTTGCCTTGGCCTTTGCGCAGGGCATGAAGTACACAACCTTACTCTGGGCCGTAGGAAGTAGGAACCAATTAGGCCAAAATGATTTGGAGGAGACAAGGAACAGACCAGCAGTTATGTGCAAAGTAGAAAGGCAGAAGCCAGGACAAGAGTCTGGAAAATAAATGTCTACACTGGTTAAAGGACAGCAAGACTGGGGCTTGCCTCTCGAGGCTGGTGGCCCCCATGTGCTTCCTGCCTATCTGGTCTCCTTGAGTTTCTCCTAAGTGATGGGCCTTAGGCCAGAGGACCAAGAAGCTGTTCCACGTAGACGAGGCTCCTTTCATTCTCACCAGTGTTTTCCTGTTGAGAGTTCAATGTGCAGTTCACATGGCGTTCTCGTCTCACATGAAGGTACAACACTCATGCTTCATCTTCCCCAATAGAAGGGCGCGATTTATTTGAGCAATAAAGAAAAGTGATTTCTGGACGCGTTCACATTTAACGTGTCCCATCCGCTTGTCCGAATGTGATCCAGGTTTGGAGGGGCTCAGAGTCGTTGCCATCTGGCCACTGCTGGGTGCCTGTGTGAAAGGCTTTTGAGGTCTTTTTGCACAGAGACACCCACATCACAAAAACCACTGTGGTTTTGGCACCAAGCAACATCTTTGTTGGGAATTTCAGTGATAAAGTTAAAGATGAGTTAAAGAGTATAAATTATTCCTGGAGGAATTTTCTTGCGGGAAAAGCTCATTGTAGGGTCTCAGAAGGGAAGGACCCACACTGTCATCGTGTCCTTGTGTTCTGGTGATGACTAGAAGCCCTGGTTTTCCTGCCAGCCACTCTCAGAGATCTAAGACTCAGAAACCCCTTTTGGCCAGTGTGTCCAGATTTATTTTATTCTAAAATAAGGATGGCTGTAACTGATCTATCCAGAGGTCCAGAGTGTTGTTCTTAGCTTAACCAAACTCAAAATGATCCCCAGATTTGTGCATACACACAAAAAAGAAACTATCTGGGTCTATCATTTACAGAATACACTCTTCCAGGTGAGTGGGTATGCTAAGAATGACAAATTAACATTTAGGACAAGGGTTTATTTCCAGTTCTTACGTGTAAATCAGTCAAAACAAAGTGGACAACCAAAACAAGTTTTCTATATACAGAAGACTGATGGTACTTAAACAATGGATCTCAGTAGAATACAATGAGAAGGGATAATGGATTCCCACCACACCTTCTAAACAAGGTGTCCGTATATTCTGGTTCCGGCTTTACACTTGTTGTCCAGGTATAATTTTCATAGACCAAGTATAATTTCTTACTCTGAAAATGTATACTACTTTGGACGGTGGGCATCTTACCTCTAGTGCACATTGTAGAATAGTCCTTACTGACCCTGGATGATGTCTCAGGCGAGCTCACCAAGAGCTTTCCTGGTCTCTTTGGGTTTTAGTACCCACATTTACTATCTATATCATTTCCAGATTGAAGCTCCAGGTAAGACGGAGTAAGCACACAGCCCCCTACCTTTCCCACTCATTGTAGCTATGAAACCTGAATAAAGTGCATATAAAACTCAGTTTGAGGATTTTGAAAAGTACATCAAAGCAGGAAGATTGGAGAAGACAAGAATTCAAAGTTCCACGATTTTATTTTCCTCCAATATCTCTTAGTTTAGACTCAGCACAGTCCAAAACCCAGGCGTGGACCTTAGTGTTAACACTAGTTCCAGAAGAAGCCCTCTAGTTCTGCCTTGAAGACTGGGAAAGATGTTTCCTAACACTCCCGTATAGTTTCCTTTCTATATTCTCTTCCTTCCTAGCCACTGTGCAATCCTGTTTTGGCATCAGTGACACCAACAAAAGCAGAGAAAAGAGGGGTCCTCAAGAGCCTATATCTCTCTAGGAGGGAGAATTGTCCATTTTGATACAAGGAGCTGTGGTCTCAAGGTGTGGCAAATCTCTATTGATTTTTTTTTTTTGTCCCTCTTACCACTTGGCTGGGGAGGTGGAAGCAGTGGGGGGAAGTGCACTGCAGGGTGGAGCACTTAACACACCAGCACTCTTGCCAGAGGACTACAGAGAGGAAGACAAGAGACCTATAGAACCTGAAAGTACTGTGCAGAGTGCTGACAGCGAGGAGCTCAGGACAGCAAACCCGTAAAGCTGCTTACAAACTCCAAGGCTCATCGCCAAGCTGCACATGCATGAGTCTGACCCTAAATGGAATACCATAAACTCTGAGAATTAAACTATAGGATAGACTGCTTCCTGAGTTCCAGGGACAAGTCTAAATAGAACTGAAGGACAGTGAAATAGAACTGACATTGAAACCACAAGGCTGGTTAGAATTTTGGGCTTGAATCCAACTAGGTCAGTTGCCTGCTTAAACAAAAATAGCGTTGTACATAGGATTTCAACAAGAGCCAGAGTTGCATGACATAATATTTTAAATATTCGGGATACAATCCATTGAAAGCAAAATGTGATAACCTTTTCTGATGGAATTTTCGAGGTAGGTAGGTGTGATATGTAAGTCAAGTACAACATAAAAGGGACAGAGTAGGGGAACTTGTGTGGTGGTTAGGTAACTACATCCTACTTGAAATGGTAAAATATTGATTCTAAGAAAAAAGTGAAAGCATACTTTAATCCCTTGAGCAACCACTAAAACAAACAAACAAATGAAAAACAAATATTGTTAAGACATAATAGATGAATTTAAATGGACTAATAAAAGTGTTTAAATAACCCAAAAGAAGAAAGGAAAAGGAAAATAGAGGAACAAATAACTGAGGAAATAAACAGAAATCAAACAATAAAACGGTAGACATAAACCCAAATATATTAATAATTATATCAAATGTCAAATGTATAAACGTAGTAAGTAGAAGACCAAGATTATTAGAACACACTTTTTAAAATGACTGTATTTAAACTATATCCCTCTGCAATAAACACATTTCGAATATAATGATATAAGCAGGTTGAAAGTAAAAGGTTAGATATAAACATATTATAAACAATAATTAAAGGAATGTTAGAGTGTTTATATTAACATCACCTTAAGGAGACTTCAGAGAAAAGGAAATTACCAGGGATAAAGATGATAAAAAGATGAATTTGCCAAGAAGACATAACAGTCTTCAATGTGTATGCACCTAACATCAGAGTTTCAAAATACATGCAACAAAAACTGACAGAGCTAAATGAAGAAATAGACAAATCCACAACAGATTCTCAAATAAATTCTCCCCAAATTGATTTAGAAGTTTAACATAATTTCCTTCAGTATCCAAGAAGAATTTTTTGTAGATCCAGGCAAACTGATTCTAAAATTTTAATGGAAAAGTAAATAACCTAAAATAATCAAAGCAGGGACTTCCCTAGCGGCGCAGTGGTTAAGAATCTGCCTGCCAGTGCAGGAGATACGGGTTCGAGCCCTGGTCCAGGAAGATCCCACATGCCGCGGAGCAAGGAAGCCTGTGCACCACAACTACTGAGCCTGCATTCTAGAGCCCCTGCGAGCCTCAAATACTGAGCCAGTGTGTCACAAAAACTGAAGCCCTCATGCCACAACTACTGAAGCCCACGCGCCTAGAGCCCGTGCTCCGCAACAAGAGAAGCCACCGCAGTGAGAAGTCCGTGCACTGCAACAAATAGTAGCCCCCACTCGCCGCAACTAGAGAAAGCCCGCATGCAGCAACAAAGACCCAGTGCAGCCAAAGATAAAAACAAATAAATAAATTTAAAAAAAATCAGAGCAATTTGCAAAAGAAAATAAAGTTGGAGGAATTACACTACTCAACTTTATAAATCAATATAAATTTACAGCAATCAAGACAATGCTATATTGGCTAAGTAATAGATCAATAAAACAAAATCAAGAGTGCAAAAACACACCCATACAGATATGGCCTGTTGAGTCTTGATAAAGTGTGAAAGGTAATTCAATGAAGAAAGGACAGAGTTTTAAACAAAGGGTGTTAAATAATTGGCCATCATGCGCAATAAGATGAACTTGAAACCTTACACAAACATTAACTCAAAATGGACCATAGATCTAGATGTAAAACTAAACCTATAAAAATTTTAGAAGAAAATATGTCCTGAGATTAGGCAGAGTTCTTAGATATGTCACCAAAAGCATGACCTATAAGAAAAAGGATTAATAAATTGGATTTCAAAAAATTAAAAACATTTGTTATGAGAAAAATACTGTCAAAATAATGAAAAAACAAGCCTTAAGCATGCAGAAAATATTTGAAAATCACATATCCAATGAAGGATTTGTAACTAGAATATGTAAAGATCTCTCTAAATTCAATAATAAAAAGCAAACTACCCAATTTAAAAAAAGGAGCAAAAAATTTGAATAGACAATTTACTAAAAAGGATACATAGATGGCAAATAAGCCCATAAAAAGATGTGCAACATCAATATCTATTAGGAAAACGTAAATTAAAATAGCCCCCCAAAAAAGAAAAAAAAATTGACAATACCAGATGCAGATGATGACATGGATACCTGGAGCTCTCATATACTTCTCATGGAAAGCAAATGGTCCAGCCATTCTACAAAACAGCTTAACACCTCCTTACAAAGTGAAACATCCACTTACTATGTATTCCAGAAATCCCATTCCTAGATATCAGTCCCAGAGAAATGAAAATTATGTTCACAGACATACACATACTCTGTACATGAATGTTTATAGCAGCTCTGGTCAAAATCATCACTATCTGGAAAGAACTCAACGACCTTCAACTAGTGTGTATCAGTTTGGCTCCAATCGGGAGACAGAAACCGCACAGTAATTTTTAAAGGGAATCTTTAATATAAACAATTATTTGGCTATAAGAGAGTGAGTATAGAGATGTCAGTAGAACTCCAGAGTATCTTGGGGCTGAAGGAGAGTAGGGAGACAAACTTGGAAGGAGTCCCCTCCCCAAGTCTGGGGTTCAGACATTGTTAGAGAAGGTGAGATATTGCCCACTGAATGGCAAAGTTCTCTTAGTTGCCTGGGCCAGAGCTAGTCCACAGTTGCTGGAAAGCAGCCAGCAGACTCCCAGGACAGAGCAAGCCATGGACGGACTCATGGCATGAATGGGGGCACGGCTGTGGGCATGAGGTCTGGAGCACCCGGGTCCGCATTGTGGGAGCTTCAGGGACCAAAGTTTTGGTGTGCAGGTGAGCCAAAGCCGCGGCAGGGGTGCAGGGGGGAATGCGGAGGGCCACGTGGGCCGAAGGCTTGGACTGCACGGTGTCCATGAGAGGCCAGGACTGCAAGGTGCCTAAGAGGTAATTTCCTCTGTGTGCACAGCTTGGGCAGGGCACCAACAGATGTCACACACCCGTGCTGCTGACTGATGGTGCAGCAACAGGAAGAATAACACAAAACACAGCAGCTGGAACCAGGAAGGCCCTCCTGCAAGGCCCCTCCAACTCCCTCCACTGATGGAGCTCAATGCTGTACTCACCGGAAGGGATAAATGCTTCAAAAATCCAGTCTATTCCGTGGAGCAGATACTGAATGGTGAATTTGGGGCTCAGAGGTAATCAAGTGATACCTGGCATAGGGTGCATCGATCAGTCAATAGTTGTACCTGCAAAATTTAAACACTTCGTAGAAATAAAAAAGAACGTACTACTGAGACACACAGCAGCTAGGCTGAATCTCAAAGCATAAGGCTGAGTGTAAAACATCTAATTTCAAAAGGTTACATTTTCCCATTTATATGACATTTGCAGGGAGCCAAAACCACGGCAGAGAAGAGATGTGTGGTTTCCAGGGGTTAGGGGTGGAGGAAGGTGTGAAAAGGGGGCACACAAAAGGAGAGTGCAAGAAAGTAACCTGCCTTCCTTGGTGAGGATGTGAATCTATATGTGTTAAACTTCATACAGTTGTGCACCCAAAAGGCCGATTTTGTTATATGTTAATTTTAAAATAAAAAATTTAAAAGACTACTTTAATCTAATATCAGAACTTTAATCTCCAGTCCAGTTCAAACTTCTCCTTTTACCCCAGCTTAGGTCCGACCGGCAATGGGACAGAGAGTGTGGTCTCTTTTCCCCTCCTTTTCTACTTCCTCCTGTCTGCTTCGGCCTTTTCCTTCACTGTGTTTAGAGGGAGGAGAAAGGAGGAGGAGGAAAGAGTTTCTTTAACTCAGATGGTGCTCTTTGAAATTCTCTCTTACTGGGGGAATGCCCTTTCTTCTACGTGATGCCAAACGTCTGGCTCCCTCTGTTTGAGGCATTCTTGTGGGTTCTTTGGACACCCTCCCCCAACCCCCAGATCCCACCAGGACCTCCACTGCTCCTGACGCACCTGACTCAGGTCATGCCTTCTCTGGGTACCGCTCATCTCCTGCCCCATGCAGTGAAGCCCCTCATGGCCAGTTTTTCCACTGTGATTCACCCACCTCACGGGGAATCAGATGCCCACTTTCCCGCCGCTGCACCTACTGTTTCTCCTCTGCTCCAGCCGGTCTCCTACTTTCAATGATATCCTGCTGAGGGTCAGGCACCAGTCTGATCTTTGAATTCCAAAGGAAAAATGAATTCTCAAGAATTTTTGGGGGGAGGTGGGATGAATTGGGAGATTAGGATTGATATACGTACACTACTATGTATAAAATAGAGTACTAATGAGAACCTGCTGTAGAGCACAAGGAACTCTACTCAATGCTCTGTGGTGACCTAAACGGAAGGGAATCCAAAAAAGAGGGGATACATGTATACATATAGCTGACTCACTTTGCTGTACAGCAGAAACTAACACAACACTGTAAAGCAACTGTACTCCAATAAAAAATGTTTTTTTAATTTTTTAAATTAAATTTAATTTTTAAAATTTTTGTCTGCATTGGGTCTTTGTTGCTGCGTGCGGGCTTTCTCTAGTTGCAGCGAGCGGGGGCTACTCTTCATTGAGGTGCGCGGGCTTCTCATTGCAGTGGCTTCTCTTGTTGAGGAGCACGGGCTCTAGGTGCGTGGGCTTCAGTAGCTGTGGTTCGCGGGCTCCGTAGTTGTGGCTTGAGGGCTTAGTTGCTCCACAGCATGTGGGATCTTCCCAGACCAGGGCTCGAACCGGTGTCCCCTGCATTGGCAGGCGGATTCTTAACCACTGCACCACCAGGAAAGCCCCTAAACTCCAATAAAAATTAATTTAAAAAAAAAGAATCTTTTTTTACTCCTCTATATCCCAGTCCCACAGATGCTGTTGGGATGACACATCTTCAGCTCTGGGAACCTTCAGTCTTCCCAGCCAGCAGACAAGCCCCATCTCTATGAGTTCTTCTCTTGGAGTTCTCACACTTGCATTGAGTCACAGAAAATGGGATTCGTCAGTGGTTTACTAGCACGCAAGTGGGTTCCTTGAGGATGAATTGTGAAAAAAGGTCACAGCTATGCTTTTTCCACATCCGTCTGTGTCCTTGAAGCCTAATTCGAGGAGAAGGTTGGAAACCTCCTCTGGCCCGTGATATCGCCACATCTCACTAGCCTGTATCTGTCACTTCCACCTAATCAAAATGCCTGAATACACACCAGCAATTCTCCTGGGCTAACAAAGGCAGCCTCTCCTTGGTACCACCCACCATCGAGAGAATCAGTGCTCCTTGACATCCAATGTCAAAGCCACCCTAAGGGAATTGAGGCAAGAAAGAAAAGCAGGTGTAATTTCAGAGAGAAGAGAGGGAGAACCGACCTACTAGACATTCTTAGTACCAGTGATGGTGGCAGTGGATTGGGGAGGGAGGTGACACTCCTGAAACAGAGAAGAAAGAGGGGGGGAAAGTACAGATGCTAACTCACCACGTTAGTCTGGGTTCAACTAACGTTATGACTCGTCTTCTGAGCAGCTGTGACTGGCGATAATGTGTGTAGGTAGAGCAAGATGAAGCATTTCATTTTTAATCACCTGCTGTCTTATTTCCGTCATCCGTTTCATTCATTTAGGGGATGTTGTGGAAAAGAAATTGCTTAGGAACTATGGTGAATACAAAGGGATAGAAGGCTTCTGCCTATATAGAGTTCATAATCTCTTTGAAATAAAATGAATCTAAAATTCATCTGGTAGCTAATATGTACTAAGCATTTCCCTCTCTGTCATACGTTATGTCACTTGATCATCACACCATCTTTAAGATAGTCATCATCATCACCATCACCACCACCACCATCATCACGATCACCACCATCACCACCACCACCACCATCACACCATTACCACCACCACCATCACCACCACCACCATCACCACCACCACCACCATCATCACCATCACCACCATCACCATCACCACCACCACCATCACCATCACCACCACCACCACCACCATCACCATCACTACCACCACCACCACCATCACCATCATCACTATCATCACCATCACCATCAATATTATCATCAGTAAGGCAGCTGAAGCTTGGAGGTGTTTAGGACACAACCAGGATCGCACAACTTCAAGCTTCTCTCCTCTACACGATCCCTATTCCCTTAGGGAAGCAATCACATTAGAATTGTAAGATCATGACACTAGCCATACTCTGGAGTGAAGACCTGTTCCATTTCAAAGCCCACATTCATGCCCAGTCCCATCCACCTGCACCACCATGGTGCCTCTCCTCTCCTCCTCACAATGCGGAATCTCCCAGAGTTGATTACACCCTTCTGCAGCACCCTCTGAGTAGTAGTAGTTTGACTCTGGGAAGCAGAGACAGAGCTTGGCTTTTCTGTCCTGAAAACAGGGTCAAAGCTCTTGACTTCACTCCAGCTCAGGATGCTGGCTTTCAGTTTAGGGGTTTGGTGTGCCAGACTTTGATCTGCGGTCATCCAACTTAATTGCTAGCTGTGGGCTTGGAAAGCAAGTCATGTTTCTGGACGGCGCTGACCAAGTCTCTATCATTGCTTTCTTCTTCTTCTTTCTTCCTAAAAAAAGAATAAAATTCGAGCCCCCCAAAAGTAACAAGAGCTCAGAGGCAAGCAACAAATACTTCAGTTCCAGAAGTGCTGTGCAGATACCTTCCAGTAAGGTCAATTATACCGCGTACTATGGGAAGGAAGAAAAGATGTGCTGATCATTTTGTTTAAAACTATTCTTGGAGGGAGATGATTTTCCACTTCACCATGGGAAGGCACAGAACAGTCAGTTTTGCTCTTGTTTGTTTTGGAACTTTTCTAAGACAGAAGTTGCTTTGGGAAACTGAGGGTGAAAAGGAAAGAAAATCAACCCCCCAAAACTCTGCTCCCAGCTGTGCACAGCTGAAGCCCTGGGTAATAGGTGAGTCCCTGCTGGGTGCATCACCCCTTAATTAGTCTCATGAGGGTAGACCGGATTTGGTCGCTTAAATTATAAGGGATCCACTGGGGAGAGGATGTCATTCTCTCCCCACCACTGGACTCTGAGTAGACAGGTTTAGAAGAGCAGATGACAAGGATCACAAGGGTTCTTGGGACCTGGCGCCACAGATGGTCTGGGCAAGCAAGGTTTCTACTGCTAATACAGTTATCTGGATAATTAGACCAAAAGCGCCAGATAATTCAGTAGCTTGCTGTTGACCTGAAATTCCAGAATAATTCCTTTAATGCTCTGCTTTGCAAGTATAAGCTGAGCTTTTTCCTCCTTCATATTTCAAATCTCTTTTTCTATGTACAATTATAGTCAGGGAAGTGTCAGCAGTTCTGTGGTGCTCTGATGCCTCATGAATTGATCTTTCCCAAGGAATTAAGTTAACCAATAATTATCATTTGGATCTTATTACCATGTAGACACATCAGGAAGTGCTTGTTTCAATTAAACTATGAGGATTGAATTTAAAAGACACCTTCTTATCAGTTGCCCTGACCACTCCCCCAAATGTCTGCATCCTCTTGGCTCTAATCAGGGAATCCTGCACCACGTAAAATGTGTTCTTTTTTTTTTTTTTTTTTTTTGCGGTACGCGGGCCTCTCACTGTTGTGGCCTCTCCCGTTGCGGAGCACAGGCTCTGGATGCGCAGGCCCAGCGGCCATGGCTCACGGGCCCAGCTGCTCCGTGGCATGTGGGATCTTCCCAGACCGGGGCACGAACCCGCGTTCCCTGCATCGGCAAGCGGACTCTCAACCACTGCGCCACCAGGGAAGCCCTCTCCATGTGCTTTGAGATTATCTTTCATGACCAGTGATGAGCAGCATCATGTTGTTTCATGCAAGAACCTGCAGCTCATCCTCCAGTTCTGACCCCTTGGGCTTCAGTATTGTATGTATATGTGGGGTGGGTCGTATCAATGGCTACTGCAGGATCAAGCCCTCCATGGTCTTAGCCTGGCTGGACCCAAGGAGGCTATGGCTCCTCCTCCTGCTTCCAGGCCAATGTGAAGCCCCCCCATTGCAAGGTGTACTATCAGGCTTCCACAGGTACTCCGTAAACACATCCGGAATACATCAAGTTAATGCCCTGTGGGACAAAGGTGGACCATTAAGAGACGGGAGATAGTAAGGACCCTCCGGATAAATCCTTTCTCTTCTTCTGCATCTCCTGTAGAACTTTCTGAAGCATGGTGATTCCACAGGGCTTTCTGGAAGATGCCCCATGTGACCAAGACACCAATTGCGTTTCCTTGTGAAGCTATGGCTGCTGAGTAATAACAAATGAACCCCCTTCTCTGTCCCACTTCCTAGTTTTTTAAAGGAGATTTATTGAGATATAGTTCACAATCTATACCATGCGCCCATTTCAGGTATACAATTCAAATAGTTTTCAGTATACTCGTAGAGCTGTGGCAGCATCATCACAAGTTTAGAATATTTCATCAACCCAAAGAAAACTTCACAGCCATGAAGAGTGGCTCTCCATCCCCCACCTCCACTTCCCTCACCTCAGCCCTAGGCAACAACTAATCTACTTTCTGTCTCTTCAGATTTGCCTGTCTTGGACATGTCATACTAAAAGAGTCTTATGGTCTTTTGTGACTGGCTTCTTTCATTTATCATAATTTTTTCAAAATCATCCACATTGTAGCCTATATCAGCACTTCATTCCATCGTATAGATATTCCACATTTTACTTATCCATTCAACATTTGATAGGCATTTGGGTTGTTTCCACTATTTGGCTGTTGTGAATGATGCTGCTAAAAATATTCATGTACGAGTTTTTGACTGGATATATGTTTTCATTTTTCTTGGGTATATACTTATGAGTGGAATTGTTGGGTCATAGGTAACTCCATGTTTAACGTTTAAGAAACAGCCAAACGGCACCATTTTAAACTTTTATTTATTTATTTTTTTTGTGGTACACGGGCCTCTCACTGCTGTGGCCTCTCCCGTTGCGGAGCACAGGCTCCGGATGCGCAGGCTCAGCGGCCATGGCTCACGGGCCCAGCCTCTCTGCGGCATCGGCATCATTTTAGATTTCCAATAGCACTTATTTCCACCACATCCTTGATCCTTGCCAGCACTGACAACCTTGGTTATTACTTGCTTTCTGTTTGTTTGTTTGGTTGGCTTTTTTTGCCCAGTGTTCTAGTGAACGTGAACGCTATCTCACTGCGGTTTTGATTTGTATGTATTTCTGTATGTATCTCCCTTAGGACTAATGACGTTGAGCTTTTTTTCATGTGCTTACTGCTCATTTGTGTATCTTTTTTTGAGAGATGTCTTTTCAGATCCTTTGTCCATTTTAAAATTGGATTATGTATCTTTTTATTATTGCATTGTAAGAGCTATGAATAGATTCAGAATACAAGTCTCTTATCAAATATGTGATTTGAAAGTATTTTTTTCCCATTCTGTGAGTTGTCTCTTTTCACTCCCTTGGTAGTATAGTGTTTTTTGTTTTTTGTTTTTAAATTTTGATGGAGTCCAATTTATCTACTTTTTTCTTTTGTTGGTTATGGGTTTTGGTGTGTATATAAGAAAGTTTTGTCTAATCCAAGATCATCAAAATTTACTCCTGGTTTTTTCCTATGAATTTTAGGGTATAGTTCTTACATTTAGTCCATGATCCATTTTAAATTAATTTTTGTGTATGGTATTAAAAAGGAGTACATCTTTATTCTTTTATACGTGCATATTCAAGTTTTCCAGCACCATTTGTTGAAAAAGTCATTTTTTTTTACCTATCAAATTAATTGTCTTAGAACACTTGTCAGAAATCAATTGACCATAAATATGAGGGTTTATTTCTGCTTTCTCAATTCTGTTCTATTTATCTATATGTACTTTCTGATGAAAGTGCCACATTATTCTAATTACTGTAGCTTTGTAGCAAGTTTTTGAAATTGGGAAGTATGAATCTTCCAACTTTGTTTTCTTGTTTGAATATTTTTTGGCTCTTATAGGCACATTCCATATGAATTTCAGGACCAGTTTGTCAATTTCTAAAATAGAAAAAAGACACCTAGGATTTTGATAGAGATTGTGTTGAATCTGTAGATCATTTGGGGGAGTATTGCCATGTTAACAATATTGTCTTTTGACCCATGAACAAGGCAGTCTTTCCCTCCTTATTTGTGGTTTTTGTTACCCTTGGTCAACCTTGGTCCAAAACTATTAAGTGGAAAATTCCAGAAATAAACAATTCATACGTTCTAAATTGAGCACCGTTGTAAGTAGCGTGAAGAAATCTTGAGTTGTGTCCTGCTCCATCCAGCTCAGGAAGTGAATCATCCTTTCTTCCAGTATATATATCCTGCTGTTGGTCACTAAGTAGCCTTGTCTAGGTTATCGGATTGATCCTGGTATTGCATACAGTTATTGTGCTCAGGTAACCCTTATTTTGCTTAACAGTGACTCCAAAGCGCAAGAATAGTGATGCTGGCAATTCAGATATGCTAAAGAGAAGCCATAAAGTTCTTCCTTTAAGTGAAAAGGTGAAAGTTCTCAACTTAATAAGAAAGGAGAAAAAAAATCATATACTGAGGTGGCTAAGACCTACAGTAAAAATGAATCTTCTATCTGTGAAATTATGAAGAAGGAAAAAGAAATTTGTCCTACTTTTGCTGTCACACCTCAAACTGTAAAAGTGCTTAGTTAAGAGGGAAAAAGGCATTAAATTGTACAATAAGATATTTTGAGAGAGACCACATTCACATAACTTTTATTACATTATATTGTTACAATTGTTCTATTTTATTATTAGTTATTGTTGTTAATCTCTTACTGTGCCTAACTTATAAGTTAACTTTATCATAAGTAGGTATGTAAGGATAAAAACGCAGTATCTATAGGGTTAGGTACCATCGGCTGTTTCAGGATCCAGTGAAGGTCTTGGAATGTATCTTCCACAGATAAGAAGACTTCTACATTTAAATCTTCTCTGACTGCTTCCAACACTTTGTTTTTCAGAATACAAGTTTTGCATCTCTTTTATTGAGTGTATTCTTAATAATTTTAGTTTTTGATGTTATTGTAAATGGCATTGCCTTTTCAATTTTATTTTGTTGTGTTCATTTTACTGTAAAATACAATTTACTTTGGTATGTGTCATATCTTGCAAATTTGCTAAACTTCTATATTAGATCTAACAGTATTTTAGTCAATTATTTAGGATTTTCTATATAAGAGGTCATGTCATATGTAAATAAAGATAGTTTTACCTTTCCCCTTCCCACTTTGACATCCTTCATTTGTCCATTGTCCTGGCTAGAACCTCTACTAGAATGCTGAACAGAAGTGACAAGATTGGACATTCTTATCTGGTTTCTGATCTTATGAGGAATTCATTTAGTCTTCATTATTAAGAATGATGTTGGCTGCAGATTTTTTATAGATGCCCTTTATCACATTGAGGAAGTTCCCTTTTATTCATAGTTTGTTGAGTATTCTTAAAATCAGTGTTAGATTTTGTCAAATGCCTTTGCCTAGTCTATTGAGATGGCCATGTGGCTTTGTCCTTTATTGAGATGATGTATTATATTAAATGACATTTGTATGTTAAAACAGCTTGCATTCCTGGGATTAATCCCACTTGATACAGGTTAGGTTTATAATTGCTATATCCTCTTGATGAACTGACCTTTTTATTTTTATAAAATGTCCCTCTTTATCTCTAGTAACATTTTTTCAATCTTCACGCTTATTTTGTCTGGTATTTGTGTAGCCACTCTGGCTCTCTTACCAACTGCTTGCATGGTGTACCATTTTTAACCCTTTTACAGTCAATCTACTTGTATCTTTGAATCTAAAACTCTATCTTCTGTAGACAGCATAGAGTATCATTTTTATTATTGTTGTTAACAACTGGACATTTTAAATAACTTTGCAGTAATTCTTGATACTGATTCTCCCCCTCCTCTACCTCCAGGTTCTGTTGTTGTTTGATTATCTGCTTATTTATTTGTTTAGCAACTTGGATGAACTATTTCAGTAAAGTCTATTTCTCTACGCAGACAGTAATGCTGCCCTCAGTCGGTAGAGCCTTGGCCATTCTCATAATCCCCTTGACCTCTTCCTCTCTCACCCAGGATGACGGTGAAACCAGGGTTCTTTTTTACTCTCACTGATCTCCCAGTGAAGCTTCTATCTGGTCTGCTGTGTCTGTTGATATCACTCCACACCCAGTAATTGCTAGCTGAATGATCTACTGTTTTCTACATGCCTTGGGTCAGAAGTTGCTCCACAGTCTGATTCAGTTAAAGTGCAGGGTAATTTTCACAGGAGCAAACTTTGAGGCCAGTCTTTGACACTTCTCTGACCCCACAATGGCTCTTCACTGGTCTACCCTTTCGTGTATAGATACCATGGAGCAACCAGCTCTTCCTAGTTGCTCGCTACCTAAATGTCCCTTGTTTTTGACAGTGCCCTTAGGCTTGAACTTCCCTACACTCTGTTCCAAATAAAGCAAGTTCCCTTAGTGGTACTTATGGAGTTCTCTGTTCTGTGGGCTGCCTCCCACTTTAACAGAACCTCCATTCCACTGCTCTGAAAAGGGATACAGGAACAGCAACCTGCTTCTCTTAGAGAGACACTCCTGCTTTATGAATCGGGTGCTGAACAGGGGCAGTAGCTCCAACTCTTCTCGGCTTGTCTCCCTTTGCACAGAAACTCAGCCCTATGAGCAAGACAGGGCGAGAGGGTTTGGGGCCCTTTATTCTTGGCCTGCCATGCCTGGGGTAGAATTGCAAGCCTGTGAGTAGGGGCTTCCAGAAGAGGAGATCTCTCAGCCATACTTGCCTGCAGTAGAGGTTGTGCAACACATTTCTTGGGGCGAGGAAGGGGCGTTGATGACAAATACTGACAGCCTGATTTTCTGGGTAGAAACTGTAGCCCTGGACAGGGAGCTGGGGTTACAAGGGAGCCCCATCCTCTTGGCTGTGCCCACCCAGAGTAGAGTTTTCCTCACACTGAACTGGGAAGTAGGAGAGGGAAACAGTCCAGGACACAGACTCTTGCAGGTTTTACCAATATTTAGAAGATTGTCTTCAATTGCTGTACGCTCTCAGTACCATTTCCAGAGACTGAATGGTTGTTTTTGGTTGGTTTTTTTTTTTTTTAATTTTTAACAGTTCTCACCAGTGATGGTTTTCCCACGAGGGAGAGCATCCAGGGCTCTCATGCTGTCATTCTGAAAGTGCTTTTCCCTTGCTTCCCTTTTTCTCTTACTCTTGCTGCCGTTGGTTTACAGAATTCATGTAATCTTTGTCGTACACTGTTTTGTAGGGAACCCGGATTAAGAAGGCACTTTAGAAAGAACATTCAGGCAGCTGTGTGAAAGTACTGCTGCATGGGTGGAAGTGATACCAAGAGTTGACCAGGTTGACGAGAAAACCTCACCCTGGAAGAAGACAGCAGGACGCCACAGAATTCTAGTTTTTCTTCTGTTACCCTCCCTATAGTGGCATCACTTATCTGACACCATCAGCTATCAATTGATGAAAACATGTTGTCGTGTATTCACAAAGATTCAGAAATTTAGAGCAGGAAAAGGATACCTGGTATAGCATCTTCATTGTAGAGATGACAAAATTGAGGCTTAAACAGGTAAAGTGACTTTCTCAAAGTCAGTCAGATAATTAATGCCTGAGGACAGAGGCTTCCTAGTGCTTAGTTTTGGTCTTTCCACAGAGCGCCATGGGAAACGCTCTCTCTCTCTCTCTCTTCTTTTTAGAAGAAACATAAAATAAAATTCAAATAAAAAGATAAAATATCTATTATAAAGAAGTTGTCCATCACAAGGCTATTCATGTAACTTTTTCTGGAAAAAAAAATTGACCCAGTATAGTCATCATCTGTGGTTCACCTGATAGTCTCGTTTTAGTGACTGGATCTGGTCAATTTTAGAGGCAAACTGTGAAGGAAAGAGAAGAAAAAAAATCCAAATGTGAGCTTTTAATTCTATTGCCTTACTAAGAAGTTACGTCTAGAAGCTAGCTTTCCTCAACATTTTCCACCTCAATTTTCCAGTGATCTTCGCTGAGTGTGGGGCTGAAGTGGGAACCATCTACATGCACTAATATGAATGAAGAAAAAAGATGCAAATCACCCTGCAGTTTGATATGGAATAGGTGTTGAGATAGTCTATGGATTATGAATAATAATTCTCATTCTCTGTTGAGCATTGTTCATCATTGCAACAGAATTCTTATCCTCAGATAGAATAACAGATGTGATTAATAACAGAAACTAACATTTATTAAGCATCAGTTATATGCCAGATACTTTACTTGCTTTATCTCATTGAATGATCCTAGCCACTCGATGAGATAGATATTATTCTGTTCCCTCTTTTTAGACAAGGACGCTTTGAAAGGTAAGTGACTTGGCTACAGTCATCTGGCCAGATGTAGAGGAAGTAGGAATAGATTCATGGCATGCATCTCAAAATTCTTCCACAAACAGTCTGTTATCCTGCTTCTTTTGAACAAATAGGCCATAATAACACGATTCTTTAAAATGAAAAGTTTGGATGTGCCACAGAATTTTCAAAACTGGTTTTTAGAGGTATTTCATGGAGCTTGTTCCTCTGCTTGTTCTTTTTTTTAATACTGTGGAAAGTTTATGGAGCGCTAGAGCTTCGTGTTTTGAATTACTGTCCAGACATATTCTATGCTGCCGCCTCCTCCTTCCTCTTTTTTTTTTTTTTTTTTGCGGTACGCGGGCGTCTCACCGCTGTGGCCTCTCCCGTTGCGGAGCACAGGCTCCGGACGCGCAGGCTCAGCGGCCATGGCTCACGGGCCTAGTCGCTCCGCGGCATGTGGGATCCTCCCGGACCAGGGCACGAACCCGCGTCCCCTGCATCGGCAGGCGGACTCTCAACCACTGCGCCACCAGAGAAGCCCCTCCTTCCTCTTTTACAGTGACCACATGACACAGTTTTCCAGCACTGTTCTGGTTTCCAGCTGTGGTCTGGTATGATTATTAATAGGTCTCCTGTACTTTCAGAAGTGCCCTGGTTTGGATGAGAATTACCCCGTCATTCATCCTTGAACCGGTCAAGGTGTAGTATTGTGGCCGCCCACTAGGTGTCAGCAGTGTAACCCCCGCCAGAGAACTCAGGGAAAGCATTTCATTACAAAAGTCATATCTAAGCAAATAATTAAGTGTTTTTCAAGAGCTACCTGCAGCCTCGGCCATTCAAAACAAGTGAGGTAGCAGGGGGAGGAGATAAGGACGGGGTGCAGAACAGGTAGCTCCTTTTCTAGGATCTGGAAAAGAGGGAAGAATTCTCTTCCTGGTTAGAAGGGCTCTAGTGACATCTGGAATGAGCACCGTGGTGCCCTTTTTAATTTTCACTCACAAAGCGAAACCAGTGTGCAGTGAGGTGAGGAAACAGCTTTGAATGAAGAAGTATTTTTGCTTCATAGATTGCTCTTCAAATCACGATCGGATGAAGGTCGCACAGGTAGTTCCCTGGGCTTTCTCAAGTCTATTGAATGACTAGATGCATTTGGGCCAGAGGCTGAGTTGCCTGAACACAAATACTTTAAAGGTGATTTTGAAAATATCTATACTCAGAACTCAATGACGTGCTCGGACTCTTCCCGGAATGACCCACGGACTGTGCGTGTTTCACCTGTGACCCAGGTAGATGCTGCCGCTCTCTGGAAACGCTCCTCACTTCAGAAGTGCAGCACACGAAGGCACACACAGTGAGAGAAGCCCACAGCATGCGTTTTCAGATGCTTGTGCCTTTCGGTCCTTGGAGTTGGTTGTTCTTCCTGGTGGCCCTCAAGTGTGGTGGAGCATCTTCTGATTTGAATGAATCCACAAATGCCTCTCCCCAGCATGAGCCTGATGTTCGGTTTGCTGCTGCCGGCTCTGAGCCAGCTGAGACGGTCTCTGTTTTCGCACTGGATTACGACTACGTTCAAATTCCTTACGAGGTCACCCTCTGGATCCTCCTAGCATCCCTTGCAAAAATAGGTAAGGCCCCAAACATCTACCTGGTTTGGGGAGTTGTTTTCCACGTGAGATAAGGTGTGTGAAAATGCCTTGGTGATGGTGAATTAAGTGGATTTTAACTCTTGCTGCTGTTACATAAAAAATTCTATTCCTGAGTCAAGGGAAAGTCATAACTGATTTTTGTCAAGCCATTTAATACCTCAGGTTGTGTTTTGAAATTTAAGAACCTACATTTGCGCTCTTGGTTCTTTTGATTTCCTCTCCTTTCAGGGTAACAACCATGTGACATTATTGGGCATCAAAAAATCTCGAGTTCTATGCTTTAAGAAATACAGAGTAAAATATGTCGCGCTTGGAATGACGCCAGTTGGAAATTTCTGGAACCATAGAATGATTCTTCTGTAAAATGTGCTTCTTTCATTCTTGGCCATGGAACCATGGGCTTCATCAACGACGCGCATTGTTTATTCTTTAAAAGTGGCATGTGCTCCTTGAAAATTGACAGAAAGCAAGAAACAAGGCAACCAGAAGCAATGCGTATCACTCAGGGATGGGATGTGGTGGGATAGAGATGGTATCTGTCAGCAAAATCTTTGTTTACACCTGAGTCGAATGGAACCAGTGAAGCACCCCTGGTTTCCTCTGTGACATAAAGTGGATTCAAGTTAATAGATGAAATTCTAACCAGTGTTCTTTGTGCCCAAACCAAGTGATGGTTTCCACCCTGTGACCATTTAATTTCCAAGTTCACCCCCTTGTCTCCTTAGAAACAGCTTATTTCAGAGTGGGAAGCTAATACGAATATCTTAATTGTCAAGAATAATGTGTCCTTTGCTTTAGTTATGAACTTTGTTATTTGAGTAGATAAGATTGCCTCATTGAAATAGACCCTATGAATCATGTTAGAGCTTGTTTATATGTTTCCTCTGGAACAGCTGTGAAATATGGAGTGAGCCATGAAATCGGGCAGTTAGCTCCTTGGCATCAGGATACTGGGCTCTGTCTTTTCATCTAACTCCCTGCCCATGGATGTTGGGGGGTGCTGGCATATTCACTAGGTGCCCGTCATAACTGCTGTCCATTTTGAGCTCATAAGATGTGAAGATAGAATGAAATTCTTAGTTTGAAGAACTCTTGTGCAGTTTATCAAATGACTAAATGACACAGAGCATTGCACATTATTTCTGAGAAGGGCTCAAGTAAAAATGGGTTTCCAAAGAGATGCTATTCTCAGTTCAGAGCTAGGGGTCTAACACCTGTCATGCAACCACGTGGATACTGAGAACGTTCAAGTTGGTCTTATGTGATCTTGAGTTTTCCTTTGTCAAAATGCCAGAGATTCTGACCCCACCCACTCCCTTCCTTTTCACAGTAATGGGTGAAGTTGGTCTGGAATCAGGAAACTAGCTGATTCCACTAACTAGTTCTGTCTTTCTTCGTCTCAGTTCGTTCATCTGTGAAATTATTGCTGAGATCTCTTTTTGGTACAAATAAGAATTTTCTAATGGAAAAGAGACTCCTATTCTATATCAGTGAACATCTCAAGGCGCAAAGTATATGTTTTATGTTAGCATAAGACACAGGTTGTCCTTTAGAGGTGTTGTGTGTGCCCAGACTACATCTACAAGTTCAGAGTCCTGTAAGGACCCTATTGTTCATGGAATTGCTGTTTAAACGTTCTTGATGTTCATGTGGTTGCAACTCAACATACTTTAGAAAAAGAAAATAACTGAAGTAGGTTATCAGTTGGATCATGCTTATTCAAGCACAATTTCATATTTACTGGCCTTTAAGAATTCAGATTATTTTTATATCGTACATGAAAAGAAGGTCGCATTTACTGAATATATACTGTGATGCAAGTACTGGTCTTGTAGCTTTCTATATGGTGGCTTGTTCACCTAGGGCAAAAAAAATAATAATAATGACATAAAACTTGAACACTTAAGGAAACCGTATCGCTTTTTTAGATTCTATATTATAAATCTTGAATCAAAATATAATTAATAATCGCTAGTGTTCTTTTATTCCGTCATTCTATCAAGACACATTTATTGAGCACCCAGGCAAGGTGTAGGAATGATTGTGGTCCCCAGCCTCAAGGGGGAAGATGGGTGAATTTAGCGCTGCCTAATAGGTGCTCAGATAGGGCCATCTTTGACTTTCAGGCTAGACTTAGTCATTCGCGGCCTTTTAAGTTTCAGGCCAGGGAACTAAAACCTCAAAGTGACTGACTCTATTGTCCATTATGGAAGGGGAGAAGAATTTTGAAATGTGAAATTCACATAGCATTTCCCTTAAAAGGCCCTGCTTACAGGTTAAACCCTCTTCCTGCTATCACTGTGTAGATGCAACCCGGCTTCAGGCAGGTGACATTGGATCCATTTCAGGAAACTAGATCCCTGGAAGCAGGACCAGACTCGGGAGTCACAGGGCCTGAGAAAATTACACTATGGGCTCTTCCGCCTACTTTACATATCTAAAAAGTTAAGTGTGGTTAAAATGAGCACTAACTGAAGAAGGAGGAGGAGAGAGGAGAAGAAGGAAGCTGTTATTAGGAAATGGACAGAGCAGGACTTTAGAAGGAGGCCTTAAGCTGATCTTGAAGCCAGTGGGCTCTGTGGTTTGGAATAATGTCTCTTGATACTCCATTGTATTAACCTGCCTGCTGATGGTGGACGGAGCAGTTCAAAGCTGTGGTGAGGGAAACCCACGTGTTTTTGGATGGCTGAACCTAAAACTTCCTAAGGAGACATTCCATGGCCCCAACACCTATGGGAGGGAGCCTACGTCCTTAGCCTTGAATTTCAGGCCCTCCATTGCTTGGTCAAAATCAGTACACTTCCAATAGCCAGGACATGGAAACAACCTAAATGTCCATCAACAGAGGAATGGATAAAGAAGATGTGGTACATATATGCAATGGAATATTACTCAGCCATGAAAAGGAATGAAATCGAGTCATTTGTAGAGACATGGATGGACCTAGAGTCTGTCATACAGAGTGAAGTAAGTCAGAAAGAGAAAGACAAATATCATATATTAATGCATATATGTGGAATCTGAAAAAAAATGGTATAGATGATCTTATTTACAAAACAGAAACAGAGACACAGACATAGAGAAAAAATGTATGGATACCAAGGGGGAAGGGGGGTTGGGAGGAATTGGGAGATTGGGATTGATATATATACACCATTGTTATTATGTATAAAATAGATAACTAATGAGAACCTACTGTATAGCGCAGGGAGCTCTACTCAATGCTCTGTGGTGACCTACATGGGAAGGAAATCCAAAAAAGAGGGGATACATGTATACGTATAACTGATTCACTTTGCTGTACAGCAGAAACTAACACAGCATTGTAAAGCAACTATACTCCAATAAAATTTGTTTTTAAAAATCAGTACTCTTCCCAATTAAAATTTGCTCTGGCCAGATGAATCTCCTCAGTGAATGTCAAAACTATCTGGCTGGGCCGTCCCTGTCTCTCCCCTCTTTCTCCTGGAGTTCTCCCCTCCTAAAATGCCTTCCCTCTGTTGTCCAACTATGTAAGTCCCACTCATTCTCCAAAACCTGTTCAACTTCTCCTTCCCATGCAAGAGCTTCTCTGATGAACAGCTGACCTGTTCATTCACTCATTTATACACTTAAGAAAGATTCTTGGAGCAATTAGACATGCTGTTATGGACAAGACATCTTGCTAAGAGCTTTGGGGAGATACAAGGATGTGTACCATCCTGCCTGAGTTGGAGGAGTTTAGAGATTAGTAGGGGAGAAAAGTCATGGACCAAAAATGGTAGAAAGGGATCGTTGTTGAACAGGTACAGATAAAATGTTACAATAATTCAAAGGAGGACATATTATTCCCTTGGGAAGAGATTGGGGAAAGCTTAGCCTCAAGGATTGAGCAGAGGACCAAAATAAGGTGGAGAGAAGGACAATGCAGGCAACGATAATAATACGTCAAGACAAGAAAGGAGGCCTCCAGGATGAAAAGGCGTGAGCTTGGCTATAAGGTAGGATGCATGAAGACAGTGCAGGGTGTGTGGGATACGGACTCGGGGAGAGCCCCAGGTGGCCTGCTGTGCCTGGATCTCTTGTCATATTTGTTGATATATTCAATATACACTTCTCTGTATACTTATACATTATGTTGGCTTTATCTTCTTATTTGTTAAGAACGTTTCTAAAATTTCATCAGTAGCTGGAATTGTAGAAAACATGTTTGGTCCCTCCCCCTCCCAGGACTTACAGTGGGTTGTTCTTGTCACAGGGATGCTTAACAAATATTCTCAGTTTAAATTCCATGAGATGCTTTGCGTGGAGTCTTAGGTGGGGAATTGAACAATCAGATAATGTGGTGTAGAATAGTCCTCTGGCAGCAGGATGTGGAATAGACCGGGAGGGGGAGGGAGAGGGAGGAAATCAGGAAGACACCGCAGTAAGTAGGATGAGAAGTGGGGCGGTCCTCAGTGAAGGCAGTGGCTGCAGGAGTGGACAGAAGGAGACGGACTTCCGGGGCAGCTAGTGGGAGACATCACTGATGAAATAGGTTGCCAATTGCACGAAGGGGCAAAGGTGACGGGGTCCCCATAAGAATGCGACTTGATTTCCTCTCAAGTGGCTGACTGGGTGGCAATGTCATTGGTTAAATAAAGGAAACAAAATAAAGACTTTTCATGTGTATTCATTTGTTTGTGGTGGAGAAGGAAGTGAGGTGAGGTAAGTTTGGAAGAAGCTGGGGTTTACGTCACTGTGATAGACTCTTGCGGGAGCTTCAAAGGTGGGTTTTGCATGAGAGCAGAAGAGTTCCACCGCTCAGATCCCTCAGGATGGGGAAAACAGGAGGGCACGGCTGGCTGAGAAGATGCTGGCACCTGCCCTGAGCACGGAAAGCACTTCCTCACACCAAGCCGCAGCCACACGTGCAGCTCCTGCTGCAGATGGGTGCTGAGGCTGGGCCCGGAGAGGCCGCCACCTGTGTGGCTTTGAAAGGCCTCTCGCACACCCCTCCCCTGGCATCCCGGGGGCCAGAGCCGGGTTATTTGCCGACATCTAAACGTGTTCTCCGCTCTCCGCAGGCTTCCACCTCTCCCACCGGCTGCCGGGCCTCATGCCCGAGAGCTGCCTGCTCATCCTGGTGGGGGCCCTGGTGGGCGCCATCATCTTCGGCACCGACCACAAATCGCCTCCGGTCATGGACTCGAGCATCTACTTCCTGTACCTCCTCCCGCCCATTGTCCTGGAGGGCGGGTACTTCATGCCCACCCGGCCCTTCTTCGAGAACATCGGATCCATCCTGTGGTGGGCAGGGCTGGGGGCCCTGATCAATGCCTTCGGCATTGGCCTCTCGCTCTACCTCGTCTGCCAGGTCCAGGCCTTTGGCCTGAGCGACGTCAACCTGCTTCAGAACCTGCTGTTCGGGAGCCTGATCTCGGCCGTGGACCCCGTGGCCGTGCTGGCCGTGTTCGAAGAGGCGCGGGTGAATCAGCAGCTGTACATGATGATCTTCGGGGAGGCGCTCCTCAACGACGGCATCAGCGTGGTGAGATGCGGCCCCCCACCGTCCCCAGGGAGGCAAGGGGCCTGGTGGGTGGAGAAGGCCAGGCAGGCCTGGGCCTCAGCAGGACAGAGATGGGCCAGGGCAGCATGGCCCCAGGTCTGGCCACTGCCCTTGGGATCTGCGCAGTGGCCACGCTCACTCACTACACTGCTTGCCATCCACTGGCTTCTTTAAAGGAGAAGCAGGAGAGAGGAAGTGTGATTCTTTAGTGAATTCGGTGTTTCACTGAAGCAAGCAGAAACGGTGGCTAAAGGCTCTTCTGGGCTTAAAGCCCTTCTGGGTCTAAGGCTCTTCTGGGTCTAAGGCTCTTCTGGGTCTAAGGCTCTTCTGGGCTTAAAGCCCTTCTGGGCTTTCGCACTAGGACAAGCAGTACTTGTGTCTTATTTTCTCTCAGCCACGGGACCTCACCCTCCTTCCCTTTATATGCTTTCTTTTTAAGCTCTGTTTTAGTTAAATAAAAGGTAGGGGTAGGGAGAGAGATGACGGAGGATTTGCACAAATGCACTGGCTTGTATATCAGTCTCAATTCCGTGACTCCCACGGAGAATGTGACAGAGCAGCTTTGCTTAGGAGTCCTTCCAGAGAGAGGCCGAGAAGCGTTTACAGGCCAGATCAGCGCAGAGCATTAAGGCCCAGAGATGACTTTGGCTAGAGGCGCTGAGCTATTCCTGATTGGCTGCCGCATTGCCCAGTTTCCTTACATTACTGCAAACCGTCACCAGGAGTTAGTCTATGTGATTTTATATAAATTTTGATGTACTTTTCTTATTCTTACATTTATATCACGTCACATAAGTAATACTAGAATGCATTTTCAGTGTAAAAGACTTAAATAGTACAGAATCGTACAGCATAAAACACAAAAGCCTCCGCCTGACCCTCTTCCCTCCCCCTTGGATCCAGTTTGCCTTTCTCTCCCCATTTTTATCATGGACACATGCATATACGTACGCAGATATAGATGTATTGATACATCATTCTACATAAAGTGGGTGGCATTAAATCATAGGTACTGCTTAGAGGTAACAAATCTTGGACTTCTTTCTAGGTCTTTTCCACTGTTGCAGAGTATTTCATAGATTACGTTTATAAAGCTTTATTTAACCAGTTCTTGATGGGTGAATATTCAGGTGGTTGTCAAGTTTTCACTTTAAAAAACAGTGTTGCGATAAGTATTCTTGTGTCTGCATGCATCTCTTTTCGTACTTGTGAGTCTTTTTATAGGATATATTCTTGGAAGTGAAATTTTTGGGTTAAAAGTAGGTATACTTAAAAATTTGAGAGATGCTGCTATAATCCCCTCCTCTTCATTCAAATGATGAAGGAGGGATTCCCACCAGAAGGTTATAGAGTGACACCAATGCTAAACAGATGAGACTAATGACAAGTGTGTTCGTCACCTATACTCACAGCCCGGGGTAGGAGGCCACCGCACACCATGCCGGGCCACATGGGTGCTGCACTGGGGAACTGAGTGAGCTATCAGGGACTGCGGGAGGAACTAGTAGAAGGATGGGGTACCTCCTGGTTCCTAGGGGATGATGTGATTGACTTATTAGTTTTTATTTAACAAACTTTCATTTGGTACCTATTGTGTTCTGGGCACAGTGCTAACTGCTTGGGTGGCAATGATGATGAATGAGACAAGGTCTCCTGCTCTCTTTTTTTGTAAATGTTTATTTTATACTGGAACATAGTTGATTAACAATGTTGTATTAGTTTCAGATGTACAGCAAAATGATTCAGTTATGTATATATATGTATCTATTCTTTTTCAGAGTCTTTTTTTTTTTTTTTTTTTCTGCATTGAGTCTTTGTTGCTGCGCGCGGGCTTTCTCTAGTTGCGGTGAGCGGGGGCTACTCTTCGTTGCAGTGCATGGGCTTCTCATTGCGGTGGCTTCTCTTGTTGCGGAGCACGGGCTCTTGGCACGTGGGCCTCAGTAGTTGTGGCGCGCGGGCCCAGTAGTTGTAGCCTGCGGGCTCTAGAGCGCAGGCTCAGTAGTTGTGGCACACGAGCTTAGTTGCTCCGCGGCATGTGGAATCTTCCCAGACCAGGGCTCAAACCCGTGTCCCCTGCATTGGCAGGCGGATTCTTAACCACTGCACCACCAGGGAAGCCCATCAAAGTCTTTTGAGTAATTCCACAGGCTGTCAGGGAAGTGGTCCCCAGTACACATGGATATACGAGTACCGTGCCTGGTCCCTTGATAAGGAGGGCAATTGGGCTGCGGGACCTTACCGTGGGGTCAGATTGCAGGGGGAACTTGCAGGAGAGCCATTCAGAACCCTTCTCACTTTACCAAATTTATTAAACCTTAATTTTAGTTTGTATGTATACGGCTGCCAAGGTTTTCCAGAAATCTTTGTGGGCTTGCGTTTCCACACACGGTGTATTAAGTGCATATGTCCTTGTAGCATTGTCAACAAGGGGCATTGCTTTCTTAATGTTTTCCCATCTGATGAGCAAAAAAGGATGACACGTGTTTGCTATAATCTGCATGATGATACGAAGCATCTTTTCAAAGATTGTGGATCATTAGTGTTTCTTACGCTATGAATTGGAAGTTCACGTCCTTTCAAGGTTGCCAGACTTAAAAAAAAAATACAGGTTACCAGTTAAATTTGAATTTCCTATAAACAATGAGTAATTTTTTATCAGCATGTCCCAATTATTGTATGCAAATATCGCTTCTTGTCAAGTTTTCTTTGAGACCAGTTGCTGTTTTTTTTCTTTTTTAATTGATTTGTAGACTCATTAAATTATCTAAACTTTAAGCTTTAGATAAACTTTAAATTAGCTAAACTTGAATGTTACATAAAAAGCAAACATTTTCTCCCATTCTGTCACTTAAATTTTTTTAAGTCATGTATCTTCTATCTATAAAAGTTTTAAATATGTATGTAGTCAAACCGACTAATGTATTCTTTTATTGCCCTGGGTTTCACATTTTGTTTTCCGAGACTGTGCCTAACCAAAGAACATGCACACGTTTTGTTTTGTTTTTTAATTTTTCTCCCTTTTACAATTAATTATTTAATTCACCTGGCACACAATGTTTTTAGTGTTGTTATTCATAATTTTCTTTATTTTTTCTTTTTAAATTTTAATTTATTTATTTTATTGAAGTACAGTTGATTTACGTTGTGTTAATTTCTGCTGTACAGCAAAGTGACCTAGCAATACACATATCTACATTGTTTTTAAAATTCTTTTCCATTATGGTTTATCCCAGGATATTGAATATCATTCCCTGTGCTATATATCAATAGTAGGACCTTGTTATTCATCGTGGCACACAATTTTTTTTTTTTTTTTTTTTGCGGTGCACGGGCCTCTCACTGTTGTGAGAGGCTCATGGGCCCAGCCGCTCCGCGGCATGTGGGATCTTCCTGGACCGGGGCACGAACCCATGTCCCCTGCATTGGCAGGTGGAACTCTCAACCACTGCGCCACCAGGGAAGCCCGGCACACAATATTTTATCATGAGGACTTTATGCCAAAATGGATAGTACTGGGGGAAAAGGCATTTGAAAATAATCTAAGATATCTGGGGTGGATTCACCAAGTGGAGGAGACCCACACTTGAAGTCAGAAGCCAGGTTATTTATTCATAATGAGAATCTCTAACTATTGAGCGAGATACTAGACTCATCAGACCTGCCTGTTCTTCCCTGCTGGGCGAGCATCTCAGAAAGCCAAGTTGTCTGCCGGTTGCCAGGGGAGCCTGGACTCCAGCCTGCCAGCCCATTTACGTATCTCATTTCTCAGTGTGTGGCCCTCAAGCCACCCGCCTCAGAACCCCCAGGTGGGCTTGGTGAGCACTCAGATGGCCAAAGAGCAATGACTCTCTGGGAACAGAGCCTGGGAATCTGGATTTTTAACCAGCACCTCAGAGGATGGCTGATGTTTGAGAACTACTTGTTCATGGCCTTTAGGTGGTGAGAGCTGATATATCTTGATCTAAAACGATGCTACGTCTGGGAAAGGTCTGGGCTAGATTTGTCTCCACCCATTCTTTCTTCAGGTGCTTTCGTCCTTTGGGTTTTGTTACAGTGGAAAAAGTCCCCTTGGCTGGGAACCAATTCCACCTCCTAAGGCACCCCTCTGAGCCACGATGCCTCCGTTTCACAGTTTATCCAGAGAGCATCTCATTTTACTCATATCCAAGTTCTTTGGGGTCCCTTGCTGACTGTAACCCCACGAAAGCCATGCCCTTGAGGGTGCTCATCTGTGTCAACATCAAGGCCACCTCCTGGCAGCCCATTCTGAGATAATTATCCAACTTTCCCTTCCTAAATGGTTAGAGAAATTTAGCGATGACGATATCACCTCACTCAATTTTCACAGACCAAAAAGCTCTTTCTTGATACAACCTACAAACCTTGTTGCCGAGACGATAGTCTTTGTTAACGACCCATGAAAACATGGGGCTCTGTTCCCTCTGTGGTGCTGCCTCTGAACTGGAGACTCACTTCAGCCTGAGTTTTCTCTAGACTTTACATCTAGAGCCAATCACGGCCTGGGGTTTCTTTGCTAACTGCATTTGTTTGACTTTCCCAAAGTTTAATTGTTTCCACTTGGACTTTCTTTTTGAAATGATCATTTCCCAATAAAATTGTAATCCTCAGCTGACCAGAGTATCTGCTTGAGGGCACTGGTGTGACCTCCACGTGGTGAAGCTGCTGCGGTGCTGGCTCCGGGGTGGGGATGGAGGTGCCCACACGTCACTCGGGGTCACCCTGGGGTCACCCTGGGGTCACCCACAGCACAGTGATATTAAGTGTGTGCTGGGGCACTTCTGCGTCCCTGCGTGAAACTGGAGAAGCTCGGGGCCGGATTTAGAAAGCAGTTTGAGAGCAACTGGTATTTAATGCAGTGCAGTTGTCTTTTGAGCCAAGGGCCTTGGACTCACCCTTTCATTGAGGAGGGAGCCTTCCCGAGGGCAGCCGTCACAAGCGGGCTCTTTCAGCAGAAAGTCTGAGTCATCCAGAGAGAGACCTGTGATTAGTGGGTTACATGTGACAACTTTGCAGATCCTTATCCCACGAAAACAGCTGCCTCTCACTAAAGAGGAGATGCTGCAGAGGAGATGCAACCATCGAAAGGGCAATGAACCTGACCCTCCAGGTCTCTTGTCCACTTAATTCTCCCTCTCGCTGAATGGTTTAGGTTATGGCTCCCATCATGAGAACTTCCTTAATGGTGGGCAAAGGGAGAAGAGACAAAACCCCAGTAGCGTTCAAATAATAACTAGTATCCCCAGTTGAAATCTCATGGCCAGCATCACAGCAGTAAGAGAGATGCAGCCACTATACCCAGGCCCTGTATGGGGTCACTTGTACATTTATTATTTTATTAAATCCTTAGATTTTCCTGTGAGGCTGAATTAATAGTCACATTTCACAGATGAAGAAAATAAGGCAAAGGGAGTACAATAGATTGCACAAGGGCATCCTGCCTGGCCGTGACAGAGCGGACATGGGTGCCCAGGTCTGTCTCTTCCCAATCTCTTTTCTTTTATTCTTACCTTTTGAATTTGCAACTCATGGAGCTGAGAGGAACAGGAGAGAACCAATCTGTTACCCCTGAGGTGACTGGGCTCATGTCCAGTTGGTAGGGAATCCAGCGCTTTCTCCAAAACAGAACTGGCTTGTTTGGCCAAGTCCAGTATGTGGCTCCGGGCAAGATTCTGCCCATCTCTGTGCCTAATTTCTGTACAATTGGGGTGATGGTATTACTTAGCTCGCAGGGTCACTGGAAAATTCCCATTACGCTGTCAGTATAGTGAGTGTTCAGCATGCAGTGAGAACTCCAGGCACGTTGGCTATTATTTTTTATCACACCAACTCAGGGACATGCATCGTGCTTGGCTCCCTCTTAACAAGCGTTTGGTTTTTGGTTTTGGGGGGTTTTTTGCAGTACGCGGGCCTCTCACCGCTGCGGAGAGGAGCACAGGCTCCGGACGCGCAGGCTCAGCGGCCGTGGCTCACGGGCCCAGCCGCTCCGCGGCACGTGGGATCTTCCCGGACCGGGGCACGAAGCCGCGTCCCCCGCATCGGCAGGCGGACTCTCCACCACTGCGCCCCCAGGGAAGCCCAAGCATTTGGTTTTAAACACGGCACTGCTTCGTGCATTGTAGGCAGATGGCTCTTATATTTGTATGCCTCCCGGGTTTTCCTGCATCAGTTTGCTGAGTAAGCAGCAGGGCGATGCCACCACGGTTTCTATCATCTTTTTGCCCCTGTCCCCTCCTCCACCTCACCTGGCAGGCGTCGGCACCCCCCCGAGGCTGGAGCCCAGGCAGCCTGGCTCCAGAGCGTCTCTTCTCCTAACTCCTACTTCATGCTGGTTCTGCGCCCCTCCCTCTCTCCCCACCACTTTCTTTCCCTCCTTCCTCTGGTGATGTCTTCATTTCGCATCTTGCTGCCACTGTAGTCCACTCTCGAGGCATAAGGTGGACGAGAGAGTGGTAGAGGGAGCCGCAATGCAATAAGGTTTCTGAGCAGGACCCTTGGGCTAGTCACACTGGCAGGCATTTTATCTGCTTTTTCTTCTTAGAGCTTTATAACAACCTACTGTGGCAGGATTGCTGTCCCCATTTTGTGAAGGAGCAGTATACAGTGCTTAAGAGCAGAGGACCCCCCTGTCCCCAGATGTCTATCAACTGAAAAAAATTGCACAATGTGAAAGCCGTGAGTTAAGTTGTCTGGGGCAAAATGTGGACCATAGCCTGGGAGATAGCCTCTCAGAGGGCTTGGACGCACTGCTCCAAAGAGGTCAGAGGGGAGGTCATATATATGTGATATTGGTGAAGGGGGTTCGTGGAGTCAAAGCACACACTTTGGCAGAGGGTTGCCGCTAGTCACGAAGAGCAGATGTCACCGTTAATGATTTTAGTGCTTTTCTAGACATGAGAAGATGCAAGAAATTGGGCTCATAAAATCTTCTCCTGAAACTATCTACCTAGGGCACAGAGAGCCTCATTCCTGATCTCTGCCCTGAACTCCTTTCAGGGGGTGTTTGAGGGCAGCGACTGCAGAGGCCGTTGGTTTCATCCTCGTAGAACCCGCCGGCGAGCAACAATTTTCAGTTGGCACGTCTGTGCCCGCATGTCTGTACTGGCCCTTCTTGGTCCTTTGAGCCTCTCAGGTGAATTACCAGATCTCCAGGTGCTTAAGTTTCTTCACTGTTATTTTTATTATAAACACACAGACTGTCAGGGAAGTCATTTATTGAATATAATTTATTCTATGCGGCTCAATATCCAAAAGATATAGTCCCACTGCTCTTCCCAGCCCACCATCAGTAACAACAGTTTCTTAGCATTGACCTTATACCTTTCACTCAATTTGCCTCTCTATTTATTATGCATTCTTATTGCTGGCATTAGAGCCTGAATTTCCTGACCCCTTATTCTAGAACTCCTTTGACCTCTTCTCATCTCCTCTTTGCATCCCTTTATCAGCCCAGCTTTGCTGACTAGTTCCTTGTCGACCCTCATGATTTTTCTCCTAAGGCCTCCCGCCATCATCGTAGGACCCAGCAGAGAGCTCTGAGCATCACGGATGCTGAGGCTGCCTAGGAAAGGCTGTGCCCAGGCTGTGCTGTGACCGCAGCCCTCCTCCTCTGATTCCCAAGAGTGACACTCCGCTTGAATTGGGATTTGTCAGGGAAGCTGCCAGTACACCCCCTCTGACCAGCTCCCATCATGGAACTTTGGAATTGCTCCCCGAGACTAAAGGCTAGAGGTGGGATGCAACCACGGGTAGGCACGCAGGGAGAGAAAAGTCTCAGTGTCCTTCCTTGCCGCACCTTCGTGGAGTCTGTGGACGCTGTCCTGGGCACTGTGCGCGCAAAGATGAGCTGAGCGCCTCTGCCCATCACTCGGTGGTGGGGGACGGTCATGGACCCTGCCGGTGTGAGGATGCCATGGCGAGCTCAAACCAAGCTAGATGGCAGGGAACAGCTTGCCAGAGGAAGCTGCGTCTAATCCAGGAAAGATTTTTAAAAACATTCATTTGAGGGTGAATTTTCCTCCAGGATTCTCCAGGATTCCTCCAGGATTCTCCCTGGTTTATATTTTCCTACCTCAAAGAAGTTCTAGCTCCAGGAACATCCCATTCAAGAGGCAGTAAATTGTGCCCAAGAACATGGACAGTGAGGCCAAATGCCTTGGTTCTAGTCCTGGCTCCTGTACTAGTAAGCTGTGTGACTTCAGATGAGTGACTTAACCTCTCTGGGCCTTAGTTTCCTTTCTGTAAACTGGAGATCAGGTTGTTTGAGGGTTAAAGTGAGTTGATACAGGTAAGCATTTAAAACAGTGCCTGGCACAGTGTTCAGTACAAAGTGTTTCTAATATTATGATTTATAAGAAGAAATATATATTTGGGCTTTGTCCCCATTCAGGGCACAGAGCTCATTAAAACCCTTGAAATTTCCTAAGTGAAGAGAGCCGCCTTTTGTTATGCTAATGAGGCGAATTTTGGAAAGCCCCTAAGTAATCTAAGGAAGGGGGCTGGTTGCCAGTGGAATGGACTTTGTGAGTAGGGGGTTGGAGCTTTCAGTCTCCCTCCCTAAACCACCCACAATCCCCGCCTCCAGGAAAGGAGCTGGAGATTGAATTCAGTGACCCATGGCCAGTGATTTAATCAACCAACCGCAAGTAATGAGGCCTCCATAAAAACTCTAGAGGATTGGGTTTGGAGAATTTCCAGGTTGGTGGAGATTCGGGGAGGGTGGAGCTCCTGGAGAGGGCATGGAAGCGCCTCACCCCTTGCCACAGAACTTGTCCTAAGCATCTCTCCCACCTGGCAGTTCCTTTTTTTTTTCTTAATTAAAAAAAAAATGTTTTATTGGAGTATAGTTGATTTACAATGTTGTGTTAGTTTCAGGTGTAAGCAAAGTGAATCAGTTATACATGTACAGATAGGTTATTACAGAGTATTGAGTAGAGTTCCCTGTGCTATACAGAAGGTCCTTATTAGTTGTCTATTTTATGTACAGGAGTGTGCATGTCAATCCCAATCTCCCAATTTATCCTTCCGCCCCTTAACTCCTGGTAACCATAAATTTGTTTTCTACATCTCTGTAACTCTACTTCTGTTTTGTAGATAAGTTCATTGGTACCCTTTTTTCTAGATTCCACATACAAGCGATATCATTTGATCCTTTTGTAGTAAACCGGTCATCTAGTGAGTAAAATGTTTCTCTGAGTTCTGTGAGCCATTCTAGCAAATTAATCGAACCCAAGGTGGGGTTGTTGGAACCTCTCAACTATGGCTGGTGGGTTAGAAGCCCAGGTGACAACCTGGACCTGCGATGGGCATCTGAAACCGGGGGAGAGGTTGTCCTGTGGGGCTGAGCCCTCAACCTGTGGGATCCGACCCTGTCTCCAAGTAGATGGTGTCAAATTGAGTTAATTGCTTGATGGTGTGAGAAAGAAGCACACGCGTTGGAACCTGTGTCAGGGTCGGTGTGTTATTTATAGAAGCCTACCTCCATGGGTGCCTGAGAGCCACAGAGCCTTCCTTACAGCCTAAGCGATGCCCCATCTGTCTGGACTTGGCGGTCTCAGCTTTTCCGCGAGAAGCGCTGCACACAGACCTGAACAGACTCTCTCTGGGGGAGTGTCGGGCAATGTTTTTCTTGGCCTCTTTTTATCTCCTTATTTACCTTCAATTTTGGCAGGTTCCTAGGAAAGGAGGAGAGAGGCTGCAGATACCTTTACGAGTAGACAGTTTCCTCTGGCCAAGAATGTGGGTATATACAAGGGAGGCGTGAACCCAACAAGTGTGGTCTTGAGCGAATGACTCCATCCTTTTGTGCCTCCGCTTCCTCATGTGTAAAATGGGAACGTTTAGTCTGACCCCAGAGGGTGTTTCTGTGGAGGCTGTGAAATCAGACACACAGACGCTGGCACCTGGTAGGTGAGGAATCAGAGTCCCGTTGCCCTTCCCGGGTTCGAGGGGAGGTTCCACGCAAGATGGACCATCTGGTTGGTGTCTGTCGGCCTGGAAACGGGGATCAGGCCTCAACCCCAGATGGACACTAGGCGCACCACCCTCCTAGCACCAACAGGGAAGCACCCACCCGGCCCAGGGCCCAGGCATCTTCCTTCTGGCCTGACTCTCATCAAAGCCGCTGGAGGTCTGCCTGGTGAGCTTCCCCTCAGATCACAGCTGCCACTGGTCATCAGTTACGGTACTGGCTGTGGAGTCCACGGGTGTGTGTGTGGTGCAACACACACAATAGCTTGGGTTGGCGCTTGGACCAGGTTGGGCAGTGGGAGGGGCTGGGAGAAATGAAGGGCAGAGGGCAGCCCAGGGTTGGCCCCAGCAAACAAGGATGTTTGGGGGGCCAGATGTTCACCAACAGAGAAGCCAAATTTGACTGCTAAGCTTTCCCAGCTGGGAGACACCTCTACCTCACCGTGCCTGGGGTTTCAGCTGTAGGCTCTTGTTAACCGGAAGCCTGAAAGATCTGCTCCTTGGGCCCGTATAAATAGTTCGGAGATGCGCTCAGGCAGGGCAGGGTCGCGGAGGGACACTTCAACCGTAGGCCATTGGAATTCCTCAAATCTGTTTCAGAAACACTGGTTTGGTTCGTTGTCTTCTGGTTGAAGAAACAGATTAATTGAAGTCTGAGGGGTACAAGTGGGTTTTCCAGCAGCCTGAGCTGTGAGCCCCTGGTGGGTGGTTAGAACTAACTCCAGTTCGCAAGGGCAACAAGAAGAACTGATCCTCGCTGGTTACCAGGGTGTCCTTCCTTTGTCAGGAGGTAGGGTTGAGCAGCTATGGAAATGGATTTGGAAAAGAAACACCTCTCGGTAGAAAAGCAAACTCTAAGCTGGGGACTCCAGACAGCCAAGAGTTTCCTAGTTCAGTGGTTTTCAAGAGACTCTTCCGCCCCAAAGAGCACGCCTGCATGCGTCCTCAGGGGTGTGTCAGGTGTGTCGGGCTTTGGTGTGGAAGAAATCTGCTCGGGGTCATGTGAGCAGTGCCACGAGCTGGCCGTTTGGAAGAGGTGGTGAGCAGCTAGTCTGTTCCCCCGTGGCTTCCTCAATGATTACGTAAAACGAACGGTCTCTGGCAGAACCTGTCCTGCGGCGGGCTCTGTCACATCACATCCAGGTGATGGGTCAGAGACGGAGCCACTGGTTCTGTCCCCAGGCTGTGCTTTGCCCCGGTTCCCTCCTACTCACCTGGGATCAAGTAAGCGAGCATTATACTAGCAGCACGGGAGAAAACGGAGAGCTCACGATATCCAACTACTTTATTTCAAAGTTCAGTCCTGTTTGATCGAGACAGAGTTCCCTTGAGTTTGAATCTTTCATTTATTCATTCGTCATTCATTCATTCATGAAAAAAAATAACTGAGCAGTACTTTTTCTCAGAAACTGCTCCTTCTGTAACAGAGGAGGGCCAAATCTGACTCCATGTTGGCTCTGTTTTTTTAACTTTAATCTTTGCTTTCGCTGCTTTTGTTCACTAAAAGGACACTGTCTATACACAATGGCCTGCCTCGGGGAACCCTGCCCCTCTGCCTGAAGGTTAAACTAAAGTGCCTTTGTTCAGGGAAGCATCCGGACCATGTCCACCTGCGAATGGCTGCAAGAAAGAAGAAATGAACACATCCCCTCCCCGAGGCTGGCCATTCCAGGGGGTGTTTGCAAATCTTATGGCCTTTTTACTTTACTTCCTCATCTCCTCCCCCTCTCTGTGCTATAAAAGAAACTGGCATCCAAACCCCGAAAAGATGGTTATTTTGAGACACTAGTCTGCCATCTTCTCAGTCTGCCCAGTACCTCGTGTCCAGTTTATTAGCCTGTCGTGCGCCCAGCAGAGCAAACTTGGTAACATTTCCACTGTGCCAGACTGACCCTCTCAGAAGAAGCAAATCACTGAGCTAGTCTTCAGTGAATTGACATCTACTGGTCACAAATGATGTTTGCTTTTATAGTTTAAAAAGTTTGGAGGTTAAACAGTCTTAAAATGACTTTTCCTGTCCTGCAGGTGTACTAGCACCAGATGGTGAAAGTCAGTGCTCTGGGCATTTGCTTCAAGTTGGCATGGAGGTGATGGGAGGGGAAGATTGCTCAGACTCAGAGGGGCCAGGCTGGGCGGTTCCTTGAAGAGATCACGGCTGAGGAACAGGGGTGGGTGTGGGTGTATGATTGCTATTAGCTCTGAACTGCTAAGTTTCATTTACCTACAGGCCACTGAAAAGAAATTTTACGTAGTTTTAGAGATAGAAGTCTGGAGCCTGGGGGAAAGACTGGAGGGAGATAGTATGTAGGAGCCATTGGCAGGTAGGTGGGAATAGCAGCTATGAAATACAGCCGGTCCTCTCCCGTGCTGTTCTTCAGACTGAGGAGAATGTTCAGACTTTTTCAATTGAAAAGAATTTCCATAAAGAAACATCTTTGCTGTGCCCTAAATCAATAAAATCCTACCACTTACTTCTCTTTGTTAAATTTTCTGACCTTCGCTTAGGTCATCTTCCTGGTCTTTCTGAGATTATAAGCAGCTAATGATCAAGGATGTCAGTCCTAAGAGAGTCAGGAGATCCCATGTTTAATCTCCTGTCCTGAGTTTCAGATCTTTTTTCCCTTCCTTTAAGGAGTGAAGCATAAAAGCTTTCTGTCCCTTTTTTTAGCTTTTTTTTTTAATTGAAGCATAGTTGATTAACAGCGTTGTGTTAGTTTCAGGTGTACAGCAGTGATTCAGTTATATATATATTTTCCAGATTCTTTTCCCATATACAAAATGTTGAGTATAGTTTCCTGCTATAGAGTAAGTCCCTGTCGGTTATCTATTTTATACACAGTAGTGTGTATATGTTAATCCCAAACTTCTAATTTTTCTCTCCACCCCCCTTCCCCTTTGGTAACCATAACTTTGTTTTCTATGTCTGTGGGTCTGTTTCTGTTTGGCAAGTAAGTTCATTTGTATCGTTTTTTTTTGGATTCCAAATCTAAGCGACATCATATGCTATTTGTCTTTTTCTGGCTCTATCATTCTGGACACTGCTACGTAACTGCTGGGTTTCTTATTTCTTAGTTAATTTCCTTTAATAGTCAAAGAAAGTGGTTGCCAAGGAACTGCTCTAGGACAACTGAACGTGCCAGTGTCCTTTCATACCAAATGGAAAATTAACGGGATTCATTATTTAATTTCCTGTGTCAGGTTGATGAATACAGTTTGTGTGTGTGTGTGTGTTATTCTCCGTACCTTTCCAGCATCTGATGTACAGTGAAGATCATTTCTGCTGTACTGTGCTGTGACTCTGAACTTACAGTGTTCTTTTTTTTAATAGATCGTGATTGGAGTGTAATTGCTTCGCAATACTGTGTTAGTTTCTGTGGCAGAACAAAGCGAATCAGCGATATGCATACACCAATGCTTTTTTACAGGTGTAGAGTCAGTACTTAGTTAGGCTTTTTTTTTTAAGGCACTGGGTTTATGGCAAGCTCAAGCAATAAGGATTAATTAAAAAGATACACAAGACAATCAGGAAGACATAGATCTTCTATTAGTCCACTAAGGCTGCCATGACAAAATACCACAAGCTGGGTGTCTTCAACAACAGAAATGTATTTTCTCACAGTTCTGGAGGCTGGAGCCTTTCTTCCTGGCTTGTGGCCAATCACCTCCTTTGTCCTCACAGTGGCCTTTGCTCTGTGTGCACTCCTGGTGTCTCTTCCTTTTCCTTATAAAGACACCAGTCCTATTGGATTAATGGCCCCACCCTTAAGACCTCATTTTAACTTAATCACCTCTTTACAGACCCTATTTCCAAATCCAGTAACATCCTGCAATTAAGACTTTATGAATTTTCTTTTATAATTTTTTAAAATTTATTTATTTATTTATTTATTTTTGGCTGTGTTGGGTCTTCGTTGCTGCGCGTGGGCTTTCTTTAGTTGCGGCGATCAGGGGCCACTCTTCATTGTGGTGTGCTGGCTTCTCACTGCAGTGGCTTCTATTGTTGTGAAGCACGGGCTCTAGGGGCGCGGGTTTCCATAGTTGTGGCGCGTGGGCTCAGTAGTTGTGGCTCGTGGGCTCAGTAGTTGTGGCTCACGGGCTCTAGAGCGCAGGCTCAGTAGTTGTGGCGCATGGACTTAGTTGCTCCACTGCATGACCAGGGCTCGAACCCATGTCCCCTGCATTGGCAGGCGGATTCTTAACCACTGAGCCACCAGGGAAGCCCAAGACATCAACATATGAATTTTGAGGGACATAATTCATCCCATAGAAGACGCCGCAGTAACCCAGGAATAGGAAGTGCTTTATGAGGGATCTCACAGAGGCTGTAACTAGAACCTAGCTGGTTTTAGTGATTTCAGATCTTATCTTACAGTCAGCATGGACCAGGTTATGTTCTGGTAATAAACCTCCCTCCAAACCTCAGTGGCCTACAGCAACAAAGGTATATTTCTTACCTACACTTCTTGTCTTCTATTGGCCAACAGAGCCCTCTGTCTATTCTATTCTATTCTATTCTATTCTATTCTATTCTATTCCATTCCATTCCATTCCATTCCATTCCATTTTATTCTTCAGGATCTGGGCTTATAGAGCAGCCATTGTATTGAGCACTGCCGGTCTCTGTGCCAGAGGGAAGGAGAGGAGATGCATGGAAAACCTCACCTCTGAAACAAATGCCCAATCCCGTAAAGGACATATCGCTTCTGCTCAAAACTCATTTAAACACAAAATTTGGCCAGGTAGAGTCACATGGTAGAGGCTGGACATGCAGTCCTATCAGATGCCTTGAAGGAAAAGAAATACTGTGTGAACAGTGCTAATAACTATCATATTCTTACTCCAGAGCCCCTCCATAGATGCAACTTGGCCACTTGCTCAGACTCTGCTGCATTTTTGTAGATCTTTGCATTTCTCTTCCCTCTCCAAGTAACTTCCACATAATCTCCTCCATCATCTGTCCCCTACTCCTTAGTTTTTATTATTCACAGTTTCTTTGTGCTCATAACCCATCCCTCCTTATGGCCTCTCATAATCGCTTAATCTGCCTCATTAGACTTCTCTGTTCATCCACACCTGGTCCATTATCTCCATACTTCTCAGAAGACATAGTTGCTACAGCTCATAACTGAACAGAGGGTTTCACCTCAAGCTACTTCATGGTCCCTAGTCTATGAACACATTTCTCAAGGGTCTGTCAACTCTTGTTCTTGAATGAGAGGTCTCTGGTTGAAAGTACTGTAGCCACACAAGTCCCCTCCCCCTCAGATGCTTTGTCATAGATGTTACTCTTACAAGGAGCCATGAGCACGGTGGCGACTGTGGTTATCAAGTCTAGGGGGATTGGTAGTCAAAAGTATGCAATCAGTTATCATTAAGCTATCAGCTCTCAGTGTCAAAGAAATCCAGGAGATTTAATATTGTGAAGAGCTTTTTCACTCCAGTTCTTAAGGATAGTTAAAAGTCAGTACGTTTAATGAACCTACATGGTTATAAGTTTTCTTAATTTATGTGAAGTGGTATAGTGTTAACCCAGAGTGTCCTGTAAAAAGTTAAGAATGTTATATTGTAGAGTACCAGTGAACATAATGCAAAGAGGTATGGCCAATACTAAAATTATAAAAGAATTCTAAAAAGTATTCAAATAATCAAAATGAATGCAGGAAAAGAACAAAACCAGAAGAGGAAAAGAGAAAACAGGTAATAAAATGGTAGATCTAATTCCAAGCATGACAATAATTATACTAAATCTTAGTAGACTAAACACTCCAATTAAAAGTCAGAGATTATCAGAATTGATTATAAAGCAAGACCCAAGTACATCCTATTTGCAGGAAACACAACTATAAAGATGCAGACAAGCTGAAAATAAATGGATGCAAAACTATACCAGACGTATGGTAGACCAGGCATTAGAGTGCTGGTGTGGTTATATTAATGTCAATTAAAATAGACGCAAAGGTAGAAAATTTCACAAAGATAAAGAGGGATGTTTCATAATGACAAAAAAATGTCAATTCATCAAGAACACCTAACAATGATGCACGTGTATGCACCCAGTAGTAGGGCATGAAGTAAAAATGGACAAATTTAAAGGAAGGAAATGACAATTCCACAATCACAGCAAGAGTTTTACTACTTTTCATTTAGCAAATGATAGAACAGATAGGCAAAATGGCAGCAACACACTGAGGAGCTGAGCGCTTTCAACCACCTTCTCCTAACTGATATTCATAGAGCGCTGTCCCCAGCAACTACAACACATACTTTTTTTTTTTTTTTTTTTTGCGGTACGCGGGCCTCTCACTGCTGTGGCCTCTCCCGTTGCGGAGCACAGGCTCCGGACGCGCAGGCTCAGCGACCATGGCTCACGGGCCCAGCCGCTCTGCGGCATGTGGGATCTTCGCGGACCGGGGCACGAACCCGTGTCCCCTGCATCGGCAGGCGGCCTCCCAACCACTGCGCCACCAGGGAAGCCCCATACATTTTTTTCAAGTTCAAATACCATGTTCATCAAAAAAGACCACATATTTGACTAAAAAAAAGCCTCAATAGATTTACAAGCCGTGCAATCAGTGTGCACTCTGTCCCCAGCAGAAGTAAATTAAAAATAAATTACATTAAGGAATATCCCAATATTTAGAAATTAAACAATACACTTCTAAGTAATCCATGATTCAAACAAGAAATTACAAGGGAAATTAAAAAATACATTTAACAAATGGTAACGATGTACCAGAGGAAAATGTATGGCTTTAAATGCTTATAGTAAAGATTTTAAAGTTCTAAAATCAATGACATATGGTCTACTTCTTCAGGTAATTTCTTCAAACTAAAGAAAGGAGAGCAAGGTAAATCTCAAGTAAGTAAAATAAAGGCAATAGTAAAAATAATAATAAATGATAATAATAGAATAAATAATAAGTTAAAAGCTATAAGACATCTTGCCTGTATCTTAAGGGAAAACTTATTCTTCATAAACGCTTTCAAAAATAGGAGTGATCGGGGCTTCCCTGGTGGCGCCGTGGTTGAGAGTCCGCCTATCAGAGTGGCTAGAGCTGATGGGATATGGAACTACTGGAAATCTCATACATTCCTGGCAGGAATGGAAAACGATCCAATGTCTTTGGCAAACAGTTTGGTAGTTGCTACAGACTGAACGTCTGTGTCCCCCGGAAATTCATATGTTGAAATCTAATCCCCAATGTGATGGTATTTGGAGGTGGGGCCTGTGGGAGGCGGTTAGATCATGAGAGTGGAGCCCTCATGAATGGGATTAGTGTCTTCATAAGAGAGACACCAGAGAGCTCCCTCGCCCCTTCTGCCATGTGAGAACACAGTGAGAAGACAGCTATCTAAGAACCAGGCTTTCACCGCTGAATCGCTTTCACCACTGAATCTGCTGGTGCTTTTATCTTGGCCTTGGCAGCCACCGGAATTGTGAGAAATAAATTTCTGTTGTTTATAAGCTACCCAGTCTATGGTATTCTAGCCGCCTGTATAGATGTAGACAGCAGTTTCTTACATTTTTAACTTGTATCTACAGCGCTGCCTACCCATTCTACTCCTGTATATCCAAGGGAAATGAAAACATAACTCTGTGCAAAAGAGTTGTACGTGAATGTTCATAGCAGCAATATTCCAAGAGCAAAAGCTGGGTGGTGGGCAGAGGCAGGAAACCAATGTCCTTCAACAACTGAATGGATGGACAAATTGTGCTTTAGCCATATAGTGGAATACTACTCAGTAATAAAAAGGAATGAACCACTGATCCCTGTAACAACAACTGCTGAGTTGAAGAAGCCAAACACAAAAGGGTCTGTACTTTATTATTCAATTTATATAAATAAAAATTAATCTATGGTGACAACAGTAGAACGGTGGTTTCCTGGTGTCAGGGTTGGAGGGAGGGATGGACTTTTAAAAAGGAATGAAGAACCTTTCTGGGTTTGTGGAATTGTTCTAGATCTTGACTGTGGTTATCTTACGGGTGTATACAGTGGCCAGAGTTCATTTGTTTTAGATGCAGCTTACCATATGTAACTCATTCCTCAATAAAATTGATCAAGAAAAATATATCAGCACGTTTGAAATCGACTCTCCACCTCCGCTAAGGCTTGGGTGGTGGGCTGCTGTCCTTGGTCATCATTCTGTGTGTTGGAAGGGCTTTGCAAACTTTTACGGTGGTATCCATAAAGGGTTACCAGTACTATGATCTTGGTAGGTTGGTGAGCTTGTTAAAAGTAACAGGAAAGGACCATTTTCTGAGAATTCTCTGAACTGTTTTTTTTTTTTTTTTTTTTTTACAGCATCACGTCTGACACCAAATGTGTGCGTGTTTTTTCCCATACCCATTCTCCAGTTACCACCTTGGTGTCTTACAATTTAATTCAGTTCTGACACTAACCATGCAGAATTAGCACAAACCCCAAAACCCCACAGGCTTAAGGGCTCAGTCCCATAAGACTCTCCAGCTTCAGACACCAGTTCCGAGACTGGACCTCTCATATGTCTGACTGACTGGTTGTAAAATTGGGGGTTCTCACAACCCCTCCTCAGGTTTGACAGTTTGCTAGAGCAGCTCACAGAACTCAGAAAACCCATTTACTTTCTATGGCCCGTTTCTTAGGAAAGATGCAACTCAGGAAGAGCCGAATGAAAGGGATGCGTAGGGTGAGGTAGGTGGGAAGGGGTGCAGAGCTTCTGTGTCCTTGCCAGGGGCACCACCCTCCTAGCACCAACCTGGAAGCGTTCTGAACCCCGTTGGTTAGGTTTTCATGGAGGTTCTCTTACATAGACATGACTGATTAATTTATGAGCCACTGATTCTTTTTTTAACTTTTTATTTTATATTAGAATATAGCCGATTAACAATGTTGTGATAGTTTCAGGTGCACAGCAAAGGGACTCATCCATACCTGTGCATGTATCCATTGTTCCCCATGGCCACTGTTTATTGAAATCAAGCTCCAGCCCTTCTCCCCTTCCTGGAGGTTAGGGGGTGGGGATGAAAGTTACAACCCTTTACTCACTTGGCTGGTGCCTACGGCAACCAGTCCCCCTCCTTGGGGCCGGGGTGTGGGCGGGGTGAAACCCAGGCAAGAGTCACCTCATTAGCATAAGCTCAGGAGTGGTTGGAAGGGGCTCATTACAAATAGCAGAGATGCTCCTCTCCTCCGTACCACTTAGGGAATGACAAGATTTTTAGGAACTCTGTGCCGGCTGCTGGGGACAAAGACAAAATATGTATTTCTTACTATGTCCCAATATTGCTTCTCCCCACTGAGTGAAGAGGGTGAATCTAATCTTGTTTTCCCTTAGTGCCAAGGACGTGTTTGAGCTTTAGCATCGGCTGAGGTTTTCCTTTCAATATGTAAAAAATACACACACACGATTGCGATTTGAAAGAAGTCCAAAGAAAATCTTTCACAACCGTAATGACATCCAGAGCCGTATAATTTGAAAGATAAGAATTGTTTTTCGTGCAGTCATATAGATTGTGTCTGTAAGTGTAGTCTTCTTAATTACATGTACCACTTTAGCTTCCGAAACTGCCATGGCCTCTTCCTGGCAGGGTGCCCTGGTGTCCGGGGACGGGGCTGGCCCCGTTGACTTTCCCAGGCCCTAGGAACAGACGGGGTAGCTACTTATAATCTGGAGAGCCATGCAAAAGAGTTTTCGTTTGTGGCCTCAACATGCAAATCTTCGAGTCTCAATCATATTCCCTGAGTTTCCTCTGGGTCTGAGAGTCAGATAAACTCCCAGGTCCCAATTTAACTCATTCAAACTCGTCTTTTTTGAGTCTTGGGCAAGTATCTGGCTCCTTGGAACGTGAGCACAGCTCCAAAGGTACAACACCCAGGGCTTCTAAGACCCATATGTGCTCCGAGGTCAGGCAGAAGGTGAAATTGAACTAAACAAACTCACTGAGTTGGGATACAACCACTAAAGTTCTTTTGGATTTGTTTTGAAACCATAAATCACAATTTTCTTCCAAACACTCAGCCAGGATTTTTCTTAGAACATGGCTTCACTTTTCTTAAATAAAATAGACCCATATTACAGCAGTTTTGTAAAATATGGTTGATACACAATGAGACAGCTAGATATTGTTCAGGCCGTCCATGCGTCAGACACACAGAGGGTGTTAGATGTGCAAGAGGTTTATAGGGGACACTCTTGCCAGAGAAAATGGAGATAGAGTTCAGGGAGAAGGGAGAGCAGAGTGACCCCAGGGGAAAGAGAGGGATGGAGGGAAACTGGATGCATTTCTACAAGAGTTTATCAAGCCCATCCGGAGTCTTCAGGCCAAGGACACCCATCAGAGGAGTCCCGCACCTTCCGGAAATGGACCTGCCTTAGTAACCCTGCCACACTAGGTCTTTGGCTGAGATATTATATTATATATAATATTGTATATATATGTATATATACATATATGTGTGTATATATATAAACACACACACACAATGTTTATAGTGGTTTTCTCGGGAAATAGTAAGTAACATTTTTGTATGGGGGGAGGTTCCTTTGTACTTTTATATCTTCCAAAATTTCTGCACTTCGGTATGTGTATTCTTAAATCTGGTTTGAGATTTCGACAAGTCTCTCTCTCTCTTTTTTTTAAAGTAATCCCTTTCCTAATTTCAGAAATTGGCAATGCTCATGGCGCGTGTGTGTGTGTATGTGTGTGTGTGTGTGTGTGTGTGTGTGTGTGTGTGTGTGTGTGTCCTTGCTTGGGCCAATTTGCACCAAGCTTCCTGATTCTTCCTTTTTCACCTTCCCCAGATTCTCCTTCTTCCAGAAAATTCACTGGAAACATCTCTTTGGGATAAGAAACAAACCTGTTTATAACCTTCTGTCCACTTTCCCTTACCTAAGTGAGTTTGTAGGTTACTGGCTGATAATTATTGTACACTAAAAATTGGGAACTAATCCAGACACAGAAAAACATGTGTCCTGGGCTCTCCAATGAAGTGTAATGAATCCATTTGGAGGACAAGCTCCAGATTAGGGTCTTATGAAATTCGAAATGAAGTTGTGCCCTGAAAGGACATATAACTAAGATCTTCTAGCCTATTTTACAAGTTAATTGCATTGTAAGGTCATTTTGGCTACAAAAGCTGCATTGGGTTCAATAGAGTCCCTTCCAAAATTCATGTCCACCCAGAACCTCAGGATATGATCTTATTTGGAAACAGTTCTTTGCAGATATAACTAGTTAAGATGAGCTCATTTTGGATTAAGGTGGGCTCTAAATCCAATGACTGTTGTCCTTATAAGAAGGCAATGTGAAGACGCAGGGGTGACATATCCAAGGAAGACTATAGGAAGACAGGAGCAGAGACGGGATTGATGTGTCCACAAGCCAAGGCATGCTTTCCAGATTGCGTCCCTCCCAGCACCTTCAGAGGAGGCATGATCCCGTCCACCCCTTGATTCTAGACTTCTATCCTCCAGAGCAGTGAGAAAATAAATGTTTGCTGACTTAAGCCACCCAGTTTGTGGTTCTTTGTCACAGCAGCCCTAGGGAACTAACATAGAAGGCAATGTGACAAAGCTGCTCTGGAGAGGGGCACGAGGACCGAAAACTCGTGAGCAGAGGGGTCGTTGCATGCCTTCCTCACGTTCCCGCCCCTCCATCAACAAAGTTCACTAGGTGAAGCATCTTAGATGGGGATTGGTAATACCTGAGCTACGTTGAGGACTGGTCCTCTCCGCCTACTCACATTCCAAAGCCGAATGCTGGGCTGGATACGATTCTTCATCTTCATGTGCAAACAGATAGCAAACAGTGTGTAAAGAGTTTCCTTCATGGCTCCGGGTCACCCAAGAGCAGAGATGCTCATCCCCACAGACTAGCTGGTTCTTCTGCTTCTCTCTGTTGACTAGAGAGTGCAAATGAGATGAAGGGGTGGGGGGGCTTTGTTTTAAATGCACCCTGACAGTTTATGATCATGACCATGAACAAGGTAGCAGCCTAGGGACAATTTGCAGGTGATGGTTCATTGCCAGCCTCTCCGTGGGAAAACATCGATCTTCAGTCACAAAGGTGATGTCATGGGAAATCAGCAGAGGCCATGCACTGAGGGGACCTGGAGGGGCCGGGACTGGGAAGGGGACCTGGGAAGAAATGGCTGCAGCTGTGTGCAGGTAGCAGACCGTGGCTGAGGGGTCAGCGTGAGCCCAGGGCAGCTAGCAGTTTGGTAAGCCCTGGGGGTGAAGCCAAAGCAGAAGCCAGCCGCTGTGAGGGCACCCTGAAGAACAGAGGGGCCGCTAGTGTCTTTGTCAGGAAAGATGAATTGGGGATGGAGAGGGAGTAAGCAGGAGGCAGAGTGTGGGATGACGCCCAGAGGGGAGGGGGGAGCAGAGTGTGAGGGAGGAGAGGGAATGAATGGGACATACACCTGCCCGTGCTGGAGGGCCCGCAGCACTGCTGCAGTTCTTCAGCGCACAGAATACCATCATGGACATGGTTTCCTGGAGTTTCACTTCTCCCCCTGCTCTGATTTTGTCTCGGTGTAAGCAAAGTTGACAGGTGTGTGCTGTGGTTTAGCGGGACCCTTCAGGGTGTGGGGGCCTCAAAGGTCTTCATGTCCTGCACTGATCTTACTTTACTTGTTTATGTGTCTCACTGTGTGGCAGGCAGCCACTTTTCAGAAGTTCAGTCCAAGTTCTGGGTTGCCAAGTGGCATGAAATAGCGATAAACCGATCCCTGCAGCTTCATATGAATGTGGAAATAAGCAGAGAAATAGTAGGAAAATTGGGGAGTGTGTATCACGCGGACTGGAGTCGTTTGGGGGACTCTAATGAGATACTGTATATGGAAAGCAGGTGGGGTCCAACCAAGAAAGAGAAAGCACACCGTAGGTTAAACAGAGAAATTTTAACATCAAAATTATCAACTATATGGGCTTCCCTGGTGGCGCAGTGGTTGAGAATCCGCCTGCCGATGCAGGGGACACGGGTTCGTGCCCCGGTCCGGGAGGATCCCACATGCCGCGGAGCGGCTGGGCCCGTGAGCCATGGCCGCTGAGCCTGTGCGTCTGGAGCCTGTGCTCCGCAACGGGAGAGGCCACAACAGTGAGAGGCCTGTGTAGCGCAAAAAAAAAAAAAAAAAAAAAAAAACTATAATAAAGGAATAGCTACGAGACATAAGAAAACTTTTTAGGGTACCCTAGGGCTGAGGGATGACCCCCAAAGGAGGACAAACTTGGAAGGGGTTCTGATCTCCCTGGAGAAGGTGTGGATGGGCCACTGGACAGCAGAGAAGCTGGCTGATTTGGCCAAGCTAGAGCTGGTCTGGACTTGATGGGCGAGCAAGGAGGGCAGACAGGGAGCAGTCTTCTGCAGTCAGTGGCACTGGGCAGTGGGAGCCTGGGCTCAAGAGGGGCCAGGGGGCCTTCAGAGGAGCAGACTGCATGGCTGGGTTCACAGAGGGAAGCCTGCGGAGGTGGACCCCTGGCCACAGGCATGCTGCACCAGCGCCATGCTGGGGCTTTTTTGTCCTGTGTCAAGAGGTGTGTGGAGAGTTCATCAGTCAGCTGTAGGATGCAGGGTGGCAGAGGGACCACTTGCAGGCCCTGTGGCCCTGACAGGACCCCCTGGAAGCTCTCACGCACACATGGCTGACTCTCATCCCTCCCACGGAAGTTGCAGGAAGCCCCTACCTCCTGCAATGCCCCTCAGTTGAGCAAGCTTAACATGGTGCTCATTTTAAAGGAGAAATAAAGGAATGTCATTGTATATTACCAAGCCTATGTTGGAGGATGCATCTGGAGCCAGAGGAAAGCAATTGATAATGACGCAGAGCTTAGTGAAGAGACTGGCCCGTAGTAGGTGCTCAGTGATTGAAAGCTGTGAGTGTTATACTTCTTACTCGGAGAAACAGTAAACTTAAATTATCTGGAAGGCATTTGAATGTTAGGCAGCCGTGTTAATATTTCTTGTTCTGTAATTTTTGTGGTGTATTATTTAACTAGACACAAAGTTAAGAATCTGTGTGTAAGCTGTTTCTCATTTCTAATTCATGTTTACTTTTCTGTTTTCTCATTTTCTTTTTGTCTAGGTCTTATACAATATCTTAATCGCCTTCACAAAGATGCATAAATTTGAAGACATAGAACCTGTGGACATTTTGGCCGGATGTGCCCGATTCATTATCGTGGGGTGCGGGGGAGTATTTTTCGGCGTCATTTTTGGATTCATTTCTGCGTTTATCACACGTTTCACTCAGAACATCTCAGCAATTGAACCCCTCATCGTCTTCATGTTCAGCTACTTGTCCTACTTAGTGGCTGAGACGCTCTATCTCTCTGGCATCCTGGCGTGAGTACAAACCGAGGACCACCTCTCATCCAATAAAAGAGAGTTTAGGACCACATCTGGTGGACCAGGCTTTGAGAAAGCCCTGACTCCTAATGCCAATCTTCAAAAGCGTTTCAGGATCCAGGTTTTTTGAACTTTTGTAAAATCCAATTCAGGTCCTTTGCCAAACAAATGTTCTCTCCAGCATTTGCTTTTGCTCTGTTCTGGTGATTTTCCTGCATAGCAATTATAAGGTCAATTTATAACTCTCAGAAAAGCTGGTGCAGAGAAGAGCTGGGGGAGGTTCAAGGTTAAAGTCTCACTTCAGTCGTTATTTTTTTTCCTTGAAAAATGCATTATTTTAAAGTCAAAGGGAAGCGTGCCATGAGCTACTATCATTCCTGGGCTCTGCCTTCTGCTGTTTCCCTCAAATCACATCACAGCTCCAGGACTGGTCAGTGTGGAGTGAAACTGGGTAGATGGGATAAGACTAGAAATTCAGATTTTTTTTCCTAATGAAAATATCTTTGAAATGTTTATCCTTGTGTAGATCTTGGAATGAGGCTTCTTAACTTGGCTTATTGTATCTGATCGTGTTGCCTTCTTTATGACATCATCCTCATACCCAGCCACTTGGGCACAATGTTATTGTATAGAAATATTTATCTTAATTAAATACAGTAGTGTAACGTCTAGGCACTCATCATTTTCCCACCTTAGAAGTGAGCAAACTATTAAGACAAGGCAAAGTCCTTTCTTTCCCATCCAGACTTGCTAAGTGGCTCTAGAACAAAACATTTTAAAGGAAAAATTTCTCATTAAAATTTTATAGGAAACATTACAACGTGAGGGGGTCTCGCTGAAGTATTCTTTCTAGGTAACCGCACTGGGTTATTTTGGTTTAAGGCAGGTGAAGTAGAGAGTACGAGGTGGGGCTGACAGAGCTCATGATGGGGGTGGAGGGAGCAAACTAAAAACAGTCCTGCTTCTGGCTCGTGCATGAATTGTGAGCCATTTTGTTGTGGGAAAGCCATGTCAAGCCCACCTTCTCTACCACACTCCACTTGTGCAAGACCCCTTAGGGAGGAAGAAGAAAGAAAATCTCAGGAACAACCTGCAGCCAGAAAGAGGACTGGAGAAGACGTTCTCTCTGGATAGAAACAGGATTTGTGTCTCTGTACCATCACCAATAGGGAGGACTTTCCAATGAGGGGCAAGGTCTTGTGGCTTCTCCCTGAGACTCTTTTCCTTTTGCAGAATCACAGCCTGTGCAGTGACCATGAAAAAGTACGTCGAAGAAAACGTGTCCCAGACATCCTACACGACCATCAAGTATTTCATGAAGATGTTGAGCAGCGTCAGCGAGACCCTGATCTTCATGTTCATGGGCGTGTCCACCGTGGGGAAGAACCACGAGTGGAACTGGGCCTTCGTCTGCTTCACCCTGGCCTTCTGCCAGATCTGGAGAGCCATCAGTAAGACACAGCAGGGCCCGGAGAGTCCCACCTGCTTCTTTTTTTATTTTTCTTATTCCTTCCTGCAAGGTTAAAGCAAAAGCAATGGGGTGATGCCAACTGGTTTTACTGGTTAGGGGGGTTTGGGTACCTTGTAGTGACCAGGAATGTTCCCCGTTTGCTTCCTCAATCAGTTCAGAATAATCACTGGCCCATAAGGTTCTGCACTGAAGCAGGGCTGAAGCAGGAGCACTTGTTTTTAATTGAGAGAAAACTCTCACATCTACACATTTAAATATAACTCAGTACATTCATCCCTTGCTCTTCACTTCTTTGCCAGCTTATGAGTTCTTGCACCATAAATCAGATACAGATTATAAACTGTGGGCTTTCTTTTATACTTCTGTTACAGGAAAAGTGAGATCTTGAAACTAACATACCATTGTAAAGCAATTATACTCCAATAAAGATGTTAAAAAAAAATAATAATAAAATAAATTAAAAAAAAAAAAGTGAGATCTCACAAACTGTAAGGTTAGAAAACCGTCTCCTAAATATTATAAGTGGTTTTAGTGAAGGGTTGAGTGTGATATATAGAAAACAAAGGAAGTGAATCTCTGTTTTTGAAAAGTGCTTAGTAAAGGCAACTCTACAGTGTAACTGGTGTTACCCCTATAAAATATGCCTAACTTAAAAACACGAGGTGTCTTGACTAATGGCTTTTAATTTAACTTGTATATTTATGTTTCTGGAGCTAGAAAGAACACTCGGTACTGAACTACAAGATATGCTTTACCTTTTGATTGGAAGAGATTATATTTTTAAATGACTTCAACCAATATTTGAAGCATTTTTTTACGTGAATTTGACCAGTATTTTCAAACCAATTGCTCAAAGAGGAATCAGGAGAAATGGCTCAGAATGCATCCAGAACATATCCATTCTAAATTTAGAATGGTTTTTAGGATTTAGGCAAGAATAACAAGAACGTAGAAATATTAAAATATTCATAAAAATAGCTCTGAATATATGTGCCTATTGGGTCTCCAGGGGAGAAAAGAATTAAGGATTCTGTGACATAAATTTATAATCTCACAAGTCCTACCAGTATTACTAACTAGCTATTTGACCTTGGACAGATAGTTAACTACTCAAAATCTTCTTCCCCAACCACAAAATGGTGGGTCTGGACAAATTTCATAAGTCCCTTTCAGTTCTAGTACTGTAGGGATCTACAGGACAGTAGGGTTAATGTCAAGAGTACCACCTCAGAGCTTCTGCCCAGCCAACAAGCATGGAAACCAGCTGGGAGATTAATGTTGGGGAGACCTCATGATGCTTCACCCTTGGTGACCAGCCACCCAGCTCCTTCATTTTCCATCTGAGAGAAATGATGTAACAGTTCCCAGGAGAATGACTTGGCCACGTCACAGCGAGGGACAGAGCCAGGTGTCGGAGTCCAGCTCTCCCACTCCTGCCTGACTCATCCTAGCTAAGAATAGTTCAACTCATGAAGGCTTACAACATAGAAGGTCGTGCTTTATGTGATTCATAGATATTAAATTATTAAACCTTACGTCCACCTTCTGGTGTAAGTACTCAGTACCTCCAGAAAGCAGATGAGAAGATGCGTACATGAAAAGATTGACTTTTGCCCAAGGTCATAGGACTAGCCCGTGGAGGACCCGGGACAAACAAAACAAAATGAGAAAAATTAAATTTTACTGTCTCCTGCACTGTCAGTGTCCCTACTATCAGAGGATGCTAGGAAAGAATAGCAAGAATGTAGAAATATTAAAAATATTCATTAAAGTAACTCTGAATATATGTGCCTGTTGGGTCTTCAGGAGAGAAAAGAATTAAGGGTACTCTGGTGTAAATTTATAATGTCACATCAAGTCCTATCACTGTTACTAACTAGCTATTTGACCTTGGACAGAGAGTTAACTACTCAAAAGCTTCTTCCCCAACCACAGAACAGTGGGTGTGGACAAATCTGTTAGGTCCCTTTCAGTTCTAGTACTGTGGGGATCTACAGGGCAGTAGAGTTAACGTCAGTGATGCTTGCTGTGATGTCTGTGCGATTAGAAACCACATGAGGATACCGAGAGGTTTACTGTTCTCCAGGGAAACCTCTGCTTTGATGAGTCAGAGCATCAGTGAAGGGACCTTTCTCACTAGGAACCACTGCATGGGTGGCAGCTCAGCCACATGGGGATGGAAAACCAATGTGGTAGAAAACACCTCTGTGTTTTCAGCAAGCTCTCCTGCCCTCCACCTTCCACTTACTGACAGTAAGAGACCCCTCCTTGGACCCCTTGCCAACTTCCTTTCTGTTTTGCATTGAGCCTCAAGAGGAACCAAACCAACCACAAAAGGTCCGCTCACCTGCACAGACCCAGGCACGGCGAGGCTAATCTCACCTTCAAAATCACACACCTCCTCTGCTGACCCAGGGAGAGTATGAGCTGCTAAAAATGCTTCTACCCTCCAAGTGATACCCTTGCTTTTCTTAGTTTTGAAAGGCTGAGCAAAATTTATAAAATAGATTAGAAAATATATACCATTTCTTATATCAAAAGTATCAAGATTTATTACTTTAAATACACACACACACACACACGTGCACACGCACAGAGGCAGTCATGCTGGGAAACTACCAGAGAACACTTCTGACTTGAAGCACTGCCGTCCCACAACTACCCAAGAAGTAAAAAGTTTTGTAAGCTGTTCTGTTTGGGACGGACTGCCATGGGTGCGATGGAATTAGGTTGCCTTGCTTTGTGGGCACATGCACACGACTGGGGTTCACTAATGCTGCTTTGTCTCCTCGTTCGTGACCCTCTGCTCTAATACGTATTTCCCCCCTTCCAGGCGTGTTTGCTCTCTTCTATATCAGTAACCAGTTTCGGACTTTCCCCTTCTCCATCAAGGACCAGTGCATAATTTTCTACAGTGGTGTCCGAGGAGCTGGAAGTTTTTCACTTGCGTTTTTGCTTCCTCTATCTCTTTTTCCTAGGAAGAAAATGTTTGTCACTGCTACTCTAGTAGTTATATATTTTACTGTATTTATTCAGGTTGGTAGAATTTCTTTCATATTTGAAATAAGTCGATTCTTCTCAGGATTGTGTATTAAATTAGTAAAATACCAAGAAAGGGACACTTTATCTGATTTTCAGACAAGTGCCCAAACTAAATTCCCCAATATTTCTAGATCATGTTTTTGGTCCTCCTGTAACCTCGACGTTTTGTGACCTTTTAATTGATAAAAGATATCAATCAAAATATCCCTTTGTACAGGTGAATGAGAGCTCGCCTGATGTCTATTGCTGCAAGTGAGATAACAATTGGTATTAAATAGTTTTTATTATAGCTGGTATGAGCTCTCAGCAAACTAATGGGAGGTTATTTTAAGGAATGAAACTAAATCCCTGCTTTAAATTATAGACATCAGGCCTATTTTTATTGCAGAGTGTAAAGGTATTAAGTAAGAACTAAAGTAAACACTGGAGCATTTATCCAGTAGAAACTAGTACAAAACAAAGACATTAAAATTGGAAGTTCTAAATTTGCAATAGATTTGCTCTCTATCCTGACAGTCTTCACTACAACAAAATGCTTTATTTTGTGGTTTATGATCTAGGGAATCACAATTGGCCCTCTGGTCAGGTACCTGGATGTTAGAAAGACCAATAAAAAAGAATCCATCAACGAAGAGCTTCATACCCGTGTAAGTTATCTCTTGGTCATAATTAATAAGTTGATAAGACGTTCCCTCTTCGTCATCTATGGGAGTGATTTAGAACTTTGATGAGGTGTGTATATGTCACTAGACATGGCCTCTTTCCTCTCCAGCTCCACCAACAGTGACTGTACTAGTTTCCTGGTGCTGCTGTAGGAAATTATCGTAGACTTAGTAGCTTACATCTTACAGTTATTATCTTACAGTTCTGGAAGTCAGAAGTTCACAGTGGGTTTCACCGGGATAAAATCAAGATGTAGCAGGGCTGCATTTCTTTCTAGGGGTTCTAGGAAAGGGTCTGTTTTCTTGCCTCTTCCAGCTTCTAGAGGTTCTTGGCGTTCCTCGGCTTGTGGACCCGTCCTGTCTTCAAAGCCAACAATGACCAGTCAGGGCTTTCTCATGCTGCATCGCTCTGATACTGACTCTTCTGCCTTCCTCTTCCACATTAAACATCTTTATGGTTATACTGGGCCGATGGGGGTAATTTAGGGTATTCTCTCTATCATAAGGTCAGCTGAATAGCAAACCTAAATTCATCTGCTATCCTAATTCCTCTTTGAATAAAAACTAACATGCTTGCAGGCCCTGGGGATTAGGACCCTGGACGTCTTTGGGGAACATACATTCTGCCTATCGCATCTGTCCTTTGCTCTTCAAAGACCCATGTCTGTTCCACATACAAAATACATTAACCGATCCCAACATCTCAAAAGCCTCAATCCACTATAGAATGAACTCAGAGACCAAAAATCTCACCTACATCTTGTGAGTTCAAAAGACCCAACTCTCAGCATCTCAACCATCTAAATCAAGGATGGGTGAGGCTCTAGGTATAATCCGTCCTGAGACACAGTTCCTCTTCACTCTGAACCTGTGAAACTCAAGAAACAAGTCATCTTCTCCCAAAACGCACTGGTAGGACAGTCATCAGATAACGACTATAGATACTCCTTTTCCAAAAGGGGGAAATATGGAAGGAAAAAAGGAGTCCTCTACCCCAAGCAAATTTCCAAGTCTGCCTGGGTTTCCAGTCCTGGTTTCCAGTCCTGGGAACAATCTTCCATGATTCTTTGCTCCACCTTCTGTGTTCTCCCCTCCACCCACTGAGTCATAGTTCTTTTTTCATGAACAGTAGCAGGTGTTTGTGACTTATTAATTTTGTTTTGTTTTGTAATTTTTACTGGAGTATAGTTGATTTACAATGTTGTGTTAGGTCCAGGTGTACAGCAAAGTGAATCAGTTCTATGTATACATATATCCACTCTGTTTTAGATTCTTTTCCCATATAGGCCATTACAGAGTACCGAGTAGAGTTCCCTGTGCTATACAGTAGGTCCTTACTAGCTACTTATTTTATGCATAGTAGTGTGTCTATGTCAGTCTCATTCTCCCAATATATCCCTGCCCCGCTTGCCCCCTGGTAACCATAAGTATGTTTTCTACATCTGTAACTCTAGCGGCTTATTAGTTTGTTCAGCCTGCTTCTTGCCTGTAAAATGTGGGGCCCAGTAGCTTTCTTTCATTTCATCTTCTCTCTCTCCCTTTAGGGTCCAAGCTAGCATTGCTTCTGTCAGGCTTCAACAAGGGGAGCAGAACTAGTAGGAGATATATATTAAGAGCTTTGTTGTAAGGAATTGGCTCACCTACTGTGGGTGCTGGATAGACAGATCCAAAATCTGTAGGACAGGCCATCAGGAAGGGTGGACTGGAGCTCTCAGGCAAAAGCAAGTGGAATTTTCTTCTGCTTTATTCTTCAGGCCTTTCGAATGATCACATCAGACCCACCCAGATGATCTAGGATAATATCCCTTACTTAAAGGCAACTGATCAGTGACCTTTAATCCTGTCTACCAAATACTTCCACAGCAACATCTCAGTGGGTATTAATAATAACAGGGGAGTAGCCTAGCCGAGTTGACACCTCAGAAAACTATCATGATGAATAATGTTCAGGGTTGCCTGACTTGCTTCCAAAATTATTGTTCTAAAAAAGAAAGAAAGAAAGAAAGGAAGGAAGGAAGGAAGAAAGGAAGGAAGGAAGGAAGGAAGAAAGAAAGAAATCATTATCTAATGGAACATGGGATTTTCTGCTCTTCCTGAACTTATAATAAAGAAGGGGTAACAGCTTCCAGTTCAGCAGACATGGCCTAGTGGCAGTTTTGGTGACAACTCTGATAAAAGTGAAAATGAAGTCGATCACGGTCTCTGTTTGTTTTAAGTTTTAAGTCCGACACAGTATTGAAGGGATGGCGTTTCATGTGGCTACAGGAAATAGAAATGAGAACTAATGTATGGCAAACATAGGGTGAGAGGCTTCAGCTCTGTTAATGAAGAGTGTCTGGACAGTTGCTTGTATGGCTCACCCAAAGGTGAAGTGGATGTGTGCAAGCAATAACCGGAAACACTCGGCATAGCTGCTGTACAAGAGATTCAGGCTTGGAGGGGATGATTGACCCACATAATTTGGAGGTTTCTTTCATGCCTGAAAGTCCATAATTTTAATGCTGGAGAAACTGATGAAGTCTTTCAAAATCAGACCTGAATTTCATGGCCAAAGTCACCTAAGGAAATAAAGTAATTTTAATTCCAGGAAATGCAAATGAAAAATTTTCAAGGCCATTTGAAACTATTCAACAGATGGGGATAGGGAGTGAGCATTTTATAATCAGTAGTGCTTTAACCCGATTGAAGATTTTTGTCTCTATCTTCATCCCCTCTGTTCATTATTTTAAGAAATTAGATATATACCTAAGACGATAGAATTTGAATATTTCACCCCTTTCTTATTTTTCTTTTTCTCAAAAAAAGGTATAATTATTGGTAGAGAGTACATAATTATTTCAGAATTAATTTAGTATTTTAATTTATTTTGCAAAAAAAATTTAGAAGCCATGTTAAACTTCAATGATTACAAATTTAAATTATTTGTAAAGTAATAAATTATGAAGAGACTGTGTTTTTTCCTAAATTCCTATAAACAATTTGGATAAGGCAAATGTAGTATAATTGGCTTGGATGGTGAGATGTAAATACTGAGACAAAATGATCAGATAAAAACTGAGGCGTTGGGGCTTCCCTGGTGGCGCAGTGGTTGGGAGTGTGCCTGCCGATGCAGGGGACACGGGTTCGTGCCCCGGTCCGGGAAGATCCCACATGCCGCAGAGTGGCTGGGTCCGTGAGCCATGGCCGCTGAGCCTGCGGGTCTGGAGCCTGTGCTCTGCAACGGGAGAGGCCACAGCAGTGAGAGGCCCGCGTACCGCAAAAAGAAAAAAAAAAGTGAGGCGTGGGAATTCCCTGGTGATCCAGTGGTTAGGACTCTGTGCTTTCGCTGCTGAGGGCGCAGGTTCAGTCCCTGATGGGGGAACTAAGGTCCCACAAGCCATGTGGCACGGCCCAAAATAAAAAGAAAAAACAAAACAAAACAAAAACTGAGGCATATAGATAAATTTTGTTGTTATATGTTGCTATTATAATAGAATACCTGTAGAATTATATTTTCAGGAGTCGTATAAATTGGATACTGGCATATTCTTTTCTTTCTCAATGAAATTCAAAGAATTAAAAGTTAATTATTAGGCTTTATATCCATTTGATGTCAGTAATGAGAAATTTCCTAGATCATTCTAGAAAAATAGTATTCAAAGCAAAGCAGGTACCTTGTTTTCATTGCAAGTTATGTGCTTTATTAAAGAAACTCTCTGCAGAGGCTTTGTATCACGAAACTAAGTGGTGTTACTGGGAAAGGCATTATAAGCGTCCGTTACATGAACAGTGATGGAAAAGAGGGTGTGCTCCTGGAAAGTAAAGCCCCTTTGTTTTCCAAGGTGTATTAACCCTCCTCGTGTGTCTTGTAGGGCTAACGTTTCATCAGCAACCATTTCCCTGTGTTTGGTTTTGCAGCTGATGGATCACTTGAAGGCTGGAATTGAAGATGTGTGTGGGCAGTGGAGCCACTACCAAGTGAGAGACAAGTAAGGAAGCAGAGGTCTCACCACCAAGGAGGGATATATGTGACATGCGGAACCTCAGAAGGTTCCACTGGAAGCTAGGTAGATGGGATAAGATAAAAGTAGAAGGAATCCTGAGGAAGGTGGCCAGGAAGATAAAGGGCCTGGGAGCCATGCCATACAAGAAGCAGGCAGAAGTCCTGGGAAATGGAGAGCTACCAGGTGGAGGAAGCAGTGAACTTGGGCTTGATTGCTTTAGAGGAAACTAGTACAACTGACGAGTGGAAATTAGAGACACCAGATTTAAGTTTAAAACAAGGACAAATTTCCCAGTGATACGAGAAGCACAACCAGGGAATAACAGCCTTCAAGAGGCTGCAGAGGAGGGTTGGTGAGTCATCAGGGATCCTGGGGAAGAGATTCCTCCATCGTGGGGGAGGTCCTTCCCGCATAACGATGCCGGGGGCCCTCTTCTCCACAACATCTCACATTTCAGAACTCATCCTCTTCTGGATTTAGTCTACAGCCATATTTCTTAATGACGTGGCCCTGAGGAGAGTTTATTGAGGATGAGGGAGACGAGATTTTTGAAGTTTTACACTGCTGTTTGGAGGATGTAGGCGTTAGCAGTAGTTCAATTAACCAAATGGTAGACATTTCCAACATATTGATGTTGGTGATGCCAAGAGAGACTAGATCTTTAAAATTCTGGCTCTTGCAGGGTGGTGGCCCAGAAACTGAGAGCTTTTGAGTGGGATTTTTTTTTTAAGATTTTTTGATGTGGACCATTTTTTAAAGTCTTCATTGAATTTGTTACAATATTGCTTCTGTTTTATGTTTTGGTTTTTGGCTAAGATCATGTGGGATCTTAGCTCCCCGATCAGGAGTCAAACCTGCACCCCGTGCATTGGAAGGCGAAATCTTAACCACTGGACTGCCAGGGAAGTCTCCTGAGTGGGATTTTTTTTTAAGAGGTAGAAAGAAGCATCGTTTTAGCAGTCCTTACAGTGTTAAAATAGAATTTAAATTCTGTGACTATCCACCGATCTAGAATTTAGGCCATAGATTTTTTTTTTTAAGTTCAAATGCCATAGTTATTCCAATGAAGCATTATTAAATATTCTTCCATTTAGCCGAATCTATACCTAACTTTCTAAACTGTGTCAAGAGCAGTAAGACACCCTCACTGTGTTCTAGGTCTTCACAATGTAGTACATGTGGTCCTGGGGGTGGGGTGGGGGAGAAGAGAAAGAGCCTGAACAAATGATTATGGTCAATATGGCGCATGTTATAACAGAGGCAAATGCATAGAACTATAGCAATACAGAAATGGGAGTGGGTTTGGAAAATAAATGAGTTCTCCAGGCCAAGAAAAATGGAAAGCCTGCCAAGCAACCACAGTAGCAGCAGTGTATTTCCATCTGCAAAGGCAAGGGAGAACATGTCATGGTTTGGATATGGGAGAGTGACAAGGTGAGAAAAAGGTGAGAAAAAAGGAGGACATGGCTGGAAAGACAGGGACACACTTTTATGGTACAGAGCTAAGGAGCTCTCTACAGCCATTAACACTATAAAGTTCTATTTGACCTTTAAAACTCATATCAAAAGGCTATTAAGGGCTTCCCTGGTGGCGCAGTGGTTGAGAGTCCGCCTGCCGATGCAGGGGACACGGGATCATGCCCCGGTCCGGGAAGATCCCACATGCCGCGGAGCCGCTGGGCCCGTGAGCCATGGTCGCTAAGCCAGCGCGTCTGGAGCCTGTGCTCCGCAACGGGAGAGGCCACAACAGTGAGAGGCCCGAGTGCCGCGAAAAAAAAGAAAAAAAGGCTATTAAATAGGAGAGTGGCATGACCATACTTGACTTTTGGAAGGCAAACTACAACAACCATAAGGAAGCTGGATTAGAAAGAGAGGAATTATCTTTCACATGATCTCCTTAACTTTCCTGTGTTATCACTATTCGTCTCATTTTAATTTATTTATTTATTTTAAACTTATTTATTTATTTACTTTTGGCTGCATCGGGTCTTAGTTGCAGCACGCGGGATCTTTCGCTGCAGCACGGGCTTCTCTCTAGTTGTGGTGTGCAGGTTTTCTCTCTCTAGTTGTGGCGTGCGGGCTTCTCTCTAGTTGTAGCATGTGGATTTTCTCTCTCTAGTTGTGGCGTGTGGGTTCCAGAGCGCCTTGGCTCTGTCGTTTGTGGCACGCAGGCTCAGTAGTTGTGGCCCGCGGGCTTAGTTGACCCGCAGCACGTGGGAAGTTAGTTCCCTGACCAGGGATCAGACCCATATCTCCTGCACTGGAAGGCGGATTCTTTACCACTGGACCACCAGGGAAGCCCCTAGTCTCATTTTAAAGATGAGCAACCCTGATTACAGCTTGTCCCTTCCTTTTGTTTGGTTGATTTTCAATGTATTTAGGTCCCTAGGCCATTCTTTCTTTATTTTAAAAAATGTATAAATGCTATGATTATTTTTTTTTTAAATGTGTTCAAAGTCACATGTGTTCCAGGCACTGTCGTGGTGTTTTTCAGAATAAAGTTAAGTGTAGTTTGCTTCTAGAAAAAGTATATACTTACATAACACATACAGAGATTGAAGATTTCCAAACTGTTGGTTTCCGTTTTTAGGTTTAAGAAGTTTGATCATAAGTATTTACGGAAAATCCTAATCCGAGAGAACCTGCCAAAATCGAGCATCGTTTCTTTGTACAAGAAGCTGGAAATGAAACAAGCTATTGAGATGGCAGAGACCGGGATACTGAGTTCTACAGCCTTTTCCATGCCCCACCAGTAAGTGACATCTGCCCTCGATCTAGACTTTCAATGTCAGAATTACAAGGGGCACTAACTCATTGTTCCATTTAAAGGTACTATTAGGAGTGAAGAGGCAGAGATATGACAAAGGAAAAATGGAAGAAATAAGATCTAAGTCTTGGCATCTTATAGCTTGGTCCATGCTCGATCTGTTTCACCTAGTTTCTGAAAATTACTTTCTAGCAAAAAGATGAGAGTTTTTTGACATCTTTCTTTGGGAGGGCGGGGCAAATGAATTTATAGAAGATCTTTAGCATATGTTACAAGTCTTCCTATTTAGACATGTCTACCCTTTCACCCGTGCTCATTTGCTTCTGCTAATCTTGCTGTTGTCTTTGTCCCATAAGTCATCTCTCTTCCTGTCTTCTATGAGGAGAGACCAGGTCAGCATCCTAGGATGCTAACTTGGATTTGGGCATGAGTGGTATAGGAGCAAGAGGTGTGGTGATCGGTGGGATATTTAAAGAGAAGGCCGTGTTTGTAATTGTGTCTCAGGCAAAGATCTGTGTGCAATTGGGAGAATGCCGCATTTGTATGAGACCAGCTGTGAACAGGAGCAAGGAGGGAACTGGCTACCAGTGGAACAGTGGGTGGGGTAAGACTGATACGTACCCCATCATTACAAGATGATGCCCTTTGAAGCCTGGTGCTTCAGTTGGAGTATCTGGAAACCAATTGTCCCAAGAGCTGGTTAGACATTTTTTTAAGCTGCTTTAAGTCTCTGACATTTACCGAGAACTCCTTGAATGTCATAAGAATGAATTCACCCCCTCCCTAAAGATGCCCAGTTTTCTCCCAAGAAATGGTTTACGAATTGGGGAAATTAGTCAGAACGTATGTTTAACGTAAGGAACACCAGCTCCTCCATCCTGACGTCCTCAGAAGATAATGAGTTTCAATTATCTCCCCACATCCTCACCTTTGAAAAGCAAGTTGAGAGAAGAGCTAAGAATAGATAGCAATGAAATTGTCATTAACACCTGAGTGTTACTTCTCATCCCTTGCTTGCTAATGAATCAGAAACACCATCACCTTTTTTACATGGGGAACATTTCCAGGAGCAGCCCTGAGGGCACCTTTGTATAAGCAGAAAGCTTTCTGCCGTATTTCTCAGCGAGACTGTTTTCGTGGTTGGTTGGTTGGTTTGTGTGCTGCCCACTACATGGCTTTAAGGAAATTTCTGGTCCTAAAACGGGAATGTGCTAACAAATATTTATTGGCAACACTGTGCTGAGCCATATGAGAGCCTGAGGCAGAAAATATAATCGGGGATACTGATCTCATCTTTATTTAAAATGTTTATATATCACTCGTCATGGATAATTTTGCATTCTTTTATTTTCTACAATATTGCCTTCAAATCCTACTTCACTTGATTCCTGAACTTTGGGGCATCCCCTTAGCGAAGGGGAGTACTAGGGCACCTGTTATGTGCCACGGCCTGTGGAAGCAGACGGTCCCTGCCCTCAGGGAGTGCACCCCTGGAGCAGGGTCTTGATAGTAATAAAATAGGGCACACAAACATACGATCATAAAGCCCAGGGAGCTGTGAGGGGGTGAGAGGGAACCTCATCTGGTCCCCAGGCATTTGACCTACTCACTGAAGGATGGATGAGAATTAACTCAACGCTCAGCAGGAGGGCTGGACCTGGACGGATGCAGGCAGTTTAGACCATGAGGAACTTCCTCAACCTTCTGCTCACTAGTGATGTAAGCACTTGGTCTAGGAATGTAGGGGCACTTATCTCAAATGAGAGTCAGTCTCTCATGTGCTAAAATATATTTTGAATCTCTGTACATTACGTTGCACTGGTCATAAGCAGGTTTCCCAGTTCCTAACCTCAAGGCAATTTTTGAGCCAGTTTCATTTAGAGGATGCCCTTGTGTTGAGTCAATTATTTTTCAGACATTGACTCAAGATTAGTAAGAGAGCCTTCTAGGTTGGAGACATTTTTTCCCCCTATAGCCCAAACCGGTTAGTTAACCGAGGTGGGAGAGGAGATTTTTTAAACCGATATTTACTACAAGTTTAGTATTTAAGTTGCATTCATTTGATCTCATCAGAAATCTGTAGGACGTCAAGCAAAAAGGAATTCCTCTCCTAAGATCAAAGCAGTAATTTCTTAAAAAACAAACCTTCATACAATAATAGGAAAAAGAAGTGTGTACTCAGCTCACTTTTTGTGACTCCGTATGAAAGGATAACAACAAAACGCACATATATTTTTTTTCTTTAGAAGTTTAAGCAATTGTTCTACAAGAGGTTTAGATTTCTAAACTCTGTGACCTTCAGGAGAACACTACCCCTAGAAGCTGTCTGTGGCACACGGCAGACACTGCTGATTCTAGGGAATTCCTTGACTTTTACGTACATTATTTTATTTGACTCTCAGAACAACCCTATGGAATAAATAGACTATGGACTTGGATTATTATTCTAACTCTGAGGCACCTTGCTTTACCCATGAGTAGGAAGTTCTTAGAAACATCGGTGGGTAGAGGCTCAAGCCGATTAAAAAATATTTGGTTACTATTAAAGAGAAGAGATATTAAAATATTTATAATAAAGATGTTAAAAAAGAAGAAAGTGAAAGATAAAAAATATTTATAGTAAATGTATAGGCATAACACACTAAGCTGTGCGACTTCAAGATACTGTCTTTAGAAACTCCCAAATAGTTACAATGTCATGTATTAAAAAGCACAGATTAATTTATTGCAGTTGAAGAATTTTTAAATTGATCACATAATGACAGGTATAAGTTCACAGTCATGCATTCTGACACCAGAGACACTAGTATGAAGATTCTGATGCCACGTTCACTTCCATGATGGAACGTTGCCTTGTAGGGAGCCGAGCCCACAGCTCTGCATTCTTCACTCGTTCTCAGTGTTGGTCACCTTGGTGACCTTTCTAAGAAGACACAAGGCAACCACATACACAGAAGAGCTGTTAGTACCATTGTTTACTTAGTGGGCACATCCTTCAGTCAACATACATTTCCCTGGATTTCATGTATAAAGCTACTAAAAGAGGATGGATTCCTCCAAATAAAGCAGGAAATATTTGACCTTTTGGGACTTCGTCTTATGGCATGAAGATAACATCTACTAGATTTCATATCTCTATTGCTGTGTTTAGAACGGAAACCTCTTTTTACAGCATTATAGCATCTGATTTTTTTAAAAAAGTTAAGGGAAATGTCAGCTTTTTATTCAAATACATTTAGATTCAGATTTCCCCAGTTTGATTTCAATGGCCATGAAATTACCAGTGGTCTTTTATTTAAGGTAATAGAGGTTTCTTTTATATCTTGTTCCAGTGATGAGACTTTCACTTTATAATTTTACTTTTTTTGCCCTAGAGATTACTAACATTCAGTTTTTCTGAGGATTGTATCTTTCCTGTGCTCATGATATCATTTCAGGAGTGATTTTGCTAACGAAGTAGCAGGTAGGAAAGTCCATGCATCAGTGATTGCCCGAATCAATCATTCATCCTTCTGATTCTATAGCTGCAGCTTCTCAGTGTGAATAAATACGAGGCAATGCTGCCGGGAACCCTGTACTGCACATCCAGCCAGCAGCCTAAATGAGCTTGAACTGAGTCTGGTCCTTCCCAGAGTGGTTAATTATAAACTGGGGAGAATGCCAAGTTAGATTTCCTATCTCAGGTTTAACTTTACCCATAGTTTTTTCCTATTTGGTCATTTTATTATGAACACACAAAGTGGAACTATTTGATTAGCTGTTGTTTCTGTTTAGCAATAGATTCCTTCCACCATAATAAAGGAATGTGTTCAGATTGTGGGAATGCGTGGGTGTATCTAAATCAGAATAAATTTTATTTGAAGGACATTTAAACAGTTAGGTTGAAATGACCTGATAGTAATGTTTAAATCACCGAGGGTGGTAACTGAATATCAATAGTGTTGACGTTTGCAGCTCCGCGATATGGAAACTGGTTTCAGTGATTTTGTAGGAAGGGCATAAGTCAGTCGACAGATCGCATTGCTAAGTAAATGCTGGCGTCCTGTGATATCCAGTGTCCAAGCCCTTAAAAATCTTTTACCCATTGTGCATTACTTACAAAAATATCCTTGCTATGTATGATGATATCGCTACCAATGTTTGGGGAAAGGGACTTAAAAAGTGGCCTGTCTTGAAACCAATAACTTCTTGTCTCTATGGTCAATTATCCTAAGACCTGTGCAAGCAGGTAACAGCACATCAGCACACGTGTGCTTTTCAAAAAGCTGCAGCCAGAAAAGAAAAAACATCACAGCTCCGTAAGGGTTTATACCAATATGTCAAGGGAGGTAATAGTACTGAAAGATGGGTTTAATTTTCTTTAGTTCTCCTATTTTTGTTGTTCCTATGTTCTACAGTGAGCGTATATTATTCATACAATAAGTTTTTAGAAATTACCACCACTAGACCGAGGTGATTGAAATCAAATATGTGTGTCACATGAGAATTCTGCACATAGCGATGTCATGACTGAAATCCTCAGAGGACAATTGTTCATTGACTGCTAACCTGGCCATGACTTGGCTTTTAAGCCCTTTTTTTTTGGGGGGGGGGGCGGGGAGGGAGGGGTGCTTATGGTGAAGAAGGCTGAAAGAAGTCAACTGTTTCTAGAATCTCAGAGGGTCCAGTGTCTCTGAGCTGGCCTGATTTTCATGGTGGCAATGGTCTAATTCTCCTCGTAAAATATGATTTTAGTTTCTTACCATTATTCTTTAACCAGAGATAAAGTCCCTAAAGGGACAATTCCAAGATAAATGTACTTATAAAGGTACTCGTAAAAATTTAGTATTGCATAGATTAGTGCTATTCAAAATGTGGTTACTACATGGTGTTGTCCGTGAGCCTTGAAGGAATAATCTTATTTCTGTTGAATCTAAGAGTGAAACATTTGGTTTGCCCTTTGTGGTATCCTTTCCAAAAATGTATCTCCTAATCATTGATTTTTATTGTTTTTTACAAACGTGTCTGTTCTTAATAGATACGGAGGAAAAAAGTAACTGGTTTGCCATGACTTTAAACTCCTTTTTAAAAATGGGTTAGAGAAATTCCCATATACAAGCTATAGGCAAAGAAGCCACATGCTCAAAATGTAAGTCAAGACACACATGCTGACATTTCATATGAATTTACTAAAACAACAGGAAAAGTTATGTTAAAAACATAACCTTTACGTTTATCAATTAGAACTCCTGAAAGTAAATTCATGCTTTTGTGGTCCCCTTGCCAAGATGGAAGAATAATGCTTGGCTTCCCTCCAATGATGTTTCCAGGGCCCAGAGGATACAAGAAACCAAAAGACTCTGCCCTGAAGATGTGGAGTCCATGAGGGACATTCTGACACACAACATGTACCAAGTTCGACAAAGGGTGTGTATAAGACGTGTCCCTGTTGCCTGTCCTGGGATCCAGTCCTCCAGGAATCAGTTCTTGTTCATGTTATTCTCTCCAAAGCAGTCTTCTTGATGAACAATTTCTCTCTGCTTAGTTTGGAGAACAGAAAGTTAATTGTTATGTTTCTGCAGCAAAATCGGCACCCATGGTATAAAGAGAAATGCAAATCCAGTTGCAGGCCCTAGGGGTCAGGCTGCCCTAGCCCTGCAGCCCCAGAGTTTTCCAGAACCAGCAGGGCTCCCTCCCCCTCCAGAGACAGAAAAGCAGTGACACTCATCCACCACGGAAGAAAGATGGCCCCAGGATGCCTCTGATGGTGGAGTTGTTTCAGTGTGGTTGACTGTAATAGAGCTTAGAAAACTGAGATGGTTTAGATTAGAATATCGAAACCACATTGCTGAAAGCCTAAGATAAAAAAGGAGACATTTCAGGGACTTCCCTGGTGGTCCAGTGGTTAAGATTCCAAGCTTCCACTGCAGGGGTCATGGGTTTGATCCCTGGTCCGGAACTAAGGTCCCACATGCCGCTAGGCCAAAAAAAAAAAAAAATATATATATATATATATATATATATATATATATATACACATACACATACACACACACACACACACATATATATATCCACAAAAAGGAGACATGTCAGGCATAGTATTTTTCAATTTTGGAAAAGGGTATGGAGGGTATACTAGTACTTGGGACCTGGCCCAAAGTTCACAGCAAGAACATTTCAGGGACAGTAAGTGAATCCTCCTGAAACTTTGATTTAATCAAATGGTATTTTCATTTGTGTCCTCTAATTAGGAGTTCTTTAAGTTTGAGGATTCAATGGAACATCCCAATTGTTGACTAGGGTTAGAAGTGAGTTAACCGTGAGGGCCTCGGTTTTGGTGACCAGGTCATGGGACTCCAAAAACTCATCTGGTCAAAACTCATCTTCTCCAGTAGAAGATGCTGAGGTCAGAGGAGTTGTTTTTCTGACTTGTTTAAGATCTCAAAACGAATTGCATTAAGAGCCCAGGTCTGCCAACTACCCACCCACAGCTCTTTCCATGACTTCAGAATTGCATGGTCCAGGGCAAGGGAATGTCTTCTGGCTGCCGTGCCGAGAAGGTCAGTGATGAAGGGGAATGTGTCAGCAAAAAGGCCCTGCACCTGCGGGAGGAACCCAGGTCAGCAACACTCACAGCACACGTCGAGTACATTCAGCAGCTTTCAAATCATTCCAGGTGAAACTGTTTCAGCGAGACTATCACATTCCGCCTTAGATAAGTAGTTAAGAGCTTCCTGGTTTGAAGAATGCTGGCCAGCTTAGTGAGGGCTGGAGTCCAGAGGGTGCCTGGTACTCAGACGTGCCCCATGGGGGTGGAGGTTGAGTTTAGGGAAAGTCCAGGAATAGAAAGAGAGATTCTGGAACCCCAAGCCACCCCAAAATGAGGCTAACCGTGCATTCTCTCTTTTTTATCAGGTTCCTAAATAATCACCTTTCTTCTTCTTTTATCAGACTGACCTCCAGGTTTCTCCCTTCTAAGCTGTGCAGGACCTCCCTTCCTTGTTGATCACCTAGAGCCAGTAGGTGATGGAAACTCCCACGGGGAGAACATACATAGTAAACAGAGGGGGACTCCACCCCCGAGATGGCTTTTGCTTCCTCTTTTGTTACTTGGGAGAATGACTCACCAGTCCTACCCTTTCTGTCTTTCCTTTCTCATCCTAACCTTTAAAAAAATTTTTTATAATATATTTTATTTAAACCACTATATCAAAAATATTATTTCAACACATCATGAATTTTAAAAATTACCAATGAGATATTTTATACTCTTTTCTTTTAAATTAATGTCTTCAAAATCAGTGTATAGCTTATTCTTACAGCACATTACGATTTGGATTAGCCACGTTTCTCTTCCTTAAAGCCTCCTTTATTTTTCTTATTTTTAAAAAATTTTTATTTTATATTGGAGTATAGTTGATTAACAGTGTTGTTGATTGACAAAGGTGTACAGCAAAGTGATTCAGTTATACATATACAATATACCTATTCTTTCTCAAATTCTCTTCCCACTGAGGTTACTACAGAGTATTGAGCAGAGTTCCCTGTGCTACACAGCAGGTCCTGGCTGGTTATCATCCTGTCTTTTTCTTTTTTTTTTTTTTTTTTGCGGTACGCGGGCCTCTCACTGTTGTGGCCTCTCCCGCTGCGGAGCACAGGCTCCGGACGCGCAGGCTCAGCGGCCGTGGCTCACGGGCCCAGCCGCTCCGCGGCACGTGGGATCCTCCCGGACCGGGGCACGAACCCGCGTCCCCTGCATCGGCAGGCGGACTGTCAACCACTGCGCCACCAGGGAAGCCCTATCATCCTGTCTTTACGTAGTTCATATGGCTCCTCTCCTCTGCCATGGTCCTCTTGCTCTCTTGAAGGAAAAACCAAAGGTGCAATCCCGGACAACTGTCTGTCTGCTTTGTTGCTAGTGGGAAGTCTACAGTTTGGAGGCTTGTCACAAAAGGTGACATCTGTAGTCCTCTAGTTTGGGTGAAAGAGATCCCGGTAAGCACTTCATAAACATCTGAGGACCATGCTGGTCTGTGGTTCAAGACAAATTTTCACTGGCCTCCGTGAAGATAAGGAAGACATTTTTCATAAAACTAAACTGATCCCATTTGAAAAACTGTTCTGTATCGAAGATCATGCCCGTCCTACTACTTTGGTTAAAAGACTTTTTCCTTTTTGAACTGATGGTGGTGATACTAATGGGCTGATTTTTTGTGCGTATCTTTGATTGGCAACATTTTAAAATAGCAACCATCTAGACATTGCCGAAGGCGTTTTTAAATTCCCCTGATCCCTAAACACTCAGTAACCGCTGGCCTAGCATAACGAACGTGACCTGGGAAAGAGAGTGTGTGTTGGCTGGGGGGGCACCGAAGTCTGTGGGTACCTCGGGGGTGATCACTGTGGGAGGTCACAGGGGGACAGCGCAGATGGGGGGCACTAGCCTGTGAGCCAGACGCAAGGCTCCCACCGCAGCTTGGTCCCGAGGGGCTGGCCCCGAGCACAGGCCTTTCCTCCGGGGCCACAGCTTGTGCCTGTGTAATTGAGGCAAACGCTCAGAGGACCTGAGCACCACCTGCTCGCTCTACTAGTCTTTGTTCTTGGTTTTTCCGTGGTCTCCTGAGGCTGGAAGTTGTGCTGAGATGTCTGTGCATGTTTGACATCCCCTTCTTTCTACAGACCCTGTCCTACAGCAAATACAACCTCAAACCCCAAACGAGCGAGAAGCAGGCGAAAGAAATCCTGCTCCGCCACCAGAACACCTTCAGGGAGAGCGCGAGGAAAGGTCACAGCCTGCCCTGGGGAAAGCCGGTAAGGCGGAGACACTGACTCAACTGAGCTGGGTCGGGGCGGAGCAGGGCCTTGTCAGGTGACTACCTCAGTATTTAAACAAACAAACAAAACCACTCCCTCGTTGACAGAAAAAGACAAAACTAAGGGGGTACAGGACACCAGACACCCCCTTCTCTGGACCTGGGCCCTTTGGAGCCCAAAGCATCGGTCCACGGGGTATGTGGCAGCAAACTGCCCTCCAGGATGGGTCAGTGACGGGAACACACTCCCTGGGCTGTGAGGCTAGACTAACTCCCACGGTGGCCAGGGACTGGACATTCCAGGGGACCATCCGTGGACAGGGACCCTGGCTCTAGGAAGCTTACTCCTCCCCCAGGGAGATACAGGGAGGAATTTGTTCTCCCCACGTCTCTTGGACCCTATCTTCATGGCAACCACTGTGCATCTGAGCTACTCCATCTGAGGCCATATCCAAGCAATCTTACTGGGACTCTGAATGGAGGTTGGGGCTGGAGTAGCCCCTAATCTCTACCCTAATGTCAGTAGGGCTGCAGGAGAAACTTTGAGAGGTTTATCATGGTCTATTTTATCATGAGAGGGAAAGGACATATACTGAAGGCGGAGGCATTTTGCTTCCCTTAAACTGAAGTAACTGAAAGGCAGTGATCCAAACACGATGCTGCAGAGGGGGTCTGTATCTCTCACTTTGTCGTGTGAAGCTGTCAGTTGTGTGGCTAACTCTGCTTTTTATTTCTCCTTGTTACCCACAGGCTGGTACCCAAAACATCCGCTACCTCTCCTTTCCTTATAGCCATCCTCAGCCAGCAGGCAGAGATGTGAGGGTGGCTGAATTCACAGGTAACCTGCATCCCTGGCTGCTTCTCTTTTCTGGAAAGGTTCAGATGGTAAACTGTTTCAGGCTTGTGGGCCAAAAGGCAAAAGCAAGAATATGAAAGTACATATATGACAAGAAAAAGAGAACACAAGTATTTTATTAGTTGAATTCAGAACTATAGTGATGAACACTGAAATTTGAAATTCATATAATTTTTACTTAACAGGAAATATTCTTTAAATTTTTTTTTCAGCCATTTAAAAGTGTAACAACCATTCTTAGCTCAGGGGCCATACCAAAAGATGCATCAGAGAGATACACCTGGGGGTCATCAACTGCTGACCCCTGTCTTAGGGAAACATAAAATGGGCCCTTCTTTGAGGTGGTGGGATTCTCCTGTGTTTTATAAATTAGCAGAATTCTCCAAAGTTGGCTAAATTTTACTAAAATAACTTCACCAGATTTACTGATTGGATGTTTCCCATTTAATACCTATTACTTAAATAGAATTCTTAGAGTTATTGAAACGGGCTATTGTGCTCATAAAAGCTATTATTATTATTATTATTATTTGCAGTACACGGGCCTCTCATTGTTGTGGCCTCTCTCGTTGCGGAGCACAGGCTCCGGACGCGCAGGCTCAGCGGCTATGGCTCACGGGCCTAGCCGCTCCGCGGCACGTGGGATCTTCCCAGACCGGGGCACGAACCCGCGTCCCCTGCATCGGCAGGCGGACTCTCAACCACTGCGCCACCAGGGAAGCCCCAAAGCTATTATTTTTTAAACGTGTATATAAAATGATTTTCTATTAGCATAAAGTGGCATATAATATATATGATATGCCATGTTCTCTAGTTTAATATTCCTAAATTTTTAAGACTTGGAATCACATTGGAAATTTGAATAAACTAAACACATAGGATTTGAGAGTTAAATCTTTGAAGAGTGAATATAATTATTCCTTACAATGAAACTTTATTTTTTTCTGATATAAAAACATGCTTGATATAAAATCAAAGTCAGCCAGTGGAGAAAAGCATAAAAAAAAATTTAAAAGCACTCGAAACTCCAACACCCAAGATAATCACTATAGAACATTTTGGTAAGCATCCTTCTATAATTCTATCTATATCATCCTGATCTCTACCCTACTTGGACCTGATACAAACAAACAAAAAAAAATCACAAACACATAGCAAGGTATTATACATAAACTCATAATACAGTCATTGTTTTTCAATATTTATGAATTGTCTAGTTCACTCAACCATATGTTGTGGACATATTTTAGTATCAATAGATATGAGCCTAGTAATCATTTCATGACTTAATAATGGTCAATTATATGAAAGCCCCCAGCTTATTTAGCAAAATCCTTATTAACAAAGATTTAAGATGCTTCCCATATTTAATGAATATAAGCAAAGATATCTAATAATTTCTTTGGAGTACTTGTGACTGATTCTTGCTCAAATAACCAAGTACTCCCTTAGTATATATTCCTGGAAGCAAAATTTTTAGATAAAAAATTACGTATATTTAAATTTACCTTCAGATCAACAGTTGTGAGAAAGGTGATTTCTGAACGTTTTCAGCATCACTGGGCTATTTTTTGTTGTTGTTGTTGCTGTACGCGGGCCTCTCACTGTTGTGGCCTCTCCCGTTGCGGAGAACAGGCTCCGGATGCGCAGGCTCAGCGGCCATGGCTCACGGGCCCAGCCGCTCCGCGGCATGTGGGATCTTCCCGGACTGGGGCACGAACCCGTGTCCCCTGCATTGGCAGGTGGACTCTCAACCACTGCACCACCAGGGAAGCCCCACCGGGCTATTTTGAGTTAACGTTTGAGTAGTCTACTATATGACAGGATAAAATCTATAAACCACAGTTAATTCTCATCTGAGTCTTTTTGATTTTCAGTGAGGTTGAACATCTTTTCATATTTTTAGAGGCAACCATATTTCTTTCGAGGAAGTTTTTGTTTCTGCCGTTGCCCATTTTTTTCTGCTTTTTTTCTCTTAAAACGAATTTGAAGAACACCGTATAACACGAATATCACCCATTGTTTCATATTTGCTGCCAATAATTTTTCCTAAAGTTTCACATTTATCATTTAGTTTTTAGATATACTTGTCTTCAAATTTTTGTATTCTGATTCATCAAATCAGCTCAATCTTCCACAGAAACATTAGAAAAATGATTCACCAAGTAATTTAAAATCTAGAACTTTCATAGTTTAATTTTTTCAATTTCAAGCCAAATGGCTAATAGTTATTTTGATAATACAGATATTTATCTTTGTGTAGGTTAAGACAGAGACACATTTCAAATTGTTTTCAAATGGCCATGCTCCTGCGCCAGCACCTTCTTTTCCAATTTTGTTGTACTAGTCATTTACCCCTAAACTAGAGAGTTTGGACACTTAATTCTGTTTCATTGATCTAGTCATCTATTCCTACGTCACACTCTTCTAAGTAGTATTATTTTATGTTAAAAAGAACTATAATACAAACAAAAGCAAACAAAACAAAAGAACAGCAAGCATAGGGTGTATAATAGATTAATTTTTAAAACTCTTCCTGGTACAAGCAGCTGGTGCTATTTATGTTGCTTGAGTGATAGAGAACACGAAAGCCTCACAGTCACTTCTTGAGATGAATGTCAATATCACAAGCTACGGTAGCAAAAAATAACCACACAGCAGCCTCAGCTGAGCACTAATGTACAAACACGTTATAAATAACATACAGTGGGATAGTAAAAGAATACTACACCTTACAAAGTAGGACTTATCCCAGAGGTGGGGTTGTTTAACATTTGGAAAATGCATTTACATTATTCGCCAGATTAATAGGTCAAAGCATCCTTTCAACAGATGCCCTAAAACACATCTCACTCACGCTTTCAATAAAAATCATAAGATCCTAGGAAAACACATATAGGACTTATATGAAGACAACATAAAACTCTCCTTTTCCATGCTTCATTTCCTCTCTGTAAAGAGGAGAATGTTGGTACCTCCCACATACAAGTGTTGCCCTGAGTGAAGCCATTTGGTGCAGGTAAGACTCTTAGAACAGTGCCTGCAACCAAGTAAGTGGGCAAGAAATATTAGCCACTATTGATTTTATTACTAGTGAGGGGTATCGAAGAAGACTTGACTTGGGTAGATAGGGGTGTTATTGAAAAGAAGACGGTACTTTAGAAATGTCAGTTCTGGGCTTCCCTGGTGGCGCAGTGGTTGAGAGTCCACTTGCCGACGCAGGGGACGCGGGTTCGTGACCCGGTCCGGGAGGATCCCACATGCCGCAGAGCGGTTGGGCCCGTGAGCCATGGCCGCTGAGCCTGCGCATCGGGAGCCTGTGCTCCGCAGCAGTAGAGGCCACAAGAGTGACAGGCCCACGTACCGCAAAAAAAAAAAAAAAAGAAAGAAAGAAATGTCAGTTCTACATGAGTTAATCTAGACGTGGAATGAAACCTTAGTCCCAATGAATTTTTTTTTCTTTCAAATGTGCTCAACTGGTTCTAAATTTCATTCGGTGAGGAGAAACAGTGGGTAACCTAGAAATCTGTGAAGGAAAAGTGAGACTTGTTTTATCAGTTATTCTTAAGTTTTAAAGAATTATAATAATAATCAGGATTAGACTGAGATAGTCCTCCGTGGGTATCTGGGCACAATTATTTGCATCCACCTTCTCTCCAAATCTGAACCCTTTACGCACCAGGACAAGGTCAGGGAATGGCTGGAGGGGCTCTAGGGGAGAACGTAGAGGGAGGTGTAGCATCCGTCAGGCAGCCCCCTGATGTCCCCCGCAGCTAACCAGGCTGTGACGTGCAGAGCACTGTCCCTCTTCGCTCTCCCCTTGTCCGCCCGTGTTAGGACACCCCTTCTCTAGATGTCTGGGTGCTCCCTGCTGGATTGCAGGCTCCACACACTCCTCCAAGCTCCTTTGCCTTTGGGGCTCCCTTGGTGTTGTAAGTAGAGAGGTCCTGCCTGGACAGCCCTCCTAGAACCCAGGAGCACTGGGGAAGGTGAGCGACTTCTGTGGGTGGAGTGCGGTGATGGTTGCCCTACTATGTGGATGTATCTAATGCCACAGAACTGTACACTTCAAATTCATTAAATGGTAAATGTTATGTTTTATGTATTTTACCACAGTTAAAACGAAACAAAACAAGACCATGGGGAGGGCAAGGTCCGGGTCTCTAAACAGCCTTTGTTGTATCAGGAGTGGGTTAGGCTCAGCCCTGCCCTGGGCAGAAACCCTTTCCCTGTCTCTCCTTCACCCACCCCCTGGTGCCCATGTCCAGAGGTTAGAGCTCTCAGCCAGGTGGAAGGTAGAGGGACAGACACTCAGATTTTGCTGCAAAGGTTTCCATTGATATCTCCCTGGAACTGCACTGCCTGGTGCCAACCTGGAGGAGGACTGTGCAGATAGGAGAGTCCCCACCCTTCCTCCTTCTGCCTTCCACTTTCCAAGCAACTCCTTCTTCCCGTTTTGGATGGATCTAGTGACTTAAGTTGAGTGGAAGCTTGCAAGTCACCTGCCCAAGCCTCTCCCTAGTTCTAGGACCCCACTTTTCAGTAACCAGAAGGTGGGCAGGAGATGCAGCTGGAATCTGTCCTCTGAGGGGGACCTTAGCTCAGAAGGATGGTTGGAAACCAGGAGGGGGGCTGAGGGGAGACAGAGGAAGGAACGGCTCTTGGGGGCAGAAGGACCAGCTGTTGCTTTCTTAGTTAGCGTTTCAGGCACCAAAGCATCAAGAGGAACTCTGGTTCCAGACCAGATCGTAAGCACAAATTAAAGGGAAGTCCTGAAAAAACGGCCAAATATTTTAACTCACTTTTTTAAAAATTCAAAGCAGCTGATTCCCCTCCTCCCACCTCCCACCCCCTCCTGAACTTCCAGACAACCTTCTCAGGACAATTTGGTCACATTTTTGGAAAAATAGTATTGAACAGGATATTTGAAGTTTTTCTGATGTCCCACATTCCAAACACATTTTATCAAGTATAAACCTGTGTACATATTAGTTCTAGCTGTGAAGTTTTTGTTTTGTGTTTTAGAAGGAAGTAGACAGTGGGAGAAAGAACCCTATTTCAGATTTAAATATAGATGTCTTAAAGTACCTAAGTTTTCAGGAGAATATTTAAAGGGAAAATACATGTATAATGTGAGAACTTGAAGAAATGAGAAGAAATGAGATTTCTGAAAAATCCTCCCTAGAAGGCATGTGCACAGTGAAGGAGGGAAAGACAATGTCCCGGACGTGGTTTAGGTATCTGGAGGGGACATGACATAGGTACCCAATGGCTGCCCTGCACTCTTGACGGAGCTGTCCTGACCCACACACAGCTTTTATAAAGGAGACAGGGACAGCCTGGGGAGGAGCAGATGCCAGCTTCTCAGACAGGCTCTGCTCAAACTGCAGCCCCATCCTCACTGTGTGATACTGGAAGTCACTTAACCTCTTAAAAACCTAAGAGATGAGGCTCACAATTTTCCTCCTCTCAGAGTGCTGTTGTGAGGATTAAATGGCATAACATGTAAACAGATCAGCACCATGACAGCACAGAGTAAGTTCTCAGTAAGTGGAGGTTCCCATCCTTCTTGTTGCCATCGTGGGCCAGACGCACCCTGTGCACGCCTCACATCCTCTGAAAGGAAGGCATCACGGCTGTTTTGCTACTCGTGACTCTGCTGTGGTCCTCTCCCATCCCTGTTTCTCTCAGATTAGCTATTTCAAGGTCAAAAGGATGAAACTCAGATTTAATGATTTCTGGTAGCCACCGATTAAAAATCAAACCTAGTTAAAAAATGAAAAAAAAATCAAAACAAACCAAAAAACCACAAACAAACCTAGATAAAATCCACGCTTTTCATATCATAGTACCTTGGAACCTTGAGTTTAGCGTTGGTCTTTGACAACACAAAGCATCTTTTTGTGCTTTATGGCTAATGGATCTGATTTTGTGAGAAACACTCCCTCATCTCCCGGGGAGAGACCAGCCGGACGCGCAGGTTTCCGTGCACTTCTATTTATTTCTCACACCGCGTCTATAGCTTCTACTCCACCCCACCTTGGGGTGGCAACCTCGGAAAGGGAAAACCATGCTGACGAGAAAGGTGAGTGAGTGTAGGAGCTGGAACAGCCGGAGGACTCTTCTTCCCTCTGAGTTCTCTCACCTGGATATGAAGTCTCCACTCTCTGATCTTAAGTCCTCTTCTTTCCTCCTTCGATTATCCTTTCCCAGATCACGACGGCAGTGACGCGGAAGTCCCCACCATCATGTTCAACACACACTCTCCAACGGGGTCACTTCAGGAAGGACGACGGACACAAGAAATAATCCCGTTGAAGAACTTACACAGAGGAGGGAAGCCAGCCCACTTGGGCTATCAAAGAAATAGGACCCAAGAAGAACAACTGGGCGGGGGCAGAAGGGTGGTTTTGAGGCCCAAACCGCTCTTTCACGCAGTAGATGAGGACTTCGAATCTGGGGAGGAGAGTGAGGAAGAGGCCTCAGCCATTGGGTCCCGATGGTCAGCTGAGCACAGACCCGGCAGGGACCTCCAGGGATCCCATAGCCCTTTGCTCCAAAGCAAGTAATGTCAAGGTCCACAGGATTGTGTTGGGTTTTTCCAGAGTCCATGTTCCGATTACTGTGAAAGAAGGATGTTCAGAGTTCTGAAGAGAGCAATTGAGTTTTGTTCTTGTTTATTTTTATTTTTTTGATGTGGACCATTTTTAAAGTCTTTATTGAATTTGTTACAATATTGCTTCTGGTTTTTTTGTTTGTTTGTTTTTTATAGTTTGGTTTTTTGGCCACATGTGGGATCTTAGCTCCCCGACCAGGGATCAAACCCGCACCCCCTACATTTGAAGGCAAAGTCTTAACCACTGGACTGCCAGGGAAGTCCCTTGAGTTTTGTGCTTGTTCCTGGTTTTGGGAAGCTATTGTGACTCTCTAAGAGGCAAGGAGATTCTTCAGAGGACTGGGAACTGACTCGCAGTCTCTTCCACATTCTTAGCTGTGCTTAGCTGTGCTTTGTAGACGAATTCCCTGTGAGAGACAGACGTCAGTCACCCCAGGGGTTATTCACTAAATGTGTCATTCATGTAATTTATTGAGATACAAACATGATTGGTCAATAATTCCCCTTGAGGGCTTCCCTGGTGGCGCAGTGGTTGAGAGTCCGCCTGCCGATGCAGGGGACACGGGTTCGTGCCCCGGTCCGGGAAGATCCCACATGCTGCGGAGTGGCTGCGCCCGTGAGCCATGGCCGCTGAGCCTGCGCGTCCGGAGCCTGTGCTCCGCAACGGGAGAGGCCACAACAGTGAGAGGCCCCGCGTACCGGAAAAAAAAAAAAAAAATCGGACACGCATAACAAACTTATGGTTACCAAAGAGAAACGTGGTGGGAGGGGATAAATTAGGAGTTTGGGATTAACATATACACACTACTATATATAAAATAGATAACCAGCAAGGACCTACAGTATAGCACAGGGAACTCTACTCAATACTCTGTAATAACCTATATGGAAAAGAATCTGAAAAAGAATAGATACACGTATATGAATAACTGAATCACTTAGCTGTACACCTGAAATTAACACAACATTGTAAATCAAATATACTGTAACGTAAAATTAAATTAAATTTCAAAAAGAGGAAAATGTTAAAAAAAAATCCTACAGCTCAAAAAAAAAAAAATCGGACAAACCTATTTCTATTGCTTGCCTGAATGGTCTTGGATTTCAGTGAATTCTGAAGTTGGGTAAAGAGGCATTTCCTTGTATTCATCCTATGCAGAGGCTTTCCACCTTAAAAGGGATTCCACATGTTTTCTGGTGTTTGGGATGTGGTAAATGTCCTTATTTATCCTCCCCAAATCTGATGTGATGCCATGGGAGCTCTTCTGTCTTTATTCAACCTGGTAAAAGAGAAACATAGGCTGTAGAAGGGAGTCCGCCATGACAAAGTGCAGATGAGATTCTAGGTACTTTACTGTTCTCCCTTCATGCTTTTCTCTCTCTCATAACAGCCATATACTTCTGTGCTTCTCTTCTTGGAAGAAAATACAGGGTCACAGGCGTTAGAGCTGTAACAACCACCTGAGTTCAGTGATTAGAATGACCCTTCCTACACAGGGGGTGAGTGCTGTGACAGGTGTGTGGCAAAGCTCAGGTCTTCAGCCTGCAGGGAGGCTTGCAGAATACTCTTCACCTACTCGGGTGCCTGCCACTCAAATGATTTGGCTTTTTAAATCAATATAGTTAGTTCAGAGCTCTGGCTCTGAAGCCAGACCACTTTTAGCTGTGGGACCCTGGGCAACTTAATTATCTTCCCTAAGCTGAAATTTGCCAATTGATAAAATAAGGTAATAATGTTATCTACCTCCCAGAATGATCGTGAGGATTAAATAAGATAATATCTGTAAAATGCTTAGCTCAGTGCTTGATCATTGATGGCTATAATTATCTAGGCTAAAATATATGTGTTCATGAGAGAGGACATACATTGGTTTAATCACATGAATAGTGATAACAGACATCTGAGACCTTCTGAGAAGCAGTTTGATGGACATAACAAAGGATACTTCGGGGCACTGGGAAGAAGATGTGACAGAATTAGAGAGCATTGAAAACCATCATCACAACTCGACCCGGTCGAGTCTCCAGCCATCCGTCAACCAACAGCACAACCAGAAATAAGGTCTGGGTATAGATTCATGTTTTTCAAGCAAAGCTCATTTATGTTTGTGTCATTACCTCAAAATTACTGCATTTCCTTGCTTTGGAGTTACCCTGGTGTCCAATTCTAATCATCGTTGATTCTCAGAAGTCAGTGAGTTGAGAAGCCCTGTCTCTGCATATTACGATAGGCACCCAGTGAGAAAGGGAAAACTCTTTTTTGGGGAAGCATCAATGGGCTTTCATTCTTCAACTTGGAATCTTTCCTATACGGGGATCTGTCCTCCAGAAAAGTGATTCCCTTAACTTATAAATATTAACTAGAGAGATAGGTGTTTAAGAATTTTAAGCACGGGGAAAAAAATACCTTCTAGTCATAACTTTCTAAAATTAGGAAAAGTTCATTTTTAATAAATAAAATCAGTGAACGTATTGATGTTGTCTAAAGTTTTTGCAAGTATATTTTATCCATGAATAATGCGGGTGGTTTCTTGTAGTTTTTAATTGTTCTTTCCTGACTAAACTCTGTCAAGTATCTTATTTCTAACTCTTCCTGAGAAAACCCAGCCATGCAGACAGAAAGCTCCCCTGTTAGAACATCAGTCACTGTTAATTGTTAATTGGGCCATAAGCCAAGGGGAATAAAAGAGATGCCTGCCTCAGTACTAGCTACTCCTCTAATTAGCAAGGGATATGTTGTTTCATCTGGCCACAGTATTTGATTTAATAAATTCTTTTTCTTTCTGAGACTCTAACCAGCTTCCAAGCCAGGGATGCTCAAGAAGTGTGACAGGTGAGAGGTCACAATTTCCACCCCCCAGGCTTCTTACTCAACAAGGTAACTGGAACCATGTTGTAAAGTGAACCAAGGGGGTCACTACTCTGTTTCCAGGCAGAGTAATACAGATCGCGAATCAAAATGGTTGGTCCTAAAATCAAGGTACACACTTCGTGTGCTAAGAAATCAGGCTTGACTAGAACAGTCATAATAGGCAGCATTTACAGAGCGCTTACTACACGTTGGGCACTATTCCAAATGCTTTTTATATGTAAGTGCAGCATCACCCCATCTTTGTTGTGTTGCTGTTGTTTGTTTGTTTTTTGGGCACACCGCGTGGCTGGCGGGATCTGAACCTGTGCCCCCTGCAGTGGAAGCTTGGAATCCTAACCACTGGACCCCCAGGGAATTCCCAGCATCAGCCCATCTTAAGTGAAAGGATACAGGTTTAGAGAGATGCAGTAATTTGTCCAAGGTTTCCCTGCTTCCAAGGAAGACCTTGGAAACCAGGTCTGTCTGGTTTATAGTCATTGACGTAAACTTTTTCCCTGAGAAGAATTGATAAGTGTCTCAAATCCACACATCATGATATTTCTCACTTGGGAAGGATCCAATGGGAAGAAACAGAAACTCCACCCTGCCAGAAAAGAACTTTGCTTTAAAATGGAAATAAATACAGTGGAAGATGATGTGATTTTGAAAATCTGTTTTTACAAACTTAATAGATGATCTAAAAATCAGATGACAAGCAAGATTGATCATTTGTGTCGTTAAGATTATTTTCTGAAGACAAATAAAATGTTTTTGAGTGATTTTAAATTGAGTCTCTTTTGAATATCAATTGTATGTTGTTTCCAAAGACCTTTGTTCTTGGTTCCCAAATGAGGTCCCCAACCAGACAATCTCCACAGCCCTGGGCGGCTCTAAACCACTGCACTATGCTATTCACTTACGATGGAAATATAATCCGACAACCCACTGAAAGGATGGAAGACGGCAGGGAGAAGGACTTTGACTGTATAATATTTAAAGAGGAACATATTCTTGGTAACTGTACCATTTATGGAAAGCGTACTTTGTGCCCTGCTTTTCACTAAGAACAGTACATACACATTGTTAAACATTGAATTCTTAAAACAATCTTTAGAAGTGGTTATTATGATTGTTATCCCCACTTTGCAGAGAAGACTAAGTCTCAGAATAGCTTTCACCAAGACACGGAGCTGGTCCAAGTTTTCATGGAAGACACACAAATGGCGGTATATCTACGTTGAGAGCTGTCTGACTCCAGAGCCCCTCCCTCCATCCACTAAGCTGTAGTAACGGCCTCCTAGCTGTTGCAAAGGATACATTGAGTATCCTGAAAAGATGAACTTGCCTTCTGCCACCACCATATGAATTCTTAAGATCACTTCACGAAATCAAGTAATAGTTTTGGTCTTGTTTATGGACTGGACTACTGCTACTTCCCCAAGGTTCCTTTCTGTCTTACATGTTGCTGAAGTGCTAACTGAAACTGACAGTGGCTACAGCCAAATTATTGATTCGGGAGTCTGCGTCTTGGATTCAGCACAGTGAAGTGGAAACGTGAAATATCCTTTAAGCAATTTTTTATTTCAATATTTTTATTCCTATTGGCATATTATCTTTGAACTAATGGAAACACTAGAAATAGAGCCAGTTAGAAACTTTAAAAATAAGGGGTCACCTAGCACCATGGCCCTGGACCAGTTTAAAAGGAAGGAAGGCCTCACAGGGTTTCATTTATTTTGTTTCCTCACAGGAATTTTTCTGGGTAACTAAGAGCAAGTGAAACTCGGATTCTGGGTTTCGCTGGTATACTGTTTCACGGGTGAAGGCTGCCCTTGTTCTGAGTTTGTGCTTGTCCTGGACCTGGTTCAGGAAGCAGCCCTGTTATCTTACTATGCTATCTTCAAAAGGGGCTGTGTGTATGGGGAGGGGGGCGTCGCCAGAGTTATAAATGCAGAAGTTAAAAAAAAACACAACGAATCAGAAAGAGGAAAGGAGGGAAAAATTCTGTCCTCCAAAAAGGGGATATTCTTAAAACAAGAGGACAAAAGGACAGGTCCTCAGCCAGGGACCCACCCACGGGAAAGTCACACAGAGCAGGGCAGTACAAGCCAGCAGTCTTAAGAGCATGGGGTTTAGCAAACAATGCTTGCTGTTCTCCACCCACACCCCCGGAGCTGAATTTCAAGTTCTGAATGTAGACAATACCGCTGGAATTCCTGCAGTCTCACTGCACCACACACACGGGGCTTCAGGCAGCTCTCTGTTAGAAATATCTGGAAAGATTAGGGAGTTTGGGATTGACATGTACACACTGCTATATTTAAAATGGATAACCAACAAGGACCTACCATATAGCACAGGAAACTCTGCTCAATATTATGTAACAACCTAAGGGGAAAAGAATTTGAAAAAAAGACTGATTAGGTTGGTGAATAACAACATGTCAAACTTGAAAACACTGGAAATAAAGTCTAGAAAGAATATTCATTACATTTCATTCATTACAAGAATGAAAATGAATATTTTCAAAGTAAAATACATCTATGGTGAATTGAGGTAATTCTTCCAGGTAGAGTGAGAGAAAATAAGCTCTTTGAAGAGGACCTCACAGACAGGGGTTAGGAATCTCATAATGACTTGAGGAAGGAGGATGAATTTGTTGGAGGAGAAAATGTGTAATTGGGATTACATCTCATTAGAGTCTTCCTAGTGCTTAGGGTAGACTCAGGAAAACTTCATACCCAGAAAGAGAGTTTTACATTTGATAAATTATTTTCAAGGCCAGGGATGCTGCCCACTGTCTGCTTTTAGGTTATAAACTCTTTGAATGCCAGATATAAAGAAAGCCCTGGGGAAATGTTCCTGCATTAATGTCCTAATAAGTCCTAAGATCTTTATCCATTCCTCTGTTGATGGACACTTAGGTTGCTTCCATGTCCTGACTATTGTAAATAGTGCTGCAATGAACATTGTGGTACATGACTCTTTTTGAATTATGGTTTTCTCAGGGTATATATATGCCCAGGAGTGGGATTGTAGGATGATATGGTAGGTCTAGTTTTAGTTTTTTAAGGAATCTCCATACTGTTCTCCATAGTGGCTGCACCAATTTACATTCCCACCAACAGTGTACGAAGGTCCCTTTTTCTCCACACCCTCTCCAGCATTTACTATTTTGTAGACTTTTTGATGATGGCCATTCTGATCCATGTGAGGTGGTACCTCATTGTAGTTTTGATTTGCATTTCTCTGATAATTAATGATATTGAGCATCTTTTCATGGCCAAGACATGGAAGCAATCTAAATGTCCATCAACAGAGGAATGGATAAAGATGTGGTATATACATACAACGGGCTACTACTCTGTCATAAAAAAGACTGAAATAATGCAATTTGCAGCAACATGGATGGACCTAGAGATTATCATATTAAATGAAGTAAGTCAGACAGAGAAAGACAAATATCATATGATATCACTTATATGTGGAATCTAAAAAATGATACAAATGAACTTATTTACAGAATAGGAATAGACTCACAGACATTGAAAACAAACTTCTGGTTACCAAAGGAGATAAGGGGGGAGATAAATTAGGAGTTTGGGATTAACATATACACACTACTATATATAAAATAGATAACCAACAAGGACCTACTGTATAGCACAGGGAACTATACTCAATATCTTATAATAACCTATAATGGAAAAGAACCTGAATATATATATATGTGTGTGTATACATACATATCTGAATCACTTTGCTGTACACTTGAAACTAATACAACGTTGTAAATTAGTTATACTTTAAAATTATACTTTAACTTAAAAAAAGGAAAAAAAATAGTCCTAAGATCTAAGTGTCTTAGAGAAGTGGTCCAAGCTTGGCATAGCACTCCATGGTCAGTTCTTGCAGAGCTTTGGAGCTCTCTCCAGGATGTCATTGAGTGTGGGCACCCGGCGGTAAACCCCTCCTCCTTGGCCTCTCTGGGGGTGACCCCACAGCCTCCTTTTCCAATGGAGCAGCGTGGAAGAATTCGGAATCAGAAGGTCCGGGTTGGAGAAGTAGCTCCATCACTTGGAGTTTGTGAGATGTTGACCGAGTGCTTGAACCTCACGAGTTGCTCCATGTAAGTAAATTGAGGGTGATGACATCTACTCCCCCTACGCTCCGAAGGGCTTGTGACTTTGGAATGAGGCCAAGAGATTAGCAAACTCTGAAGTATAGAGCCTGCATCAGTCTCGAGCTAGCAGAAAATCTCTGTGGTTATGAAAGTACTTCAGGAATAAATATAACACAGCGGTTAACAGCTGGGGCCCAGGAGTAAAGCAAACCTGAATTTGAATCCTTTTTTGTGGCTTTGTAAAACTTTACTTAGGCAACTTGTTTTAACGTCTTCAAGCTTTTAGCAGAGCTATTGTGATCTACTCAGTGTACAGTAGACTTTGCCTATTACCACAGTGAAGGTGTTAGTATATTTTTGCAATTAGGGGTGGGCAAATGGAGTCAAACTGCTAGACCCTGTGAAAGGGTAAGGTTTTTTTTTTTTTTTTTTAAGGTAAAATCATGACTCTCAGAAAAAAAGAATTTGTTAAAAATTATATCTAACTTGTTAATTAATGAGGGAACCAATACGGTGTATCAAAAGAAAATTCAAAACCCTCCTCATTTATAGGCAATCAGAAATGCTGAAAAGAAATGACTGATAGATGCAAAATAAGCTTTCAGCACAGAGGAAGAGAAATCAATTGTCTCTCCCCCTGACGGAATCCACTTGCCTGTCTACGGGCAAAGAATACTTGCAATGCTATTAGTTTTCTACAATTTAGCATTGTAATTAGCTGAAAGACTAAAACAACAGCGCTTATTAGCTGATTAAAGTTAATCTAGAAATAAGAGAAAGTGACCTTTTTGTACTCTAATGTTGTGAATTTAAATTCCCATTTGCTAAAAACCGACGGGAAATACTATAACCCAGAAAGTTCCTGTTTCTCTGGCAAAGGGGATAAACATCATTCAGATTACAACTATCTCTTGCTTTTAGAAAGTTTAAGCCATTTTGCTTTTATGAAAGACCTGTTTTAATAGGTCCTGTTTTATTAGGTCCTGTTTTAAACAGTCCTGTTTTATTAGGACCTGTTTTTGCTAACCGGAAGAAATCTGAAGAGGATTTTTGCTTTTATGAAAAAAGCCATTAAGTGAAAACAGCTTTCAGCGTTGGTTTTGCAGCGATCCCATTACAGAGGCAGCGTGCACCCGGAGCACCTCGGAAACACCAAGTTCCTTCCCCAAGAACCACACTCGGCATCTCAGCATCAAGCCCCCATGGCTTTGAACCGTATCTGATCATCCGTGCTTTATCTCGCTTTATTTTAAGCATCCATTAGCAAGAAGTGTCCTAAGGTAATTGCTTCTTTGTTTTACACCATTTCGGCTTAGGAAAATTTCGTACTGAAGGCTCTATTTTCAGATACCAGGGGAAACCGGTATTGCCTACTCTTCAAATTTGCAACTAATTCAAATCTGACTCCTTTGTCTTTTCAGCAGACTTGACACTGTGATTTCAATAGATTTGATACTTAAAGAATCAACGTAGGACTTCCCTGCTGACGCAGTGGTTAAGAATCCGCCTGCCAATGCAGGGGACACGGATTCAATCCCTGGTCGGGGAAGATCCCACGTGCTGTGGAGCAACTAAGCCCGTGCACCACAGCTACTGAGCCCTCGCGCCACAACTACTGAAACCCGTGCGCCTAGAGCCTGTGCTCCGCAACAAGAGAAGCCACTGCAATGAAAAGCCTGCGCACCGCAAAGAAGAGTAGCCCCCACTTGACACAACTAGAGAAAGCTCGCACGCAGCAAGAAAGACCCAACGCAGCCAAAAATAAATAAATAAATAAATTTATAAAATAAAAAAAAAGAATCCATGTAGTGCACTGATCCAGCTGACCCTCAGATCAGCAGTGCCTTCGTTTGATTGTTGCTGACTTTGTCAGCAAATACCCTGGGATGCACTTCATTTTAGTTGTCTGTTTAAAACTCTTCCTTATCCTATGAATTGTGTTTACGTTTGTTTTTAAGCTACTCCCAACTTTCACAAAGCTGTCCTAAAAATACAAAGTTTTCTCTTATTCCATTATTCAGATTGTTCATTTCATTTGATGTATTGGGTGCAGCAGTGGTTTGGGGTGTAATTGATGTGGTATCAAATTACAGCTGTGTAACCTTCAAACTGTGGGAACTTAGACCAGTTACCATAACACTTTGAACCTTGTTTATTGATATATAAAATGAGAACAATACTATTACCACTAATGTGAGAAATAAATGAATTCATGCATGTAAAACCCCAGGTAAGGTATCTATCAGGCCCTAATTGAAAACAAACAAACAAACAAAAGTTACACTTATCCTCTATCCAGGAAGAATATGTGTGTGTGTTTGTGTGTTTGAGAGAGAAAGGGAGAGAGACAGAGAAGAAGAGAGAGAAACTAAGGTACTAACGATATTTTCTTTGTGTAACTGGTTTTGGGCACTCTGAGCTCTTCCTTGGACAAGATTTCTGTGCACGCCCATTTGCCCTATATGGACAATTTTCCCCACACTTCCTAAAGAGAGAGAGCTATTTAATTATTGACAGCACTGGTAAAACCGAATCAATATTTTTCAATTTGTTTTTGTTAACTTTCAAAAATAAAAATAAAATAAAATATTTTGGTATAAGGCACCATATGACAACACTTAAATGGAGCCACTGGCCTGGCGATGTTTGCCTGCGTATACTTTTCTTCTTGTGGTCACACGAGCCCCCAGTTCTGCATCATTTACTTAGATGATTTTTTTTTCTTTATGATTGGTTATAATTTCTTGTGTGGGTGCTGGGATTAAAAGAAAAAAGTCAAATATCATAAATTGTAATGTATATAAGAGTAGCTAGAAGGTTCTGATTATCCCTCATGTGCCCATCACCAGCTTCAACAAATACTAATTCATGGCCAAGCTTATTTCACTCTACCCATACATTGACACCACATCCACATCCATCTGATGGAAATTCTCACACATCAACTTATCTGTAAATATTTCAATATTTATCGCTAAAAAATATTAACAGTAGTATTGTGAAAACAAAACTCTGTTAGCATTTTCTACAAAGATTAACTAGGATTTTATCAGAGTTAAGAAAATTTTAAAGATTAAAATAATAATTCTTATTTTTACTGTATAATAATGGATACATTAAAAATATCTGTAGCTCAATGTAAATTATTAAGCAAAACAGTAAAATAAATATAGATGAACCAACAACTCACTTGAAGAGCTAGAACAATCCTGATGTCATTGCATGTGTTCTTTCTTTATCCCAATCCCTGCCTCTCCACTCTGTCCTGTGGTGACCAATGTTCTAAATTTTACATTTATTTTTCTGTTTGTGGTTTTACCTCAGACGTTTGCCCTGCTGACACCTTGGTTTTAGCCTCATAAGACGTATTTCAGACATATCACCTCAAGTGTTATAAGAGAATAAATTTGTGTTGCTTGAAGTCACTACTTGTGAGATACTTTGTTGCAGCAGCAATAGTAATGTAATTGTTCATTTTTAAACTATAAAGTTGTGGTATATCATATTATACTCTTTTGAAACTGACATTTGTTAACTATTAGATTTCTGAGTCCTCTAAATTATTGTAGCCAGCCACATTCACTGTTACTGATGCATAATTTTCCATTGTGAAAATATACTATGGTACGCCCACTATATATAAAACCTATCAAACATTCTCTAGGAAAAGCTCCTAAAAATACAATTGTTAAATCACAGAGTACGTTAACGGTAAAATTTAAAGATGTTGCCAAATAGTGTACCAATTTACACCACCACCAAAAGTGTTTTAAATGTTCTTGTTATTTCGTATTTATACCATTCTTTGGTATTATTGAACATTTTTTTCCTCTAAAAAAATAGTGTACAGACAATTTTGGAGAAAATTGTAAAATTTTTTGAGGTGATATTAATGAGGACCCAGTTCAAGTGAGAGAATGGATTGGAAGACTCAACATAATAAATATATTAATTCTCCCTGAATGTGTCTGTATATTTAATGAAATCTAAATAGAAATATGAACATGTTTAATACAGGATTTGTCAATATTTAAAAATTTTAAGAGTAAAAGGAGACTTTAAAATTTATATGAAAGTGCAAAGTCTCAAGAATAGGCAAGGTGCAGAAGAAGAAGGAGGAAGGGGGGGAGGGAGAAGAGGGGGAAAGGAGGAGGGAAAGCAGGGGAAAGGGAAGAGGAAGAAGATTTGGAGGACTAGTTAAATTAGGTCTCAAATCTTTTTATAAATCTACAGTAATTAAGACAGCACAGTCTTGGTGAAGGGGTAAATACATTGACAAATAGAACAATGCTGAAGACTCTAGAAATGGACTCACCCATCTATGTAAACATATTATCAATTAAGGTTCATGAGAAAACTGGCTTCCATCAGAAAAAAAAATTGAATTGCCATCTTTCATTCTACATAAAAATCAATTCCTAATTATTTAATACTTAAATATGGTAATATGGCAGACTTTTCATTATAAATAAGACCTTTAGGTCTTGTAAAGCCCAATATTAATGTGGTAGGTAGCATTCTAAGGTGGCTCCTGTGCTAGGCTGGCTGGATTGTGACCCCGAAAAGATGTTTATATGCTAATTCTAGGAATCTGTAAATGTGTTATCTTATAGGACAAATGGGATTTTGCAGGTATATTAGCTTAAGGATTTGGAGATGTAGAGGTGATCCTGGGTGACCTGGGTGGGTCCAATGTAATAGCAAGAGTCATTATAAAAGGAGGCAGCAGGGTGAAAGGCAGAGGAGAAGATGCTGTGATGAAGGATGTAGAGATTAGAGTGATATGGTCCTGAGCTAAGGAATGCCAGAGACCTCTAGAAGGCAGAAAAGACAAGGAACAGAGTCTCCCCTGGAGCCTCCAGAAGGAGCCAGCCCTGCTGACACCTTGACTTTAGCCTCATAAGACATATTTCAGATTTATCACCTCACATATTGATACTATAAGAGAATAAATTCGTGTTGTTTTAAGTCACTACATGTGAGATACTTTGTTACAGCAGCAATAGTAAAGCAATTCAATCCCTAAGATTTCCTATTAGTGTAATACCCTGAATAATCCATGGGACTGTGAATAGGTTAGATTTTACTTCTGGGATTTGGTTATGTTATATGACACAATTGACTTTAGGAGATTATCTGGGTGGGGCTTATCTAATCATCTTTGAAAGCAGAGTTTTCTCAGGTTGGTCACAGAAAGGATGCGAGAGAGAGGTATTCAACTCTCCATTGCTGCCTTGATGATGAAGGGGCCGTGGGATGAAGAAAACGTTGAGGTCCAGAAGCTGAGAGTGGCCTCTGGCTGACAGCTAGCAGGAGAACATGAACCTCTATCTTACAATGGCAAGGAGCTGGATTCTGAAAAATAATAATAATAAAAAATGATAATAGTGGGCTTGAATGCAAATTTTTTGCCAGAGTCTCTAGATGAGAATTCAACTTAGCATGTGTATATATATATATATATATATTTTTTTTCCATCCACAAACTGGACACCCAGGAAAGCCAATGGTACAGTTCCAGTCTGAGTCCAAAGGCCTAAGAACCAGGAATGCTGATGATGTAAGTCTCAGTCCAAGGGCAAAAGAAAATCAATATCTCAGCTCAAGCTGTCAGACAAAGAGAGAGAATTCAACTTTTCTCTGCCTTTCAGTTCTGTTCAAGCTATCAATGGATTGGATGATGTCCATCCACAGTGGGGAGGGCCATCTGTTTTACTCAGTCCACCAATTCAAATGCGAATGTCTTCCAGAAACAACACCACAAACACACCCAGAAATAATGTTTAGCCAGATATCTGGACATCCTACGGTCCAGTCAAGATGATACATAAAATTAACTATCATACTTCTGACCGCAAAAACTGTGAGATAATAAACTTGTGTTGTTTTAAGTTGCTATAATTGTGGTAATTTGTTACACAGAAGTTGAAAACTGATATACTCTATGTTCCAGTTCTATTTGATGGTTGAGTGCTGTTTAGCTTGGTGGTTCAGGTAAAACCCCATTTATGATGGGCAACTCAGACAGCATGGCCACCTGGTGTCCCATAAACAGGCACTCTCAAAAGAAATGCAGTTACTTGCTTAAAAGTTATTTGCATGGCTTAACTCCAAACTCTTAGGGGGTTCTCCTATGATTTTTCTACTAGGACTTGCCACAGGCTCTAAAGGGCTCTGATCTTTCACAATATTTTAAGCATCATTGAATCTGTGATAGCATAAGAGTCAAGAAGAAGAGCTGCTTGTTTTATAACCTTAATTATCTGAAGAGCCTTCTGTTTCTCTGTGCCTCACTCAAATTTGGCAGTTTTGTGAATCACCAGGTAAATATATCAGAGAAGCACTTAAAAATGCAGCATATGTTACCTCCACCTCCCAGGGTAAATATTATGATGAAGCCCTGGGCCAGCCTGATTGTAGTGTTGCAGAGTTGAAAATCCAGTTAAATGCTCAACCCTATCAGGTCACTTATGCTAAGAACAGGACAAGTGTAGAAACCTGAGGCCTGAGATGGCAAAATCTGGGTAGACAAAAATGAATCTGAGAACTTGAAGCTGCAGAGCATCTTCTGCATCCATTAATAACAGAAGCAGTCTCTGTATTCTCACTACAAAGAGCCAGCTTTCCCCTGTATAAAAATATGTCAATAACTTTACCAATGTTTATGGTAAACAGAAAAGTGAGGCAGCCACAGCCTTAGAAGGGCATGGTGAGTAGTAACTCAAAGCCATCAGGGATGTGGTATGAGCCATCCCACCAGAAAAGCCACCTAGATGAGCAGAAATGATAGATGACAGTGAGGGGAATCCAGAATGAATAAGGCAGGAGGAAGGTGAGGGTATTAATTACAGCCCCAAGACCAGCTAGAGGGTTGGGGGCCACAGTTCATCCTACTAACCTTCCTCTTTTAAGATTCCCTTGGAATCCTGAATTCGCTTTCCCCAGATAGGGGCAACTTATTTTACAAGGCAAGTGGATTCAAGTGGTGCTAAGGGTGGACTATATTGGATCCTGTAGTAAACTGCCCAGATCCCCCTTCAAAATTTTGTACTCATACTGCTAGCTTTCAGGGGGTGTTGCTCGTTGATGGCTGAGTCATTACCCAGAAACTATCCTCAGGTGAAGAGAGCTGCCTTGTGAAAATTTTCTCCCCCTCCATAGGGGCTGACTGCATCCAATGACTCATCTGTATGGAGATAAAAATGCCATCCCTCCTACATAATTCAGGACATTTCTGAATTTTTCAGCATCTGAACACCCTGTGACATCAGTTGAAACTTTGTTGCAACTACATTGAATTTAACTTCTCTCTGTGCCCCAAATGGCCTCCACCTGTTTCTCCAGACACCGCTCTCCAAAAAATTTTCTGCACACAAAGCTCCGTCTCAGAGATTATTTCCTGAGGAACCTGACATAAGAAAATGGATCTGGGAAAGTAACAGTGGATTATTACAGGCTTAATCGTGTTGTGTCTTAAATTGCAGCTGCTGTTCCAGATCTGGTAGATTTACTGGAAGAAATTAACAGAAGACCTGATATTTAGTATGCAGTTATTTAATTCAAAAATGCCTTTCTTCTCTATTCCAATAAATAGGGAACACCAGCCGCAGCTTTCTTTTACTTGGAAGGGGTAGTAGTATACTGTCACCATTTTGTTTTAGGTTATAACAACTTCAGTTCTATTCCATAAATTACACTGTAAGGACTTTGATTATTTTACCATCCCAGAGGACATGCTTGTCCACCACATTGATGACACTCTGATAAGGTTTGGTGACCAGGAAATAGCAAGGAGTAGTAATGTCTTGCTAAGACATATATGTGTAAGAAAATGAGTACTTCACTCAGTAAAAAAGCCAAAGGTCATCCAAGTAAGTCACAAGACAGTGATAGTTATAAAAAAGCAGGGTAGGTACACCAAAATAAATAGGCTTAATTTATTTACTTATTTATGTAATTATTGTTTGTTTCTTCTGTCTATAGTGTAAGTGTCATGAGTCCTAGGAGTATCATGTTCATGAATGTATCTTCTAGCCCTGGCTAGGACAGAGTCTAAACCATAATAAATACTCAGGAAATAGTTATTAAATGATTTAAGAAATAAATGAATAAATACCATCTAGCTGGGCTTCTTGATATATGGCCTGCTATGATGCACACCAATGAGTTCAAGGTTTACTATTGTTTTTTCTAGAGTCTAAAATTAGTGTTTGAAATATAGCAGGTACTCAATTAATGGTAATTATTCTTTTGAAGTAGAACAAATACTATCATTTTACTTTTAGGAAAATAACTTATCTGAGACTACCCAGTTAGTGAAAACATGTGATATTGGTGATAAAAATACAGATTCTGTAGTCAGAATATTTTTAATTGAAAATATGTTTTCATCTCCTCCAGCAGGGTGACCCTGAGCAAGTTACTCTACTTTTCTGTGGCTCATTTTCCTTATCTATAAAATAGGGGTAATAATAGTTAATATCTACTTTCTAAGATTGTGGAGAGTTTTTCAAATTCCACTTAAAGATCCTAAAACAATGTCTGCCACGTGGTAGGCATTCAACTGCTTTCTTTTTTTTTTTTTTTTTTTTTACAAATGACCAATTCATTTGATCATATATGGAGATGTGGTTCCTGCAGTCATAGGGTCTCAGTCTGGAAGTCAGACTGGGTTTTCTTCTCTAGCCTTTCTCTCACCCCACACAGGAGTCTACTAACCAGTCTGCCACTGAATCATTCATTAGCTGCTTGAGGGCAATTACCAGGTTTTCTTTATCTTTATTTCTTCAAAGCCTAGTATGGTACCTAACACATTTAGCAAAATGATTTTCACCTCTACCTTACACAAACTCAGATAAAGGAGTCACACATACCAAGTTCTTACTTCAGCAGTGTTGTTTAAATATAACACTTTTGTAAGTTTTCTGAAAGAGTGTTTGGTTTGGTATGAGATAAGGAAATGAGCATGAGTTTCCCTGAAACCCTGAAATCTTATACAAAGGACAATATGGAAACCAAGAAATAAAAATGGTAAATATGACTCAGAAAGAGAGGTAAGGAATCATACTCAGAAAATGTAGCAATTCAATCCTGCACATACTGGTAACAAGGAAAACAGGTTGAGCACAGGGTGGGGAAATATTTGTCAAAGGAGGTTGGAAAAAAACGAGACTGTTGCTTTTGATATGAACGTGATATTTAGAGCACTTGTGCCTCGGTATTTTGCCAATAATCCAATCACACACAACCTTTGTAGAATACAAATGGAGAGGACATTTGGTAGAATTTTATGAAAGCTTCCTCAAATACATATACCTCATGGCGGCTAAGGCTTATTTTAAAGTAGTATGCCGAGTGGGGAATGAAACAAGAATTGCAAAGATCAAATGTGGGGGGAAATGCCAAGAAAAGGAGGCATCAAAATGTTCATTTTGGGGGAGTTGATACCAGTGGTTAATTAAGAGTGTAGCTCTGGAGCTTGAATACCTGGTTTTTTATATAAAATTTTATATTGATTGGTTTTATGATGTTGGGCAAGTAATCTTTGTTTTTCTCATCTCAAAAATGATGATAGTGGTCATGTGAGTTGGGAAATGAATACACTTCTTGGAAAGCATTCAAGATATTCATCAATAGTAACTGCTCAATCCATGTTAATTGCTATGATTATTTTCAAACAAAATATGAACCTCTTTCAAACTTCCTTTGGCCTGTCAATAATACTGATAAACTAGCACATTGTCATTTTTTAAAGTACACTTTAATCTAAACTAGAATGCAATTGACCCCTTTTCTCCAGGAGAATTATAGAACCACTTCTAGTGAAAGTTGTGGTATACTGAGCTAGGGAAGGCATCCTCTGTTGAACAAACTCAGAAAACCTTGGCTTTTCTTGCCTCCCTATCTTCCATCCATTACATGTAAAGACACAGTTGCTTGTCACTAAAACATTTTCACACCTACAAATCTCCAGTGCTTGCAGTTTGGGTGCAGCTACCGAAAGTCTGTAGCTTTAAATTTGTAAGTCCAGCCATACAGATTCCACATTGACCTACCTGAATTTGAATAGATAAATCAAAAATCACTATGTATGTATGTGTGGGTCTGTACCTGGATCCTATAATGGAAAAGAATCTGAAAAAGAATACACACACACACACACACACGCATACAGTAAGTCCCTTACATACTAACATGTTCCATTCTGAGAGCACGTCCGTAAGTCCAATTTATTCGTAAGTCCAGCAAAGTTAGCCTAGGTACCCAACTAACACAATTGGCTATATAGTACTGTACTATATAGGTTTATAATACTTTTCACACAAATAATACACAAAAAAACAAACACAAAAAATAAAGAAAACATTTTTAATCTCACAGTACAGTGCCTTGAAAAAGTACAATAGTACAGTACAGCAGCTGGCATCCAGGGGCTGGCATCGAGTGAACAGGCAAGAAGAGCTACTGACGGAAGGAGGGAGAGGAGGTGGGAGATGGTAGAGCTGAAGGATTGTCAGCAACAGGAGATGGAGGGCAAGCTGCCATTTCACTCACGCCCGACGCTGATGGCACAGATTCTGGTTCCTTGCTGGATTCAAGTCTATCTACCCTCTTGAAAAAACAATCCAATGATGTCTGAGTAGTAGGTCATTCACATCTTTGAAAGTTCACAATTTGAAGTTTCGTATGTGGGGGACTTACTGTTTATGTAGAACTGAATCACTTTGCTGTACACCTGAAACTAACACAACATTGTAAATCAACTATACTTCAAAAAAAATGGCATGGAAAATTTGTTCATCTCTTAGCAAAGGAGCCCTCTAGTCTGTTGTCCACATATGTTCCAGTGAATGAGCCTGAAATAGCTCTCCAGCCAGGCTCTCAACGCTGCTCTCAACTTGATCTCAATGTTAACAGAACAACTGTGAAAACTGTGATCAAATATTCAAACGAGTCATGAGAGGAGAGTCAAAATTCAAGCAGGTATTATTTGATATCAGTAAGAGAGGAAGTATTTGAAAAAAAAAAATGGAGATTCCATCAGGTCTAAAGAGCTTCAGGGTTAAATGAAAAAATATTATGTATCTTAAGATCCAATTAAAACTTTGCATTATGGTGCAACTTCTGAGGCTCTTTCCCAAATAGTCCTTATATAATTAATTGTAAGTCTGGGACTATCTGATTACTTCCTTTGAATATTGGATTCATGGACCCAGCCACCACGTGTAGGGTCAGGTATAATCCATTAGCATCAGGGACAAGGATTGGTCATGTCCTGAATGAAATCTCTGGTCATTAAGAAACTCGCCAAGCTGAGAAGGCACTCCCTAAAATTGTATAAGAAAGTGACCCCCAAATTGTGTGAAATGCCATAATTTTTTCCTTAATGGATAAATACCTTTCAATGGTGGGAAAGCTTGACACTAAATATAGAAAACATTTGTGAGATCTAATCTGTGATATTGATATCTTGAATTAAGGAAACTGTGCATGTTTGCGACTATATATTTGCATGGTTTGAGATTTTGAATTGATAGAGACAACAGATTGGCCTTAAATTCCAATATAAAACGAATACTTGAGCACTTGAAACAGTCCCATGATTTTTAAATAGGCACCTTAGCAAGACTACAAATAGCAATGGAAAATTTAAAAGGATTGAAGTTTCTCGGACTTCTCTGGTGGCTCAGTGGTTAAGAATCCGCCTGCCAATGCTAGGGGACACGGGTTCGAGCCCCGGTCCGGAAAGATCCCACATGCCGCGGAGCAACTAAGCCCATGCACCACAACTACTGAGACTGTGCTCTAGAGCCCGCAAGCCACAACTACTGAGCCCACGTGCCGCATCTACTGAAGCCCGTGCGCCTAGAGCCGGTACTCTACAACAAGAGAAGACACTGCAGTGAGAAGCCCGCGCACCGCAATGAAGAGTAGCCCCCGCTCGGCGCAACTAGAGAAAGCCCACGCGCAGCAACGAAGACCCAACGCAGCCAAAAATAAATAAAATTTAAAAAAAAATCTAATGGGTTTAAAAAAAAAAAGAGGATTGAAGTTTCTCAATAATTATAAGTTTGATTCGTCAGATGAAGGGCAACCTTAAATGTTTAGAGAAATAACTGTTTGAATTTGAAATGTGTAACTTTAGTAAATTTATTATCAACTTTTGAAAAGCAAAGTAAACCTCCAAATAGCTTTTGCATGTACAATACTGCCCTGCAGGGCACCAAAGCCCACATATTTAATATGAACTAATCTCTTGCAATGCTTTCTGCCTGTTTGGCTTTCCATTCGGCTGCTCTGCAGATCCTCCTAGAAAATGCCTTCAGGCTTAAGGATGGCTGTGTGGAGCTGAGGACAGAACCCGGTGACACATCCCAAGACCGAGAAGACTTATCAGGGGTCACCTAACCTGTACCCTAACCCGAACCCTAACCCCTACCCTAACCCTAACCCTAACCCCTACCCTAAACCCTACTCCTTACCAATAATTATTTTTTTGTGTGTGTATTTTAAAAAATATTTTTCTGGGGTTAAAAGAAATTAGCAGAACAACAAAATAAAACAGAAAGTAACCTGAGTGTCCCTCAAAAAGATAAGTCTGAAATACTTGGTACTTCTGTTCTATGGACTGTTATGTAGCCTATAAAAAGTGTGAGAGCGAAATCTGTTTTTCTGCAGTGAGAAACATGATGTTCCAGATGTAAGGAACACCTGGATAAAATGAGAAAGCTACCCATCATGCTGGTCGTTTCAGGGAGTGGGAAAGGATGGCAAGGGGTAACATATTTTCTTTTCCTTTCATCTTTTTAAATTTCACTTGTTACAAAGAACTTGAACTATAATTGTGCTCAGCACTGCCAGGCTCTAAGCTGAAGAGAACCAGAGGAGGCTTTAGGAAACACTGGAAAGTTTTCAAGAGACTCCAGATGACCTCTGAGTTTTAGTTTGGAGAACACCAACGCGTATGCCTAAGTACGTGCTGTACTCTTCCACGAGAGGGACCCAGTGTTTGGTCTCGGTATCTTCCATGATAAGGGATTAAGGTTTCCAGTGTGTTTCTGAGATTACCTTTTGTTATTCCGTGCTTGTCGGGGTTTCGTCTTTCCCTGAGGGTGAATTCCCTGCATAATGGCCCACTCCCTTCTCTGCGTGGATGCTTTCGCTGGCAAAAGAACTGAGGTTGAAACTTGAGATTGGCTTTATGGGTGAGGTTCCTGTTCGTTCAAAGCCACCTCCTATCTTCCCCCTCTGAAGCCACCAAAGAAAACTCAGAAGATCCTGAAGTGACCCTTAATTAGCTCAGCTTGGGGAGAAGGCCCAGAGGAGCTAAAAGAGAATGCCTTTCTTTCTCTGTATGGCAAATATAGTCTGGCTGAAAGGCTTTCAAGGATTAATCCGTTCTCCCCAGTTTGATCTATTATCTGGGTAAAGGGAAACAATCTTTCCTCTGTTCCTTTCAGACCAGGGGCCAGACTTGGAGTTAGTGGTTCCTTTAGCTCCGGTAGCTGTGCTTCTGGTAGTCCCAGACATCACCTTCAAATGGCTGGTCCCTTCCCTTTGGGGGAAAGAAGTGGAAACCAGCAGGGCTGGCCCCCGGGAAAATAAAGGGGGCAATTTTGTCTAAAGCGGTCCAGCCCGTTGTTTCTGTGCAGGTCCTTCCCTCCTCTGGGCTTCACCCTGCCCCCTTCACTTTATCTAAATATTCCCTTCTCAGGAAGGCTCTGAACGTGCACCTTCCATTTTGGTGTGTTAGATGTCCCAGAGCCCTAGCATTTGAGCCTCGCTTGAGAAAAATGAATTTCAGGCATCGAAGTGGTTGAGAACAGGTACATCCCTGGCGGTCCAGTGGTTAAGACTCCATGTTCCCAATTCAGGGGGCACAGGTCCGATCCCTGGTCAGGGAACTAAGATCCTGTGTGCCACGTGGTGTGGCTTAAAAAAAAAAAAAAATGGTTGAAAGGGGTTTTCGAGGGAAAGAGGGACTTCCTTCTCACTCTAAAAACAGCTTCTTAAAAAGAAATGTGATATGCCCAGATCTGTGTACAAACGCAAACCAAAGTAGTGATCTGAATCAGATCATTTGAACTGAACTGACTTGAAGTAACCACTTTAAACCCAATTTATTGCAATAAAAACTAGAAAGCACTTATGAGTCTCTTTAAGCTTAGTTGAAAAGAATATGAAAAGAAAAGAAAATGAAATTGTTTTGCCCCACAATTTAAACTGCCTTTTTTGTGGGGAGGTCTTTCAATAGAGGCAATTGGACAAGTTGAAAGTTTAAAGGTTATTTTCTGGACTTTGGACACAGGAAATATTTTCTTAAGAACAACGGTAATTACATGTAAAAATAACGCTTGTCATACCAACATTTTATCTTAATGATTCTCAGACTTTATTGTGCATGAGAGTCACCAGGGGAATGTGTTCAAAGCACAGGTAACTGCACACTCTCCCTCCCATCTCCCCTGAAATGACTCCTTAGGTCTGTGCTGGGGCCCAGGCATCTGCATTTTGAGAAATACACACAGTGTTGTCTCTTGGGCAAATCAGAGGGTGTCATTAACCTGCAGGGCCATGGAGCCCACCCTTTATCCTGGCCTTCGCTGTGTGTGGGAGTCCCACAGCCCTTCCTTCTCCACTTGCCTGCTCTGCCCATTGCCCTCGGTGACCAAGCTCCGTGCACCATGTATCGAATCCCTGGGCCTGGACCTTATAAGACTAAAATGGTGCAGAAGTTTTCATATGAAGCAGAATAAATAGGTTAGCACCTGTTCATCTGGAAAGTCGAAAATTCCCCAGTAAGATCCCAGACTCAGAAGGGCAGAACCAGTTGGTACCATGGGGACGGTGGAGTGCTAGCCTCTTCCTTCAGAATCACTGAAAAAAACATATGGGTAAAAGCAATACCACCTGGTCTTGACTCCTAAAGAAAACGTCCTATCGCAGTTTGAGAAAGATAGTTTTAGGAAGATAAATGTATTACCCGACAAATGATGGATTAAATATAGACAACTTATTATCAGCAAATAAATCACGTACAAGATTTTAAGAACGTTCTGGAGACATTTATGCATGTTGCAAACATGACGAAATACTTAAGGAAAATTAAGTATGTTCAGACTCTTTGCTAACATTCGAGAGAGACCTGTATCATCTCTCCCAAGAGGATTTCCTTTATCTTTACTTAAAAAAAAAAATCCCTGGTTTGCTGAAAACAGACATTTCTTCTTCAACGAACAGGTGGAATGAAGCCTCAGCTCTCCTGTAAAGTACATGTCAGTCTTATAACAGGAAGCGTGGTGTGCAGCTCTCTGGAACATCCAGCATAGATGGGAGATCAAACACATTCATGAACAGAAAATAACCAGGCACGGCACAGCCAGTAGCATGCGTTGTAGTTGGGGAGAAGGACCCAGCACTGTGAGAGGTAGAATCATCTACTTAGCCTCTAGTGATAAAAATCAGGATCTAGAGGCCCACTTCTTCATAGCTTTGTGCCGCAGTATCTTCGTCTATAACATAGAAATGATGTTGACAGTAGTCATACCTACTTCATAAGGTTATTCTAACATTTGATGAATGCACATAAAATGTATGACATCCAGTATAAGAGCTTCATAAACAAGAAGATCTTTATTGTCACTGTAGCCTTCCTTATTTAATATCTGCTACCATTCCACACCTTCTCTTAACTTGACTAACTCTTACTAACTCTTCAAAACCCTGCTTAAATCACACCTCCCTCAGGAATCTGGCCCTGATCCCCCCATTTGATTTTGGAGTGCACTCCCATCTGCACCGATCACCCCATCCTTGGTCTCCTCCACGAGACCCCATGCTCTTCGTGGACAGAGAGCAAGACTTTCTTGACTGTGTCCCCAGGGCCTAAGAGGATGTCCAACATAGAATAAGTACCAAGCAACTATTTCTTCACTCAACGAAATGGCTTTTCTTAAATAAGGAAGAGGTGGGATTTTATCCTCGATCTCAAAACCCAGGTAGAATCCTAAAGGACAGAAATGGGAGGGGGAGAAAGTCTCACGAGTGGAAGACTGCTGGCTTACACGCACATTCAAAGGCTTCCCTGGTGGCGCAGTGGTGGAGAGTGCGCCTGCCGACGCAGGGGACACGGGTTCGTGCCCCGGTCCGGGAAGATCCCACATGCCGCGGAGCGGCTGGGCCCGTGGGCCATGGCCGCTGAGCCTGCGCGTCCGGAGCCTGTGCTCCGCAACGGGAGAGGCCACAATAGTGGGAGACCCGCGTACCGCAAAAAATAAAAAATAAAAAACGTTGTAATCCCCTCTTCCTGCTGGTCCTTACCCTCTGGTTGGAAATTTACTTACAAGAGTGCAATTTTAGTTTGAGTGTCGATTTCTACATTGTTACCCTTTTGCCAAACTACAGAGGCCTGACACAGAATTTCCAATTCGTAAGTTTATTATTGTCAGTAAATCTAATAATAACTCTTCGGAAGCATAGCCACCCAATACCAGTGTGTTGCACTTCTATTAACCTAACACTTCTTTTCTGTCTTATACTTTGGAATATGTGCCCCCGGAATGCAGGGATGGTGTCTTCCTCACCACTATAACGTACACCAGGAAATGTCTGGTCTAAGTAGCTTCTCAATAGACGTTGGCTGATTGAATGAATGAGTGAATGACTGGGTAAGAAGGTATGAATGTTTTTCTCAACAAAATGATTTATTTTCCCTTCCCCACCATGCCTTCTGCATTCGTGTATTTCTCCCTCTGTTTGATCGGCATACTATAGATGGGTAACCTACTTTACCCAAATATCTGCTTGCTGGTACTGTCATTTTCAGTTTTATTTCAGATGCTCCCTTCTTCATTCTAAAGCCCTACTAAGGCTTTAGATTGTCAATGTAAGTGACTGATTTAGATTGTCGATTGTAAATGATTTAGATTGACAATTTAGATTGTCAATTGTAAATGACTGGTAAGGCTTTAGATTTTCAATGTAAATGATTGTCTCTCCATCTCAAGTCCTGTAATAATGATCCCCTCTGTTATAGCAAAGAGCACATGCCGCTTGATTTTTCTCATCCTTATCCAGATCTTAAGCAACGCATCTTTGTACCTTGAGCTTGGAGTGGACTCATTCATGATCGTATATGTGAATGGCATGACCCTTTTTTATGTTGCTTCACAGGTAATTTTTAAATTATGAAACTAATGGCTTTAACATATTCAGCATATTAATAATACCTTGCATGCAGATTTATAATTACTTACATAATGTATTGTTAGATATTGATATTGATTTATTTTCCAAATATTTTTATTTGTGAATATTTAAATAAATGTATACTCTTGTTCTATTTTCTGATTTTAATTTTAAGAAAAGGTACTGTTTTTGTGGGTTTCCTCTGCATTTACATTTGGTTCTGTAATTTTTAAACATTTAGTTTTCTTTCATAGTGTTTAAACATAATATTACATATATCATGTATTATATTAATATTACTTGGTTGTTATTACTTAGGATATGAATGTTTAAAGCTCTTAAAAAAGTATTTTCAAATTATTTTTCAAATGTTTTCTACCACTTTATGTGGTCTCCAGCAATGGACAGATACACCAGTTCCATTTACATCTTTACCAGTACTACACACTATAATTGTTTAAATAATTTCATACTGTAACTTCATTATTGCTTTCATTTGAGGTCTTCTACTATAAATGAAGTTGAACAATCTTCAATCGACTTACACTCTTTTCTTTACTTTCCCATACTTTGTCCATAATGTAGTGGAAAATATTTTAGCAATTTTTATGCATTAAAAATAATCTCCACAGATATCAATAAACTATATTTTCACACAACCTTTTTAACTAAAACCGATTCTCTTCATGCACTTTGCGTTCACATAGCTTAGAGCTCACGTTAATGAAAAGAGTAGTCATTTCACTTAAGGAAGAAGTAAAAATAAAGTTGTGTACCTTTCCCTGTTGGGATGAGAACCAGTGAATATGCTGGGTAGAAAGGTCTCTGTAATCAATTACAGAGCAGGGGCAGAGGCAGGAGGCCCAGTTTCTGTTTGAGACCAAACGAAGGGAAAGGGAACCCTCTTGTCTAGTGACACAAATCCAGTCAAAATCGTTCTTTTCCCTCTTTTCCCTACCCCACATTTGTTTGCTTATTTAACCAGGCGAAAGTACTTAACCACACAGAAAACACAGCTTCTACTCTACTGACGTAAATCTCATTTCACGTAACCCAGAGAGCGGCTGGCAGCCTTCGAAAGGGTACTAGCTCACCACCCCACAATTTCCTCCATTTTTGTGAAGTGGGCTTTTTCTTAAATCATTTATAAAATCTCATTTTCAGTGTTGGATGACAACACAATTTGATGACCACAGCTGAAGCCATCCTTGGGCAGACGCTGTCCACCCTGGCTGCGCACTGGACTCTCCCGGGGGCTGTAAAAGATACTAACGCCCCCATCCTCACCCTCATGGTTCTGATGTAACTGGCCCGGGGATTTCTAAAGGACCCTCAACCAAGGTTGAGAACCCCTCAGCACTCTGGGGCGGGGGGCACGTGGGGCATGGATAACGGATATGGGTTGACTGTTCCCCGATGTAGGGACCTCCATTCATAAAAGATGGACAATAACATATGAGTTTATTTCTCAAAGGAAGAGATTCATGAGGATTATTTGGTCTGTTTACTTGCTTGTTTTGAAGAAATGCCTCCAAGGTATTTTGAAATATAGACAGGATTAAAATGATGCGACTTAATCAAGTCTTTTAAAAAGTAGTCCTTCCTGTTTGAGATGTTACATAAAGCTGTTAAACACAATGCCTACCAAAGGCAAAGAGGTTATTTGTGCTTTTGCCAGTGATCTGGTCCAAATTCACAGGTTTAGCCTGTTTAACTGTATCCTCTTTTCCTCCTTCTCGACATACCTATGCGATCCAGACCACATCCTTTACCAACCTCTTTACCCCTACTGCCTGGCCATAGTGTCTGATTCCATCCAATACCTGGTTGTTGACTGACTGAGTGACTGCACTTTTCTATTGTTTTGGGAGCTGAAGGGACTGTTATTAGTAGTAGTGCCACAGTGACCTCTCTTGATGAAACCAGAAAGTGCAGTGAGAGAAACTCCAGAAAGGAGTCAAACTGAGGTTGAAATGTGAGCTATTTCCAATCTCAGACAGAAATGCTATCAGAGTTGAACGAGCTTAAGGCAAAAGGGGAGACTGGCACTGTGCTCTGCAGCCCAGCCCAGCATTTTTCTTAACAGCTTGTCTGATCCTGTCTCTCCGTGGCCACGTTCCAGAGGCACGAGCTTAACTTCACTCTTTTAAATGATTTTGCTAGTTTTTCATCATTTAAAGAATTAAATATTTCATACCATGTGTTGGTTTTTTATGAGCTACCCAAGCTATTCTAGTTAAGGAAGATTAAAAGCTCCATGCCACATTTTTTAAAAGTCACGGTGCTTTAGAGTAGTTTTAAAAAACTATTCTTTTAATTTTTATTTGTTCTCATTGTGTACTGATGCGTGGAGCCATGCATCCAATTCCACATCTCCGACTCCCCCTAACTTCCCACATATTCCTATTACTTGATGTCAACCAAGAGAAAATGGAAATGGAAGAGACAGCCTCCCATGACAGGGTCAAGGTGATAGCTTTTATCAGCCATTTAAGAAATTCAATACAAACCAAGACATGGAAACAACCTAAATGTCCATTGACAGATGAATGGATAAAGATGATGTGGTACATATATACACTGGAAAATTACTCAGCCATAAAAAGAAATGAAATAATGCCATTTGCAGCAACATAGATGGACCTAGAGATTACCATACTAAGTGAAGTAAGTCAGAAAGAGAAGGACAAACATGATATCACTTATATGTGCAATCTGAAATACGACACAAATGAACTTATCTACGAAACAGAAACAGACTCACAGACATAGAGAACAGACTTGTGGTTGCCAAGGCGGGGAGGGGTGAGGGAGGAATGGATTGGGAGTTTGGGATTAGCAGATACAGACTATTATATATAGAATGGATAAACCACAAGGTCCTACTGCATAGCACAGGGATCTATATTCACTATCCTGTGATAAACCATAGTGGAAAAGAATATGAAAAAGAATGTATATATATGTATAACTGAATCACTTTGCTGTACAGCAGAAATTAGCACATTATAAATCAACTATACTTCAATAAAACAAATACATATTATTTATTTATTTATTTTAAAAATTTTTTTGCGGTACGCGGGCCTGTCACTGTCGTGGCCTCTCCCGTTGCGGAGCACAGGCTCTGGACGCGCAGGCTCAGCGGCCGTGGCACACGGGCCCAGCCGCTCCGATGCATGTGGGATCTTCCCGGACTGGGGCACGAACCCGTGTCCCCTGAATCGGCAGGCGGACTCTCAACCACTGCGCCACCAGGGAAGCCCTATTTATTTATTTTTAATACATTTTTATTGGCGTATATAGTTGCTTCACAATACTGTGTTAGTTTCTGTTGTACAAACAAAGTGAATCAGCCATATGCATACATATATCCCCACATCCCTTCCCTCTTGCATCTCCCTCCCACCCTCCCTACCCACCCCTCTAGGTGGTCACAAAGCACCGAGCTCATCTCCCTGTGTTATGCAGCTGCTTCCCACTAGCTATTTTACATTCGGTAGTGTATATATGTTGATGCTACTCTCACTTCGCCCCAGCTTCCCCTCCCCCTGCCGCCGTGTCCTCAAGTCCATTCTCTGTGTCTATGTCTTTATTCCTGCCCCGCCACTAGGTTCATCAGCACCTTTTTTTTTTTTTACATTCCATATATATAAATATTTTTAAAGAAATTAAATGTAAGACACTTTAAGCCAGTGAAAGAAGTAAAAACGGGAATGCAAATTATAAACACTTTGCTGTGGGAGATCAGTCAGCCAAGAGTTAACTTGGACTCTGGCTCTAAACGAAGTGCTCCAATTTTAACCTTTGCACTGACTGAATCCCTTAATTTTCTGCCCAATTAACTCGACTTTCAGATGGGACTACACACAAAGCATCCCATATGGACAGCCATCCTGTTTCCCCATCAACAAGGAGGTATAAAATGGCTTATCTGCATACTGATAACTTAGAGGTTAAAGAAAGAAACAGGAGGTCAGGTATTTATTTGGCTGGAAACGTGATATTAATACAAATGTTATTTGAACAAAATGATGATTTTAGAGGTGGTAATGAAGGAAAGAGTCTACAAAACACCGGGTGAAAAATTCAAACATTTTATTTCCTGAATGGAGAATGGAAACACACTGGATCTTTACTCCATGGCCAACTTTGGGGCTTCAGCTGTGGGACCACCTTCAAAATGGACCAAGGTTGTCAACCTCCTCATAGCTATTCAGTAAATCTTTAGTCACAGAACCATTTTAGATGCAATTCAAAATAAAGAATTCCATGTCAAATTGTCAAACTATTTTTGTAATAAGACTGCAGGTTTAGTTTATTTTTCTTCACACACCCTGTCCCCAAGACTTTTGAAGAGTGCTAAAAATGATACAAAAACTGAGAAAATAACAATAACAAAGTAGAAGCAACAGAAGAAAGGAAACTCAAGATGGGGTCAGAAAATGGAGCCAGAAAAGAAGCAAAAACTATGCATGAACATGGTACCCACGTGCTCTCTTACACTTGTATGGGCCACAAATGTGGCCCTAAGACTTCCAGCAGCCAGGGTGAAAACAGTAGACCGATCAAGGGCTCCTGTGCAGACCTTCTAAAATAAAAACAAATAGTTTCACAGAAGACAACCAAGGCTTCCTGGCATTAAGACCAGGAGGAAAAAAAAAACACAAACAAACAAACAAACAGACAGAAGCCTTATGTTTGGTCTCTGTGAAAAAGAAGCTACACAATAGAATAAACAATGTCCTCAACAATATATTAATACAAAGTTTCATAGGACTTTTCCTTAAATTACTCCTCAGGGCCCAGTTTAACCTGAATTCCAGATAAACAATCGAGACCTACTCTCACAAAACAATTATTCATTGTTTAACTGTGATACAAATTTAGCTGGCACCCAGTATATTATTTGTGAAATCTGGCAACCCTGGATAAAGGCCTCATATAGAAATGCAAATCCCTAGGTCTGTGCACGTTTACAGTATTGATCAAAATATAAAACAGCTTGCAGGAACTGGCAGCAGAAAGGTCAGTGCTATAGCTTAGTGATCTTGAGTATCCAGGGGAACAATATTCACACAAATTCAGAAATTAAAACACCTGATAGGAAAGCACTTTTTGGGGTAGTTGAGAATTAGAAGAGGTTTTATTTTAAAATGCACGTAAATCTACTATATGGGCAGGTCATGACTGCTAGCCTACAGTCTGTGGAATACCAGTGTTTTCGCTTGCTTATTTTTTCTGTTTCTGGTACCATATCAAATGATTGGACACCAATGTAGATTAATTTCTTAAAATAGAGCTTCCGATCAATCTAGTGGAGCATGGAAACTTACATAATGGAGCGCGAGAACCTAGTAAGATGTTCCAGATGTATTTTAAAGCATGAATTGCTAACAAAAAGGCATTTGGCAAAAATGACATTGCACAAGTTTTTAAAGTATTTTTAACTTTGAATGCATTAGAACTGGCTACATGTAAAATAAAGCTCAAAAATATTTCTAAACACTATTAAACTATTTAGCACCACATTTTAAAACTAAATGTAGATGCTTAGGAAGAATATGCTGTCATCAAAGCCATTTGGGCTCCTCCCCTTTTTTTTCTAGATAGATTGCCCCTATCATGGTTAGTTGCTGTTATCAAGAAGGATCAATGTAGCTCCTTGATTCATTCGATAACTTATTCTATTAATTTTAGTCTGAAAAAATTCAAGCATTGCTTGTTCTCAATGTAACTACTTAAACACATAATCAAGATGGGGGATTGAATTTTCTCTTTCTTCACATTCAACTCACTAAATATGCTTAAACATAGTTTTCAAAATCTGCCTTCTAAAACTTTGTATATGTAATAATAAAATGTACTCTCAGTACTTTAGAATTCAAAATGAATCACTGATTTGACAATCCAGAATTTTATTGAATTCACAAAACAAAATTTTGAGTATAAAATTTCTTGACGTTTATTAATCTGTTGAGACACTGGTCCATGAAGGGGTCAATTCTTTCAGGTGGATTACTGGCAGGTTTCTTTACAAAGCTATGTGAACATCAGTGCATCAATATTGAGGGAAACAACACAATTTATCCTAGTTAAGTTTGTATTGAATCTTTGGGAGAAAATAAATTTGCTCTCTCAGATCGGTCCTGTCTTGGGACAAAAAGGGGATTAGCAGTCTGATTAGGAATCTGCAAAGCCCATGAAAATTCTTGACCCACTTTCGCTGGTTCTGATGTTCCAATCACTTAACTTCTCTGATTCCCAGTTTTGGACAGGAAACGCCAACGTGGAGTTTCCTGTCAATAAACATTATATAGGTTGTAAATTTTAATTTATATACGTAATATGAAGTAGTTATGGTTATTATGGATTTTGCAACAATCTAGCTTTGCTTAAAGAATTTGACTATTCTTCTTTTACCAATTACTGCAGGTATTTCCTTCAGTAAAAGATAAATGTTGGGTATTCAGCTTACAAACATATGCAATGTAAAATCCCTTTTATTTTTTAAAGTTAATTGAAAAAGTATTACAATATGTGTTTTAAAAACACTAAATAGAATTTACAATGAAAGGTTTCTTTCCTGCTCCAGACCTATTGTTCACTATCCAGAAGCAAAAGAGACTGAGAGTTTCTCGTGGATCCTTTAAGAAAATGTCCACGCATGTATATAAGCATAGATGTTATATATGCCTTTCTTTTATCCACTCTTTTGTCTTTAACATATTTACTCTAACACATGTGTCCATAGTATACGTGATGTCTTACAACTTGCTTTTTTTAACACAAGAGGTTCTTCGGAGATCTTTCCATATCTACCAAGTTTTTAAAAGCTGTATATTGTTTCATTGTTTGGAGGTCCCATCTTTTGCCTGACAATGTTTCTCTTGATGAACACAATTTAAATTGCTTCCTCTGTCTTCTGCTGTATCAACAATGTTGCCAAGATCACCCTCGTAAGTCCATTTTGCAGGTATGTGTTAGGAGAGCTGTAGGTGAAGCCTTAGAAAGTCAACTGTGATTCAGAGATAACACAGCTTTAAATGTGTTAGACATTGCCACGCATCCTCTAAATAGATTAAATCCATTTACATGCCAACTCACAGAATAAGAGACTACTTTCCAGCGCTCTTAGTAACTCACTATGGGTGTTGTGGCCTCTCCCGTTGCGGAGCACAGGCTCCGGATGCACAGGCTCAGCGGCCATGGCTCACGGGCCCAGCCGCTCCGCGGCACTCCGGATCTTCCCGGACCGGGGCACGAACCCGCGTCGCCTGCATCGGCAGGCGGACTCTCAACCACTGCGCCACCAGGGAAGCCTACTATGGATATTTTAATCTTACCTGTCTTTTAGTCTTAACAGGTAAAAGAAATTACACCTCCATATTGAGTGGACTTGAAGTTCATCAGCTGTGGATGAAGTTGTAGTTGACGTTTGTCCATTTTGGGCCCGCTCAGCACCCCTCCCTCTTCGCCGGTCCTTTTTCACACGTCGCAGTCACTAAAGTATCACTCTCTGGAGGACTGTGATTTCCTGTACCTTTGGCTTAGGGGGTGGAGTCCAAATCTCTGGAACGTGTGGGGTCCAAATCATCCCTACTCCCCATTCATCAAAGCAGGGGGGTCCCAGGTAGGGGACAGTCCCTTGGACAGTCGGACCTTCTGGTGGCCTCTGATGCCGGAGAGAATGACCCAAGGGCGAGGGCGCTGGATGAAGCCACAGTCACTCCAGTGGCCGCTGCTGTCTGTGTGCGTGTCCTGTGCCTGCACATGACTTTGGTTGTCGTTCTTGCCACACAGTGCTCTGTGGACGTTGTCTGGTTTGGAACATACGCTCTTACTGCTCTGAGCCCCAGATACCTTCCCAATGCATTCACTTCCTCTGTGAGAAACTGAACATATTCCTTCTTTTGTAACCAGGGACACTGCCACAATTCTATAGAGGTTCTGTATAATATTTCTCTAAATAGCAAGTCCTTTAAATAGAGTCTTTCCAGTGCATGAAAATGATTTGATGAATGATTTATACACAATTTCCTCAGAAATTCATCTATGGTATTAAGCAAAGAAAGTGTAAATAATAAAGGAAGAATGATCAGGGTGAACCCATCTGGAGGGCAGTGATATCAACTCTCATTAAGGATTGGGGCATTTTAAACAAAACTATTACACCATAGTATAAACTGGGGCAGATGTGCGTGCACACACACGCGTGCATACACATGCGTGCATACACACACACACAAGGGTTCAGGATTTAGAACATGGAACAGAGTGATGAGAACTAAAGTTTGTGGATCTCTGGGTTCAAAGATTAGTAAACTTAAGGACTTGGCCCTAAATAGAAGTAGTTTCATTGCACTTCATTGTCTAGCGGAGAGGATCAGAAGGTACCGTCCCCAGATATGCCCCTTTGGCATATGGATTATTTTGAGCTGGAGGCAAAAGAGAATCAACAGATACAGAAAGAAGCTGTCCCAGAGCTTCTGCTATCTGAATAAAAGCAGCAACTTCTGAGAATGAGGACTGCCATCAGTCCCTCTCCCGGGGAAGCTTTGTGGCTGTAAAGAAGATAGCAAGCAGGCACGGAAATGGACCTTACCAGCCAACCTCGCTCAGATGCCTTATCTCCCATTAGTTTCTCCTACATATTTACCTTCCTACAGTTTGCAGCCCCTAGAAACCTGAAAACCATTTTCTTTTGTCTTATCCCTTCCCTACACCTTTATTTCTCTTTGTTAAGATCCTGCATGGGTCCAAGTTCTAACCACCTCTGAGTTACTCATCACTGAGTTTCTTCCACAGGTATGTGTGCTGCGCGTGTTAATAAGCTCCGTTGTTCTCTGGTTAATCTGTCTTTTGTCAGTCTAATTTTCAGGCCCCAGCTGGAGAATGTAGAAGGGCAGGGGGAAAAGTCTTTTTTTCCTTCCTTACACTAACAAGCAGAGGCAAGGTTGCACCAGATAAAAATGCCCAGTAAGAAGATGCAGCTGCTCAGGGTCTGGTGTCTGGTCAGGTGCAGAGCCCTGGAGAAGCCATTCAATTCGAGGAAACTTGAGGTCCTGAGAGTTCTACCTGTGCTCTGCCAGGCAGAGACGTGTCTGTCGACCTCGAGCCTCTCCCTGCCTCGTGCTACCTTGTACAGTTACATCTTGTTGAGACAAAATTGTGTTCTACGTGTTGTTGTTTTTCTTCTTGAGGCAATAGGTCTTTGGAAGATCACGCCGTGGCTCCCTCAGGACCATTTGAAGCATTCACTCATTTCACAAATACCACGTGTACTCTGTAAAAAGTACTATTTCTTTTCGTTATTAAATTTTGTGCAGGGAGAGCACCTTCCCTTATCTTACGGTTCAACTTATGGTAACTATCACCTTGAAGTGTAGTTTTGAATTTTGATGATTTCTTTCTTTCTCCCTGTGTGACTGTGTGTGTTTCTCTGTCTCTGTCTCTCTCTCTTTTCCATCTATCTGTATATTTTCCCTACCCTCTTTGGCCAGGACAAGCTTTATTGATGTAGGTATATAATTTAAATACAATAAATCGTAGAACTTAAATATCGAGTCTAAAGAGTTTTGTCAATTGTATACACCCATTTAACCACCACCCACCAAAGATAGAAAACATTTCCAAAACCCCAGAAAATCCTCTCAAGCCCTTTTCTAGTCAGTTCTGTGCCCCTCCCCACCAAGAGAAAAACCACTACTTTAATTTCTATCACATAAATTCATTTTGCCTATATTGAACTTTATATAAATTGAATCGTACTATTTATGGGTTTGTTTGGTTTTTTCTGCTTCATATAGTGTTTTTGAAATTGATCCAAATTGTTATGTGTGTCAGGGGTTCATTTCTTTTTACTGAGAAGCATTCCACTAGGAGTATACAATTTGCTTATCCATTCATCTGTTAATGGACGTGTGGGCTGTTTCCAGATTAAGGTAATTATGAATAAGGCTGCAATAAGCATTCTTCTCTAAGTCTTTTTGTGGACAGATAGTCTTTACTTCTGTTGAGTAATACCTAGGAGTGAAAGTTTTGGGTCATGGGGTAAGTTTATCTTTATGAGAAATGGCAAAGGAGCTCTCCAGTGTGGTCAGGCATTTCTGTACTCCTACCAGCAATAAATGAGTGTTCCAGTTTTTCACAGACTCCCCAACATTTGTTTTGTCCGGTTTTGGGGTAATAGCTGCACTAGTGTGTGTGAAGTAGTATCTCATTGTGGTTTTGATTTGCATTTCCCTGGTGGCTGATGGCGTGAGCACCTTTTCATGTGCTGATTGGCCATTTGTATTCCTTCTTCTGTGAAATGTTCCTCCCAGCATGAGGTGGGTTTTGTTTTTTGTGTGTTTTGTTTTGTTTTTGCCATTTTAAATTGTTTGTCTTTTATTTTTGCTTGCTATGAGTTCTTTTTCTCTTCTCTCTCTCTCTTTTTTTTTAATTTTGGCTATGCCTCATGGCTTGTGGGATCTTAGTTCCCCGACCAGGGATCGAACCTGTGCCCCCTGCAGTGGAAGCGTGGAGTCCTAACCAGGAAATTCTTGATATATTCTGGATTTAACTCTTTAACGGACATATGTATTGTAAATATTTTTTCTACAACTTCATTATTTTTTAATGAACAATGGCAAGTATATATCATAACCATTCTCTGGAATAGCTGTACCCAAACATTCAAGTGACAGACATAACAGGAAGTTACTGTTGCAAGAATTGGGTGTTAAAAAACTACCCCAAAACTCAGTGGCTTAAATCCATAAGCCTTTATAGAGCAACAGTGGGTCCAAGTCAGCTGAGGTCAGCTGAGCTAGGCTGGGGTTAGCTGAAGCATCCTGGCTGGGGGACCGCTGCTCCATGGGTCTCTTATTTTCTTCTGGCATCAGTGGGTCTGCACAGCCGTATTCTCCTGGCTGAGGCCGAGGCACAAAAGGACCAGCAGAAACACTCAAGGCCTCTTGAGTCTTAGACTCAGAAGGGCACAGCATCATCTTCACATCAATCTATTGACCAAAGCTCATGTTATTGTTGAAACCAAAGTCCAGAGGTAGGGAAATGTGCCCTGCTCACAGTTAGAGACCTGTGCAAATTTATGTGACAAATGGCACCGATACTGGGAGCAATGGAGAATGAGAATAAATGGAATCTATCATAAACAAGTAAACGTCATATGTTTATAATGCATTTTAAGAATTTATGATAGAACATAGACATTAAAAATAATTTATAGACTATTTTGTCCTCATGCATCACTTGACTGAGTGAATGACTTTCTTCCCTCACCCCAACTTATTTCCATTTAGTCTTCAGCTAGTCCTAAAACGATTTGCTTATCTATGAATTCATGAATTTATTTAAGAATTATTTGGAACATTCCCTCCATGCCAGGCGCTGTATGCCAGGTTCTAGAACCACAGCAGCGAACAAGACAGGCAAGGTTTCTGAAATTCAGAAGTGGATACAGACAACTAAGTAGGAAGTTTCAATTCAGTAGGATGCTACAGGAGCCCACTGGAAGGGTGGTTTACCCAGACTCATAGTGTGAAGGAATTTTTTACAAAGAAAATGACATCTTAGCTAAAGCCAAACCAATAAGCGTGAGTTAAAAAGGCAAAGGTAGAGGGGAATGTGTTAGCACGTGCAAAGGTGATGGAGGACAGGATGACTTACAAGTTAAATTAGTTGGATGTAGCATAGTCATTGAGTGGAAAGATCTCCATGGCCACAGAAGGGAGAGTAGATCTCAGACGTGGCAAAACAGGAGGCCGGGAGGCTATTGCAATATGTAGGCTAGAGGTAATGGTGGAACAAGCAGGTGGGTGCAACAGGGATGCAGGGATATGAAAGGATTGCAGTGATACTTGGAGTCACAGTGAGAAGTGGTGGAGTTTGATTCTATGCAGGATTAAGGGGGAGTGAGAAATCAAGTAGAATGCCAAAATTTCTTGAGCCATCAACACATGGTTTTGCGTTTAATGAAACAAAGATTAGGGTCACATTGGACGGCTGGGAAGAAATAATAAATTTTATTCTAAAAATATTGTTCCCTGTGTTAAAAGATAAACTGAGGCATATTAAATATTTTAAGGGTTCATCTGAGCAAAAATTCCTTCGACTCAGGCAGCATCCCATCCAACAGAGAGAAAGGAGCTCTGTACAAAATGAAAGACTTGTATCCGCGGAAGGGAGCAGGAACAAGGAAGTTACACTGTTGAAGGCAAAACAAAAACAAAAACGGATTTGTTATGGCAAGATTACTTTCCTTTAAGGGATAGCAAGGGTCTATCAGGCAGATGACCTCCCTCGTGCTGGTGAGGTGATTCCTGATTGACTGGTTTAAGATTCCATTTCTGGGAGAGCTGAAACTGTAATTAAGTTAAGTCTGGTTTTGGTGACTTGGGACTTAGATAAGTGACTCCATTTGGGGCTGTTTTCTTATCTTTAACAACTGTGAGATACCCTGGAGGCATTGTCCCACAGTAAATGTGAATTTGAGTTCTGTAGAGAATTTAGGGCCGGTGGTCGATTTACATATCACAAGTGCTGGCAGATTTGAACACCAGGGGAGAAGGGGAAAATGTTCGTGGAAAATACAAGAATAAGAGGACGGAAGGATGAAGGATGTTGATCAACAGCTCAATAAATAAGGGGCAGGTAGATGAGGGGATCTTGCCAGTGGGGGGCTAGGAATGTGCCTCCAAAGCCACAGAAGGAAAGCTGTGGAGGAAGAGGGGACCCCTGCTTGTGCAGAGGGAGGGACTAACTAGCCAAATGTCAGGGAAACACCAGGATAATAGCTTCTTGACAAGACCCAAGAGAATGAGATTTGAAGAACAAAATTTAGGTAGGCATTGAGACCCCCATCAGTAGGGAAAGAAGAATACGGGTATGAAAGCAAATAGATGGTTAATCTGGTGTAGGTGAGAGAGTTCTTGCTTATGCTTTCCCTTTCTTCTTTTTAAAGGAGGGCAGAGTGGTGAGGGGAGGAGGTGAATTACTATTCTTGAGAAAAGTAGAGCAGGTTTGAAAAGAATAAACACTACAAATTGGGTAAGAAAACCTAGCTGTTGTCCTGGCAGCATGAAGGGTCCAGGAGTGGTGGGAGATTGTGAATTGATCATGTCCCAGACCTTAATACCTGTGATGTTTTCCACTGGTGTTTGCGTGCACGTACAGAGAAGCCAGACGTCTGGCTTAATCCAGGTAGGAGTTTGCCAAGTGCAGTGCCTGCCGGTAGGACAGTGCAGCACAGGATTTGAGGATGTTGGATTTGCTCAAAACTAACTTCTTAATTTTGTAAAGATTTTCTTAGAATTGATTGAAAAATTCAGAAGTTTAGTTACTTTTGATGCTTCTCAAAAATAATCAACTGTTTAGTCAATGGTAAAGAAATAAAAATGGGTTTTCCCACAATAATGCACGCTTACTTGTTCAATCTCTCGTTGATATTCCTATATTTCTTTTCAGGTGACTTCAGTGGACACGATGAATTTGTTAGTTTTTCTTATTCTCTATGTCCAAATACCTCGGGACGAAGCCTATATAGTAATATGCTAATTTACCATGATACTTTCAAAATTTTTGAAAAACTTTACATGGATCAACATTTTACATGTTAATACATCTAACTAGGAAATACACCTTTAAATAGGCATCATTTCAACCACAGGCTTTCAGACCAAAGTACAACCATGCTTGATGAAGTATTTTCCCATTTCCAGGAGTATAAACACATCTCAGGATAGAAACATACTGAGATGTTGGTGGAAAACATGAGGATGCCATTACATTCAGGAATTGTGGTGAAGCGTCTTGTGATTAAGTCATGGGCTGCTTAAATGGGAACAATATATACAACAGTTACAAAAGGTAGACTGCAGGTACTAGTAGGAGAATATAGGTCTATTTACAGAGACAAATCCATAATCTAACAAAAAGATTGATACAAATAGGTTGTTGTCTTCTTGTTACAGCCTAATAGAGGAACTGGTTTTACAGCTTTGTTTGATGTCTGTGAATTAAACAACTGGTCTTAAGAACAGGTTTATAACTGGTTCTTAAATACTAAGAACTGGATTGCACTGTAGGCATATTTTTCAAAAGTAAACTAACTCTTACCTTGAGTTGAATATACACAAGGTGGGTGAGCCAAATATCCCATATATTTTGGTTGTGTTCATAATCTATGACTCAGGCCGCGAGCCACACCGTTTGTTAAAAAGAACTCAAACGTAAGCCAAATAATTTGTTCTTGTGAATACGGCTTAACCACTATTTTTAGGTTAATGGACATATTCTTTTCTTTTTTTTCTTGAAGTCTAATTTCCAGGTTTTCCTGGTCATTTTACAAGCCTGAATTCTAGAGACCTTCTCTCTGAGACCATAGCAAATGATAGTAATGAAATGAAGAAGCTGAGAGTAATCATAGATCACTCTCTGACCAGCTGAAATATAGTAAAACCCTGGAAAAGGTTAGATTTAGACTGGATTATGAAGAAAAGGAAGCATGCTTCCTTGTTTCGATGTGGAAATGTTATGGAGGTGGAGACAGATAGGTACATAGTTACATAGATAGATGGATAGATAGATAGGTAGATGATAGATGGATGGATACATAGGTAGATAGATAGATAAATAGATAGATAGATAGAGCAAGCTGGATATTAACATATTATCATCAGAGGAAATCATTTAATTCTCTATACATGGCTTCAAACTAGAGTATGTAAGTATGTATATATAGAGCATGTGTATGTGTGAAAGGAAAGAGAGGTAGAAGGAAGAGGAAAAGGAGAAGGGGGAGGATGGGGGAGCAATGTACAGACAAACCATGAGTAAAACGTGTGAAAAGGGCTTCCCTGGTGGCGCAGTGGTTGAGAGTCCGCCTGCTGATTCAGGGGACACGGGTTTGTGCCCCGGTCCGGGAAGATCCCACATGCTGCGGAGCGGCTGGGCCCGTGAGCCATGGCCACTGAGCCTGCGCGTCCGGAGCCTGTGCTCCGCAACGGGAGAGGCCACAGCAGTGAGAGGCCCACGTACCGCAAAAAAAAAAAAATATGTGAAAAGCACAGGGCACAGTCCCTGTCCACCCTAAGGGATAATTTTAGTTTCCCTACCCTATTTTGTGAAAATACAAAGGGAAAGACAAAACACATAAACATACAGAAGTGATTTAAAAAATAAATAAATTTAAGAGTGTGTGATATGCATTTAAATGCAATTCATAATATGGACCATACACAGAATGAGAGAGTCATAGAGGAATGGGGAGTGACTGCCTTTGTTGGGGTTATATTGGAGATCAGTTCTTCATCAGAAAAACTACATGGAAAAGAGAACTAATTATACAGGTAATTTTTTTGGGGGGGGAAGTGTGTTAATTGGCATAACCATTTCTTTTCTTTTACTTCATTCATCCAGATAATTAAAATTTTTTCCACTTGTCAATAGACTGGAAGTTTGAAAAACAGTAAGGACATCATTAAGTGGGTAAGTACAGAGTGCGGGGAAAACTGGGTTGAGATTTCTTTTCTAATTTTGTTTCTTCCTCATCCACAGCTATGGAGATTCTTATCACAGCTGACCTTTGTCCCAAGCTTTACCACATGGGAACTGTTCTGCTTAGTCACCAAAGGCTCCTCTCTGCAGCTGTTTCCCTAAGAGAGGCAGGCAAAGTTGTGGGCGTCTAGAAAATAGGGCACGAAAGGCAGCAGGTGCTGGTGTCAGTAAAGGCCCTGCTTGACTTTCCTGCTGAGAATCCAGGCCACCACCGAGCTAGGGGTGTGTGTGTGTGTGTGTGTGTGTGTGTGTGTGTGTGTGTGTGTGTTGCCATATAAAGTTTCTTGAGTTTAGCTTGATTTGGTTTCAACTCCTGAGTGAGCTGTATTTTCATGGAAAATTAACAAGAACTTTCTACAATTCTTTCTTTTCTATAGGTCAGGAGGATGGACTAGGCTATTCTGCATACTGGGGGATCAGAAAATCATTTGCGTTTCTCTTCTCCTAAATCTCATTTACTCTGATAAACTCTTAGCTAATTCTTTCTTCCTAAATCTCATTTTCCTTGATAAACATATAATATTTCAAAATGATAATCTAGTACTGTGGAATCTCATTGTTTGCACAACTTCCATGATTATGCTCTATTCATATTCAAGTGGAAAATTCTCCAGCCAATTCCAGATAGATTCCTGGAAATGTTTAAGGTTCATTAACCTTTTTGGACCATCAACTACAAGGATTATTAAACTGAATGGCAAGAGACCAAGCTACCGAGTCAGGAGGTCGGTCAGAATTTCCTACTGGGATGTGGCGCTGATCTTGGATTAAGTCAGTGCATCTTTTAGGACCTTATTCATTCTCTTTGCCTGTAAATGCAAGTGTTGGAATGGAAAAGATTGTTCGTTTGTGTGTGTGCACGTGTGTAAGTGCTCCCCCGTAAAAGGAAGACCCAGCTCTTTTTTTTTCAGCTTCTTCTTTTTCAGTTGCTTGGAGATTAATTTATGAGAGGAGAGGCATTGAACACGCTATTCCTTAGAACTGGTTTATGGACATTTTGCTTCCTTGTTTCTTCTACTGTTTCGTATTGTGGAGACTGTCACACCTCTCTGTACGTGCTGATGAAAAGGATTCTGAGCCCTTTCGGCTTCAGTGATTCATTGGGTGCTAGTTTATAAGCCTGGATTATCTGGTCCCTGCCTGTGATGTAATCACAGAGCATGAACATCTGGGAAAACAGGGTTCCAGGCCCAGTGTAACTCTTCACTGGCGGCCCCCCTGATGGCTATAGTTCATATATTCTTAACAAATAGTTGTTGGAAGTCCTTTCTGATAGCCTTTAATGTCAGGGACTACACAGGGTTCCCGGATAATTGAACCATTAACTCCTTAGATTAGTAACTAGGTCAGAGTTTTCAAGTAGTTGGACATGAATCCAAATAAGCATGAATTTAATCTAGAACTCAAAGCCTGAATTTAAACCTAAATAGACCTGAAATGAAGTCTAGTAGAACTAAAGTTAATTTTTTATTTGTATAGCCAGTACGGTTTAGCCATTCTTGATGGACAGTGTACCTACAGATTCAAAGGCGAATGGTGGATTGAGTACACGATAAAGACTGGTGCTTTGGCCTATTATACCCTCCACCTTCATTATTTTTATTTCCATCTGATTGTTTCCATAGTGCCTACATAATTTTAAAAAATAGAAATAAATTACAAGTTAATTTTGAACCATTGACAATCTAAGTCCCTTGGATCCATAAAGGCAAAGAATTGCATTTCCTAGTCACACTTGTGAAGGAGGTATATTTCTACCAATGCAGACTGGCATCCCCTGAGTAAGTGAAATGAGACCTAGTCTGAAAATATATTCTTATGATTTTCTGGGATTCATAGAGGAAACAAATGTTATTGACCAGTATGGATGGTCACTAGGCATTGCATCATGTGACACAGAGAATCTTGGGGCTGGCAGGGAGCTCTAGGGGCCATGTAGGATAGACAGCCATATTCATTTAGTGTGTACTCTTTGCAGATCTGGGCCAGGTGCTTGTACATACATTTTCACAGTCAATCCTGACAGCAGCTGTCTACAGTAGACATTATTACTTCAATTTCATAAATGAAGAAATACAGAAATTGAGACCTGGGAAGCTGCAGAAATGTGCCCACCTAAGGATGCACGTAAGTATCGTGCACCTTCATGATAACTACCATGTCTTCCTTACCATTCATTCATTTGTACCTGTGTATCAGTTTTTTCTCAACTAATTCTAGGATAAGAAAGATATTCACATTTATAAAGAACAATTCAAGATAAAAATATAATAAGTATAAGTATAAAATTTAAGTTGAATCATCAAAGGGACCGTAACAATAATATGCACTAATAAGTCTAATATTTGCTCAATTATTCCAGAAAAGGGAATATTTACAGAAGGGTCACTTTACTTCCTCAATAGAATTCTCAGAGAGCCTCACTGTATGATGTGAAATTTCATTCCTAGGGCCAGTTGTTGGGCATATTTGAGTGATTTACGTTGAAGATGCCATATTGCCTCTTATAAAGGAACCCTCTTTGGATGTTTATAGCCTGTTTATTTTATTGGACATATAATTTTAAAATACAATAAGAGGGTAATATTATCATTCATATCATATTATCATCATTATTTCTAATACAGCAAACTAAATTATACTTATCAAAGCTACTGTAGTATTTTTCATAAAATTAAATCTGTATTCTAACCTAGAAGAACTTGAATATATTAAATGCATATCATAAAACATGCATTTATAAGTAGTTTTAGGGAGTAAAACTTACTTGATATTTGCTTTTACAGCCAGAAGTTTCTTTGAGCTTGAGTTACCATGTAAGATTTATACCAACCCATGAGAAAATGAGTTCCATTAATGAAAACACTTTCTGCTGTGCAATTATAAGCAGCTATTGCAAAGTCTTAAAAAATTCAGTTGAATAATCATGTGTTGAATGAATATGAATATTGAATGAACAAATTTCAAAAATTATTTACATTAACCTTTTGTAGCCCTTCTCTCATAAACCAAAGTATATATTAAAATAAACAAATTCAGAAATAAATAAATTCAAACTGTAAACATTCCACTCGCTACTCCTCCTCTTTTTTTTTTTTTTTCGGTATGCGAGCCTCTCACTGTTGTGGCCTCTCCTGTTGCGGAGCACAGGCTCCACGGCCCTGGACCACAGTGCTCCTTTTTATCCAGGTTTGGGTTTGGTCATATCTCTGTCTGTTTCCACTATGGTAGACATTGATTAAATCCTAGAACACTAATCAAAATATACATTTGCAAAGATATTCCTCATCTCCAACTCCTGTTTCTAGAAACATCTTTGCCATGATCCCGAAGGGTAGCAGAATATGCCGCCCCCAAATCTGCCACCTTGGTATATTGATGATTTTGAGCTGCAGTCACTTGAAAAACAGCCAGTGCAGGGGGAGGCTTTCTCTGAACTTCCCTTCGCTGCCCAAGGACAGATCCTCTGAAAGGAACTCAACTGTCATAAATCTTCTCCCTGGACATTTCCTCAACCAGGAAAGATTGGTCACAGGAGAGGAGACTAGAAGTTGACATCAGACAAACTGTGTCATCAACTGTCATATCTCCCATCTCTTCTTCTAAGGGCCCATTCATTTTTCCTAAAAATAATTTATTCTCCTCTAAAAGGCTGCATCCGCACTTCCCTTTCCCTACAAAGATGGTGTTTCATCCTGAATCTCACCCTGGAGAGAGATCATTTCTCCCTAGATATCTCTCATGTATACATGAGATACACATGTTAATAAACTTCTGTTTGTTTTTCCCTTGTTAACCTTTAGGGGTCTCAGCTAAACACTCAGAAGGGTAGAGGGAAAATTAAGTTTCCTCCCCCATAATCCTCTGAAGCGCTCTTACTTACTGGGCTTCCAAAGGTACCAAGAGACTTTTAGTTGCAGGTGCCCAGCAACTGCAGGGACTCTACAAATATATGTTGAATTGATGAATGAGTGTGCCTTAGGTGGAACAGTGGGATACTACTCAGACGGTCCTATGGGTTGTCTTTTTGCTTTCTGGCTGCGTTGCACATCAGAGTTCAGACACAACGTGGCAAAGCTTAAAGGATAGGGCATCTCTCCTCCCACAGGTGACACCAAGGTGCTTGAGGAGGGTGAGGAAGGATTTAGGTGTGTGTCCTCTTCACACAGATGTGTTGGATTCAAATTTTAGATCTGTAAAGTCTTTATAAGGAAAGAAAGTTTCCTATTCCAAGTCTCTCATTTTGTGAAGGAAAACTGAGCCTCTGAAAAACTTCCTGGTTGAATATCTGAAAACAGAATCTCATCTTAAATAGACTAGGAGATTTTGATGTCAAAAGTACCACTCATTTATAACCTTGAATTTGCAGAAAGTAGCTTTTCAGATAGTAAAACATTTCTCTGCTGAAGTGAAACAAATACCTCTGGCTAAAACGAAAGAGAGAAAAGCATTTAATTCCACGAACAGCAATAAAAACCACCAATAAAAACCAATAAAATACCACTGCATGCTCCTCGATAGGGCTGCTCTCTAAGAAGAGGGCTCCAACTTTTTGCTGAGGACTAAGTCTTAAAAAAAAAAGAAAAAAAAAAGGAAGCTAGTTCAGACTTTAAGACCTCAAATATAACCCCAAAAAATCAACAGTACTACAAGCGTCAACTTTTTACAGGCAAAGATTTTTGAATTGAAATATTATTATGAAACCAAGCGTTCGTGGTTGTGCAATGCATATTTCAAAGAAGGGGGAGTTAAGGTGTGAATATTATAAAAATCTGTAAAGAATAAATAGTGTGGAATATCAGTTCTCACTATCACTAGGTACTCTCCTGACTATTATACTAGTACCCGACGATGGAGGCTTTCCCTGTCTCCTGGTTTCCCGATCAAGCTCACACACAGGGCTGGACGCTCTGGGGGCCGCTGACCCGCGGAGAGGGTGCTGGCGCCACGCAGTGGTGCAGGGGGGCCACTGCCACTTAGGAAGCCACTAACGATTTTAACTTAGTAGAGATGGGATCTTTCAGTCATGGGGCCCCTTGAAGAAATGGCTCAGCCAAGTCCTTGTCAGCAAGCGGGTGCAATTTAACTCTTTCTTATTTGCTTTAGGGGAGAAATGAAAAAAGTGTTTTTTAAACCAAGTTGTTCATCTTCCACGGATAAGAATAAATAAAAGATCATTTTTCCAAGTGTAAGAAAAGGTTGATAACCTTTAACTGCACTAGCCTAGATTCATAAAGTTAAAGTGATACTGGAGTCTGTAGTCACTACAGCTACCATGGGCAGGAAGGTCCCAGAAACGTCAATTTGTCATTCATCTTCCTGGTTCTGAGGCACAATTATTCTTAAAAGTATTATGTGACCCAAACTTCTAGAAATTATTGTCTGAATGTGCCCTTGTCCTATCATTATTTCACTCGATGTGTAGAACTGGCCTGAGTCACTTACTGGAAATAAGGCTTTATTTTGCTATGGCTTTTGTGGATAATTCCTAAAATTTTCTCCACTATTCTATTTGAAAGCACCTGAGAAACTGACCTGCTCTTTTGGGGTAAATAGTCACAGGGTGGAGGGTGGGATGGAAGGAGTGTTACATGGACAGGCCTGGGCTTGAATTCCTTTTGGACCATTATTTGATCTGTAAACTTGGGTAAGTTTGTTTGCTTTTCTGATGGTTTTCAAACCTTTCTGCATCTATAATTCTTCACTTATAAAATGGGTACAAGAATGTCTATCTCTTTGGCTTTTATGATTAACAACAACAAGAAAAATACAAGCAAAACACCTTGCATAGAGCTTCCCATGTAGAGATGCACATTTTTTTTTAAAGCAGTTGTCATTTGCTGCTCCTTCCTTATGAGGAATGTGACTCTCACCTTTAATACAAATTTCCAGCAGAAAGTTTCCAATAGAGAAGAGGAGGCAGATTTTTGCATGGCTCCATGTTTTTTTGTTTTTAAGAGGATAGAACATCCTTACATTCTGTTCTGTTGCACTTTTGAAACAGTTATGCTTTATAAAGTATTACGTGAAGCGTTCTGTGCCAGCTCCTAGAATCCTCCCATTTTTATTCTGGACTTGTCTCTGCATTACTTTCAAGGTCCGAAGATGGCTGTTCCTTATATGGTTCTGTTTAGGTGGAGGATTATTAATTATTATTATTTTTTTTCCTTGTACCTTCTGCTGACATTTCACAAATTCCCTGTGTTAGAACTTTGAAAAGAAAATCTGCTTTGAATGTTGAACTGCAGGGTGTGTAATAGCAGGACCCATGTTTGGACACATTTTAAAAAATGAGAAAAGAGAAGGATTTTATTTCCTAAATATCGAAGGGAAAATGGTTTCAGTTAATTGAGTGACAACTGGTCAGCTTTTAGGGTCCCTTCAGTTCCTGGTGATAAAGATGCTGGGACAGCAGATTGCAGGCAGGTCTAAGACGCCTTGTGCGAACCAGGAGGACGGGCTGCGCTGGCGGATGAGGCTCTTTCGGGGGCAGAAGAAGAACCACGTTTCCTCCCCTCCCCTGCCCTGCCCTCAGACCGTCCTGTAATTAGCGGAGCCGGTCAATCTGAGCTCGGCAAATCACGGGCTTTCCACGAAATAATGGTGGTTCTGCTGCTCGCGGACATGGACACCTCGAAGCCTGAAAACAGAGAGGATGTTTTTCTTTTTCGTGACGGGGGCGGGGAGGAGAAAAGTGGAAGCGACAGGGGCCCGATGAGTGACACCCGTACACGGTGGAAAAGAAAGGGCTTCGATGGGAGCGTGGGAACCGGAGTTCTGCACGGGGAGCTTCAGCGCCCCGAGAGCGTGCCCTGTGCGCGACCTGATTAAGCCCAGGAAGGGGAACGACAGGAGGCTTTTCTGAACCTTCCCTACGGGGCACGGAGCTCTGCGGGGCGCGGGCTGGGCCGGCGTCTCCTCCCGGCCCCGCGCCCCGGGTCCCCTGCGCGCGCCGCCTGGGTCGCGACGGCCCCTTCCCTGGATGGACTCCCGCCGCGGCCTCCGGGGCGGGGACAGCTCCGGCCACCGCGCGGCCCCTCCGCCCAGAGCTCGCAGGCTCCGAGGCTGGCGGGTTTCGGCGCGCGTCGTGGGGCCCCTGCGAGCGCGGCCGCCGCCCCCGCGGCTCCGGGCCCCGCGTCGCCCAAGGGCTCGGCCGGTGCGTCGCGCGCCCGCCCCGGGCCCGCCCTCCCGCCCCGCGGCCCCGGCGCCGCGCCCGCCCCGCCCCGCCCCCGCCCGCGGGCCGCGGCGGGCGGCGGACGGGACATGGGCCGGCGGCTGGCGGCGGAGGGCGGCTGAGGGCGCCGAGGCTCCGCGCCGTGGCCTCGCGTCCCGTGCGCCCCCACCAGGCGCCGCGCCCGCTCGCGGCGGGGACCCGGTCGGTGCGCTGCACACCTCCGGCCCCGCGGCGGCGGCTCTCGCTGCCCGCTCCGTGCCGGGCCCGGCGGGCGGCCCTGCCCGCTCCGGGGCGATGCGCTGAGCGCGCCAAGGGCCGAGCTCGGGGACGACGGCAGCGGGGGGAGCCGAGCCCATGGAGCCGGCGGGTACCCGGCGGAGCCGGCGGACGCCGCCGCCGCCGCCTCAGCCGCTGCTGCTGCTGCTGCTGCTGCTGCTGCTGCTGTTGCTCCTGCAGGTGGCGGGGCCGGCGGGCGCCCTGGCCGAGACCCTGCTGGACGCGCCGCGGGTCATGGGCACCAGCTCCAGCCCGCCCAGCCCCGCGAGCGTGGTGGCTCCGGGCACGACGCCGTTCGAGGAGAGCCGACTGCCCGTGTTCACCCTGGATTACCCCCACGTGCAGATCCCCTTCGAGATCACCCTGTGGATCCTGCTGGCCTCCCTGGCCAAGATCGGTGAGCGAGCTGGACCCGCGGGGTGCGGCGGGGACCAAGGCCGGGAGGGTGCCCGGATCGGCGAGTTGACCTCTGGGTCGTGGCCGCCTCCCCGTGGACCAGGGCAGGGACGACAGAGCAGCTTCAATGAAAGGGACCCTGGGAGGGGCGGTTTCATGCTTTGGCTCTTGAGTGGACCTTGGCCTGGAAATAGCCCCGGAGTTTCAACCCGTACAAATTCAGCGATTTGCGGCTTGCTCTGCCTGGAACGCCGGGTGTGAGAGCCCTCTGCTGAGGCTGAGACCTCCTTACTGAGGAAGGAGGGCAGTGGGCTGAAGTTCATGGGTCTCACCTACTGGGAGAGGGGCGCCAGCAGCACCCAGGCTAGAACGGTGGAAGCCCTGGATGCTTGGGAGAGAGACGTGCCTTGGCAGGGACGCAGACGCTGCCGTGCACCTGACTAGTGAGGTGCCTGGAAGGGGACCAGGGACACCTGAGTGCCTGCAGCACGACGGGGACGCCCTGTCTCCTCCCTTCCTCTGGGCTGAGGCTGTCACTCTCCAGGAAGCATTTTCGTGGTGACTGAGGCCAGTGAAGCCAGATGCATGTTTGAAAGTAATTAACCCACGTTTCCAAACTACATTTTAGTCTCCTTTGGAAAGCAGGAGCCTCCGAATGGATCTTCTCATCTTCATTTATTTTCACCCCGCATAAACTTGTGTTAGGATCGTGGAGCTTGTACTTTATATTTTAAATACTTTTGAATTTAAAATACGGCAACTACTGTTGTTGTAATGATTTCAAAAAGTTACCAGGTCGACAGAATTTATGCATTATTGCGTCTGTTTTATACATCTGCTCCTTGAGAGGTCCCATGCTCTAAGGTCTCCATAAAGGATGAAAAGAAACATTGCTGCACCCCCAAGCCTAGAGATTGGTGGGAGAGATGGCATACACCACAGCACTCGTAATCCAGGAAAGTGCTGGGTGGGATAAGACATTCAGAAAAGGTGATACATAGTGTAGGGAGAAGGGAAGCACTTCCTCATGCCGAGGATGCGTTTAAACTAGGTTTTCACGGATGAGCAGAAGATGGTCAATTGGAGATGAAATGGAACAACATTCCAGAGAGGAATAAGCAAAGGCCTAAATTGAGAGGGAAGAGCAAAGCAGGGATGGTTTATAGAAAGTGCAGGGTGCAGGAGGTAAGCCCGAAACAAACCTTCGATGTCAGATTAAATTAACTAGCTTCTGTTCATGGTGACCAAAGGAGGCATGTGCTATTTAAAGGCTTTGCAGCCGGTAATTGCCTGGTTTTGACGTGGCTCTACTAGTTGAGTGTTTTAATTTCGCCTGGGAAATGGGATAAGGGGGAAAGGATGTCCCTGTCTATTATGCACATTTGCATAAACTCATTGCCTGTCATAGTAAACGCAGGTGCCATCTCATGCGGTCCTCACAGCAGCCCTGCCAAGTAGGAAGGGCAGATATTAATACCCACTCGGTAGAGGTGGAAACTGAAACTCAGAGAGTTTGCCCGAGTTGCCCACGGACGCACAAAGCGCGGAGCCAAGCGCAGGCGCTGTCTACTCTTTCTCTCTCTGAGCCTCTGTCACCAAAGGGGTGCTTTCATGCCCTGTTTCCATGACTACTTCTCTGTTGCCATTTCTATTCAATTATAGCTCTTTCTTCTGTTCCTCACTCCTGATTATTTTAATCTGATCAATCACACTAATAACAGCTGCTAGTAGTCACTTAAGTTCATTATCTCTAATTTTCACAACCACCCGGGACAGGTATGATGACCGCGTTTCAGATAGGAGGAAACTGAGAGCTGGGGAAGTTACCTTGCTGCCTGATGGTGAGCCAGAATTCCAGCCAGCTCTGCCCGATGTCTCATCTTCCTGTCTACCCTGGAGGCTTGTTTGGTGTCAGGGTTAAATGAGAAATGATCTGTATACCCTTCTTAGGACAGTGCTGGGCCTGCAGTGAGCGCTGAATATTGTCGCCATCAGGAGTGGTGGAAGAGTAGCAGGGCTTACTCCACCAGTTTTCTGGCACTGCGGTTCCTTTTCCCCTGGACTGGGCTGCCTCTTGCATTTTCCTGCTTCTGTTTTAGGCTCTGCCTTTTCCAAGCGTTCTTATTCTGAGCATTGCCTTTTTACCCTTGCTTTTTTCCATCACAATCTATTCGTCTTACGTGACGTTATCGTGTTAATTGTATGGTATTTTATTAGAAGGCGTTCTTGCTTGTGTGAGCTCCTAGGTGTATTCATCTGCCTGTGGGCAGTTTTCTCATGCAGATGTGTTTCTGTTCCCTGGCATTTGCTGTCCTGCCTGTCTCTTTGCCTGTACCAAAAGTGGAGCTTCTCTGACTACTGTTTCCTCTTTCCTCCCTGCACCTGAGGTGGTGCCAAGGTGGAAACAGACAGACGTTCGTATCTCCCAGCCAGAACGGTCTGAGTGGAGTGGAGACCGCCGTGGTGGGGTGAAGGCTATGGTTCTCAGAGAAATAAGTGTAGGCTTCTAGTACCAAAAGCTAGTGCTTGAGGGTCTTTTCTAGGTGCTGCCTTGATACAATCCAGCCCTGTCCTCCTGCTGCTGCGCTGTTCCTAGAGGAGCTGGGAAATGCCCAGGGATCCCCCCTCTACCTCCCCTAGGCCCTCAACTTTCTCTTTGGCTTTGGAGAAGACTGTGCTGGTACCAAGGGCACTTTTACAGCCCATTAAACTGTGGTCTGGCCATTAAATTCCATTTTAACTCTTGCACTGGAAAAACTGTTGCTTTGGCAGGACTCATATGACTTAATTGGCTCACGTTTGGGTAGGGTGATGAATTGAGCAGTGCAGGGGGATGTGAGGCTATGGGGTAACAGGAGTGTTAACACATGCAAAATGCCATGGTTTCTATTTGGGGTACTTTGATGCTGTGTACCTAATGGACCTGAGCTTACCTGCCCCAGAGAACATGGAGAAACGTTGCTAGTGATTAAGCTGAACGGGGATCACAGATTGCCCGCAACGGAGGCTCCTGATAGCATTTGTAGGAGGTTGAAATCATGCCCGAGGGTGAATTCAGAACCGTTTTCGAGATTGCTGCACAATATAAACTTAGAAATAACTACAGTCAGAAGTGAGAATATGCATTTTTGGCAGAGTATTGAATGATTCAGCTTTTCATTGTTTTACTTGATTATCAGGGATAATCGACTTTCTAATTTGTTTGGTCAAAAAGAAAGTTCTGTAGAGAAGAAAGTTTCCTAAAATGATGACGATGGTGATGTTGTGTATGTGTGTGTGAAGTAGGTTAAATAAATAGAAGAACATAGCAAATTCAGCCCTCCTTTGAAAAGTTTTTAAAAAAAATTTTGGCAAGAAACGTCTCCCAATTTGTTTTTCACTTAGATCCTCATGCATGTGAACTCTTATTGTTCTTTCATTTTCAATGTTTATATTTCGAATGAACTGTTGATTTTTTTTTTTTTTTTTTTTTTTTGCGGTACGCGGGCCTCTCACCGTTGTGGCCTCTCCCGTTGCGGAGCACAGGCTCCGGACGCGCAGGCTCAGCGGCCATGGCTCACGGGCCCAACCGCTCCGCGGCACGTGGGATCTTCCCAGACCGGGGCACGAACCCGTGTCCCCTGCATCGGCAGGCGGACTCTCAACCACTGCGCCACCAGGGAAGCCCTGAACTGTTGATTTTTTTAAGTTATAAATGCTCACTTTGCTTGGTAAATCCTGTATACAGGGATGGAGTTCTACAGCTTGGAATAATAGGTAGCCAAAGAATGAAGAAGAGAAAATTTTCCTAGAGTGTTCTAAGATTGTGTCCTCTGATTTCCTTGCCCATGATGTGGGTCAGTGGGATTCGTCCTAAACTGGGTAAACTTGGGCATGCATTCTATCTCTGTTCAGGGTGCTGGGACAAAGCAGTGGGTCCTCCTGCTGTTTAAAGTAACAAAGCCCCCTTCTGTGTCCTCAGTGGTTCCCCCAGACACTCTCTCATTTATCTTGCAGTCTTGGGAAGCTGGCCTGTTTGCCTCTTCCAGGTGTCAGCTCTCACCTGCCCTTTTCACTTCCTTTACCCTTGAACTTGGGCTTAGGATGCAGCATTTTCCACTTCTCTTCGTCCTGTTGTCTTGAACTTAAATAACTTGTATTATTATTTTAAGGGAAAGACAAAGCAATTTGGTCCTCTGGGCTCCAGACTCTGCTGAATTTAAAATAGAAACCAGACTTTCTTTGGTTAATGTCCACCTGGTTACTGAGATCCTGATCTCTGGAAGAACCTATCCTTGCCTTTGATCTGTTTCTTTTTGTCATATTTTGTTTTCCTGAAGCATGTTTACTGGCTGGTTGGTCAGTGGATGAAGCTCATGGTCTTCACTTATTATTTGAACCACATCTCGCTTTGAACATACGTCTAAAGGCAGGTCCTCCTGCTGGCCTGTTTGTTCCTAATGAAGCTCAAAGAAGACTTCTAATTTCTTACTGCCTCGAAACCTCCAACTCTTCCTATTGGGCCAACCATACATTTCCTGTTTTCTGTCCAAAGGATGACTTCAGTGGGTCTCTTTCTAAAGACTGTTTCAGGTGCCTTCTAGAATTATCACTGCACTCTACCAAAGACATATTTTGGTACCTTTTAAAATAATAGCAGGTGATTTTCTACCCAAAATATTAGTCTTTGTATCAACTTTAAGAATGAGAATAATATTTATCATTGCTAAGATGCTTTATTTTTTGCAGAATTCTTTCCTATAGCTTGAAGCCCTAAAGAGGTATTCAAAGAACCTTTTGTGTAAACTTATTTGTTCCTTGTAGGGTTTTAAAAACTCACTATAAAACCAAGTGAATTGGATGGTTTGTATATGGGTAGATTTTCACCAATGATTTAATTGCTTTAAAGTTTATAGTTCTGTTTGGCTTATCTGTGTCCTCTTAGGTCAGTTTCGGAGTCTGTATTTTTATTTTTCTAGAAAGACATTATTTCATTTGTGTTTTTAAGTTTATGGGAAGAAATTTATTTTTTATGATTTAAAAAATCTCCACTTTGTTTGTATTTAAGTTCTACTTTATTATTCCTAATATTGTTATTTTTATCTTTCTTTACTTTGATCAAAATTCATAGAAGTTTATGAATTTTTCTGGTTGGCTTCTTTTTCAAAGAATTAGATTCTGGTTGGCTTCTAATTTATCAATTTCTGAACTTTATTATTTAGTTACTCCTACTTTATTTGGGTGTATTTTTGAATTTTTATTTTTTTTTGCGGTACGCAGGCCTCTCACTGTTGTGGCCTCTCCCGTTGCGGAGCACAGGCTCCGGACGCGCAGGCTCAGCGGCCATGGCTCACGGGCCCAGCCGCTCCGCGGCATGTGGGATCCTCCCAGACCGGGGCACGAACCCGCGTCCCCTGCATCGGCAGGCGGACTCCCAACCACTGCGCCACCAGGGAAGCCAGTATTTTGTTATTTTTTTAAAAAATTGTTGAATTGCAAGCTTAGCTCATTAATTATTGAATTTACTTGCTTTCCAATATGTTGACCCCCACCTTACAAGGGTAATTAATCCCTGAAAAAACACTTACAGTTGAAAACATATTTAACATTGCTTTCAGTATTTTCAATGATAAATATTTTTATGAACTCATAAGCTCCACAGTTGGCATGGCTAAATGACATTAGTCTTATTAAAATGGACAAAGTTATTTCAGTAGTTTACTTTAGTTGTTATAACTTCTAATAAGCCATTTTCCCTTAATACATTTTTTCAAAATATGACTACTTGTTCTCATTAAATTCAAAGCAATGAAAAACTGACACTTGACTATGTTACAAACAAAACGTATTCATGATACTCTAAGTTATGTAAATTTATCTTTATTGCAAATTATAATAATAACAATAAACAACATGGCAAAGACTAAAGAATTCAGGGAGATGATGCAACCATCTGTATTCTGAGGAGAACTTAACACAACATATTAGTGATAAAACTGAAAAGATGACTGCGTGATGTATCAGCCACCAATTTAAAGCCTATAAAATCCAATTTGGTCTTTATGAAGTCAAATAAATGCTTTATGAGATGAAATGAAACTCTTCTTAAATATGAATTCTCATGACCCAAATGGGTATAACTTAGAGGAATGGCAATATGTGTATTTAAGGCTAGAAGTATATCCTTCTGATCCTATTTTAGTTGCATTGCATAGATTTGATATAAAGAGTTTTCAGTGTTCAGTGTTCAGTATTTTTAAATTTTCTTGAGATTTTTTTTATTGTAGCCCAGTAATTATTTAGAATTGTAGTAGTTCATTAATAAACACATAGAGATGTGTGGTTATTTTTCATTTTATTCATATTTTAGTCCATTTTGGTTATATAGACCTGATTGATTTTTGATACTGATGGAGATATCCTCTGTGACTTAATAGGTGGCCATTTAAAAATACATGTCAAGGCTTGCTTGAAAAAGATTGTGTATTCTCTGTTTATCGTCTGCAGGGTTATACAGGCACATGTGTACATATACAGACACACATATATACATACCCACAGAGGACTAGATGAAATTTCAAATTACGGTGCTCAGATTTTTAATAGCGTTACTAATTTTGGGGCTATTTTATATCTTAGGTTCTGGGGTACATTAAAATCAACCTCTAAGACTGTGATGTCAGTTGCTGTTGTAATTTTCTCATTTTTTGCTTTCTATAGCAGTATTTTGACGCTATGTTATTAGGTAAATACTAGTTCAATATTGTTATATCTTCTGAGTGAATTCTTCCTTTACTTTTTAAGTTACGTATTAACTTCTCTATTTTAAATAATTTTCTTGTGGCTCAGAGTCTATTTTTTGTTATAGTCCTACTGTTGTTCAAAATAAACTTCATTTTGCAAATGTATTTTTTTCTGTATCTATGTTTTTCACATCTATATTTTCCAGACATATCTTTTCCCTTACCATAACTATCAAATCAACTGGATCATTTTCCTTTAACTGTAGCTTATTAAACCACTTGTAGCTGATTTTGTATCTTTAATTTAAATTTTCAAATATCTGTAGTTTAAGGAGACATATAATTACATATATCGTGCGTAATGATATATTTGGACTTTGCTCTCTGTTTACTGTGCTTTTCCTTGGTGTCTTCAGTTTTCTTTTCTTGCCATGTTTTGGCTTAGTCAAATTTTTCCTTCATTTTTTTATACATTATCATACATTCTGTTTCTATTCCTTTTGTGGTTACACTTCAGTTTTAATATGATTACCTGCTTTAGCAGGAGCCAGGCCAGACTGCCTTGGCTCACATCCCAGGTACGTTTTCCTACATATTTTGCAGGTGTATGATTTTTGGCGCATAACTTAAATTCTGAGATGTTTTCTGGGATGTTTACTTGGTAGTGGTCTGTTTTCCTCATGTTGCGAAAGGTTCTTACAAATTGGTTTTGAGTGTTCTTGCTGGGACCCAGGGTTTCAGTGACTGGTTTCTAGTGTTAGCTTGATTTTAGCTTGGTTCTCAGTTTGGCTTTCCTATATGACTCAAGAATTTGGTTTTCCTAAATGACTCTAGGTAAATAGATCTTATATATATCTTATAAGGTGGGGTAGACCTTGAATTTTATACCTCACAGCTGAATTTTCCCTCTGCCCAAGGCCATAAAAAGTTGACATGTTTCCTACCATTTTTCCTGACTACAGGCAACTTTCACTATTTATTTTTTTATTTAGGACAAAGTAGCTCTTGGAACTCAGGAATTTATGCGTGAGTCCTTCCCTTACTGGTGTGAAGTCACATTTCTTGTCCTCATGTAGGTATTCAAACGCCAGACCCTAGCACACAGGGCAGGTGTTTTGTCTGGAATCCCCCTGGTTCACTGTGGCTTGAAATCCTACTGACATCTCTCGTTTTCATTTCTGTCCTTATTCCTGGCTTCCTACACATTTTCCTTTATTTTGAGTGTGGCTAGATATCAATATTATATGTTTGTAGTGAGAGGAGGCTCTGTGTCCACATTGTTGGATTACTCGGTGACATTTTACATGGTACTTTTAAAAAAAGTGCTTTCTATGTAATATTTAAAGTCCATGGATATGTCCTGCTTATGGACTATCATAATGGGTTCTCTTTAATGTAAGGTGAAAATAGTATGCACTTTCCTAGTTTTTCAGTATGAAGGATTTGATTATTCTGCCTTTGTTTTATCTGCTATATTTCCATACTTGGATAGAAGAGCAATAGCTCAGCAGTTGAAGAAGTGTTGGACCTACATTTTGGAAAAGATATCTCCAGATTAGAAGTAGGAAGACCCAGTTCAGCTCCACTTCTGCCATCAGCTTTGTGTTGTGATCCTGGCAAGTCTTCCCTACTTGGTTCTTGCATTTAATTAGTAGAAGTAGGGATCTGTATCTGTGTCATCTGTTTAATATTTCCATGGGGATAATATGAGATACTCTGTAGGGAAGGAAAACATTTACAACTAAAATTTTACTTCTATAGCAAAAGAAACTTAGGCCAAGAGAAACATGTGTTCGTTACATTAAAGTGTTGTGTGAACAATGGTGTCTTGTCATGCTAAATGAGACACGCACAGTTATAGTTTACTCTCTTGCAGTTACATCTCTTAAATGTAATGAATCATAATTGATGTACTTCTTGCAACAATCCTGCACATTGTTCATACTGTCCAAGGGCTTTCTTCATCTTGACTTTTATAGTTTACTCCTGTTTGAAGATGTGTGTATTCCTCTCCCTCTTCAGTAGTTCCAGGGGAGGGCACAGGAATCTCTCTGAAGGCCTTCTTTGTGGTTGTGACAAAATCATATGTTTTAATTTCTTTTAATTTAATTTTTCGATTGGAGTCGAATTGATTTCCAGTGTTGCGCTAGTTCCAGGTGTACAGCAAAGTGACTCAGTTATTCACATACATATATATGTGTGTGTGTGTATATATATATATATCCTTCTTCAGATTCTTTTCCCTTATAGCTTATTATAAAATATTGAGTATAATTCTCTGTGCTATACAGTTGGTGTAGCCACTGTGGAGGTTCCTTAAAAAACTAAATATAGAGCTACCGTATCATCCTGCAATCCCACTCCTGGGCATACATCCGGAGAAAACTGTAATTCAAAAATATACACGTACCCCAGTGTTCATTGCAGCACTAGTTACGATAACCAAGACATGGAAGCAACCTAAATGTCCATCAACAGAGGGATGGATAAAGAATATGTGATATATATATATACCACTCCCCCTCCCCTCTTCCTTCATATATATACATATATATGCGTGTATACGTATATGTATGCGAATATATGTGTGTGTACATACACACACACACACACACACACACACACACACACACACACACAATGGAATATTACTCAGCCATGAAAAAGAATGAAATAATGCCATTTGGAGCAACATGGATGGACCTAGAGATGATCATACTAAGTGAAGTAAACTGGACAAAGGCAAATACCATATGATATTGCTTATATGTGGAATCTAAAAACAAATGATACAAATGAACTTATATACGAAACATAAGCAGACTCACAGACATAGAAAACAAACTTATGGTTACCAAAGGGGAACTCGGGGGAGGGATAAATTAGGAGTTTGGGGTTAACAGATACACACTACTATATATGAAATGGATAACCAGCAAGGACAAAGTCGTATTTTAAAGGTGAATTTCATGTCATTCCGCAGTGTTGGCATACAAAGGCTCACGTGTTGAAAGACAGAAAAATCAAATTCACCATTACGTTTAGCAATCTCAGCTGAAAATGAGACAGAGTACACACGCCCACCCTGCATTGGAGGAACTCCTCTAAGGCAGCCTAGAGGTTTTGTTCACCATTGGATGCCCCTTATGGAGGCACAGGGCCGTGAAACACCCCGTTGCCATATTTCTGTGACTCTGCCACTGCCGTTTCTGCTGCTCCCGATTCCTGAGCTTGCTTCCTGTGATGCAAGGGCTGGGAAACCTGAGCGGTGCAATGCGCCCCAGCACAGTCTTCTACTGTGGCATGGAGGGTGGAGACGGGTGAGGCTGGGTGATCCCTCTATGGTGGCTTCTTTCGTAGAATAACAATAGCAGACAAGGGTGGAGCCTTACTCCACGCCAGGTATTTGGGTCAGGTGTGTTACACCCATTATCTTATTTAATCCTCACAGCAACTCCAGGAGGCAGGCACCATTAGGACCTCCAGTTTTAAAAATTAGGTGAGGAAACAGGTTCAGAGAGCCTAGGTGTCACAGCTGTTAAGTGGAAGGGGTGGGTCCGCGGCAGGTGTACTCGGTCACTCCGCTGTGCCTCACCCTGTCACCCCGCCTTCTGTGGAGACGAATATGAAGTTCTAGACCTCCGTCCGTGGTCTCCAGAGCGCCTCGATGTGCCTTGTCTCGCTCGCCCTTAACCTGGACCCGGGGGCCTGCGCTCGAGTTTCCTGCTGGAGCCGTATTACGTCGTTTGGACCGTCTCAGATTTTCATTGTAAAGTGGGACAAAAATAACGTCCTGCCTGCTTCGTAGGGTCATTGTGTGGAACAACTGAAATAACATGTGAAAGCAAGCTGTGACTGCAGAGTTAAGGTGAGTGTGATCTCACGGTGACTGTGCACTGCGTAGGACAGAAAACGCTACAAGAAGGCAGAGTAACCTAAGTAGTATCAGAGGTAGAACGTGCATCTAGAATTCCTGAATCTTGGTCTAGCCTTCTCCACCTCCCTAACTTAGGGAAGGTAGAATTCTAATGCTTTTGAAATATGTTTTTAGCATATTAAGGATTCATAGGTTAGAGGTTCAACCCGTTATAACTTGAGCTACCATGTAAATTTTAATAGGACAAAGTTCTATTTCAACAGATTTACAGGAGAAAAGATGTTAAATCTGTTTCACTGTTGCACATGCATACACACTTACTGAACTGCGCACACACGCACTCACGTGCACGTAGACACATATGCACACTTTAGGACGTAAGCTCCATGAAGGAAGGGAATTTATCTGTTTGACCCACTGTCTAGAACAGTGCCTGGCACGTAGTAGGTACTCAATAAACAATCATTGTGTAAATAAATAACTAAATAATGTTTAAAGATACTTTTTGTTTCATCTCACTTAAATCAGGTGGTAGCGAAGGTTACCATCCATCCTGGTTTGTCCATGGTGTTCATGGTTTACATTTCTTGTCCTAGCACATATCTTAGTACTGTGCCCTTTCCCTCTGAAATATACTAACTTGTATGGTAATTCACTCTGTCACTTATCATGCATCTGCGTTTATTGCACATGCTTGGAGTGGTGACTTAGGCTCTGTTGCCCCAAAATCTGAGCTCACCCTCTTACTAGCTGTGGATCCGGGGGTGAGATAATAAACCTCTATAATCTCAGTTATTTCATCTGTAGGATAATAACAGTCGCTTCCTGATAGGGCTGTTGGGAGGATACAGTTAATCCACTTAGAAAACTTGCTCCCTTACAGCCTTGGAGATTTGGTTAGCCCTTGGATGAGAACAGATGTCCTGCTTCCTCCTCCAAAGCCTCAGAGCATTATGCCCCCCGAAGTCTCTCCTGTCCAGTGGTTCTGTAGCAAGTTGTCAGATTGTCTAGGTGCTCCTGTCTCCTGCTGTTGGTGTTATGCAGAGGTTTCTCTCTAAATCATGCATATTTCGGTTTCTGATGTTGCACACATTTAAAAATCATCATTCTGCTTTTGTAAGCTAATTTGCAATGGAAAAGAAAATGCTTCATTTTATCCCAGGTTCCTGTCTTGAAACAGAAGACTCAGAGTCAGGTGAGCCCTTCTCTGCAGGGGCAGCCTCTCTTCCAGACCCTCATCCTGACACCCCCGAGCTGCTGAGTCTACTCAGTGTCACTGGGGTCCCCAGACATGTCCACTCACACACAGGCAGGGGAAATGCGCTTTTCAGTAGATTTCCAGGTCCCTTTGTGTACAAACGGGGCTCCTTTAGGAATCTGGATGGGAAAGAGTTTTAAAACAAATGCTACCCAAAGTCATTATTGCTATTTTAAAACTGTCCACCGACCCTCTCTATCACCAGTATCCTAAAGCAGAATTACATGTTGGCTGACTGTACATTTTCTTTAACAAAACACTGGAATGGTGAAGAGGAGGGATGATGAGAAATCGCAGCCCCCCCTTTCCTATCTGATGGAAGTTTCCCTTCTGCAGGGTTGGGAGTGATACACTGTTGGTGTCAGCTGGTCTCCTTAGGAGAATGTGCATCATTCTTTGTGCCTTCTCTGGTGAACTGTCTGGAAGGCCAGGAAGATGCCGCCTCTAGCTTGAGCTCACATTTTTAGGGGAATTAGAAAATACATATGCCAGCCTGCAACAGCTCCAGCCCCAGTCTCTCTGTGCCCTGTAGTCCCGGCCGAGTTTCTGTAGAGCTTTTATCACTATCTGACATGTGGTTGTTTGTTTATTACCCAGTCTGTCCCTCCCTCCTCCTGTAGAGGTTTCCGGGATTGATACGTTGTATCTTTTGTGTTTGTCTTCCTCTGTGGAGCTTGGAACGCTGGGTGATAAAACTACCACGTCTACATTCTCAATACTGTTTTATATTTTCAGTTGTCTGACATCTAGCATCAGTGTTACTTCTCACAGGAGTCTTTATTTTATTTTACGTCATCCTTAACCCGGCTTTTAAGTGCTAATGGTTTTGCCAAAGGTATTGGTTGATTCGATAGCTGATGTATGTATTTAGCGACTTTACTCTCTGCAGTGATTTTTGTTTGTTTGTTTTGTATGTTTTTTTCTTTTCATTTGGTCTTGCTGTTTTCAATTTTGTGTTTTGAAGTCACGTGACATCAGGGGAGTTTTTACTTACTGATCCTAAATCTTTGGACAAATGTGCATCATTGGCAGGACTCCGGTCCTCCGTTTTTCCACTAAGTGCGTTAGTAAGTTTGACTATTATCTTGATGAAGCAATACTAAGTCTGATGAAGGTGGAGCCGTTAAGAATCTACATAACGATCCTTAAGATTCATACATTCTGATGTTCCTTGAAACCCTGGTGGTCTTTGCAGTAAAAGGCAAATGGTACGACACGTGGGTGTATGAAGACCACTGAGCTGGTGATCAGAAGCCAGAGAGGAAGCAAAGTGGACAAAAATGTTATGATTCTAGGACGTTTGGAAAAGAGTGTCAATTTGCCAAATAGGGCGCTTTCTTAGTTTAGCCCGGGGCCCCAGTATGCCCATAGGTCTCCACCATGTAAATCACTGCTGACTAGAGTTGAGTGCAAGCAACCACTTGATTGAAAAATAAAATCAGGTAGCAATTACCGGCAATTGTGGGTTCTTTTCCTATACTTTGATCTGCTTATTTTAAGCAAGTGGTCAATTTGTTTGGAAGGCAGGCTCTTCAAGGACTGAAAACCAAACAGAAAATAAAACTCTGGCACAAGGTGGTTGGGTGGATGGGGTAGGCTCCCTGGATAGCCTCGTACAACTTCACGATGACAGAGGGCAAACAGCAGAACCCAAATTGCCATAACTCATTTACCAACGCATGGGCTGAACGACAAATCCCAGGATTTAGCATCTAACCCGGGGCAATAAAAGAAAAATCGCTTTCAACCGTTGCCCTGCACGGAGAATTTTGAATCTAGGTTACAGTTTTATCACCACTCCCCAGCTCAGAGCTTCCTCCCTCCCTGCCCGCCCCCGTCTGCCAGCAGGCTCTGCAAAGGGTCTGTTCTGAAACAGTCACCAGAACTTGACCACTCCCTGGATTCTGTAATTCCCCCTAAACAGTGTCTATACGCTGGAAAGTTTTTACCCTCTGAACGATCTTTTCCAAACCTAATCCTTTCTTGGTCAAACCCCTTCTGTCACTAAAATGGAAAATGAAGAAAAAAAAAGGGGGTGTCTAGAGCCACAAGGAGATGAAACCCCGTAAAATTAAGGATGCTGAGGCCTGCAGGATTCGCTTCATAGTCGTACGATCTAAACCTGCAGCCCGGACGGATGCAGAACAAGTTCTGCGACAGTTCTGAGCTGCAACTTACGTGAAACACAAGCTGGAGACTTTACTAAATAAGAATACTCAGCGTGGCCAGGGCCGGCGCTCAGCATTTTTCCAGCAAGGATCTTGTTTCCCACCTGGCTGTGTGAGAAACTCCCCCAGATCACTTTACTCCTCCAGATGAGATATGTGTTGGGAGGCACGTCTTTCACGCCCAGGTGTCATATTTGCAGAAATACTTCGACAGCTGTCCAGGGTCATTGTTATTTCCTGAGGCAGAGTTGCTGCCTTGGTGAGCTTCGGGGGTGAGTTTTGCCAGGCTGTCTGTCTGGATGGTGTGGGATGTGTATCCCACCTCGGCTGCACTGTGCTCACGGAACATTTTGCAAAATTGATACGATACAAACCTCACGTCGTTCCTCTGTTGGCTGTCCTAGAATCTGAGTGTGCTGATAGCAAGAACTGAACATCCTGGGAACCCATCCCCCTGTCCCCTTGCTCCTGTGGCTTCAGGAAGGAGAGTATGACCCGTTACCCGAGTAATCCAAGATGGTCTGTTTGGCAGGAAGTAGCCAAGGCGGTAAAGTACATAACTGGTTTTGGTTTTTTGAAAGCCAGCTAGTGGTAAACAACGGAATAGAAAATTCAAAACCATGAATAACTCTAAGGAAGACGTGAGAAATACGATTACAGAAGAGTACAGTGTGTTTGTTTACTTATTTACTGTTTCTTCACTGGTGTCCCTCAGACTTCAAGCACAGTTTCTTATCTTGGAAAGGAAGAGATTGATTTGCTTTTTACAAGATCGTTATGCAAAATAATTATCATACGTATACTTACATTGATGCTGACTAGCCAGCCCGTCTCTTGCATGTCAATCTCTTGGAAGATCCCTGGACAAATAGTGACCTTGTGGACCACGGACATAGCCCTCTAGTGAATGGGGCCTGTGCTTGTCCTTCCACTGGAATAGATTTTAAAGAGATATCGGAGGGTTCTAGAAATTCCGTGAGGCACAAGGTGGGGGGCTGTATCAATGGGTTGTTTATCTTGCCACGTGTTCACTGGGCTCGCCGCCCTGGTTCAGCCTCTTTAACAGCCAGGAGAACTTTGCTCGTGACTGGCCTGCCCCGGATTGATCGGGGCAGCAGAAGCCTGGGAGGCCCCTGGGCCTGTCTGCTGGGCCCCAGGACCCCGTGGACCGAGGGATCCAGTGCCAGGAGCATCTTCCCAGCCACCCTAGTCCTACTCAGAGCCTGGTTCCTCCCAAACACCTCCATGGGTGGGACCAAAGAACTCTGTCATTTGAAGGGAGAGCTTGTTATTTTTTCGATTTGTGACTTTTCTTGAAATCCAGAGAGATATAGTCTCCCCCCTCCATGTATGTGTGTGTGTGTGTGTGTGTGTGTGTGTGTGTGTATGTATATATATATAAAGCAGCTTCTCCAGCTGCCTCTGCCTTTTGCCCCAGCAGATGTGTCCTTTTGTGACAGGAAACTCTCCGTCAGCTTTGGATACAGTATCTTACATGAAGCACCGTGAACCTGAAGGTCTTCATGGATGACTCTGTGTGTGTGTGTGTGTGTGTGTGTGTGTGTGTGTCCTTGTCTGTGTGTGTTATGCACACCGCCACACAGACACACGCACACACACAACTTTTAAGTCTGTCATGAGGCTGCCAGTTAAAAACTAAATATGAAATTTCTAGCCATGGATGTTTGCAGAGTCTACTCAGCAAAAATACTTTTCCTGTTCATTAGATACAGGCTAATTCTTTGCGCCCAACTTCTTATACAGAGGAATATATAATACTGGGAATTGATCTCATCTGACTGATGGCCCAGGAATAGAAATGATGAGTCTGAGATTGAAGGATGGGTTTAGTGCAGGTGGTGATGAGACCAGGGCGTGAGTCAAATCCGTGCCCAGCCCTGGCTCCAGGATTGGATCAGGATCTGACCTGCCTCCGGTGGACAGGAAACTCCCAGGCCAGTGGCAGTGTACCCTCAGATGCTACGTCTGCCTGCAGAAGTGAACGTCACCACCTCCATGCGCTGGCCGGCACGTGTCAGAGAACTCAGCCCATTGGCAGAAACCAGCCCAGCAGGGACAGGGAGGCCCCTGGCCCCTCACTCACTTGCTTAAGAGATGGGAAGCCACATGTTTAATTCAGGGAATCTCAGTTCCTGAGCTGGGATCTCATTGGCACAGCTGAGACTTGAAGTCAGGAGTCTAAAAAGACTAGTGAGGAGAAATAGAATGGAAGGTTCCCCGGTCTCCATTACAATCTTAGTAGCATCTGAAGATTGGCTTTTGGACTTGAGTTCTAGACAGGTAGCACACGGAGCGGGCCTAGTGGTGCGTGAGCAGGTCCCGTGAGATGCTTGTAGCGGGGCCAGGGTCGGGGAAGCAGGCAGGAGAGCTGGAGGACCAACCCTTGTCTTGGCTAAAGCTGGTTGCCCCCCTGCACACATTGATATGGAGCGGGGGACAGAGGGCCCAATCTGCTGATTTTTTCAAGATAAACCAGACAAGAGAATTTGTATGTGCAAACTCTGTTTCCATATATTAGCTCAATATTTAAAAACACCAGATGAACACAACAAAACAGGCCTGCTGGCCATGACGGCCTGTGGCCTGCCAGTTTGCTACCTCTGGTCCAGACTTTTTTTTTTTTGCGGTACGCGGGCCTCTCACTGTTGTGGCCTCTCCCGTTGCGGAGCACAGGCTCCGGACGCGCAGGCGCAGCGGCCATGGCTCACGGGCCCAGCCGCTCCGCGGCATGTGGGATCCTCCCAGACCGGGGCACAAACCCGTGTCCCCTGCATCGGCAGGCGGACTCCCAACCACTGCGCCACCAGGGAAGCCCTCTGGTCCAGACATTTTCATGTTATTTGAAATTTTGCTTCTCGGATTTATACCTGGTTATACTGAAGGCAGCAGAGTCTGTTGTTTGGGACACTTACGCACTCAGGGTCACGTGGAATTTGTTACGTAGTCCACTTAATAATAATCAAAATAAGTGCCATTCTCAGAGTGGGATCATGTCACGAAAAGAGAAATAAGTAAATACAAACGGTGACACACTCTTACCGTTGATGAAAATGCGAAGGCTGTTACGGAATATCTCAGTGAGAGGCTTTCACGTTTTACACCTTGAATAAGGATCCCAGGTGTGGAAACAGTGCTGGGATGGCTGTTAGGAGGCCGGCGGGTCCTTCTCACATTGCTTCTGATGTTCAGTTGAATCACACAGCAGCTTCATCATCTGTGAAAGGTAAATTCTGTGGGTAAATCAAATGTCACCCTGATAGTTATTCGTACCCTAAGTGAAAGTGTCACTTACCCTTGAGAAAACTTCCCTGTTTTGTCAATTTAAATAAGAATATCTGTCACTTACATGTGGAATCTAAAATACGACACAAACGAACATAACTGTGAAAACAGAAACAGACTCACAGACATAGAGGACAGACTTGTGGTTGCTGAGGGAGAGGGGAGGGGGGTGGGGGAGGGATGGAGTGGGAGTTTGGGGTTAGCAGATGCAAACTATTATATATGGGATGGGTAAACAACAAGATCCCTATAGCACAGGGAACTATATTCAATATCCTGTGATAAACCGTAAAGGAAAAGCATACGAAAAAGAATGTGTATATGTACAACTGAATCACTTTGCTATACAGCAGTAATTAACACAACATTGTAAATCAACTATACAGCAATAAAATTAAAAAAAAAAAGAATATCTGGTCTTAGAGTCTCAGTAGATTCTCAGGTCCCACGTAAGCACTTTCCTTTAAAATAGTTCGATGAATAAAATAAGTGAATTTAACAGTTTTTAAATATAATTAAAACAATATTGTAACTCTTCTTGTGCCCCTGTTCACTGACCATTATTTTGAATAAACCCATGGAAATATTGATATAATAAACATATGTGCAGCAGTAGATTGTTATATCATGTTAATATGTTATAATTTCCTCACCCATTTCCCTTTTTCTGATGTCTTACTGTCATCATTTTTGTAAAAATTACTTTTTTTACCCTTTGAATTGCAGAAAAATTCTTTTTTGCTTCTTATTTTTGAACAGCTCAGACTTTGCACATTTTATATCACTGCTCCTAGAGTTGCCTTTCGAAGGCCCAGTTCAGAGGCTGGGGATCAGCTGACCAGTTAATATTTGGGGTGATATGCATGGCGACAGTGCCTATCAGCAGACATCAATTTTAGCAACATCATCTCTTCATGCTTATTTGTTTAGCAGTGCTTATGCAGTTCTGTCAATATTTCATTTTACTTTGCCATAATTATTTAATAAAAATGAGTAGGAAAGTGAAAAATGAAAGTGAAGATTTTTTTCCATGGCAGTAAAATATATATAACGTAAAACTGACCATTTTAAGTGTACAGTTCGGCAATATTAAGTACATTCACAGTGTTGTGCAACCATCACCACTATCAATTTCCAGAACTTTTGCATCTGCTCAAGCAGAAACTCTGCCCATTAAACAGTAAGTCCCCACACCCCTCCTGCCAATCCCAGGTAACCTCTACTCTACTTTCTATCTCCGTGAATTTGACTGCTTTAGGTATTTGATAGAAGTAGAATCATGCAATATTTGTTCTTTTGTGTTTGGTTAAAGTGAATATTTTACTTTTATAGTGTAGTTCTTACAACCTCATCAAAATCGAGACAAAGGTGCAAATTGCGAGCAGTGAGAAAAGCATAAACCTTTAGTGTAATCAGATATAAACCAGCTGGCTATGCATTCCATTGGGAAACAAAAGAACAAACTTAAAGATTAAAGAAGACAGCCAGAAAAGTTGGAAGTAGGAAAGCGAGGGACTATGATAAAAGGTGAGGCACACAGTTTTTAGCTTTTAGGAATCGGAACCTCCACAGAGAACACATGCAGCTCATACCTTTTCCCTGTGTGTCTCTCCGTAGATGTGGAGTGAAATCCCCGGAAAAGAGCCAGGTCAAAGGCAGGGTCAAGTGCTCTAGTGCAAGAAACCTCTTCTCAAGACTGGCACAGTGTCACTGAGGGCAGAGAGCCCCGTGAGCCAACACTGTCCTCTCAAAACACTTTGTCAATGTCTTGATGGAAAAGTGTACCTGTTTCTTCATATCCTTGACCATGTCGGATGTTACTACCTCCCACTAGTTCGGGGGTAAATCCAGGCTGTGGATGACAAGGCCAGGACTGGTCATTCTCACCCTCTCTGTTGGATTTCTGGCAGCACCTCCTATGGACCACAGTCATGTCCACTCCAGAGAGTTTTGCATGTGCCGTGGGAGACCCTTCCCACCCCTCTTGGCTTGGACAATTCCTGTTCCTCTTCATTTCTCAGGTGAAACTTTGTTTCTTTAAGGCGCCCCTCCCCCATGGGACAGACAAGATAAGGGGCCCCAGGGACTTTCCCAAAGTGACCTCATTAACATAACAAAAGACACTTAGGAAATACCAAGGGTTTTAGGAACTCTGTGCCAGGAACTGAGGGTCAAAGACCAAAAACGTATTTCTTATTTTAAAATACAGTGTTTGTGGGGCTTCCCTGGTGGCGCAGTGGTTGAGAGTCCGCCTGCCGATGCAGGGGATATGGGTTCGTGCCCCGGTCCGGGAAGATCCCACATGCCGCGGAGCGGCTGGGCCCGTGAGCCGTGGCCGCTGAGCCTGCGCGTCCAGAGCCTGTGTTCCACAACGGGAGAGGCCACAACAGTGAGAGGCCTGCGTACCACAAAAAATAATAATAATAATAAAAATAAATAAATAAAATACAGTGTTTGCAATACTCATAAAGGGTATTGGTCTCTGGCTTTCCTTTTTGTCCTGTCTTTGGTTTTGATATCAGGGTAATACTAGCTTCATAAGATGAATTGGGAAATCTTTCCTCCTCTGTTTATTGGAAGAGATCGTATAGAATTGGTGTTGTTTTGTAGAATTCACTAGTGAAACCATCTGAGCCAGGAGATTTTTTTCTTTTGATAGTTTTAAGTTACAAATTCAATTTATTTTACAGGGCTGTTCAACTGACCTCCTTCATTTTGGGTGAGTTGTGGTTGTTTGTGTTTTTTAGGGAATTGGTCCATTTCATCTAAGGTGTCATATGCGTGTGTAGAGTTGTCCATAGTATTCCTTTGCCATCCTTTTGATGTCCGCCCGCTCTGTAGTGGTACCCTTTTAAATTCCCAATGTTGTCAAGTTTTGTCTTCTCTTATCTTGGTAGTCTTTCTGGAGGTTTGTCGATTTCATCACCCTTTGAGAAGATCCAGCTTTTTATGCCACTGATTTCTTTTTTTTCTATTTTTCTGTTTTTGATTTCACTGATATCCGCTCTTATCTTTAGTTTCCTTCTTTCGGATTCTTTTGGGTTTGTTTTGCTCTTCTTTTTTCTAGGTTCCTGAAGTGGAAGATTAGATTATTGACTTGAGACTTTTCCTCTTGTCTAATGAATGCATTAGTGCTATCCATTTCTCTCTCAGTGCTATTTTAGCTGTGTCCCACCTTTTGCTATGTTGCAGTTTCATTTTCATTCGGTTCAATTTTTTGATTTCCCTTGAGACTTCCTCTTTGACCCATGGATTTTTTTGAATAGTATGATTGAGATGTAATTTACATAGCATGTATTTCACCCATTTAAAATGTACAACCTGATGGTCTTCAGTATATTCACAGACGTGCAACCATCACTACAATCAAATTTAGAATATTTTCACCACTGCCAAAAGAAATTCCATATATTTTAGCTCTGCCTGGGCCATTTCCCCATCCTGCCCCAGCCCTGGGAAGTCCCTAACCTACCTTGTCTCTGTAGATTTGCCTATTCTGGACATGTCCTATAAATGGAATCATACAGTATGTGGCTCTTTTGTGACTCTGTCTCTCACTTAGCACATTTTCAGGGTGCGTCCTTAAGGTAGCATGTGACAGTATGCCGTCCTTTTTATGGCCAAATCAGCTTCCATTGTACAGTTTTACCACATTCTGTTTATCCATTTGTCAGTTGATGGGCGTTTGGGTTGTTTTCGCCTTTTGGCTATTAGGAATAATGCTGCTATGGATGTCTGTGTACAGGTTTTTATGTGGCCAGGTTTTCATTTCTTCGGGATATATACCTAATAGTGAATTTCCTAGGTCAAGTGATAAGTCTTTAACTTTTTGAGGAGCTGCCAGACTGTTTTCCAAAATGGCTGCATGCTTCATATTCTCACCAGCACATGAGGTTCTGATTTCTCCACATCCACAAAAACATTTGTTATTATCTGTCTTTTTGATTACAGCCATCCTAGTGGGTGTGAAGACCCATAGATTATCTAGAAGTTGAGAGATTTTCCTGTTTTCTGTATGTGAACTGATTTCCAGTTTGACTCCGTTGAGATCAGAGAATGTACTCTGTATGATTTCAGTTCTTTGAACTTTGTTGAGATTTGTTTTTATGGCCGAGGAAATGTTCTATCTTGGTATATAATCTGTGGATTCTTGGAAAGAATGTGTATTCTGCTGTTGTTGGTTGGAGTCTTCTATAGAATTAGATCCTGTTCGTTGATGATCTACTTATTTATTTTACCAATTATTGAGAGAGGAGGTGTTGAAGTTTTTAACTGTAATTATGTATTTGCCTATTTCTCCTTTCAATTCTATCAGTTTTTTTCATATATTTTATAGTTCTGTTATTTGGTGCATACACATTTGGGCTTGCCGTATTTTCTTGGTTATTGCTTCTTTCAATTCTATCAGTTTTTTTTTTCATATGTTTTATAGTTCTGTTATTTGGTGCATACACATTTGGGCTTGCCGTATTTTCTTGGTGGATTTGCCCTTTTATAATTATTTAAGGTCCCTCCCTGTCTCTGGTAATTTTCTTTGCTCTGAAGCTTACTTTATTGGATATTAATATAGCCAATCACACTTTCTTTTGATTAATATTTTAATGATGTAACTTTTTCCATTCTTTAATTTTCAACCTGCCTATATCATTGTATAGAGGTGACTTTTTTTTAGACAACATATAGTTGGGTCATGCTTTGTAATCCATTCTACTAACAGCTGCCTTTTAATTGATGCATTTAGACACTTTACATTTTTTGTAACTATTGGTGTGTTTGCGGTGTTTGGGTTTAAATCTGCCACTTTTTCTTTTGTTTTCTGTTTTCTCCCTGTTTTTCATTTCTCTGTTTTCTTTGCCTGTGGGTTACTTGAACACTTTTCAGAACTCCATTTTCATTTATCAGTAGTGTTTTTGAGGGTATCTCTTTGTATAGCAGTTTTTAGTGTTTCCTCCAAGTATTACATCATCAGTATGTGTATATGTATGTGTGTGTGTGTGTGTATATATATATATATATATATATACCCTCATGTGCTAGTTACATATATATATATGTAACTAATGGCAGTTTACTCATGTGGTCATTTACCAGTGTGAGTGAAGTAAAGAAACCCTTCCTCCCTTTATGTTTTTTTACCTTCTCCCACTTATAATATGGTCGTCTTAAAAACATTTTCTCTATGTACGTTGAGAACCACATCAAACAGCGTTGTAATTTTGGCTTCAGTGGCCAAGCTTAATTTAGAAAATTCAAGGGAAGAAAGAAAATGTATTGAATTTCTTGTATTTTTACTTTTTTTCTTAATTCCTCCTGTTCCAAGATTCCATTGCTTTCCATACTGAGAATTTCCTTTAGCCATTATTTTGGGGCAGGTCTGCTGGCAACAAATTTTCTTAGTTCTCCTTCAAATGAGAATGTTTTGATTTCTTCTTCATTACTGAAGGCTGTTTTTGCTGGGTATAGAATTCTGGGTTGGCAGTTCTTTTTTTTCCTGCATGTGAACAATGTTGTGCCACTTCCTTATAGCCCCCATGATTTTCGAAGAGAAATCTGCTAAAATTCTATTTTCTCGTCTATAGATAAGGTGTCCTTTCTCTATCTGCTATGAAGATTTTTTTCTTTTTCTGTATTTTCAAAAGTTTGAGTATAGCTCGTCTTGATGTGGATTTCTTTGCGCTTATCCTTTTTGGGGCTCATTCATATTCTTCATTCTGTAGGTTTATATTTTTTGCAAAATTTTGGAAGTTTTTAGCCATTATTTCTTGAGTACTTTTCCAGCCCCACCCTCTTTCTTTTCTCTTTCTGGGACTCTGATGACATGAATGTTAGATCTTTCACTATAATTTTACAGGTCCCTCACGTTCTAAGCCTGTTTTGTCTCTGTCATTCAGATTGGTTAATTTCTACCATTCTGTCTTCTAATTTAGTAATTCTTTCCTGTTTACTAATTCATACTTCCAGTTTACTAATATTCTGCTGTTGAGCCAATACAATTGAATTTTTTAAAAAATAAATTTATTTATTTATTTTTGGCTGTGTTGGATCTTCATTGCTGTGCACAGGCTTTCTCTAGTTGCAGTGAGCAGGGGCTACTCTTCATTGTGGTGCATGGGCTTCTCATTGTGGTGGCTTCTCTTGTCACAGAGCACGGGCTCTAGGCGCACGGGCTTCAGTAGTTGTGATGTGTGGGCTCAGTAGTTGTGACTTGCAGGCTCTAGAGAACCAGCTCAGTAGTTGTGGTGCACGGGCTTAGTTGCTCCACGGCACGTGGGATCTTTCCGGACCAGGGCTCGAACCCGTGTCCCCTGCATTGGCCAGTGGATTCTTAACCACCGCGCCACCAGGGAAGTCCTACAATTGAATTTTTAATTTCAGTTGTTGTATTCTTCAGTCCTAAAACTTCCATAGAGTTCTTCTTTGTAGCTTCTGTTTCTTTACTCAGGTTTTAAATTTCTTTGCTCAGGCTTCCTATTTTTTTATTTGTTTCAAGTATGCTGGTAACTGCTCATGAAACATTTTTATCATGGCAGTGTTAAATTTTCTGTTAGATAAATCTAACACCTCTGTCATCATGATGGTGATATCTATTGTGTTTTTATCATTCAGTTTGACATCTTGGTTCCTGGTAGGATGAGTGGTTTTCTATTGGAACATGGACATTTGGGGTATTATGTTATGAGACCATGGGTCTTATTTATACCTTCTGTTTTAGGTGACTTCTTATGATACCACTCTCGGGGGAGGTGGGGAGGAGCTGCCATATCATTACTTACAGTGGGATAGATTTTCAAGTTCTCCACTTTGTCTCCGTTGCCCACCGAGGGTCTGCTCATTACTGCTATATGACGATGGCCGTCCCTGGTCCTTACTAGGTCTGCACTGACACCTTGGCTGAGATGGGGTAGGAGTGCCTCCTTGCTGCTCTCCTGGTGGTCTCCACTGACAGCCAGGGGAGTGGTGTCCTCATTACCATCCGGTGGAAGAGGATGTCCTGACTTGCCACCAGGCCACCTCTGGTCTACCTCAGTGAGGAGGATGTGGGGTACCTCATCAATGCAAATTCCAGGTCCCCCACGTAGTGTTCACAGGCACTGTGGGGGAGGGGGTGCTCATTTCTACCCGGTGGTGGAAAAAGTCCCACTGCCCTACTTTTTCCTTTCTGACACACCCTAGTAGGGAGGCTGGGGTGTTCCTTACAGTCTAGGAAGGGCGGAATCTAGAATCTCTGCTCGGTCTTTGCTCTATGGGTTTGGCTGCAATAGAGCAGTTATTATTGAGAAGTATTACGTGTTGTGAGGCTGCCTCTTTCCTGGTCCGTTGTCTGGATGGAGTGGGCTTTGTTGGGGCTCTTGTTCTCAGCACCCATGGGCATTTCCAGGTCGCTGGCTTCTTCAACTCCAAGTCTGGGATATTGGAGGCAAAAAGGAAGCACAGGGAACGCCCTGCCGTATTGTTCTTCAGATCTCGAGGTCCCTAGCCGTCCTCCTTCGTCTCTCCATCTTTCAGAGTCTCCTTGTGCTTGTTTTGTACATGATACCTAGGCTTTTTAAGTGTCCTAAGTGGGAGGAATAGAGAAGAATACATACTCCATCTTCCCAGAAGCAACAGTTGGATTTTTGTTTTTTTAATCTTCATTTTCTTACTTTTTTTTTTTTGCAGACTTTACAAAGATGAATTCAGGCATACCTGGCTTTTATCTTAAAATTCTTTACTTTTTGGCCACTGATTATAATATATCACTTCTTTGTAAGTGAGATGATTGCAGCATAGGATTTTTCTTGTTTTCATAGATTTTTAAAATGTTAAACTCTTTGATGTATATGGAATTTTCTACAGTTGTAGAAGCAAAAAAGAAACGTGTGTGTACGGGTGTGTGTATTTATGTGTGTGTGTGATTTCTCTTTATTTATGACCTCTGATACCTCTGATTAAATTATGCTTTCTTTCCCCATTGTTGTACCACTGTTTGACATTATTTGGACTTGCTGTTTCACCCCGTTGTCCATTATGGGCTTAATAAGAACACAGGGCAGTATTTTTGACAGTGGTGTGTTATTCAATTAAAATAACATTGAGTATTGTTTTTTATTGTTTTTAATGAAAGTAGTATATGTATGGTATTAAAAAAATTTTTAAGTTATCCTAAAGAGCTTATAACAAATAACAGTTCCCCCAGTTCCTTAAGCCTAGACCTGCTTTTCAGAGGTAAGTGCTTTTAATTTCCTGACGAGTTTTTTGTTGCTGTATCAGTTTTAGCCAATATCTCTCAGTTCCCATTTTCAAAAATAAGTATATTAAGAACTTTCTCTCTTCCATCCAGTTTTGACCAGATATACCTTTATTTTTATATTTTCAAGGTTGGTAAGATTTACATTCTGGCCTGTAACTATAGTTAACGTCTTTCCTCTCTAAGCTGATACTGAAAGTTGAAAACTAATAAAGAGCATTTACAACGTTTTTTTAAAAAAAGAAGTAGCAGCTCATCGCTCATCTATGATGTTCTATAGAAATCGTCTGCCATTTCTTCTAGCTAGATCTTGCTGTCAACTTGTTAAGCTCCCTTGGGTGTCTTCCAAGGAGATTCTGATTGGCATTTACAATCTCAATTTTTCTCCCCTGAAATCTCCTCTCTCCCTGTTCTCATCTCAGTAAATAACCCCACTCTGTACCCAGATGTTTGAGCCGAAAGCCTTGGATTCACCTTTGATGCAGCTGTCTCACCGAAAGAAAACACACTCCCTGTTTTTCTCTCTTCACTCACAGAAGGCTTCTGGGCACCAAAATGTGCGTGGGTTTTCCACACCACGTAGTTCTCCATCCTTTGTGGACTGTAGCTGGGTGTCCTGCAGTTCAGTTCAGTTCTGATATTATCACCCTGGACTTGGCATCAGATCCCACTCATCCCGGGCTCAGTCTCACAACACCGCCCCCATTGCTGCTGCCATCTGTGAGACCCAGGTGGTCACCTGTGCTTCTTACTGGCTGACTATAAACTGGGGTTCTCATGATGCCTTCCATGGGCTCAATAATTTGCTAGCACAGCTCACAGAACGCAGGGAAACAGTTATGTTGACTGGGTTATTGTATAAGAAAGGATACGGATGAACAGCCAGATAGAGAGATACATGGAGTAAGGTCTGGAAGGGTCTTGAGTTCAGGAGCTTCTGTCCCTGTGCAGTTGGCATGTACCACCTTCCCAGTGGGTAGATTTGTTCATCAACCCAGGAGCTCTCTGAACCCCATAGTTGAGGGGCTTTTATTGAGGCTCCATCACATGGGCCAGATCAATTAGTAAGGCCACCGCCAGTGGTGGGGGAGGGGTGGAGCTGAACATTCCAGGCTTCTACTCGTAGTTGGTCTTTCTGGTAACGTATCCAGAATCCTACCAAGATTACAGCAAAAGATGCTCCTATCACCCAGAAAATTCCAAGGAAGTTAAGAACTCTGTGTTGAGACTTGAAGGCAAAGACCAAATAGTAGAACAAAAGAGGCTCTTAGCACCTTTATCACTTAGGGAGTTAGCAAGGTTTTAGGAGCTCTGTCCAGGAGCTGGGGATGAAGAACAAAATAGCTTTTGTTTTTTTATTATATCACAGTATCACACTCACATCCCTCATCCAGGCCAGCAACACATTCTGTTGGAGCAACTCTCAAAATATATCCAGCATCCAACCTCTCCTCACTCTCCCCACCACGTTCATGAAAGCCACCATCATCTCTTTCCCATGTTGCTGGAAGATTCTTGACTAGTCTTCCTGCTTCTCTTCTTCCACAGCAGCCAGAATGACCCTGTAAAACCGTGAATCTGATCATGACACTCCTCTGCTCAGAAACCTTTGGTGGCCCCCTGTTGGTCTCAGAGAATGTCCAGAGTCTTTCCCGTGGTGACAGGCTTGGCACGCTCTAGCATTTTGCTGCCTCTCTTTCATCATTTCCTACCATGTTCTCCTTACTTCCCGTGCTCCAGCCGCAGTAGCCACCTCGCTCAGGGTGCTCCCAACTCAGGGCCCTTGTTCCTCTCTGTTTTAGAAAGTTCCTCCACCATGTCCCACACCCTCACTTCATGTAGGGTTTTGTTCAGATGTCATCCATCAAAGAGGCTTTCCCTGCCCACACTGATGTCAGATTCTACCCCGTCCTGTCCTCCTGGATACTCTCACCCTTCTCTGCCTTTCTTTGTAGTGTTCATCAGCACCTGTCAACTGTGTATTTATTGTTTGATTTATATATTTTATTGCCCATCACTGAAGCCTTCCAGTGCAAAAAACTTCCTTTTATTCACCACTACATCCCTAGTGCTTTGATATGGTACCCAGCGCATAGTGGGGTCTCCATAAATGTCTATTGTATTAAAAAAAAGATTGAATGAGTTGGATACTTTTTATTGCTTGCTTTTTCCCTGTCATATGTAATGCTGCAATGTAGTTTTTTCTTTTGTTATATGTAACTGGTATTTTCTGTTTTTCATTGCTAGATAGTAGGATTCTGTCATTAACCCCTCCTTGTGCTGAGTGGCTCTCCTTACAGACAGGACTTTATGAGATCATGTATAGATCCCTTTGGAGTTTGGGCTGTTCTTACACTTTTCAGTCGCGTGTTTGCATCAACTTTTTATTTATTTCTACCGATGGTTAATCACATACATCTGGTTTAAAACTCTAACTGGACGGCCTTGACCCTCTCATTTCCAAAGTCTGGTCTCTGGTTTCTTGGGAAGAGCTTGTCTGCTCCATGTGTGGAAGACAAGGATGGTTTGAGACACCCTCACTGGCTCACCCTTCCCCTTGCCCACAGAACAAAGGCGGGTTTTGAAGGATCAGCTCTCCAGGCCTTCTACAGTGTGGCTGCTGCCTGTCTGATGGCCCTTCTCCATTGACTTGCCCTATACGCTTCATGTTCAGGCCAGCCCTGCCACCCTGTGCTTAGGATGCCCAGCCTTTCCTGCTGTCTTCCTTGTGCTTCATCCCCTCCGAATGGAAATATCCACATCCAGCTATCTCAATGCCACCTGCTCCAGTTCCTTCTTGAATTTCCTCATCTGAATTAATTTCCCTCCTCTCCTTACTTCCCTGGTACTTATTGTACCTCTTCTTTTACAGCATGTACCACTTTCTATCTTGTACTATAATTACTTACAGTCTTATCTTATGTGCCAATATAAGCTCACTGAAGACATGGCCCATTTGTGATCCATCTCCGGGCCCCTCAGAGTCTTATACAGGGAAGGTACTCAACAAATACCCTCTTAAGGGTTTAACTCTGCTTGTTCCTTCTCAGGTTCTTCATGGAAAGACTAAACACGTATTGGTTTTCTCTTTTTTGTAAGTGGTCAAGTCATTTGGAAAAATTAAATACCATCTAAGTTCTGCTTTGGGATAATCCCAACAAAATTTTAATGTTTCCTTTATAATTTCATATTTTTCAATTAATCTATTATTATAAGTCCTTTGCAGATCTAATAAGTGGAGCATTTTTAAGACCTCTATCTTCACAGTTGTGCTACTTTTTGATGGAGAGAAATTAGACGTACGTTTCAATCCCAGCATGTGACTAAGTGTTGTGAGAAATCCATATTCACAGGTTAATGTTACTGACATAGAGCAGTTAATTCTGCTCTATTTACTGACTTCTATTCTTTTTATGTATTTATTTGCTTAGCTTTTTATTAGTTGCTTGTATTATTTATTTACTCAATTTGATTCTACTTATTTTTAGAGTTAAATTTTCTTACTTGGTCTTTGTTGACTAGAGTTATCATGCAGTGATAGCAGTTTGTTTTTATGTATCTGATCAGAGTGGTATTTCTTACTATTTTCCCTCTGCTTCTGTCTATTGCATGTTGCAATTCAATTTTTTTTTTTTTTTTTGCAGTACATGGGCCTCTCACTGTTGTGGCCTCTGTATATTTGATTGCTATGTGAATTGGGATACATAAAGTCAGCATTTTTAGACTTGAACACACTTGTTTATTTCTCTTAAAAACAAGTTTAATGTATTCCATAAATATTTACCTTTTGTTCTCCAACCAAATAGGCATAACTTTCTGAATATTCTTTAATTTAAATCCACCGTTTCCCAGAGTTGCTTCAAGAAGCACCAGCCAGGGAAGCTAGTTCTGGGTCTCGCAGCCACAATGGCTGCCCTTACTGACCTTGTTCCCGAGGGTACTTGTCCCCTACTTAACACGGGCTTGGCAAACATTTGTGGATCTAATAAATATCATTATTTTTTTAGGCTCTCTTAAAACATGGAGCATGAGTTAGAACATGTGTGTCTGTATTCACCTCCAGTGAGGAGTTTCTTAACTGAAGGTGTTTCTCTCTTCTTGCCTCTGCAGGTTTCCACTGTCCCTTGCTGTTGTGCTGCTGGTTAATTAGAACTGTATTTTTCGGGAAACATTTTGTATTTTGTTGTTGTTGTTGGTGGTGGTGGAGGGGTGGTTTTCTCTGATGCAGATTTTTACATTGTTGCTCTTTTATAGATCCTACTGTCTGGAAGCTTCCTGTGTTATTGTTCACTTTGCTTTCTTTCCAGAATTTAACAAATGGATTATTTTATGTGTAATGAGAAAATATAGTGAATTAATTGCATTGCACTCAGTTATACCTAGATCTTTAGTTTTTAAGTTCAGTTCATTCGAACACTTATATGCAAAGAGAAATGAAGATAGAGTCACTCGACTATGTATTTGGTATGAGATCCTAATTCTGTTCCCTTTCCCACGAAGTGAATTTCTGTTGCAATTAAAATAAAATAAATTTTAAAGCATCCATCCTCACAGACTTTTATGTTCCAGAAATAAAAAGTGAATGACACAAGTACAATGCCCCAGACAGTCTAAATAGAAGTTAGCAGGAAATACAAGGTCCAAACTGAACCAGGGTAAGTAAACCACAGCCCAGGGGCCAGAGAGGGCCCCCAGCAGGGTTCTATATGGTCTGTGGGTCAAGAATGGCTTTGACATTTTTAAATGGTTAAACAAGAATGATATTTGGTGACATATAAAATTGTACTCTAGTTTCAATGCCCATAAATAAACTTTGATCGGAATACACCCACACCATTGCATTTAGATATTAACTCTGGCTACTTTGGTACTATAATAGCGAAGTATGGCCTGCAAGCTGAAAGCATTTACTATCAGGCCCTTTACAGAAAAGTTAACTGACCCCTGGACTAAATAGTAGATTGTACCTTCAGTAGCTCATGTTCAGCCTTGTAAAAATCATCAAAAAGTTTTCTCCCGATAACTGATGTATTTGTCAATACTCTTAGGTAGGATAATGACCCTGGTCTATTCAAGTTCATTTTCTCTTCAAGAAATACTTGGTTGTGGCCAGGGGGGCCATAAATATATGCACACGTGTACATGCTGATTTATTTGTTTTATTCTGTGAACAGTGAAATTTAAGAAGCCTTTGTTTTGTTTGGTTTTGCCTAACTGCTTTGCTGGGAGGTTTGACTCCTGCGGTTGGTGCAAGAATAGACACTTCCGCAAGGAACCGTTTCTGCCAGGAGGGAGGGTTATAAAATTCAGCATCTCTGATTATGTTCCCCAGAAAGCACCGGACTCAGATCTCTTGTGACTACGCTTCATCTCATCCCTTCCTGCCTGTGGAACAACTGGGCAGATTCAGTAACTGCTGTCCTATTTCAAGCAAGGGTCACGCAGAGCGGTGCTGAATGGCCTAAGCATTCGGAAAAGAAAGGCGAACGGCCTTTTCTAAATATAAACACCTGTTTTCTTAAACAAGTGCGCTTGGCCTGTTGCCGTTCTTCTCTGATTTTGGCGACCACGGGATTTTCCCCTGCTCCCTTCCCTTCCTCCAGGCCTCCTTTAGCCCTCCATCCTGGTGGCCCTTCTGCCTGACTGCATCCTGGTTTCCCACTCACCTGGAATCCTGGTCAGGATCAGTCACGTGGCAAGCACGGCGGCCGTTGGTCCCTCCCCGTGATGCATTTAAGTAGGCAGGGTTTCTTCCTTTCTCCCACCTACCTGGTCTGCCACGCTCCGTTCTTAGGAGTAAGGATCTCCTTTCAACACAGTGAAGGACGGCACCCCCGTGTGAGAGCACAGGGTACCAAGGCTGGGTGGCAGAACAGGAAAGAAAAAGGCAGAAGAGGAAGCAGGAGCCCGCCACAGCAGGCTTTGTCCAGTTTCCAGTTGGTCTGCAGAGATCCTGTTCCTTGCTTCTGGGCATTTCTTGAGAACCGTTTTCTCTTGCTTTTTCAAGTAGAAGAGAGACAGAAAACAAAATGTCCGGGCATACGTGACATTGCAGGCCAGTGGTTAGTTACTGTTACCACTCTTTATGGGAAAGGTGTGTGTGTCCCCATTTCACAGCTGAGCACACCTGGCCTGGGCCTGGTGGGAACTCCTCCGAGGCCACACGCAGGGAGTCGGGGAGCTGGATTCCAAGCCAGGGGGCAGCTGTTATGGCCCAGGGCACACAGGGCGCCCTCAGATCGGCCCTTTGTGCTCTGCATTCCACCAAGGAACAGATTGCACTGGACCCCAGGGGGCCGGGGAGGCTGTACCAGGACATCCTTATCTTACAGGGTAAGTTGGTATAGAAGCAGGAGTCAGCGTGCGGAGGGGTTGCAAAGATGTGGTTTTCAGTGGACATATTTTTTTTTTTGCGGTACGCGGGCCTCTCACTGTTGTGGCCTCTCACTGTTGTAGCCTCTCCCGTTGCGGAGCACAGGCTCCGGGCGCGCAGGCTCAGCGGCCATGGCTCACGGGCCCAGCCGCTCCGCGGCATGTGGGATCTTCCCGGACGGGGGCACGAACCCACGTCCCCTGCATCGGCAGGCAGACTCTCAACCACTGCGCCACCAGGGAAGCCCTGTGGACATATTTTTTTTAACTTCTTTGTTTAACACAGAGAGGTCAACAGGTCAGAGGCTCAGGGGTCCGGCGTGGCTGCATCAGCTGAATGCGTTTATTCCCAATGATGATTGGAGTCTGCTGTAACACGAGTAAGAAAATAATCCAAGCTGGAGGGATGAGTTGAATACCCAATATAAAGATGTTCGCTTTATTACTTAGAAATTAATTCTTAAAGAAATTTAAAATTTCTTCAAATTATGGTTACATTTTGGGGGGCCACACATATTTCATGCTATGACTTCAGTATGGTTTGTAGGCTTCTAAGGGTTTACTTGTTAAACCTGCGGTGATTGTAAGTTTCTAAGGACTTACTCTGTCATTTTAATACCGTCTTCCTATAATTCAGATAATTTCCATTTGCTGCTTTAATTCTAAAAGGTATGAAATGCCTTTAGGATGGCCCACTGTTGCCTTGCCAATAAGGGCTGCCCTCACGTAAGCCCTGCCAAGTGACCTCCGTGTGTGAAGTTGCTTCCTGTGTTGCCCACATGCTGGTACCACCCGCATTTCCCTCCCGTTCCCCTGCTACGGGCCGTCCCCTAACATGGTGTCTGCATTAAAGCCACACTGGGCTCCACCATGAATTAGGAAAAGGTGTTTTCTTCCATTCCTTCACTTCTTAGGAGACTCTTCCTGCCTTCTCTATGTGATTAATGCAAGATGCTGCCTCATGCATGCCATTCTCAGCAGATTTCCTCTTCTCTGTTCCCTTAGTGATTGACTGGGGCTTTACCATATGAGGCCTTATACTAGAGTAAGTCGTAAACACATCTGTTCCTGCCTTGATTAGAAACTCTATGACATTGGAGATCATGACGTGTTTATATGCTTCACTTTTCGGTAGTTATCTGATGGACCTTTGATGTTGATTTGGTTGTCTCCGAAGGAGCAGACATCTGAAAATTAAACGTATTCAGCGTTCCAAATGAAGGAATCTGAAATTAGAAATGTTGATATTCAGCAAGTTACAAACTCTTCTCAATACCAGAGGAGACAGCGGTGATCCAAAACCTGGCCTGTGATCTGGCCACGTTGGCACGACCCCGTATCTTTTTAAGCCTCAGTTTCCACTTAAAAAAAGGGGTGAAAATGCCTCCTTGCCTTACTCCTTAGGGTTTTTATGAGGATGAAATGGTTTGTGACATCTGAAAATGTGTTGGGAATCACAAGATTGTTTCAAATGTAAAATTGCGTTGTCTTCTTTAAGAAAACAGGCATTTAGATGAAAGCTGTGCTGTTTAGGTATTGTGTTCCTATAGTATTCCACTTCTGATTTAAATTGGAATGTGTACCTGAATGTGCTTTGTGAATAGTTTTAAGGGGATCGTCTGACTTTTGCATCGTAATATCTAAAGCCCGTGTATAGCCAGTTACGTTGACCTTGGGAGATTTTGAAACAGGACCTATTGGTTCTGTCAGAGAGAACCAGTTTGCCTTTTCCATAATTCTCACGTAACCCAAATTTCATCTTTATTTATTTTTTCTTTCACAGGCTTCCATCTGTATCACAAATTACCCACCATAGTGCCTGAGAGCTGCCTTCTCATCATGGTTGGACTTCTGCTGGGTGGGATTATTTTCGGAGTGGATGAGAAATCCCCCCCGGCCATGAAGACGGATGTGTTTTTCCTGTACCTCCTCCCCCCCATCGTGCTGGACGCGGGCTATTTCATGCCCACCCGCCCGTTCTTTGAGAACATCGGCACCATCTTCTGGTACGCCGTGGTCGGGACGCTTTGGAATTCCATTGGCATCGGGGTGTCTCTGTTTGGGATCTGCCAGATCGAAGCCTTTGGCCTGAGTGACATCACTTTGCTCCAGAATCTGCTCTTTGGCAGCCTAATCTCGGCTGTGGACCCCGTGGCCGTGCTCGCTGTCTTCGAGAATATCCACGTCAACGAGCAGCTCTACATCCTGGTCTTTGGGGAGTCCCTGCTGAACGATGCCGTGACAGTGGTGAGTGACGGTTCACACGACATCACTCCGCCGGGCCGGGGCCGCCACCCACCGGCCGCCGAGGGGAGACCCTGTCTGCAGATCAGGCGGCTGAGCGGTCCCCAGCCCTGTGCTGGGAAGGGCCCCTCACTTGGTTCAAGGCTCTGTTCTCGCTGTCTTAAAATTCTCAGTCAATTTATTATTTGTTATTTATCTGTGATTCTGCAAAGGGCCCCTCACTTCATTTTGCCTGGATCCTGCCAGCTACGTGGCTGGTCCCTGCTTGTACGGCTTTGCTGCTGCCAGAGAAGCGTCACAGTGACTGTGACCTGTGTATCCCTGGGGGTTTCTCACTGTGACGGCTTCAACAGTGATGGTTTTTGATCCGAATTCAAAGGACTCAAGGTCCCAGCGTTCTTTGCGGGAAGTGCTGCCTCAGGATGTGGCGTGTATAGTACAGGTGAAAGGATCACGCCCACTGAGTGCTGTTCTCCCTCTGGGGAGGGTGTATTTTTTATTTCCAGATCGGAGGCAGATTTTTCGTCACACAACTCACTTCCTCTTCTTGCTCAGCCAGCAGACTCTGGGTCCTCACCATTTCCCCATAAATGGGTATTTATTCAGAAAATGCAAATTATTTTTAATTCTCACTAATTGCCGCATAATTAGAGTCAGAGGCTGTCATGAGCTTAACATTAGGAGGATTGCACTGCTTCCTGAGCTCAGGGGAGAAGCCTCTCCCCGCACCCACATGGCTGTCCAGACCTTCTCCACCAGCCAAGGACACTCAGGTGACCTTGGGCTGGTTAACCAGTCGGCGGGCACTGGTGATGCTGTTTTAGGTTAGCCGGGATTCTGTAGTAGTGATGGTGATAGGAATGGTAGCGAATGCATACCTTGTGCTCGGAGTTTCATAACAGCCTATGAAGTAGGTATTCTTCCCATTTTGCAAATAAGAAAATAGAAGGAAATGTGAAGTAAAGTGTATTTAAGTAACTTAAGTAATTTATATTATCCCCTCTGTTAGTTAGTTCCTATTATTAAAATGGTATTCCTGATTCGTTTAAAAGTTAACATAGATTTCAAGGAAAAAAAGCATCAATTCGCTTCAGTTTTAGTGTGTATGTGTTACTTAAAGAACGCCTGATGAGGGTCCTTCCTTCGAAGTCGGAGAGAGGATTCTTTTTGTAATTTGTCACTTTTTTTAATTTTCATTTTTGAAAAATTTATTTATTTGGCTGTGCCGTGTCTTAGTTGCGGCATGCAGGATCTTCGTTGCAGCCTGCGGGCTTCTCTCTGTTGTGGCTCGCAGGCTTCAGAGCGTGCGGGCTCAGTAGTTGTGGCGCGCGGGCTTAGTTGCCCCACAGCATGTGGGATCTTAATTCCCCCACCAGGGATCGAACGTACGTCCCCTGCACTGGAAGGTGGATTCTTAACCACTGGACCACCAGGGCAAGTCCCCGAGAAGGTTCTTTAAATGATGTCTTTTCCAGTATGTGTAATGTCCTGTGTGTAGGTCATGGGGCATCTCATCCTCATCCAAAGATAGATTACTGTGATCAGCTTCAGAAACAAGCTTAGAATATCCTTTTAATAATTCAGTTAAACGTTACAATAATGTGACACACAAAAAATGAGTTAACATAGAAACCAACATTATTCTCTGTTAGCCTGTATTCAGACCCCTGACCTGAATAAAATATCACCTTTAAGGATGTTCGTTAACTCCATGTGGATATTATTACATAAAAATAATTTACTGATAAGGAAATGCCATTTTTTAGTATAGCTAAGAGCTATTTTGAGACAGTGCAGTTACCTCACTCAAGTAACAAAATCCACTTCATTTATTCCATTATTCATTAACGGTACTTAGTCATTAACTCACCAGTATTAAATTTTAACTGGGAAACTGCCATAACAATGAAGATGTTTTATAAACTCATTCTCTTTTCCGGAGGCATGAAGTTTTCCATTGTGACTAATGTTTGATCTATACATTTTTACCTTGGTTCTAGGGAGACTGTGGGAATTTCAATGTGGGAATCTTGGGTCTATTTAGGGTATAGGAAACATTACAAAGAAATAATAGCACCCTGCTGCATTCCTCCTAGGGCAAGGTAGCAACATCAGGTCAGTTTCAGAAGGACCTGCTGTGTCTTTGCACTGCTTTCCCTTCTCTTCTGAGATTTCTCATTCAGTCGCCTCGGTGGTCCATTCTTTGAGCGTGTCAAGAATCAGATCTCAGCAAACGATCTGGCTAAACTACCCTTTAAAGCGTGCCTTCCAGAGGCACATCCTGTGCTTCCTGTCCAGAGGCTCGAAGCCATCAGATGTGGTTTTATGGTCGAGATGGAGGGCTGACCCAGAGAGGGCAGTGAGCCAGGTTGAGGGCCAGCCATTCCACGGCAGGAAATGGGCCAAGGACGGAGAAAGGGCATGGCTGCTCTTCAGATGTGGAGCCCTTGTTTCCAGGCCAAAGCCTGTGAGTCAGAAGGACTCTAGTGGTTTCAAATGAAAGAGGTTTCGTTAGTAGGTTCTTTACCCTGGGCCAAAAGCCATGTGGACCCTTAAAGCCACCTCCCACAGATATCAGGGCATGCTTGGGGGGGGGTTGCCCACCTAACACTGAAGAATAACCCACCAGGTATTTCCTTCACCAGACTGGCTGAACAGTGGGCTGAATTGCCCAGGTGTTAGGAACAATTAGAAAATGGTATAAAAAATTATAATTTTTGTCTCCTAGTCAGGTGTTCTCAAAGAATAGAGGTAGAGATGTTTTATAGAAGATTCTTTGATTCATTCATCTAGCCTTATCTCTAGGAGGGTTTAAGGAACTCATGGGTTAGGGAAAGGTATGAAAAACATAGACCCTGCTGCATACATGGAGAAGGCTGAGTTACTAAATGCTGCAACTAGAAGGGTAGAGATTAAACAGAGAGAAGTCAGGTTAAAAACATAGGCTGGGGCTTCCCTGGTGGCACAGTGGTTGGGAGTCCACCTGCCGATGCAGGGGACACGGGTTCGTGCCCCGGTCTGGGAAGATCCCACATGCCGCGGAGCGGCTGGGCCCGTGAGCCATGGCCGCTGAGCCTGCGCGTCCGGAGCCTGTGCTCCGCCACGGGAGAGGCCACAGCAGTGAGAGGCCCGTGTACTGCAAACAAACAAACGAACAAACAAAAAACATAGGCTGGAGGATGAGCAGAATTGTAGGTCAGGCAATTAACTGGGAAGTTCAATAGTGAGCTTAGAAGATTTGAAAGGGAGAAAATCTACCGTAAAAATGTCTCAAAGCAAAGGGAAATTGATAATATATAATATAAATTGAAGTCGAACTCTTTGTTCTGTGGTCTGGGGCTAGATTGGAATTAACTGGAGAAATGACAGTCAAAAAAGAAAAAGCTAAGAGTTTTAAATAGGATTTTTGTGCTTTGCCTTATAGGAAATATTTTAAGAAAACCTTCCAAACTTTCCCCTGTTGGGTGAAGATTGTTCAGGTTCTCGGCTATCTGAGAAGTACTGCTGTTTCCATTGTGGTCCATGATCGAATGAGTTAGGCTTACATGGTAATTTCTAGAAGGTGTGAAGGCAACCACTGAATATTCTGACACATTTTCCAAGAACACTTAAAGAGTTTCCTCAGTCTACCCTAACTAGAGTTGGTTAAGGAGAGCTGGCTCTTAAGTCAGAAGCTAGGGATACACACTAATGGCCCAGACATTATGTGCCGTGCAGTGGAATTTAACTCAGGAAGCTGGAGAGTAAAGAGTGACCACTTGGTACTTAATTTGGCTTTTGCAAATAGCAGAACAGATTTAAAATTACTTATGCAGAAATGATTATCCTTTGTGTTTCATATCAGGAAAAGTGACCTGAAAACTTTTTCTGGAACAGAGCTATGCTGAACAAAAAGCCTGTATTGTTTGCATCCTTGCAGTACATGATTTCACTGCACTGTTGCACATTTTAAATCAAAGTTCAAAACAGATCATATCTAATTTTAATATACACAAGTATTTTTTTTAAAAAATAATAATGAATAGAAACACTTGAAAGTACTCAGCTGTCACATTAGCCTGTTATATTGATGGAATCCAGCAAACAGTCACCCCTGGCTTTTCGGTTTTCTAAAGATACAGTTGTCAAGTTGAGGTCAACTTTGCACAGACCAACTAGAGACATAATTGTAGCCACATACATAATACATATACATATACTACATATAAATTATAACTTCAAAAGCACCTTTGTATATAGATTCCCTTGTGGTAAAATTAAAGGACGTAACTGGCATGAACTAACTGTGGGGTTATGGCTGGTTGTAACTAAAAGAATTTTATCTTGTGCCCATCCCTAGGTATCAGGTTCAGTGTACAACGGGTGGGAGGTTATGGAAAGCTTTCTGGTTGTCAAGGTAACGTCTCTACCTAAGCTAGTTTCTTGTAAGGTGGCCCCAGCATCCGAGGAAGTGGAATGATGAAACTGGAGCTTCTGACAATGCACTGAAAGTGCAAAGCCAGTGACTCAGCTTTACTCTTTGCAAAACCTAAAGGAATACTAAACACAGAATGTACGTTGGAGAGACGCCATGGCTGGGGCTGCCTGGAAAACAGCTTGGGAAAGATGACGGTGTATTCCCGTTGTTCCTTTGGAATGGGTGCCTGCGCCTCCTTTGGAGGCCTAATCAGTGTCTAGATGGGGTAGGGAGGGGAGCTGAGACAGAAAGAGGAGAAGACTTGGGTTCTGTGCACAGGGAATTTCTAATTCCTCAGAGGAAATGAGGTTGGCATTCAAGAGGCAACACCAGCGACACAGGATGGCGCGTCCCCAAATGCCGGATGGTTTGGGGCATCATCTGTGTTGCAGGAGGGGCAGAGGGAAGGACAACTCAGGTGCCGTAGGGATCCAGGAAGGCCGGAGAGGAACAGCGACTTGAACGGCGCCATGGAAGACAGATAGAGTTTCCCTCGGTTTAGGGGCTGGGTTTCTATCAAGAGAAGCTGGGGACAGGGCTGAATACATACGGTGTGCTTTGTAGAGCCGTGGTGAGACCCTGTCCTAGACCGCAGGGTGTCACAAAGCATTAAAAAGATGCATCAGGTGTACCGAGCCTTCTTCCCTAAGTCAGGCAGCCAACGATTTTCAACTTGGGAGTGAGGAATGGAATAAAGGAAAGTGAGTCTTGTAGTAACTGCAGGGGGCACTCAACTGGTGCGGGCGGGAGGCAGGCAAGTGGAAACCGGCGGTCGGAACCCAGAGCCCGAGTGGCCCGGGGAGGCTATCTGTGCAGGGCTGGAGGCTGGAAAATCTGTCCCTCTCCCTGGGCAGCAGGTGACGGGTGACTGTCACCTTTTGGCCTGGGCTCTTTAGAGGCAAGGGGTAAATATAGAACATGTCCGATCCGCTCTCAGGAAGTGATCATGGCATGTTGATGTGGATGAAATCTGACGTGTGCAGCAGTCTCTGGATGCGAGGAAGCAGCATGACCTGAAGCCAGTTCTTTTCTGGCAAATGATGACCCTTCAGGATATTTAAGTCCTCAGGCTTGTGAGTTGCTTTTTTTTTTCTCTTAAACTCAAGTCATTTCTTGGAGGTCCAATACCAAATGCTCTCAACTGTTACACCAACAATCAAGAGAAGGGAAAAGCCCACTGCTTTCTAAGTAATAATCCACTGGTTTTTTTTTGTTTTTTGTCAAAACCAACAGACATTTATTGTCATCTACTAGGCAACATGGAAGAAGTAAATCATAGTAAGGTGAGATCCTTAATTACAAGGAGTTTATGATCCAGTAGAAAAGAGGAAAAAGTTCCCCGAAACCTGTAATGTGTAGGCTATAAAGGACTGTTAGTGAAGTAGAAAAGGGTGAAATGGCTTTTTGTCAGGACACACTCTGGTTAGCAGAGTGTCTGATTCATTCTCATGGTTAAAATTGAAGAACTGACCCAGAGGTAGGAGACCTGGATCCTGGTATCGCCTCTGACGTTTTCTGTGCCCGTGGATGGATGGGTTTAATTTTGAGTTTCTCAGAATCCCAAGGAGGGTGTAGCACGGCCTGTACTCCAAAGGTGTTCATCCCAGTGTCCCATTAGCCAACTTCCCTGGAGATTCCCTCTGCAAATATCACAAGAAGCAGGGCACGTGCCTGACTGTATTTCACTTGCTGGCTTCGTGAAAAAATTACTCCGGAGGAAGGCATCACTTCCCATGCCATTTGCTCAGTGGTCCTTGGAAACATGTTTGAAAGCATCCTGCCCGGCAGGTGTGAATGCCTGACATTTTTGAAGACTTAATTAAACTATGTAAAAGACTGTGTAAATTTTTCAGAAACCAAGCAACAGTGTAGTCTCCTCACTTTAGAAGGACACATGTGCATGAAGTTACAGTAGATACACACACACACACACACACACACACACACACACACACACACACACACACACACACACACACACACACTGGTTGCTGTCTCTTGGCTTGAAGAAAACCCCATCAGGTCTTGTGTTTCACCAGAGGTGCATGTGTGGGCGGGGCAAGGACCTCAGTGACCTGGGAGGAGGATGTCTTCAGGGAGGGGACCTGTATGGATGGGTGGGTCCCTTCCATGGTGCAACCCCACAACAGGGGCCTTGAAGTGTCCCTAAATTCACAGCCAGCACTGACAGGCTTTCTCTGTGACATACTCCTTCCCAAGCATTGGCAACGCAAGCAGGGTATGTTGAAGGGCAACCAAGCCGTTTAAAATAATCCTTTAGGATCCGAAAAGTGATGTTTTAGCAGTAGGTCACGTAAATAACTTTGAAGTTTCCTCTCTCTCACGTCTAGAAATAGTTTTCTTGATGACACACTTTCATCAATGCTTTTTGTTTGCAGCTATTAAATGCACTGTTAAAATGTGAGATAAAGACGGGCTTCCCTGGTGGCGCAGTGGTTGAGAGTCCGCCTGCCGATGCAGGGGACACGGGTTCGTGCCCCGGTCCGGGAAGATCCCACATGCCGCGGAGCGGCTGGGCCCGTGAGCCATGGCCGCTGAGCCTGCGCGTCCGGAGGAGCCTGTGCTCCGCAACGGGAGAGGCCACAGCAGTGAGAGGCCCGCGTACCGCAAAAAAAAAAAAAAAAAAAAAGAGATGTCCAGTCACTTCCACTGATCGTCCACGTTGGGGCACAGAAGACACGCCCTTGTTAGGAGGCAGGAAGATTTCTGGGGCCGTGAGGGTGTCGGGGAAGTTGGGGGGTCCTGACGTGCCCTCTGCCTCTCCCACAGGTCTTGTACAACCTGTTCAAGTCTTTCTGTCAGATGAAGACCATCGAGACCATCGACGTGTTTGCCGGAATCGCCAACTTCTTCGTCGTGGGGATCGGCGGCGTGCTGATCGGCATCTTCCTGGGCTTCATCGCGGCGTTTACCACTCGCTTCACACACAACATCCGCGTGATCGAACCGCTCTTCGTCTTCCTGTACAGCTACTTGTCCTACATCACAGCCGAGATGTTCCACCTGTCGGGCATCATGGCGTAAGTATCGAACTCCTTGTTAAAAGCACTTGGTGGCATTTCGTGGAATTCATGTATCCTAAGCTGCGATGTGAAAGTTGAATATGTTATGTAAGAGAGTAGATGTTCTTGAATTCTTTTAAGAAAAATTAAAAGTAGATTTTCGTTACTCTGTGTTTCAAAAAAATGAAAGTATGGATCAGCCAGATGTATCCTAAAGCGGAACTTCCCTGGCAGTCCAGTGGTTGAGACTCTGCGCTTCCACTGCAGGGGGCCCGGGTTCGATCCCTGGTCCGGGAACTAAGATCCCGCATGCGGCCAAAAAAAAAAAAAAAAGTGTAGGCAAGTGATCTGGTGCTAAAATGGAAGTCTTAAAAGTGACCTCTTGGACCTCATGAAATAAGACAATAAAGTGTTGGGGTGGATGGCCAGGCACCAAGAATTTTCTGAGTCTGATGCCCATTCAGTGTTGCTCAGGTCCACTAACTACACCCAGGCTGTATCCCCCAAACTTCGTCTGGAATTCTGGAATTGCTTATGTCAGTTCCTTTGAACAATGTTAGTAGTAGAGAACCTTCACTCTGTATGATAGATTTGATTTGAGGTCATAGCTTTACATCATTCAAAGCAAAATTCAGTGAATAAGGCACGCCGTCGTGTACTTTGAGTTCAGCTTCTTAAAGAAAGAGGTATGGTTATAAAGCAAGAAGTGGGTAAAGCAAGAAATTATTTATTAACGACACAGTTGTGTATCGTTCACTAACTGATTTGGAAGGATGTTCTCAAAAAGTGCTACAAGTGGCCGATAGCGTTTGGATCCAGTTTTAGCCGTTGGAGGGTCACTTTGAAGGAGGGTACTTGTTGGGTGTGGATGTTTCTACAGCTTCCAAGAATAAGCCTGTCATATTATGGTCACACCTTGTATAGGGCCAGTGAGAAATGCTTACTAATGGAATGCCTTTCAGAGTTTTAATTTTGGGGAATTCCCTGGCAGTCCGGTGGCTAGGACTCCACACTTCCACTGTTGGGGGCCTGGGTTCGATCCCTGGTCAGGGAACTAAGATCCCTCAAGCCTTGTGGCCAAAAAAAAAAAAAAGTTTTAATTTTGACAAATATTTATTTACAGCTGAATACATGTTAAGCTCTCCTGCTGGGGCCTGCTACACTATTTAGAGTTTTGTGTTGTAAATGTAGGTCTAGTTCTTCCTGAAGTTTTCTCTTGCACCCTGATTTAGGTGACGCTTTGATTAAGGACTGCTTTGCTCTTGCCCCGCACCACCACTTTCATAGCAGAAGCAGATGAGGTTTGTCTCCCTCCACGAGGAGAGTGGAACCCACTGTAGTGAAAGCCATGTGTTAGAAGGTTGTGTGGTTTTCTGTATCCCAGGGAACCTAAATAAAGCACTGTATTAATCCAGTCTGACCCAGTAATGAAATGTGCAGTGCCTTCCTGGTGGCTATTCATATCATTTTTGTATGACCTCCAGTTTCCTCACTGTTCTTTGACTGGTGTCATTGAAAGTGTCCGATCAGCTGGTGACAAGGTCTCTGCAAAGATTACAGGGCAGGGACTTTGTGTCTAGTTTCCCAGCAGTATTGTAGCAATGGTTGGTGTAAGAACCTTGAATATATTTCAACCAAGTGCCTATGTAAAAGTTCTAGAACCCTCACAGAGTTATCTAAATATGCTTGTCCAGAGTGTGGGGAGGACAGGTGAAGTGTTGGATGGGGTTGGCGTGCTGGGGCGTCTCTGCTTAGAAATGTCTGGGGGGGCCCAGAGTCCACAGAGCTCGTGATGCCTCACGTCCCCGACTTCCTGCAAAGACGGGATCAGGGCTTTCCTTGCTCTGGGAATTAGGACATCAGGGACAAATGGGGCCACGTATTCCTGGGAGACTGCACGGGTAGTTCTCTACTGTGGTTTGTTGGCAGATGAAAAACCTCACTTTTGTCCACAACTTCAAAGTAAACATTTACCGTACAACTTAGTGCACAGAAAAGTCCCTTATGGCATTGACACGAATATTGCCATAGCACACAGTGAGTGCACTAAAATTATGTTAACAATTACATGAAATATTCCAGGAGATTTAAACACTTTTGCATTTTACCATGTACCCCTGTTAATGCTGTGAGAGCGAACGAAGGGACAGATTTACGTCGAAGTGCGTTTGTTCTCAGAAGTCACACCCTTGTTTCCTAAGGTGGGGTGATTAGCGTGGTCTTCAAAACCTGACCGTGTGTGTTGTCTCTGTGTGGGGTACATCACAGACGTGCATGTCCGCCCTTTGGAAAGTGCACTTCCACGCTGTATTCACTGTCCTTGCTGGAGGATGTCGGTCCCGGGCATCGGTGTCCTGATGTAATTAACATTGCACATCCACGGACACCTCTTTTATAGAACTCGTCATTTTTCCGCATTTAACTTGTACCGAGTGTAGAAATTCCTATCGTACTTCACTCTGATGGCATCTTCTTTTACCGTTTAAAAGCAGGTGTTAAGGTTAATGGGAGTGAAGGCACGTGACTTCTGAGCATGCTCAGAAGAGTCCCTTTTTGTTTGTTTGTTTGTTTTTGCGGTACACGGGCCTCTCACTGCTGTGGCCTCTCCCGTTGCGGAGCACAGGCTCCGGACGCGCAGGCTCAGCGGCCATGGCTCACGGGCCCAGCCGCTCTGCGGCATGTGGGATCTTCCCGGACCGGGGCACGAACCCGTGTCCCCTGCATCGGCAGGCGGACGGAAGAGCCCCTTTTTGTTTAAGAGAAATGGGAGCCACAGGGAAAGGGAAGTCGGCAGAGGGGGTCAGACAGCTGGGGAGCTGAGAGAAGGGTTGCAGCACGTCTCTCTGAATTTGTAAGAGTGTGGAGCGTGAAACCTGGTCCTCCCAGGGTTTGTCCTCCCCTCTCTCCCACTTCTCCATCCCTCTCACCTTCTTCCTTCCTCTTCTTAATGCCTTTCCGATGCCCTTGTGCTTCAACTTTGTCCTGGGTGGACTCTTGGGCAGCCTGTCTTAGAATGAGATCATGTAATGAGCAGGTAGTTGATACAGAAGTCTGATGAAAAAGAAACATCTTCCTGTAGAGCAGAAGATGGTTCTGGGTTCAAAATGCAGTGTCTTGTTTGTGTGTGTGTGTGTGAACGTTTACAGCAGCTTTATTCATAATCACCGAAACCTAGAAACAACTCAGATGTCTTTCATCTGGTGAATGAATAAATTAATTATGGTACATGTGTACAATGGAATCCCACTCAGTAATAAAAAGTAATGAACTATTAACATATGCAACAACATGGATAAATCTCAGATATATATTGCTCAGTGAGAGAACTCAGATTCCGAAGGATAAATTCAGTGTGATTCCAGTTATAAGATATTTTGAGAATGGCAGAACTATAGAGACAAAACAGATAAGTGATTTCCAGAGGATGGACATGAAGAGAAGGGTTGACTAGGAGGGGGCAGAATGAGAGAATTTGTGGGAGTGATAAAACTGTTCTATATCTTGATTGTAGTGAAGGTTCTACAACTGTATGCATTTATCTCACTTCACAGAACTCTATACCAAAGAAAAGTGAATTTTACTCTATGTAAATTAAAAAAAATTTATTGGAGTATAGTTGCTTTACAGTGTTGTGTTAGTTGTAGGTAGGAAAGCACTGGGCAGGATTCCAGCATTTTGATTTCTTTGGAAAGATGTTGGAAGCAGTGTATCCTGGCATCCACAAAGCCTACTGTCCCTGCTGTTGGTTTTTTGTCATGAACTTGTGATCTGATATGATCTTCACTGACAACAAGTAAATTAATAGGAGGTGGAGTTCCATCTGTCTTCTCGTTCTTTGTCTTAGAGGCTGTTTGGAGAGCTGGCTTCTGGACAGTCTTAGGTTTTCTTTCCCCTTTGTGGCCTCTCCTAATAGTTCAATTCTTAATTTAATGTTAAGAAATTATTTGTGTCCACGTGTTCCTGTGTGTTCAGGAGAGTTTTAGCTTCAAACACTAGGGGGTAGATGAAAGTTCCTGTTTTCTAATTTTCTAATATCTTTCTGCTCATTTCTATACTGGGATAAGTTGTTGTAGTAGGGAAAGTGTGTACGTGTGCATGTGTGTGTGTGCGTGTGCGTGCGTCAGAGTGCGTTTCCACAGCTCTAGAGCTAAAGTTAAGGGAAAGTTTCTAGTCTCTCAAACAAGACCCCTCACGCCTCAATAGCATTGGACCCTTCGAGTATCACAGCTCTATAGTTGGGGTTGGAGAGGGGACTCATAGCATTGATTTTAGAAATTTGTGTCTTGGCTCACGTGTTTTGAACTTTATGTTCAGAAAACTGCACAGGGATAAAACAAAAATGATTCCCATCATCCCCCTTACCCAAGGACACTAACAGATGCCTAAGGGATTCCTAAGTTCAGATCCACACCGACATAAACTGAGCTGGGACTCTGTTCCCCCTTGTGGGCATCAGGTACCTTTCTGGTCCTCACCTTGTCCATTGCCCTGGGATCCAGGCATGGGATGCTGAAAACCCACCGTGCTGAAGAGGGAGATGCTTGGTCCCCACAGCAGCCGGCAGCCTGCCGGGAAATACTGATTTCTCTTTGCTGTGCTCTACGAATTAAAAAAAAATGGCCACGTCCTCCTGATAGGACAGCAGGCACCCAATATTCTTTAGTTTTGTTTTCATGGGTTGATAATTCCTTAGTCTTTCGTCTCTAGAGGGCACTTAAAATATTTTCGATTTGCTGTGTCAATTATTCTAGCAGCATTATTGCAAAGAAAGTAGGAAATGGTAATTACCAGTTCCATCTTATGAATGAGCAAAGTGACGCCCTGGTGGGCAAAAACCATGGCTGTAGGGTGAGGCCTGGGCCCTGGGTCTCCAGTTAACAGGCCCGTCCAGGATATGTCCCAGTATCCACTCTAACAATAAAAACAAGCACCGGGCCATTGTAAATAGTGCTGCAATGAACATTTTGGTATATGACTCTTTTTGAATTATGGTTTTCTCAGGGTATATGCCCAGTAGTGGGATTGCTGGGTCATATGGTAGTTCTATTTGTAGTTTTTTAAGGAACCTCCATACTGTTCTCCATAGTGGCTGTACCAATTCACATTCCCACCAGCAGTGCAAGAGTGTTCCCTTTTCTCCACACCCTCTCCAGCATTTATTGTTTCTAGATTTTTTGATGATGGCCATTCTGACTGGTGTGAGATGATATCTCATTGTAGTTTTGATTTGCATTTCTCTAATGATTAATGATGTTGAGCATCCTTTCATGTGTTTGTTGGCAGTCTGTATATCTTCTTCGGAGAAATGTCTATAATGGAATATTACTCAGCCATAAAAAGGAACGAAATTGAGCTATTTGTAATGAGGTGGATAGACCTAGAGTCTGCCATACAGAGTGAAGTAAGTCAGAAAGAGAAAAACAAATACCGTATGCTAATACATATATATGTAATCTAAAAAACAAAAAGGTTCTGATGAGCCTAGGGGCAGGATAGGAATAAAGACACAGACGTAGAGAATGGACTTGAGGACATGGGAAGGGGGAGGGTAAGCTGTGACAAAGTGAGAGAGTGGCATGGACATATATACACTACCAAACGTAAAATAGAGAGCTAGTGGGAAGCAGCCGCATAGCACAGGGAGATCAGCTAGGTGGTTTGTGATCACCTAGAGGGGTGGGATAGGGAGGGTGGGAGGGAGGGAGACGCAAGAGGGAGGAGATATGGGAACATATGTATATGTATAACTGATTCACTTTGTTATAAAGCAGAAACTGGCACACCATTGTAAAGCAATTATACTCCAATAAAGATGTAAAAAAAATAAAGACAAGCACCTTTCAATGACATTTTAAAAGTGAGACTTTCACAGGAATTTCCAGAATGCTGGGCTCAGGGTTAAAGGAGCAGGGCTGCACTCGCTGTTCGGAAGCGGTCACTGCTGAAGCTGTGAGGATCATGTCCCCTTTCTTTCCTGTCTTCCTGTGTAGGAATTGGTGATTCTCATCTGTTGAAAACTTTGAGAACAATAAGAAAGCATGCTTTTGCTGGCCATCTTGTAGCTTCTTCTTCTGGTTGCTCCTGGTTTGCCCACCAGGTGTAGCAGTTAGAAGACCATCTCTTCAAGATACAGTCGTACAAAACCAGAGCCCTACAGGCCACGATGACTAGTTCACGTTTACCGGTCTTCTCAAAATATGGGGGGAAAGAAAAGAGCACGTGACATTTCAAGACATTCATAAAACATGATCCAAAGCATGTTTGATCATTTGTTTATTCTGAGCGTAAGACAGGTGTCTTTTATTAATTTTCCCTAGGCTTTTCTCATGTTTACTGGGTGTTTTGCTCCGTGTGAGAAGGTGACCTGGAGCTTTAACAAAGCAATCTGGATAACACAACCTGGATAAATGCTAGTCTGCACACAAGTCATCATTCATCACCTAGTCTCTGGCCTGGCTTCCATGTAAATCGAATTAGTCTTAAAGCCTGAAAAAGCAGAGAGAGAGCAGGCCACATCATCTTATTTCTAGTTGGAGCTTTAAACTTCAAATTCACCCCTAGCCTAACACCCACATCTTCCCCTGAAACAAAAAAAAATTTTCTTTTAGAAGAAATGGCTATTAAAGACTGAGTCAGTTGCATAAGAGTTGGCTTAATCCTGCAGCCTGCGTGCAGAGTAGCTGTTGGCTTCACTGCAGGCCAGCTGGGGCTCTTGGAGCAGGAGAGGTAGAGACGATGCTTTAGACCAGGGCTAAGTCCAGGTGCTGGGGGGTGGCTGTGCATGCCTGCACATCACGTAGAACAGCAGGGAGGTAGAGTTTGGAGGGAAAGGAGAGAGGGGACCATAACGCAGGCTTCCATCTATGGCTCTGGGTCTCGTGCTCTGTTCACCGTCTCTTTGTACCTTATATTGTCTTGACAAATAAAAGCTTTGCTTTTGATGATGCTGTATGCCTTCACCGATAGCTCTCACTGGTCAGAACTGACCGCTTTAAAATCTTACATGGGGACTTCCCTGGTGATCCGGTGGTTAAGACTCTGCGCTTCCACTGCAGGGGGCCCAGGTTCGATCCCTGGTCGGGGAACTAAGATCCTGCACCCCGCATGCTGTGTGGTGCAGCAAAACAAAAAGAAAAACAAGAAGAATGAGTTTTTACAGTGACCAATTCAGTTCTATTTAAGTTAAATCAAATTGTAAAATAACAAACCTATAAAAGTGGAAGAACAGTATGTATTTCAAAACTGCCAAAATAAAATATTTAAAAAAACCCTTATATGACCACTTCAAACACTAAATGGCACGGGGGCAGTGGGTAAGGGAGGAAGATAGTAAACTGAGGCAGGAAATTAGTTGAACAATAGAAAAAAGACAAATCATATCTCCCTTAATTTTCTGGACACATTCAGGAAAAAAGTGAAAAAGAAACAAACAAAACTGTCTTATATTTTTAATGGTGACTCACCTATCTTTTGTTTTCTTTTGTATAAGTTTGCCTCACCTGCAGGGCAAAACTAGAAAAGTCAGGAAGGAATTTGAAATTATAACCCCTTTTTTTCCCCCTAGCTTTATTGAGATGTGATTGACACACCTCATTGTGTAAGTTTAAGGTGTAAAAACGTGATGATTAGATAATATATGTATATGGCAAAAGGATCACCGCCATAAAGTTAGCTGACACGTTCATCACCTCACGTAGCTACCCTTCTTTGTGTGTGTGTGGTGAGAACTTTCAAGTACACAATACAGTATTGTTAACTGCCTGTACTATCGAATGTACCATCACATCCAGGATTTTCCAGTCACCATGCTGCCCCTTAGATCCCAGAACTTATTCATCTTATAATTGGAAGTTTGTAGCCTGTGACCACTGTTACCTGTTTCCCGTACAACCCCTGCAAGCCCCTGGCAACCACCAGTTGACTCTCTGTTTCTGTGACTTTGCTTGTTTTAGATACCAGATACGTGAGATCACACAGTATTTACCCAGATTAGTGTAAATGATTCGGGAACTTATTTTCATTTATTTTGATGGTTTAAACTTTTAATGAAATAGATTCAGCTGGTAAACTCCAGTATTTGCTTGGTTTTTTGAAGGAGGAACAAAACCGGTGGATGGCCACTTTTTTTGTTTTCCTGAGTGTAGTCCACTCTTGTGGTCATGTGCTACATGTGGCTTTTGAGCGCTTAAAGTGTGGCCAGTCTAACTTGAGGTGTGTTCTAACTGTAAAATAGACATCAGATTTTTAAGATTTAGTAGGAAGAGATTGTAGAATATCTCATTAATGTTTTTTATATGGCTTGCATGTTGAAATGACAGTGTATTAGATCTGTTGCATTAAGTAAACATATTATGAAAGTTGCCTTCACCAGCATCTTTTTACATTTTTTAACCATGACTATTAGGAACTTGAAGATTACATATATGGCTTGTATCGTACCTCTGTTAGCTTTGCTCCGTAGAGCTCCCCATTCGTTTTTGCTGTTTGATTCTGCCATCACTTTGCCTTTCTGACTGTTTCTTGACTGGTCTTTGTCTTTATCTGAAAATGATTATATTACTGCTGGCCTGTGTTTCAAGTATACTGTAGAAAGTGATTTGATGATCAAGTCATCACTACATTGCTCTTGGTCTAGAGCTTACAATTTAAAGTGGCATTTTCGTCTTTCAGACACTGAAGGCTAAGCAATAATAAGGCTAAAGTTATCTTCTAGTTATATGTAGGCCAAGGTGAAAAATAGGATTATAAACAGAAATGTAAATACGGTATAATTTCCGAGAATAATTCCCTCTTCTGTTTTTTTTTTTGTGGTATGCGGGCCTCTCACTGTGGCCTCTCCCATCGCGGAGCACAGGCTCCGGACGCGCAGGCTCAGCGGCCATGGCTCACGGGCCCAGCCGCCCAGCCGCTCCGCGGCACGTGGGATCCTCCCGGACCGGGGCACGAACCCACGTCCCTTGCATTGGCAGGCGGACTCTCAACCACTGCGCCACCGGGGAAGCCCCAGCTGGAAAACTTTAATCCCATCATCAAGATCTTGGTCCAGTCTTCCTGCCTCTCTTGCCTTTGTCAACAGTCCCCAACTAGAGCCAGTGGATGCCACGGGTCCCTTGATGCCTTGTGTTTCATCACACTTTTGACCCTGAGCTGTGATCTCATATGTGTTCTTTCCACAAAACCATGCTTGCTTTAGGAGGCAGGAAACGAGCTATAAACAGTAGTTGAATTGAAAGCATCTAAAGTAGAAAAAAACACGAGATGTGGAAAATCCATGAAATGGGCAAGACTGCATGAATAATCAAGCATCTATACTTATTTGAATTTATTTCATTTTGATATTTTAAGAGAGGTTGTTCAGTTTTGGTGGTTGGATATTTCTTTGAAAAAGAATTTTAAAAAAATTTTCTCATATGTCAAACTCACTTTCTCTTGGTTGTCAGGTTTCCTGGAAGAGGCAATCCATTGTATAGTAAATTCGTGCCCTGGAATAATTAATTTACCTCACATGAGTGAGTACTTTATTCTGAGAACATACAGTGTACCCTGAGTCACCACAGACCTGGCTTTAATCAATACAGAGAAAGCTTTTTAATTGTTCTTCATCTTTGCTAATGCTTGGCACTGATTAGTAGAGTATGCTTTTATGTTTGGCAAAGTCTTTATGGGGAATGTGCAACTGTTATTTGGGCTGTATATTCCTGCAACTGAATCCATACTTTTTAAGATCACGCACAGGCATGGAGTAGGCATGAAAGAATTTTGCAACATTCTTTCTGTCGGCTCAGTTCTAATTCTTCACAGTTCAGATTACAGAACAGGTCTAACGTGGGAATCGAAATTAGAGAATTGACCACTCTTCAAAAAAATTAAAGTACTAGTATTTATAAACGGAATGAACCGAGTCATGGCTACACCATAGGTAAGGGAACACAGACAAGGTATGTGTATGTTTTATCTTCACAACCAGAAATCTGCCTTCACTGCCTGCCATCTTTATGGGTGCCGTTCCCTTTGGTCCTACAGATGCTGACTGCCTAGTGAAAGGCTGTGGATCTCCATTAAGCTAGACTCAGCCAGCATCAGGCGAACATACGCTTGGTACCGCTGCATGCAGGGAGCCATGCTACCTGTGGAAGAAGGGTAGCCCCTGCTCTCTCAGAGTGTGGGTTCTGGAGGAGAGGAAGTGAACATCCATAGACGTGAACATCGATTCATTGGCTGCCAGGGTGGAGTCATGGAGTACTATAGAAAAAAGTGTTAGTTGGAATTTTCTGTTCAGAAGATAGTCCAGTGACATATTATCTGCATAGAAAGTCTGTTTCCCCCCCCGGAAGACCGTTGAGACAGTATTAGCTGGCCTGAATTTTTTGTATGCTGCATTGAGAGTGATACAGTGATGAAGAAAAGCTCAATTGCCGGTGAATGTAAAAACCGCTAATTATAGTGCTTTAGCTTCTCTGTCTCTAAATTGGTGATAATCACCCTACATTTATGTTAAACCACCATGTGAGGCAAGATAATAACAAAGCAGAGGGCCCCAGTGAATTCTATATGAACCTTACCTCCATGTGGGCCCACGGAATGGAACCTAACACCTGTCCAAACATAGACCTTTTCTGGGAGGTTATATGGGCCAGGTGCTGCAATGGATTTTGAAAACCAAACGAAAAACCACTGCGGGAAACAAATTGACTCCAAGCTCTAGGTCTTTCCCCTCCAGATCTGTCCTCCACATGTCCTTCAGAGTTCTCTTTCCAGAATGCAAATCTGTCCACGACACACCACTGTTCCGATGAGTAATCCATCCCTAGATCCATGTCATCATCGATTCGAAACACATTAATGAGGTGCCAGGCACTGTCATAAGCACTGATGACACTTTTCCCCCCATGAAGCTTCCAGTTGGTTTGGGGAGATAAACATTAATTACTTGGTGGAAGATACAATCTCTCATTTTCCCCACCAGCCTATACAATCGACTCCTAAGCATAACACGTAAGAGTTATGTCACATGTCATTACCTGGCCCCTAACTTCCGTGTCCCCACCTGTTAACCTTCTCCTCCTCTCTCTCCCCCGCAGCAGAGTCAGTTCTTCAGGTCCCTGAATATACCAACCTGTTCATGGCTCTGAATGTGTCCTCTTCTTTTTCTGGATCATTTACCTCTTCTTCCTGCTCGGGGAGCTCTCACTTACCCATGAAGATTCTGCTCAAATGTCCCCTCTTTTGTGGCAGGAGCAATGACTTCCTTTCCTGGGCTCCCAAAGCATCCTTCCCTTTCTCCGTTTCTGGCGCTTGCCATGCTGTGTTACAATTACCTTTCCATGACTCTTTCTCCTCTTAGACCACGAACTCTTGGGAGTAGAAGTTGCCTCTTATTTGCTTCCGTCTTCCTAGATCCCAGCCCAGAACTTGACCCAGAGTAGATGCTAAGAAGATATTGGTTGATGTCCAGTTGTTATTCCTGATCATATGAACTAAATTGGAAGATTAGGACAGAGAGACCTACATGGAAAGCGGGGAGAAAGATGATTCAATGACATGAGCTGATACAAGTAAGGTCAGACTGGGAATACTGAAGGCCAGTCGTTTTATGTTTGAAGGAGCTCTAGGGTTAAGAAATTCATCTAGAGTTTTCTAAAACGTCACGAGTTATTTTGGTTATTATTTTGGTGTGGATAGTATCACGCTGATGTTCAGAATGAGGGAGAGAGGCTGTGGGCTTCAGGTGTGAAAGTTTCATGAGTTCTCTTTGGTGGAGAAAGACATCTTCCCTCTCTGTACGTGCTTCAGTGCTACTGGGATTTGCTATGATGTGACCTCCTACCCAAGGCACTCCTGGCCACGAGCTCCAGACCCAGTAAGGCTCCAGTCTGCACCATTCCCCAGCTCTAGAAGCGTCTCATAATTCTTTTAGAAAAATGAAGGAGAGTCAAACTTATGGTGATGGTTAATACTATCAGCTATAGGTGATGATCCAGGAGAGGGGCAGTCTCTCTTCCAGGGAGACTGTAGTATTGTGTGTACCTCCCTAATTGAAGGGAGACTAACTCATTTGTAGTTTTGTGTACATAGGATGTTACTGAAGGTGAGGTGCTTGGATGGAGGTTAGAGCATCCTACAGCAAAAAAGACCCCTCTTTGCGATGAAACACCTCCTGGCCTCTGCTTGAGAGGCTGTGTGCACTGAGCTGTACCTGACGGACCAGAACGCGACCTTTGAAACATTCGTCCCCAGCCTGTACTGTGCATCCACGTCATAGACACCCGCATTTCCTGAACAGGGCATTGCCGGGCTCTGGGGCCTCTGGTACCTGCTGAGGGTGTTTTTCCCCCGGAGGATCGCACCTGTGCTGTTCAGAGGTGGTGTTGAGTTACAGGGAGGTGTCTGGCAGACAGGAGTATCACTCTGGTGTCATGTTAAGGATACAAAGCAATGGAAAATGATCCCGTGAACAGTCATGTATAATTCATGTATTTTTTTATTCCTACATCAAAGCTATAGTTTTCAATAATTTCTGAATAGAAATTTTTGTTTAATCTCTCATTTAATGGGCTGAAGATTACGTTTTGCCTGTATGGTTTATATCTTTCCCAGTGAACGATGTGAACGTGATCTCAGGGGGAAATAATTAGCACATACGCAAAAGCAAGTTTCTTTAGCCCTTTTAACGATCACTTTTTGAATGATAAACAAAAAATCCAAATCCAAGAGGGACAGAGGGAAATAGGGGTGGTATGAGAAATGTAGGGGTTTCAACTCTATAGCTGATGCTTTATTGTTAAAAGTAAACGTGACTGGAAAAAGCTGGGTGGTACGTACTTTGGTGTTTGTGATTCTCCATATTTGTCCTTAAGTTTAAATGCCCAATAGTCAAACCATTTTAGAGCATCTTTTGCATGGGATAAGAGAATTCAAGAAAGAATGATGGCCCTCATTGGTTTTGTTACAGACGTTCAACTTGGCAACATTTAAGAAAGGTTCATTAGTGTGTGCTGCTGTGTATATGTCTTTTCTTCATAAAACATAGTATGATTCAGATTCTTCTGGCTTTTGCCCTCGTTACTTAGTATTGGGCAACTTTTACTTTTTAAAGCCTGATTAAAAAAGAATTGAGCCAAAATATGCAAGATGAAGATGTTCAGAAATGCCGTTAACGGGTGGTTTGTATTCAGGTGGTGGCTGGCAGTGATGCCACCTGCCACTCTGGTCCACAGTGTCTACTGCCCGCTGTACTGGGGGAGGGTCCAGGCTTTCATGTCAGGCCAGTGTGACAGAGCTCCCGCTAGCTTCGGTCACCAGGCCCACGGGGGACGTGCCCTGGGTCGTGGCCACCACACAAGGGAGGTGAGTGCCAACAACACTGTGGCCGGCTGAGGGATGGCCCCCAAAGGTCTGAGTCCCCAGAACCTGGGGATATGTTACCCTGCACGGCAGAGGGGACTTCGCCAATGTGATCAAGTTAGGGTCTTGAGATGGGGAGAGAACAGTGGATTATCGGGTGGGCTGGATGAAATCACAAGGGTCCTTATGAGAGGAAGGCAGGAGGGTCAGAGTCAGAGGAGATGGGACCAGGCAGGCAGAGGTCAGCATGACAGGGCCACGAGCCACGGGATGTGAGCAGCCTCCAGAAAGTCCAGAAGAGGCAAGGAACTGATTCTCCCCTAGAGCCTCCTGAAGCAACACAGTCCCGTCGGCACCTTGGCATTAGCCCCAGATCAAGAAGAGAATGAAAATGGTTTTGGACTTATGACCTCTGGAGGTGTAAGGTGATAAACCTGTGTTATTGTTAAGCCGCTAAGTATTTGCTAATACCACAGCCATAGGAAACCAGTGAAAGAGCTTGTGATTGGGAACGGATGCACACGGCCGTGGCAGGGGAGGAGGACCTCACTTTCATCAGGGATAATCGAGCCCCGGTCCGGGAGGATCCCACATGCCGCGGAGCGGCTGGGCCCGTGAGCCGTGACCGCTGAGCCTGCGCGTCCCGAGGCTGTGCTCCGCAGCGGGAGGGACCACAACAGTGAGAGGCCCGCGTACCGCAAAAAAAAAAAAAAAAAGAAAGAAAAAGCGAGAGTTAGGTCCCTAACAGCTCTGGCTTTGAGTCAGACTGCCTGGGTTAAAATCCTGGCACCACCATCAATTAGTTGTGTGACCTTGAGTCGCTGGACCTCTGTCTGCCTTTGTTCTCTCATCCGTAAAATGGGAACCATGACAGAACTTGCCTCAGAGGCTCGTAAGGAGGTTTGCTGACATAACTCATACAGAGCGTTTGCGCCGTCCCTGGCAGAGTGGAGGCTCTGTAGACGTGGACTCATTGGATAAGCCCTCAGCTCTTCACAGGCTTTGCTGTGTGTTTGTGCTGCTGCATTTTCCTGGCCCATTTAATAAAGTTCTCTTTGTTTGGGGAGCCACAGGAATTATGCATTCCTCACGCATATCCATCTGAAAGAAATACCTGCTCATTCTGTGGGCAGGGACATTGAGGCCAAATGCATGGTCCTTGGGTTGGGGGGGGGGTCTTTGTTTTGTTTTCATAGGCGGCACAGAATAGATATACGTGTCTTCTATGGAAGGAACAGGTCGGTTCCTTGCAATGAGATATATTCGTGGTCACCTGTTCAGGTCTCAACTCAGAAGGCCCTTAGATTTTCATTCTTCTACTTATCCTTATGCTTAGAGTAGGAAGATTTTGGTAAAACATCAGACATCTCAGGGTAAGGGAGACTAAGTGCAGTGGTTGAAGGGGGTTGGGGGAAAGCTCGTAGGGTCATTGCGGCTCTAGAGCTCTGAGAAGGTGGGAAACTTCACAGATGATGACCAGTGATTAGCTCATGGCGCAGTTATCACTCAGTGGAAGGCGGGCAGCTCACTCAGATTCTGTCCTGTTTTATTCTCCAGCACCCTTGGATAATGATGCCTTTTTGGTAATTTCTAGTAACTGTGTCTCCTTAGATGGAGGCTGGTATGAGCTATCACCCAGCTCATACTAAATTTCCCCCTGTGGGTGGCCTTTGAGTTGGCCAGGGGTACATTCCAGCCAAGAAGACAGCACAGAGCAGGGCCCCTTTGGGAAATGACAGACCATTGAGCACGTGCTGGGTGCTCAATGGAGAGAGGGCCGGGGGTCGGGGCACTTGGAATTGTCACTGAGGGGAGAGTGTGAAGGGCTTTGGGCACCCAACCTAGGAGTCTGGGCTGCATCCTGAGCCCTTCCTTCCCCAGACTGTGCAGAGGTGTGGTATTATAATAGATGTGGTACATATAGACAATGGAATATTACCCAGCCATCAAAAAGAATGAAATAATGCCATCTGCAGCAACGTGAATGGACCTAGAGATTATCATACTGAGTGAAGTCAGACAGAAAAGGACAACTATCGTACGATATCGCTTATATGCAGAATCTGAAAAAAAATGATACAAATGAATTTATTTACAAAACAGAAACAGACTCAGAGAAGGAACTTATGGCTAGCAGCGGGGAAAGGTGGGGGAAGGGATAGTTAGGGAGTTTGGGATTGACATGTACATAGTACTATATTTATTTATTTATTTATAGATTTATTTATTTATTTTTGGCTGCGTTGGGTCTTCGTTGCTGCTTGCGGGCTTTTCTCTAGCTGCAGCGAGTGGGCTCTACTCATCATTGTGGTGTGTGGGCTTCTCATTGTGGTGGCTTCTCCTGTTGTGGAGCATGGGCTCTAGGCGCACGGGCTTCAGTAGTTGTGGCACATGGGCTCAGTAGTTGCGGCTTGCGGGCTTTAGAGCGCAGGCTCAGTAGTTGTGGTGCATGGGCTTAGCTGCTCCGCGGCACGTGGGATCTTCCTGGACCAGGGCTCGAACCCGTGTCCCCTGCGTTGGCAGGCGGATTCTTAACCACTGCACCACCAGGGAAGCTCACACACTACTATATTTAAAATAGATAACCAACAAGGACCTACTGTATAGCACAGGGAACTCTGCTCAATATTCTGTAACAACCTAAATGGGAAGAGAATTAGAAAAAGAATAGATACATATATATGTATAACTGAATCACTTTTCTGTACACCTGAAACTAACACAACATTGTTAATCAACTATGTTCCAATATAAAATAAAAGTTAAAAAAAGATAGATGTCAAGGGAAAGGGACATGAAGACCTCTGTGGTCCCAGAGTTTTGGAAGTGCTGGGAAAACAAGCAAAACCGTTTCTTTCCACTAGGAATTTTCAGAGCCTGTGAATACGTTTTGAATTTCCCAGAAGTGGATATCGTAGATAAGCAGAAATGAGACCCGGAACTAAGGCATCGGGGTAAAAAAGAGTGGGTGGGTCCAAGAGATCCAGGATGAGGGTTAGAAAACAATTGGTGACCAGTAAGATGGTGAGGGGGGCAGCAAGGAGATGCAGAGAGAATTCCAATGTGACCATAGTTTCAAGCTTAGGATTTTAAGCGATAGCTTAGCATTTGGGGCCCTAGAGGAGTAGAGGAGATGGAACTGGCTTTATAGGAAGATAATGGGCTTTGAATTTATTATGGACTCGTTTATCTATATTTGTGATACTGGCAGTATAGCTGACGATGCCAAAGTCCACATCCCCAGGCTAGAAAGCTGTGTAGAGCCGGGCACTTGGAGCCGTGGGTATCGATGAAGACCTCTAGAGACAGTAGGGTTTCCAAGGATGCAAATCACATTCACTTACCAAACTCAGTCAGTGGTGCTGTAGTCACGGGTGGAAGGGTGGAGTCACCAGTTAGCTAAGTGCTGACTCATGTTCTGATTAGGACCCTTGCCCTGTTTAAATTGAGGCTGCCTCTCTTCTTGTAGAATCATAGCTTGCGCAATGACCATGAATAAGTACGTGGAAGAAAACGTGTCTCAGAAATCCTACACGACCATCAAGTATTTCATGAAGATGTTGAGCAGCGTCAGCGAGACCCTGATCTTCATCTTCATGGGCGTGTCCACCGTGGGGAGGAACCACGAATGGAACTGGGCCTTCGTCTGCTTCACCCTGGCCTTCTGCCTGATCTGGAGGGCGCTGGGTAATGAGCGCGTGTCCCCTGCGTGAGCGCTGGGGGTCGCGCGTGGAGAGATGGGCCCTTCCTCCTGCCCCTCCCCTTTGTGGCCGCTGCTGCTACTTCTTTTCTTCGTCTTGAGCTCTTGTCTTTCTTATCTCCTTCCTCCACCCCCTCGCTCTCCACGGCCTCTCCCTTCTCCTGTGTCTCCTCCTCTCCCCTCATCCTGACATACTCTTTCCTCCCCGGAGTATTTTCATGCGTTTCCTTTAAGTGGAATTAACCTCTCTTGGCGTCTCTGATTCCAAGAGCCCAGTGATGCGAGGCAGGAGGAGGAATGCGGGCAGGATGGTAGGAAAGGGACCTGTTTGGAAATACTTTACCCTGAAACAGAAGCCCAGAAAATGTGCCTTCACGTTCCTGCGTCCTGGCCTCACACAGTCTGTTTCCTTTGGTTTTGTTTTTCTTCTCAGGTGTCTTTGTCCTGACCCAGGCCATTAACTGGTTCCGGACGATTCCTCTGACCTTCAAGGACCAGTTCATCATTGCCTACGGTGGGCTCCGCGGGGCCATCTGTTTCGCACTGGTGTTTCTCCTTCCTGCTGCCGTGTTTCCCCGGAAAAAGCTGTTCATCACGGCGGCAATAGTGGTCATATTCTTCACTGTCTTCATCCTGGTGAGTGGAGCTCGGTCTCCCGGCAAAGTCTCTCGCTTTATCAGGAGGAAACAAGGTCACTCAGGTGACCATCGTGAACTCCTTTTACATGATGCCAAGGTGCCTTGAGGCTTAGGTAGTTAGGACATGAGGGAAAATGGTGTTTCCTCACGTCACTGGGGTGTGCAGGGGCCTGAGGGAGTCCAATTTGGTCACTTGGCTGACATAGAAGAATTGCTATTTAAGGAAACTCAGCTGTGTGAGCTGAGCTCCCTCCTGGAAATTTATGAGCTGCACTTGCTAATCCTCGGCATTTGTCTTCCTCCCTGACCTAGTAAGTGTGCTCATTAAATGCTGGTTGTGCGACGACCTCCCAGCAGCTCTTTGACATGGGTTCACTGCTGAGCTGTGCGTCCCTGGAAACGATGGGAGGGGTGACTGCACATTTAATATGGGGAGGTGGACAGCTGTGGTAGGAGGGCGTGGGTCTGGGTCAAGATCCTGACTTTGCAAGTTCATCAACTCCTTTAAGTTAATTATCCAGCCCTTAGGAGATTCTGTTCTGCGGATAGTCATTTAGAAATTACGTCTGGGGCTCCTCTGCGAGCCAGACAGTGCTCTCGGTGCTTAGGGTCCAAGAGTGAGCAGAACCCAGAAATATCCCCGACCCTGCAAAGCTTCCATTCCAGTGAAAGTAAACAGAGTAAGTGAGGGAATTAGAGTCTGTTAGAGGGTGAGAGACCCGGACAGTAGGAAGCTGTAGGGCTCAGGCCTGGTGAGGGTGAATGGAATGGATTAGTCGTGGAAGGCAATGGTGAAAAACATACTTGAGTAAAGGTTTGCAGGGGGGAAAAGGATTAGCTGAGCTGAAGAACATTCCAGGCAAATGGGACTAAAGACAAAGGTCTGGAGGTGGTGTGCACGTAGCCCACGTGGCCGCTGGAGGGCAGTGTGGTTTAGGAGAGAGGAGGTGAGGGAGAGTCCGGAGTCCTAGGTCATGTGGGGCAGCGGGGGGCAGTCGGGCCAGTGTCAGCACGTTGGCTCCTGTCCAGGTGAAACGGAAGCATCCAAGTTTGGGGAAGAAGCGTGACGTGTTTTACTTGGTAAAAGGAGCCCCTGGCCGCTGTGAGAAGAGGCTGTTAAGAGGAAAGGATACGAGTGGGAAAGGCAGTGTGGGACCCAGAGCAGTGATCAGGCAAGATGGTAAGAAGGGGCAGAGGCTGGTGAATGATGGAGGCTGGGGTGAGCCCGGGACCCCGACTCCAGAGGCAAGCTCAGAGCTGCGGGGAGCTCTGCTGACCGCCCCCCCGCCCCGCCGAGAGAGAAGACAGTATTACCCCGTTAAGGTTAGGGATAGTTCCAGTTAGAGGAACACATACTAGTTTGGTTCAGACATCCCAGGTTGGTTTGATTTTTCTCTACGCAGGGAGACGGCGCCCCAGGGGTGGAGAGGAGAAGCAGACTCCCTGCTTTCATCTTTTCACTGTGTGTTTGCAGGAACCTTGGAACAAGCGTCCAATTAGCTAGTCTCACACGTCTGAGGCAGCGTTGTGAAGGGAATCCATTTTTTTTAACTTTTCATTTTATATTGGAGTAGAGTTGATGAACAACGTTGTGTTCGTTTCGGGTGTGCAGCAAAGCGATTCAGTTCTACACATACAAATATTCTTTATTTTTTTAACCCAGTTTTTTTTTTAATTGTTGTAAAATACACATAACATAAAACTCACCACTGTAACAGTTTTAAAGGGTACAATTCGTTGACATTAAATACGTTTACAGTGTTGAGCAACCCTCATGACTGTCTAACTCCAGAACTTTTTCATAACCCCAAATGGAAATCCCATACCCGTTAGGCAGGCACACTCCTCCCTTCCCTTCGCCCAGCCCCTGGCAACCACTAATGTGCTTTTGCTCCTTTGCCTGTTTTTCTTCTTCCTTTTTTATTTTTTTGTCATTTTAGAAACTTTATTAAGGAAACTTTTCAAACATACATTGAGCGTAAAGAGGTTAGTATAACAAATGCCCCGCGTTAAGGACACAAGTTGTTTTCCAAACTCTGCTCAATATTATGTAAAAACCCAACTGGGAAGGAATTCGAAAAAGAAAGTGAATCTATTTTGCCTTGAGCCCTTTAATGTCTCCGGAGCAGCTTGGGGCAGAGTGCTTGAGGGGGACAAGTCAGGCCTGGGAGTCACTCTCCGGCTCTTCCCAAGCTAGCTGCCCTGCCCTAACGCCCACAGAAAGCCCTGCCCAGCCTGAGTCAATGCTCTGGACTCTTCTCCAGGCTCTCAGAAATCAAGGTGTCACGTCTGAGCATCAAATACAAAAAGAGAACCATAGCAGTCTAGAGCACCTAAGAACCAGGTCGTTTGGAGATGAATCTATCGGCCGTTATGTCTACACAAATAGCCATGGTGTAAAACCAGCCCCGTACCCCCAACCCCATGGGTCTCTGCCTCGTAATGTGAGATAAAAAAAGACTGAATAAAAAGATGTAATTCCAGAGAGGACACGCAAAAGGCAAGCTCGGGTGGTTTAGTTATTAGATTCGACAGACATAACATTGCACTTCCGCCTTCAGAACAAACATCACATAGGAAAAAGAAAAATAGTACAATAAATGTATTCTGTTGTTCATTGAATGTATGCGTACAGGTGGTCAATATAAGGTGTCATTTTTACACTCTTCGTATTTTGGCTTTTTGGAATCGTACCTCAGGCATAAGGTCTAAGTGAAGTTTTGAGTCCCCTACACACCCACTTTGGATGAGCGCTGTGTATATCAACAGTTAACATTGATTAAGAAAGTTTTTAATGTGACAGATTAACAACAGTAGTGGCAACAAACAAAATAGTTGTGTTGGCTCTGTTTGGTATTGTAAACGTAGCAAGTAAACCCTTCAGTGATGGAGATGTTTGGGGGTGTCCATATTCGGCATCTGCAAGCATGCCCCGTGGACAGTCTTCTGCTCTGATTAGGTTTAAGGATGACCCTGCGACACGCACTGTGACGCCCATAGGAAGAGGAATTGTGTGGTCCCACACCTCCTGTTTCCTTCCCTTCGCTGTGGTCTGCCCCATCCCCTCTCTGTGTGCAAAGACTGGAGACTAACGGCTATCACTTGGGTCCTTGACCTGATCCCTTTCCCTCCCATTTCCTATCCCCCACTGGTCTTTAGGAGACGATGAACACACACGTGCACAAACACACAAATACACACACGTGCCTTCAGAAAGGTTCTTTTTTCCAGAATACATCCATTATTAGGGGACTCAGGGAAAGGAGCCTGGGAGGAGAGACTTAGTGGGTTCCAAACATAGTAGAAACAACTAATTATCATCCATGCATACAATTTTGCCTTCTGATGAATAGCGATGCATTCTTCTCCAAATGACAACTTTTATGTTGATGGACCTATCACTAAACATTAAAATGCCTTTCCCTCTTATTTTAGTATTTCTTGTAGGAAGTATTTTAATACTTCCATCCTGATACTCTAGAGTTAGCACCATCTTCTAAAGCAGAATTTCTTGTGACGCATGGCTTATTATTTGATACTAAGATTTATAATGAGAATTTTAACGTTCCTTGAATCACGTTGATAATTAGAGAAAGTAGCCTCTTGATGAAGCCATTAACATCTTCCCGGAAAACAGTCTTGCTTGGAGAATAGTGAATGAGTAAACGATTCTGATTCCTTGGACGTGTACGTTCGATTTCATATAAATAAGATTGGTAATGATATAGAAAATATAAGCTGTCTCTCTTGTTTTAGAATGATAGTCAAGATTGAGGCAGGGTAGAATCCAGCAGTAGAAAGCACAGACATTGGAGTAGGCCGTTCTGGGTTAGTGTTCTGGCCCAGCTCTTCGTAGGATCTGTGAGCCTCAGTTTGCTTTGCTCTAAGGTCTGAATCGTGGTACCTCCCTCCCAGGCAGTAGAGAGGAAATATGTATGTAAACACAATACCTGATGCAAGGTTTTAACCTGATGATTTGCTCTGTTTGCATTATAACATGAAGTAAAATGATAATAGGAGAAGGAAAAACTTAATTCCTTTCGATGTATTTCAGAGCCCAATAATTATTATTCAGTTAGTCCCTATAATTATAGGGCAGATCGTCACAGTTCTGGAAATTCATTGAGCAGTTAAGGAGATGTCCATCAAGGAGCACGGTTGACTGGAATTCCAAGGGCGGAGTCTCTTTTTGCCTCCATCATTGGATTAGTGTTGTAATCTGCTGTTAAGTCATTGTCCGAAACTGACGAGTCTGCATTTCACCCTACTTGCAAGTTAGCAAGCTCCTCCTTGAATACTTTTATGGTTCTCATCCCATTTACCCCATTCTAAAATAAACACTGTGTGTACAACCAGATTTACGATCTCCGTGGTCAAGTTTGGAATGTGAAAAAGCCTTATGTAGGATAGCATAGCAATGACAGTAATATTTTTTAATGACTGAAAACAGTTTCTTCAAGTCTTTCTGGAAATTGCCTGCCTGTTAAATCAGCAAAGAAATATAAAGCCATTCCCCACCCCCTGCCCTCACCCCCGCTTTGTTTTTTGCAAAATTTAATTGCGAAAAAACAAAAACGAAAGAAATCGTTTTCTGCCGAAAGAACAGACCCAAAGATGCTCCTTCTTCAGTCAGGCAGCAGTGCCTTTTACTTTCTCACTTTACTGGGAGCAGAAGGGTGAGGGTGGGCAGAAGGCAGAGATGGCGGAGGGAACAAATAAAGCTTACCTCGCTGTCATTCTCCCCGGGCTGCCGTGTAACAGTTCCCCTCTGCCAGGCCTGACTCTGGGGTGTTGTGTTTATTGCGCTGAAGCCACATGAATGGGTGAAAATTTAACTTGTGCTTTGCAAATACGTTTTTCATTGGTTTGATGGAAAACTAGGGGGTTTCTTTATTTTTTCACCCACATGGATGGTAACAAGCTGTTTTTCTAAGCCTTGTCAGGCTGCTCCCCAGGTGACCAAAATGAGGAATTCTGCAATGTGGTAAAATAAGGTGCATTTTCACAGGTATTCCTTTTTTTTTTTTTTTTTTACTGTGTCCCCCAGCCAGAGACCCAGGCTCTTAGAATATAACATCCAGCTTGGGGAACTTAATATGACATTCGGATGCCATGTCTCCTCCCTCCAAAATAGATGGATTGAGGAAGGAACGAACAAAGAGAGGGAGAGAAAGTAAGGCAGAACCTATCAAATAATTCCATTTGAGCACAGCATGACAACTGCAAATAATTCTGAGAGAGAATGGGGACTATTAAAAAGACACTGTTTAAACAAATACTTCTTTTTGGGGGTTAATTTAATTAATTAATTTTTTGTCAGAGTATAGTGGCTTTACAGTGTTGTGTTAGTTTCTGCTGTACGATGAAGTGAATCAGCTATGTGTATACATATATCCCCTCCCGCTTGGACCTCCCTCCCCCCATCCCACCCATCTAGGTCATCACAGAGCACCGAGCTGAGCTCCCTGTGCTGCACAGCAGGTTCCCACTAGCTAGCTACTTTACACATGGTACTGTATATATGTCAATCCTAATCTCCCAATTCTCCCGCCCCTCCTTCCCCCCTGCCCCACCGTGTCTACACGTCCGTTCTCTATGTCTGTGTCTCTGTTCCTGCCCAGCAAATAGGTTCATCTGTACAAATATGTATTTTTAAATGAGACGTGTCATTGCATCTCATCCATACTTTTATTAATTATAAACTTGATTATGTTGTCGTTTTAGAAACTTGACTTGACCTGGGCGCTGAGCCACACTTGCTTCCTGTAGTAGATCAGTTTTGTTTTATTTATTCTAGGTTATCCGTCTAGTGGAAGAAATCAGCTTAGTGACTGGGGCAGGCCCCGTGTCCAATCTTTACCTTTATGTCCTATATTTACAAATATAAGGCACTCACTTATTATTAACTGAATGAATGCCTGGTAGAGAAAAGCATGTGAAACAACACTCAGTATCCTCAGAACACATTGTGTCATTTTATAAATAGCAGCGACTTTGTTGGGTTTTTTCCCCCGGAGCTATTATTAACCTAGAGGCTTCATGGAATCTGAAAGTGAAATCACCCATCCCTGTAAACCACATGTTGACACCTATTTTCATTTACATAAGTTAAAAATGACAGAATATGTGTTGATTGGAAAATGGTCATTACCTCCTATGTTGTTTCAAAGTGGCAGACTGAACTACAAGTAGGACACAAGGCGCGTCACGCCAAACTTGCTCAAAATCATTCATGTTTTAGAAAGTGAAAGTGAAGCTGAAAAACGCCCAGAGCTGGACTGATGGAAGAAAATTAATGACCTCCTTTACAAAATGTGTGTGTGTCACAGTTTATGTTACCAGAAACATTCTTAAAGACTTAAAGACATGCAGAGAGGTGAGCGAGGAACCAGTCGTGTCAGGGAGCATCTCTCAACATATCCACCCCTCCCCGAAAATCCAGCAATCCCTCCTGGTCATGAATTCTTCATGCCAAGTGGTGGCAGCCATCGGCCAGCCAGGCAAGAGACTCGGGGATCTTCCTGGACCCCGCATGGTCAGCCCCTCCTCCCTTGGCCTGTTTTAGTGCCCGTATCATGTAATTTTAAACATAATAGCGATAGTTTGTTTTGGGATCTGTTAGTTCCCCATCATTCTCCTTCCTCTAAATTTTTCTGGTTCCATTTACTCTTCCAGATTAATTTTGAACATTTTCTCAACTTCTAAATATTCACGTTTCTTAAAAATCCTTTGGAGTATGTTATCGACATTGTATTGCACATATATTGAGGTAAAATTACCATCATAATACTGTTAACTAATCCCACCAAGGAACTTTGTGTGGTTTTTCAAACTCAAATCTTTTTAATATCCTTTGATTACATTTTACAGTTCTCTTTGTAAAGGTTTTCTGTGCATTTCATGATAGGATTATATACTGTATTATGTACTTCTGTAGAGAGTATGAAAGTATGTGTGTGTATATATATATATATATAGTATCCATATAGTATAATATATAATATAGTAGTATAAACTAGTATTAAATATATTCTCTCCCGTTCTATCTCTCACTATACATGTGTGTTTCATTGCTATTTTGTAGGTGTTTATTCTGTTTTTTTTTTTAAATTAGTATATGGGATGGATTTGTGTATGTTCTTTTTATGTTTAGTCACTTTACTAAACTTTCTTGTTATTTTTAAATGAAAAAAGATTGTTGTCGATTTTTTAGGACAAAAACTAGGTCATTCTTGAGCAACAAAACCCTTGTCACTCTATTTTCAGTATCTATGCTTTCCCCTCTGTCTCTTCCTATTTCATTGACCAGGACAAGCATTGTGGAACAGCAGGTCGGGAGTATCCTTGTGTTTTTCCTACTTCTAACGGAAATGCTTTTAATGTTTCATTATTAAGTCAGATGTTCACTAGAGATTTCTGGCAGATATATTTTATTATATTAAGGATTTTTTTCTCTTCCTGGCTTACTAAATAGCTTATGTTTCTCTCCATTTCCCAAGTGCCCTGTGAACGTGCCCAAACCCACACTGGGTCCTTTCTCACCGCTGGTCCTATGCTCCTGTTAGGTCTCTGCTAGGTTCTGCTTCCAACAACTTGTAAGACTCTGATCCAGGGTTCCCTTTCTGCAGAGCCTTCCTTGACCCGTTCCCTGTGTATCTCTCTCATTCCTCCTGTGCCTACTTTGTAACTGGTTTTGTGCATATCCTTCTCCTCATAAGACTATGAAGTCCTTGAGCTGAGGTCCTTAACTGTCCATCCCTGTGTCCCAGATGCCCGAGCCGCCGACATGTACGCCATGAACGCTCAATTAAAATTGTTTAATAGATTAGTGAATGAATCATTGAGATGTTTTCTATGAATAATACAAGTAGGTGATTCCTCTGAACTGGATAATACTTTATTATTTTTTAGAATTACTCTCTTTTTCTATTTCTTAGAATTACATAGAATTACGTTTTCAATTCCATTCTGTCCACTGTTTTGCTTCTAGTAGCAGGTTTGGGGACATGGCCCTCTGAAAATATGCCAGCTGTTAGAGAGGAAGAAGAAAAGTAACAAAATGTTACATATGCTGTGTTAAGTCTTGGGGGCAGGGTATCTTTTGTCAGTTATCAAAGTTTAGGAGAGTAGAAGTTATTCTTGAATTTGACAAGAAGTTTCCCCTCTCCTCCTTGTTTTTCTGTGCAGGGAATAACTATCCGACCGCTGGTGGAGTTCCTTGATGTTAAGAGGTCCAATAAGAAACAGCAAGCTGTCAGTGAGGAAATCCATTGTCGGGTAGGTGTTAATGTAACCATAGTGTAACGATTTAAATGGTCAAAGGGAAAATTATTGGATTAAGTCAGACTGCTTGACACCATGGTGCTCATTTCCTGAAGAGGTAACTGGCAGAGGGTGAGGGGGGTGGGGTAGGGTAGAGGGTGGATGGAGAAGGGCATGAATTGGGGGTAGAATGAACACAGCCCCAAGGAGGCTACACTCCTTCAGGAATACAGGAGTATCACTTCCTTCAACCTGAAATGTTTCTACTGGAAAATTATTACCATATTTCATATTTTCCAAAATTATGAACAGGCTGTTTTATTTATTTTTAACTTTTTATTTTATATTGTAGTATGTGCGGTTAACAACGTTGTGATAGTTTCAGGTGCACAGCAAAGCGACTCAGCCATACATATACATGATAAGAAAAATAATCTATGAATTGCCTAAGATTGATATGACAAACATCTCATCAACTTGTTCAAAGATGAATTGTTGTTCTATTGTTTATTCAAATAAACAAAAAGCAAAAACTGTCAGGGTCTTTGAAGTTTAAGCGTGATATTAAGAGAAATTTCTATAATTAGACTTTCTATAGATAAAATATTTACAACTATAAGTAGAAATAAGAATTAGAATTTCTGTAAATAGAAATTCCTAATTTTTATGAATAGAAATGGAAATGACTGACTTGAGGTGAAATTAATCAGCCTGCTTTTTCTGTTTTAGTTTTTTGATCACGTGAAGACCGGGATTGAAGATGTTTGTGGGCACTGGGGTCACAACTTTTGGAGAGACAAGTAAGAAGGCCTTTTGCCATTATTTTATTACATGGCTCTGAATCAGTCTGGAAGCAGGACATTTTTTTTTTTGAACAGGAAAATCAATTCAACAAATATTTATTAAACACTTACTCAGTGCAAGCCATGGTCTGTATATTAAAAAGAAAAATGGTATGGCCTTGAGGTGGTGGAAAAACTAAAAACATGGTTCAACCAATTTTAAGTGCCTGGGACAGTACAGGGAGCAAGTAAGGCTCCACAGGAAGCAGGGCGTATTGACTTGTGATATTTTTCAGAGTTTCAAATCTTTCCTGTTGTGCCATAGTATGTCCTTTAAGGTAAAGTTTAGCTGTAATAGAGACCTGGAACGATAGTAGCTTTAACAAGATAGAAGCTTATTTCTCTCTTATGTAAATATCAGGTAGGCAATGTACCTTTTTTTTTTTTTTTTTTGCGGTACACGGGCCTCTCACTGTCGTGGCCTCTCCCGTTGCGGAGCACAGGCTCCGGACGCGCAGGCCCAGCGGCCATGGCTCACGGGCCCAGCCGCTCCGCGGCACGTGGGATCTTCCCGGACCGGGGCACGAACCCACGTCCCCTGCATCGGCAGGCGGACTCTCAACCACTGCGCCACCAGGGAAGCCCGGCAGTGTACCTTTAATAGATGAGCTACACTCCACAGATTACTCAGGGTTCCAGAACCCTTCCATCTGGTTGATTCCACCAAGAACCTCCGTTTTCAAGGTTGCCTCTTAAACCAAAATGGCTGCTGCAGCATTAGCCATTGTGTACACATTCCAGGAATAAAGTCAATGAAGAGACAAAGAATATGTACTAGCTTCCTCCTAACCAAAGTTATCAGAAATTCCACACAATTCTTCCAGTTGAATCGCATGGCCTGGCCTTGTATGACCCGGACTAATTATATGGGCGGCTGAGGAATGCAGTCTGTTTGGTTAAAAACTGGGGGCTCCATTACTGTTTGTTCTCCCATATATGTTGAGGGGCTTTGTCAAATGCAGAACTCCAGAGCACCTGAGGAGATACATAGACTTGCCAAAATGACAAATATTTTTAAAGCTACACTTCTCTGGAAGATTATGTGCAGTTACATAGATGTGTTTCTCTCTCTCTATTTACATATGTGTATATATGTATGATAATTAAGATTCAGTGCCTCTCTTCAAGGATCTCATAGTTGAAATACAAGAGGCCAGGCAGAATTAGGTGCACAGGCAGAATTAGGTGCACACTTTAATATATTCTGAAATACAGACTTATGGGATCAAGAAGTAAGGATGGATTCAGACAGCAGGGTTAGGGCCAGTGGGGTGCCGGAGGAGCCAGCTCGCATGGGCTGGTGGGAGCTGACTGTATGTATCTCCTCCCTGATCTAAGTTCAGTGCCATCTGCATTGGTGGCTTGAATCAGCCATGGTGAGAGTGTGCCAGGTGACTGACAAATGCTACAAATCAGGGCCTCTTTTTTTCTCAGAAAGTAATTTGTTAACATTCACCGGCACATCACTGGCTGGGAAAGCCTTCTGAAGGCGTGCATTTCAGCTGGTCCCTGAAGAGAGATGGACAGGCTCCAAAGGGTACCTGGTGGATCCTTGTTTTTTCTTTTCTAACTTGCTAACAGATCTTCCCCACTGCTGAAGTTGACCAACCTACCAATTCATGTAACTGAACATAAGTGCATTTTTGAGGGCTTACTGTTTGCTCACATGTTCTGACATGATACTGGAGCACATGAAAAGTGCAAGCCATAGACTTGAGCCTTTAAAATTTTGCAATATAATAAAGGCAACAAAACAGTCACACAGGAAACAGGTGTGTGTGTGTGTGTGTGTGTGTGTGTGTGTGTGAGACATTGGTAAGTAATGAGTTGCAGAGACTATAAGTGAAGGCACAACCTTTACAAGCCTGACCACATTGTTTACTAATGTAGAGAGGCCCCTTGGATCTAGCCTGACTTCATAACTGAAGGAAAAATATTTTGTATGTATGGACAGAGTACCCAGTTAGCCAGACGGCGGCACATAGTAATAAAATAAAGCAAACTACATTCTCCATTGTAAAAGTATGAAACAAAAGGCCGTGTATCTTGGGCAGTATTCACTTTCTGGGAGGCAGGAGGTAGAGCAGAGAACCCTAGCTCTCTGCCTCATAACTTTCAATGTTACCCTGTTTTAGGTCCCTGGGACCTTCCTTGTCTCCGCCAAGCCTGTGATACAGGCTTTTCTGCCTCTTGTTCTCCGTTGTTTTCACAGACAAGCGTTTATCCATCTTCCGTCTCCCTTTCAACCCAACTGCTTTTCTTTCTCTCGCATCCTGTCAGTCCTTTCCTGAAGTGGTAAGTGAGCATGGTAACCCAGAACAGTTTGTTCTTTTCCTGAGGGAAGATTAGACTAAGGATTTATCCCACTCCTTCTACCTCTACAGGGGGAAACCGAGTCGTGGTGTAAGAATCAGGTCCCCAGGCCCTGGGGCAGTGGTAGGTGATGGAAGAGGTGAATGCTGTGATCGTGTGGTTTGGTCTGGGACTCAGGTGAAGGACTGAAAGTCAGAGAAAGTCCGGCTCCATCCTGTGTTCCCGGCAGAGACACTTTATATGTAAGTCTGTTCCAGGCAGACACCTACAGGCACCGGGCTAATTGGACTATGAATACTGGCTTGGCCAAAAAGTTTGTGTTTTTCCATATGGAAATACCCGAACGAACCTTTTGGCCAACCCAATACTAAATGTCTGAAAGGTAATATTGTTACATGCCTAACATTTTTCTCTGCAGTGTATGTACTTTATTCAATAATTTTATAGACCCTTCCATATTTCCATGCATGAAGTTTTCCAGGTAAATTTCAAATAATTTCCTGGATTGTCAATCACACTGTATGTGGCAAGTAGAGAAGAGAAGTTACTATGGAGGAATTTGGTGCTGGTACAGGCCATTTTTAAAATCAGTTCTCCGATCTCATTTCTGGTCTGTACGTAACTGTTGATGTTACTAAAAATGGCATCAAAAACAAGTGATTGGTTTAGGTGTGTTGGGTATCTTTCCCTTTCCTCTGAAATCCTTTTATTGTGGATTTTTAAAAAAAAATAAATTCATTTTATTTATTTATTTGGCTGCATTGGGTCCTGGTTTCTGTGCGAGGGCTTTCTCTGGTTGCGGCGAGCAGGGGCCACTCTTCATCACGGTGCACAGGCCTCTCACTGTCGCGGCCTCTCAGGCTCCAGATGCGCAGGCTCAGTAGTTGTGGCTCATGGGCCCAGTTGCTCCGTGGCATGTGGGATCTTCCCAGACCAGGGCTCGAACCCGTGTCCCCTGCATTGGCAGGCGGACTCTCAACCACTGCTCCATCAGGGAAGCCCTATTGTGGATTTTTAATGGTCCTGCCAGAGAATTCTTGAGTCATTTGATCCTTTGAGAATGAAATGAAAGGGTCATGCAGTAGGGAAGTTTCTCACATTTGGCAAAAGTTGTCTAATGATAATGAAATAAGTCACCTATGTGTAGCTTGGCACACATGAAAGGTATGGAGATGAAGCAAAGAAAGAAAGTGTACTGGGCTTCCCTGGTGGCACACTGGTTAAGAATCTGCCTGCCAAGGCAGGGGACATGGATTCAAGCCCTGGTCCGGGAAGATCCCACATGCCGCAGAGCAACTAAGCCCATGCGCCACAACTACCGAGCCCGTGCTCTAGAGCCCGCGAGCCACAACTACTGAAGCCTGTGCGCCTAGAGCCCAGACTCCGCAACAAGAGAAGCCACCACAATGAGAAGCCCGCGCACCACAGTGAAGAGTAGACCCCGCTCGCCGCAACTAGAGAAAAGCCCGTGCACAGCAACAAAGACCCAAGGCAGCCAAGAATAAATAAATTAAATAAATAAATTTTTTTAAAAAGTGCACAATTCCTACACTACATAGATCAGATGTCATTGTCTTTAATGTTTATTCGTCCTTTTGTGGATCTCTAGTGAAAAGCTAAAACAATAATACTAATGATAATAATAATAATAAAAGTTTAAAAAGTTGTTGTGTTGTTGCCAGGTGTCCTGGTTCAATGAGCTTCACATGAAATTCAAAATAAACGGAGAAAAAAGTAGACCCAGTGTTTCGTGCAGTGGCCAGTCAGTAGCAAAGCCCTTTCAGGATGAATCTGTAATTATTCTTAGCCCTCCGGTATTTGGAACAAAGGGCTAGCACCAAGGATGTGGGTTAACATTGCTTCCTTTCATAGCACAGGTGTGCCTGTAAACCTCTTTGGGCTTATGGGGATCACTCTGATACGTTAATTTTTTTCTCAGCAAATACTTAACTGCATGCTGATTCACTTGAATATTGGCATAACAGTTATGTAACAAACCAACCCAATACTCAGCTGCTCAAAGGAACAGTCACTTGTTATTAAAGTACTTGAGTCAGGAGGCTGAGAGTCAGCTGATCTGGGCTGGGCTTGGCTGATCTGGCCTGGTCTTGCTCCTGCTTCAGAGGGTTGGCCAGTCATCAGCTGATCCCGGCTGGCCTTTTCTGGTGTAGGTGGGGTGACTTAACTCTGCTTCATGCGACATCCACCTTTGTCCTGCGGCTAAGGAGTCACTCTACGTACACATCCTTCTCATGGCGATGTGGCAGCACAAGAAGTGAGCGTCAATGAACAAGCCCATTAATAGCCTCTGGTCTCATCATCGTGTCTGCTAATAGCCCATTGACCAAAGCAGGTGACATTATTCAGCTCAGTGGCAGGAAGCTGGACAGAGCAGGGCACCTCGGCCATGGTGGAAGGACATTGCCAAGTAACTTGATATGTTACAGGGTGTGGATCCAGGGAGGAATTGGGACCAGATGATCCAGTCTGCCTACGTGCTTACGGTGCACCTGGCACTGTTCTAGGCACTGGTGAGACAGGAAAACAAACAAACAAAACAAAAAACTGCCCATATGGATCACTCTAGTGCTAGGAGACAGAAAATAAAATAAATGAGTACATTATATAGCCTGTTAGAAAGTGATGAGTGCTATGGAGAAAAATTTGTCTGGGAAGTAGAATAGGGAGTTCTGGGAATGCAATTCTAATGGGATGGATAGGAAAGGCTCTTTTGAGAAAACGACTTTCAAGGAAAGACTTAAAGAAGGTCTGTGAACGAGCCCTGCAAGTGTGCGGGGAAGAGTGTTCTTAGTAGAAGGAATAGTAAGTATAGGGGCCTGGAGGCGGTAGCAGAGCTGGCACATTTCCAGGACAGGAATGACCTCAGAGAGGCTGGACCTGAGTTAGAGCAGCACAGCGCTGAGAGGGGCAGGTCCAAATGGTGCAGGGCCTCCAGGTCACTGTACTTTTACTCAAGTCAGGAGTTGCGTGGTTTGACTTACATTTTAACAGGATCACTCTGGCTTGTGTCGAGAATAGACCATAGGAACACAGTGGTGGAAGCACGGAGACCAACTGGGTCCTGTTGCAGGAACCCATTGAGAGATGATAATGCTGGGACCAGGGTGATGGCAGGAGAAATGGTGAGAAATGGTTCGATTGTTGTGTGTATTTTAATGGTGGAACCAACAGAAATTGTTGATAGAATGGATGTGGGGTATTACTTTGCTAGAGCTGCTTATAACAAAGTACCACACGGTGGTGGTTTAAGTAGAAATTTATTTTCTCATAGTTCTGTGGGCTAGACGTCCAAGGGCGAAGTGTCAGTAGATTTGGTTCCTTCTAAGGCTGTGAGGGAAGGCTCTGCTCCAGGTCTCCTTCCTTGACTTGTAGTGTCTTTCTTTTTACTGCTTCTTCACATGGTCTTACCCCTGTACGTGTCTGTGTTCGAATTTCCTCTTATAATACACACACCAGTCACATTAGATTCGGGCCCACTAATGACCTCATTTTAACTTAATCGAAATACAGTCACATTCTGAGGTCCTGGGAACTAGGACTGTAACATATGAATTTTTAAGGGGACACAGTTCAGGCCATAACATGGAATAGGGGAGAAGCAGGAGAATCAAAGGTGACATCAGGGTTTTTTACCTGGTGGAGTTGTCACTAGCTAAGATGGGGAGGACTTGGGAGAAGATCCTTCTGAGCACGCCAGGTTTGAGAGGCCTATGAGATGTCCAAGTGGAGACGCTGAGCAGGGAGCTGGACACTCATTTCTGGGGTTTGGGAGAGAGGCTGGAGTTGCAGACACAAATTTGGGAATTTTGGGTATAGAGATGCTATTAAAATCCACAAGGGGGCTTCCCTGGTGGCGCAGTGGTTGACAGTCCGCCTGCCGATGCAGGGGACGCGGGTTCGTGCCCCGGTCCGGGAAGATCCCACATGCCGCGGAGCGGCTGGGCCCGTGAGCCATGGCTGCTGAGCCTGCGCGTCTGGAGCCTGTGCTCCGCAATGGGAGAGGCCATGACAGTGAGAGGCCCACGTACCGCAAAAAAAAAAAAAAAAAAAAAAAATCCACGAGGCTGGACAAGACAGGAGAGTGAGTGGAGGTGGAGAAGGGGACCAGGACTGCACCCACTCCGACATAAGAGGAGAGAAAGAAGGAAAAGAACCAACGCAAGAGGCTGAGAAAGCAGTAGGAGGGAACCCAGGGGAGTGTGGTGTCCTGGAAGATACTGTTTTAAGCAGGACAGGTCAGGAAGGACTAGCAGTTGACCACTGGGTTTATTTCTTGGGGGTCACTGATGACCCCAGTATGAGTAGCTTCAATGGACAGTTAGAGGCAAAAGCCTGATCTGTGAATGTTCAAGAGAGAATCAGAGGAGAGCAATTGGAGAAAGGGAGTATTAACAACATTTTTGAATAATTTTGCTGAAGGGGGAAGCAGAGACATAGGAAATGTAGAAATATCTGCATTTTAATCTATAATTAGTGAATATTAGATACATGTATGTTGTGGCTATATACAGAAATATACTAATATGTGCTCTATATATCCATATATATTCAGGTATGCACATATAAAAATAAATATAATGATCAGACTAACTAAACACTGCTATTAAATTTCTTCCCTGGGAGTAGTGGAAATGATTTTATTGGTAAAACCAGGTTTTTCTTCTTAATCCGTGGCATGTTAATTAATCAAAGCTTTGCTTTTCTTTATTTCTAGGTTTAAGAAGTTTGATGACAAGTACCTGCGAAGGCTTTTGATTCGGGAGAACCAACCCAAGTCAAGCATTGTGTCTTTATATAAAAAGCTTGAAATAAAACATGCCATTGAGATGGCAGAGACGGGAATGATAAGTACTGTCCCTTCTTTTGCATCTCTGAAGTAAGTCCTGTTTTGCAAATGAAAGTTAGTATTACTAAGTATGTCTTTATAGTTTTGTGAAACCAGTAATAACAGCAAATTTGACTTATTTCCTAACATGATTCCTTAAGACCTCACAGCAGCACAAGATCCTGGTTAACACGTGAAAGCCTGGAAGTGTGTCCATTATGTTATGTTCTGTCATGTCACATCACCCCATGTTGTGTTATTGCAGAGTGGACCAGTCAGAAAGTACTTTGTCATGTTTAGGATGATTATGCCTTTATGATACTTGCTTTGGGCAATTCAGTGTGTTCTGAAAGTAAAGCCTCTTTAGCAAGCATTTTGAAATGGAATATTTTAAGGTGTGTTATAATTTGCAGTTATAAATATGCATGTAATTACAAAGCTATTTCCTCATGGATTATTTGCAGAGTCATAGTTTAAGTCTTGGAAAGATCATCAGTGATCATCTCGTGCAGTGGTTCTCAACCCAGGCTGTACATTAGAAAAACTGTAGGAGCATTTAAACAATACGTATGCCTGTCCCCACCCCCACCCAGACCAATACAATCAGGATCTCTGGGGTTGAGGCCCAGGTATAGGTTTATTTATAAGTATATAATGAGCATATGGAAGTTTCTAATATGCATCCAGGATTGAGATGCATTGACCTAGTCTGTCTCCCTAATTTTAAAAATGAGGAAAGGAAGACCCAGAATGTAGAGACTTAAAAGTCTTACAGCAGACTCTTACAGCAAATCCATAGCAGGACAGTAAATACAGTTAGCAGATTAGCAAACGAGTTTATCATGTAAGCATCATTCCTCCTCTACACAAAAATGACAGATTACGGGTTCCGCTGATTTCTTCTTTCACCGATGAGCCTGAAGCTCCTTTAAGCTAAAGGTCACCTAAATCAAAATGCCATCTACGGGACGGTTGAAATGAGAGAGGAAGCTCCAAATCACACCCAACCATATAAACTGTGATTTTTACTAGGACTATAGTCCCCTATAAAAACTGTGGTAGTTTACACAACCCAGAATAAAAAGAAGGTAGTGGTCAGGATGGCTCAGACATAAAGGCATTATTCTGAATTGGAAATGGTGGTGCTTGAGCAGAATGACTGCTTTACAGTCCCAGCTCTGCAAGTTACTCACTGTGTGACCTTAAGCTGGTCCATCTGTTTCCCTGATGCTGAGTTTCTTCAAGTAGAAAATGGGGCTAGACTTGATCCTACAGTTTACTCTAGCTTTACAATTTACGATCTTTCTTATGCACTGTTCCTTTTGTGCTTGCAGCCAGCAGTAATTCAACTATCCAGCTTCTCAAAAGGGAGCCATTGCCTTTGTGGTCATAGAAGAAGGAAATCTCACTTTTACCTCTGTTCACAGTTCATTTTGAAGCCAGTGGTAGAAGCCAGTAAAGGCAAACGTTTAGGGTTAGGGAAAGTAGGTAAAAAAATTAATGGATAGCTACATAGCTGGGTAAATGATTGCCATATTGACCATTCCACCTCTCCTGAAATGTTTTCTTTAGAGGAAGATAGAAGCAAAAAAGGAAGGCAATAGGGAGTCATATTTCTGGCAATAATGAACCGAGGGCCAGACCAACTACCTTCTGAGAAAACTAGAGGTAAAAGGACAAAATATGTTTCGTCCAAAGTATATTTTAAATGTCTGCTTGAAAGCTGGAGAGTACCCTTACAGTGAGGAATTTCTTGGCCAAGAGTCAAAAAAGAGGGAAGTTCAAGAGGATAGAACTGGTATTTGTTGCCATTTTCTCTCTGGAATACAGAGAATGTATCTGAGATTCTAAAAAGCTAAAACAGAGGTTTTGACAGACTAATTGGTCTTAGAGAATAAAATGGGAATTCAGAACCTACGAAGAAGGAGGAGCATTTGTATGTACTCAGCTCTAGGTTTTCCTTCAAAATCCTACACCTTAACCCTCAAAGGAAAGAAGGCCAGCCTAGAATTATCTCAATTCATGATTGTTTAAATCATCAGAGACTGAGATTGCCTCTATCTCAGCTGCTCAAGAGAAGTACATTTGAATCTTCTCTGGAGGAAATAATATTGTAAAGAGTGTTAAACTATCTCCATGATTTTTTTTATATATAATGTCTAGCACTCAATCCAAAATAACCAAGCATATGAGTAGACAAGGAACTGTGACTGAAAATATTGAGGAAAAGAGCAACAAAACATAGAGTAATAATAGGCACAAAGGGGATTCAGATAATTGATTTATCAGACAGTGACTTTAAAATAGAAATAATAACATGTTTAAGGAAAGAAAATGGCATTGACACTTTTGGCATCCTCATGGAGATTATATAAACAAAAAATATCTAAGTGGAATATTTGAGCTAAAAATAAAGTAACTAAATTTAGGATCTCATTTGGTAGGTAGAAAAACAGATTAGACACAGCTGAAGAGAGAAGTGATTAATTGGAAGACAGGACAGAAGGAAATAACCAGCATGAAGAAAAGATGAAAAAGAAATATATGGGATAATTTCATATATATATAGTGAAAAGTTCCAGAAGGAGATGAGAGAGAAATTGGTAGAAGCAATATTTTAAGAGATAATGACTGAGAACTTCCCCAAATAGATAAAGGATATGAACTGTGACAACCCCAAGCAGATTAGATAGGGAGAGAACCAAATGAGATACCTGCTAGTAAAACCACTAAAAGTAAAAAATACAAAGAGAACACCTTAAACCTACTCAGAGGGAAAAAGAGACTTATTTTCTTCAAAAGAGAAAAAAAACCTGGCAACCGATTTTTCAGCAAAACCAGTGGACACCCTTGGTAGCTTCAAAAATTCTGAAAAAATGTAACTGAACCTAGAGCTCCGTATCCTGCTAAAATATCCTTCAGAGAAAGTAGAGTTAAAACTGAGGAACTTCCTGCGCTTAGGAACACTAGACAGCACTTCAGAGCTATGCTTGGGGACCATGTAGAACAGCAAGATCACCCATAAAAAGCACAAAAATGTGAAAAACATGGCACTAAATAGGCTGTGAAAAGGACATTTTTTTTTTACAGCAAGAGAGCTGAGACAAGGGGGCAGATGAGTTTGACCTCATTTGGGAACGTGCATGCCCAGCGACTCAAGTTTTTCTCCACTTTGCACATGTCTGTGAATGACTAGGACAGTGCGATGAGTACTGATAATGTGTTTATAAATTTTAGCGAGTAGTTGAGCTTGCAAATACGGAATCCCTGAATAATGAGGATCAATTGTATGTACATACATATTATAAATGGTGTCTTTGTAAATGTTTCTAATGAGGTATTTAAAAGAATAGACCATAATAGCAAAATGCAGCTAAAGTTTTTGTTGGGAAAAAAAATCCTATATTAATTTATGGAGTATTAGAAATAATAAAGTGATAGCATTGCAAGCTACTCTGGTCTTTCCTCCTTAAATAATTGCATGAATAGACCCTGAAAAAACTTGTGCATGATTAAACTTGTATGAATGATTTTGACACTGAAATCAGTGTTTTAGATTTTTGAATTATTTAAAAATATTGAATAATTCCTAAGTGTTATTCTTTAAGATTTTTCTTCTTTTTTAAAAAAATTAATTAATATTTTATTTTTGGCTGCGTTGGGTCTTCGTTGCTGCGCGTGGGCTTTCTCTAGTTGCAGCGAGCAGGGGCTACTCTTCGTTGTGGTGTACGGGCTTCTCATTGCGGTGGCTTCTCTTGTTGCACAGCACGGGCTCTAGGCGCGTGGGCTCAGTAGTTATGGCTTGTGAGCTCTAGAACTCAGGCTCAGTAGTTGTGGCCAATGGGCTTAGTTTCTCTGCGGCACGTGGGATCTTCCTGGACCAGGGCTCGAACCTGTGTCCCCTGCATTGGCAGGCAGATTCTTAACCACTGTGCCACCAGGAAGTCCCAAGATTCTTCTTCTTAAATGATGATATTATATCTCTAAGAAAGAAAATTGATGAATTTGGTACATGTTGAATAGTAAAATATTTTTTTCTAAACTTTCACAGTGACTGTCGTGAAGAAAAAATAAGGAAGCTCACACCTGGTGAAATGGATGAAATTCGAGAAATATTATCAAGAAATCTCTATCAGATCCGTCAGCGAGTAAGAATAATTTACTTAGCAAAATATGTATTTGCCTTTGGCTAAAAATATGCCTTCAGATTAGATGCTGTCTAGTTACAGTGGCTGTTGTCCCACCGTCATGCACCCTCAGCAGGTCCCACACCAGACACCTCCTTCCCTCAGACCCACCCCAGGGTCTGTCCTTTTAGGGTACTGCCCTCCTCCCAGACATCTTGGTCAAGGCTCTAGGCTGGAGACCCAGGGAGCTGGGAGTTCTGCTACCAAAGGTTTGGAGATTAAAAAAAAAAAAAAAAAAAAAAGTGTGTTACCTAACAGTGAGGAAAGCAATTGATAGCTCTTTAAAATTTTTTTTAATGAAATAGCTTTATTGCTTAGAAGAAGCCTTTTAAAAATGTATTTAGCCTTCTTTGTTGTTCATAAAGTGCGATCGTTTCTTCCTTTCCCGTATCTTCTGAGTCACTTCCTTCAAACCATTTCCATTTTTAACACCTCGTTCTCATAGTTTGCTAATAATACAGTTAACAGTGCATACAGTTTGCCGAGCCCCATTTCTCTGCATCGCGTGTATTACCTCTTTTAATCCTCTAACAAGTGGTGTTATTATTGTCTCCATTTTACAGATAAAGAAACTGAGGCACAGTGAGGTGAAGTGGCACAGGGACACAGCAGTTGTCAGGGGTCCCAGTCACTCACATCAGGGTCACTTCCGTGGCTTCTTAGCTGGCCTCCCCACAGACCAGCCGTTCCATCCGACATTACGGCTGCTCCATTCTTTTCCTCAAGCCCCTTTTAACGCAGCATCCTCCTATTTAAATGAGACAAAGCCGTCGCGGCTTTCAGGCTAAACTAACTATTCTTTCAGCCTTTGGGATCTATTTTTAAGTTCCCCTTTCTACCTCTCCCTCAGCCACCCAGACACCCACGGAGGACAGGTCTGAATTCATTCTTGGACTGTGTTGCTCTCCCCTGTGTCTCCACTTGGAATGTCCCACTTCTTCCTGTCAGTCCATCCATATTCTCCAATTTTTAAGGTTTCCCCAACGCCCTCTACGTTGTTCCCAGACCTGTCTTTGAATGGGATAATAGCACTTAGAGCTCCTACATGCCACGCAGTTCTAGTATCTCCTTTCGTGATTTAGTTATTATTTTGTTAGCTTTCAATGCCCAACTAAGATAGCCAGTTCCTCAAGGCAGGAATTGAGTGCTCTTCTGCATTACTTCTGTTTATCTCTGCTAGGTCTGATATAGTTCTGGGGATAAGGGTATTCCCAAGAAGTACACATTATTTCTATCAGAAAATGAATTTAATTACTAAATACAATTTATTTTAGGAAGTGGATTTCTCTAGAGCTTGTAAAACTAAAAATATTATGCCCTGGACAGCCCTCGTTTATAAATTGTATGGCTTCAAATACCAGGACATGATCATTACTGAGGGAATCAGCAGCTTTTCTCAATTTGAAAAGAAGAAATGTTCTTGACTTAATAGAGGGTCATGGCGCCACCAAGTGGCCCAAAGTGGTTGGTTTCTGTACTAGCAATTACTATTCAGTAGGGAAGGTATGAGTTGACTTGTGTTTTTCCCCAGCCACTACTGATGGGTAAATATAGACAGGGTACTTCAAGGTAGTCGAAGGTGCTTGATGAATTCGATCGTTTTCTCATTTATAAAGATCACACTTTTCAATGAAAAAAAAGTATTCACCGACTCTTATTAGAACATGAATTCTTCTTTTTTCTTAAGTAGAGGATTTTATTTGGTTGAATCAAATACATAGTTATTGAATACATGTGTGGATATATGTATTGACTATATCTATGAATAGAACAAAGCACTGTATTCCCTGCAGAAGATACAAACGAATAAAGTACAGCTCCTGCTCTGACACATTTAGACAAGACCACCACCATCACCATCTTCATCATAGCTAATAACAGTAGGTAATATCAATTGAGCACTTCTCTGTGCCCAGCACAGTTCTAAGGGTTTCTGTGACACCGATATATCATATATCTCTACAAATAACTTGAAATTACTACCACTGTTACCCTTAAGTTGAGATTTGGTAGAACATGAATTCGTTCAAAATTTGAAAGAATGTTAACTTCTATACTTCTTGTTTTCCCCCTCTGCACATTCATTGTTAAGTACCTATCAGAGGTACGAAGCCAAAGAAATGGAGTAAAGTTTTGGAATTTCCGGGCAGTGATCATCGTTTTTGTAATACGTTGCTTGTGTTTTCATTTCAGACTTTGTCCTACAACCGACACAATCTGACTGCCGACACGAGTGAGAGGCAAGCCAAGGAGATCCTGATCCGTCGAAGGCACAGCCTTCGGGAGAGCGTTCGGAAGGACAGCAGCTTGAATCGGGAGCACAGGGTAAGGGGGCTTCGTGGCCCTGGGACGCAGAAGGCTTCCAACAGCAAAGCCAGGATGGCCCTGGGGGGCTGATTCACAGGAATCCTGGGATGGAGCTCATCATCACGTCTTTCCAGACGTTGCTCGGACACCTATCACCTTCCAGACACTGTCTAGGCACTTGGAATACGTTGGTGAACAAAATGACAGAGCTCTTTTCCCTCGTGGAATTCACATTCTAGTGGGGGAGAAGGCCACCGGGAATGGACAGAATAAGAAAAGTATCTGTTATGTTAGACGCAGTAAGTGCTGTGGACAAAATAAACCTAAAAGGGCTGAGGAAGGAGATGGGGAAGATGGAGAAGGGTCATACAGGGTACAGTTTTTTCTTTTTTTTTTAACATCTTTATTGGGGTATAATTGCTTTACAATGGTGTGTTAGTTTCTGCTCTATAACAAAGTGAATCAGTTATACATATATATATGTTCCCATATCTCTTCCCTCTTGCGTCTCCCTCCCTCCCACCCTCCCTATCCCACCCCTCCAGGTGGTCACAAAGCACTGAGCTGATATCCCTGTCAGGGTACAGTTTTAAACTGAATGGAAGGGCCAGGCTTCATTTGGAGAGTCTTGTTTGACCTTTCCAGGGAGAGGGTGCAGCCTAAAGGGGGGCTGCCGTGCGTGCATGTGTGGAAACTTCTAGGAGGCCGTGTGTGTGTGTGTGTGTGTGTGTGTGTGTGTGTGTGAACGCGCACGTCAGGGGAGTTTCAGATGCTGCGTGCTCAGCATTCGACTTGGTCCAGGGCATTGCCATAGATAAGGAAGCCACTTTAAAAGGATATTCTGATTGATTGATCGGACATAGCAGGCAGTGCATCTCATTCTCAATAATGTTCTATACTGAGCTGTCAGAGACCAAAACGGTTATGTGTGAACAATATTATTTTTTTTAACATGTGAAATGTGGCAGCATCGATTAAAAGTTAAAGAAACTAGAGACTGTGGCTTTGGATGCCACAAGTGCCAGCAAGTTGGCTATAGTAATACTTTCTGTTCTGTCATTTTCAAGATTTGTGAAAGTAAATACAACTTAAACATGCTACATTTTTCATGTATCTTCCTCCCTATCCATGTAGGTTCTAAGTCTTTTTTAGCAATGCTTTTATAAGTGGGTGTTTCTGTAGCTTTTCTTTAAGAAAAGCCGGTGGTTTTCATACCTTGTTCCTAAGGGTCCCACTTCATTTCTGTTTTCCTTAGTAGTACTGATTTCCATGATATTTTAGGAGAGGTTTTACCTATTTTAAATAAAATGACTATTACTTGGAAATTTATTCCCCGTCCCTTCAGCTCCTCACCCAGTAGTTTCGGAATCCAGAGCTAACATTTTAATTTTTAACACCAAGGTTAGGTTTGACATAGAATTCTAAGCCCGTAACATACAGTAAATGACATGTGTGTCATCTGAACAAGGTTTTCTATTTTTTTTTTACAGGTTTCCACCTCAACCTCCCGATATTTATCCTTACCAAAAAATACAAAGCTTCCAGAAAAGCTACAAAAGAAAAAGAATATTTCTAATGCAGGTATTGAATACAGCTGGAGCAAAAAGACTTTAAACTTATTTATTAGTGTTTATAAAATAGAACATTTTTCCTTCTTTTTTAAGGACAATGAGTTCAGTCATTTGCAAATCTATAATAATTTGGTGACCTTTTATTAGTGTTGCATCCTTTTGGAATGGCGTTCTGTGCACGTTATACGTAATTCAATCAGTTGTTTGATTCTATTCAATGTAGCAAAAGCAGATGTCACTGTGTGTGGCTGATGAACAGGTAAATAGAAAGCTGTCAGTCTTCAAAGGTTTAAATTTAATTCTGTTACTCTTACAACATTTCTAACTTTAAATGTTCATAATAATTTTAATATATTTTCATAAAGGCAACTATATAATTGACTTCTGGCTGTAATTATTAAAGCTTTGACCTGACGGCTAACATCTCTTCATTTGATGGTAATCTTTATGTAGATTGCAAGCCATATTGGTGTTTTGACCATTTTATGAAAATATAAAGGAAATAAAGCTGTGCATGAGACTGTACATCCTAGATCAAGACAAGAGTCTTCCTAATAGCAGCTAATTACTGATCTGTCTACCGTGAGCCAGACACTGAACTGAGCCCCCGGGGCCGTTCTGACGGGGCAGGTGAGCGCACAGCTGCCGCCAGGTGGTCTCAGTTTGACATCCAGCTCCACCACTTACTAATATCTTTTGAACCTCAGTTACTTCGTATGTAAAGTGGGTGGTTATGAGGATTCAGTAGGTTAATGCATTTCAAAGTGCTTAGGACAGTGGCTGGCACATGGGACGCTCTTGAGAATTAGCAAGAGTACACACTTGTGGACACGCGTGCTCATGGGACTTATGCACGCGCCCAGGACTCAGCTGGAGTCGGGGTGAGCCCTCTGGCCTCCCTGCCCGACCCCCAGAGCCCCAGGGAGGGCACAGCAGGTGCCAGACTCACAAATGTATTGGCCAGTCGCCTGTAACACCTTCTCCCTAAAAGGCCCACCCACGCTGTCCTTCTTTTGCTCTCTGGCAGGTGGCAACAGCAGTGACTCAGACCCAGACGTCGGGACCACCGTCCTCAATCTGCAGCCCCGAGCCAGGCGCTTCTTGCCAGAACAGTTCTCAAAGAAGGCCCCCCAGGCCTATAAAATGGAATGGAAGAACGAGGCAGATGCTGATTCCAGGCAAGCGCAGCCCTGCGGCTCCCCAGCTGCCCACAGCAAAGAGGGGGGCCCCCAGGCCCCAGGCGTGCTCTGCCAGCCCCTCCTCTCCAAAGGCCACTTTGGCTCCATGCGGGGCGACCATATGAACGAAGGCATCCGACCCAAGGCGCCACCTAGGCTGGTCCGAAGGGCATCAGAACCTGGAAACCGGAAAGGTCGATTCGGGATTGAGAAGCCTTAATGGAAATGGCCAAAGCAGACCTGGGGGGACCGGCCCTGCCCAGCTGTGGCTGGTTACCCAGCAGCCTGACACAGCAAGGGAATCCACTTCCAACCCTCTATGCACCTAAATACTGTCCTTGGGCGGTAGAGCCATGCCTTTGATCCATGGGGCGAATGCTTATCCCAAGAAGCAGAAAATCAAAGAAACAAAAGCCCCATAACATGTCTCATAGGACCTGTTGCTAGCAGTTGCATTCTGTGCAAGCCTGAAGAAAAAAAAGCCACGTGTGCCTTTATTGAACTTGAAGGACAGAACTTGAAATTTTTAACACACCCTTGTTGGTGAAAGTTTTAATATATACATATATGCCTCAGATTTTATTTATGAAAAAATATGTATATCTGTAATTAGTTTTTCAGTGAACGGCACTGAAAATACTCAGAACACCTTTCCATGGCATCCAGGGCAGCTCCTAGAGGATGGGGGGCATCAGCTCAGGGTGGAGGTGTTTCCTGATCCTGAGCTGACGCCAGTTGGTTAAGGAAGAGCACGGCACGGAGCAGAGACCCCTGAGGATGGCAACAGCCAGAGCATCTAGGCAGAACCTCGTGGCCTGGCTCCCAGACTGTAGCGCCTGTGAAATGACGAGAGTCAGCTGGTTTTCAATTTGTTCCTCGTTCTACCGCGTGTTTTGGGTGACATCTAGATTCCATCTCCCCGTCGTGTTTAAATGGTACAAAGAGAAGGGCTGTGTGGGTGACACCAGCTTATGCTGTATGCCAGACCCAGAGCCAGCTTGTGACGAAGTCTGGCCTCACGTGGTGGGTGTGGAGATGACAGGGCAGCGCCTGCACAGCTGGCTGCCGGGTTTTCTCTTGTGCAATACTGGGAGGAGGATGCAGAAGACCCCCTGTCACGCCCACCTGCAGCCACCTGCTTTAGACCTTTTCTGTAGCACATTCTAGAACTTTGAATCCAGGACAGAGGCTCCAAGCAGACAAAGATAAAAGTAGGGATAAACAATATTCCAATGTTTAACCAATTGGTGAGAATTCAGGTTTTGAATTTTATGCAGGAAGCACTTTGGAGAATGTGGGAGTTCTCTTTTTTTTTGCACTAGTCTGTAATTTCTTACCTCTCCCCCCTCAAGAAAGTAGTAGCTCAAATTCTTCATCTAAAAACGAATTCTACTCATCTGAGTACTTTTTAAAAGTACAGCAGAAAGACAAGAAGTGGAACATAATCATTAAAGATTAATATTGGAATCTCTCAGACGATAGATTTTATTGGCCTGTCACTCTTCCCAGAAAAAACCCCTCTTTAAAACTTGACTAGAACAAGACTCAAAATTTCTGGGTTTAGATATGAGATGAAGCCACTCATGTAGTCCCTTGGATTCACATTGGAGATACAGCAAAGGAGACAAGTGACCACCTACAATTGCTGGAAAAAGATGAATAAATTAAACAAAAAGATCCGGTACTTAGAAATCCTCAGCCGTAAATCTTATCCCTTCCTTCTTCCTCCACCAATGTGAAGTAAATCTTCTACCTTTTTTTCTCATGTTCTAAAATCTTGGAATACTGCTAGATTGTTGGGCATGAGACAGAGGGAAGGGTAAACACACAAGGTACAAGTTCAAAAAGTGCACGATTTCTTTCCCAAACTCTCCCAGGTTGATCAGTGGAAAGCAGTGTAGACGTAATTTGAAAACTGCAAGTTTAGGACCCTGTGCCAAAATTCTTAATTTTAAATGGAAATATTTATATATAAAAAAATATATATGTATTTCATCTGCTGGAAATAAATTAAAACTGACTTTTAATTTAGAATTTTCATTATAGGACTATGATTCACCAAGAGATGTGATGTATATTTTTGAGAGTTTGAAGACTAAGTTAGAGTTTATGAAATCTGAAAAGGAAGCTGAGATGTAAAATGATCTTAAAAATGAATTTCCTGATTTTTCTTGGTGTCCTAGATTAATAAATATTAGAGGAGTCTAACGTTCTGGAACGGAAGGAGAAAAACATGGAAATGTTTATGATGATACTTCTTGTTAAGCACGTAGACCAAATTCAGCTTTCACCAATTAGAAGTCAGGTAAAACACTTGGATGACATTGTGTAAATTTCTAAAAAGGAACACTTATGTCATTTTATCTTTATTATCAGTTTAAATTTTTCCTTATCTGTGGAATGATAAAATCGATGAAAAAGAAATTTGACTTTAGTATTTTCTCTGTACCTTCTTTTTATGAAATTATTAATTTCTAGACACTACAGGAGGAGAGGGTATGGAGTTGAAACCCTTTAACTAAATGTCACAACAATCTAAATTTCTGCAGTACAGAAACATCCCTACCCTTGTAAATGATTCCCTTGTTTCAGACAACACTTGATCCGGCCAGAGTTCCACTGTGATTGTGGAAGTTTGATAGGTCTTTCATATTTGTTGTCAAAAAAATTGATTTGAACTATTTACAAAGTCAGGGCTTATTTCTTTATATGTGATGCTAAGGCCGGTTATTGGGAGCAGTTCTGTCAGTTAGCAGACGATTAGAAATTGGCCCCAAAGTCTGACGCTTTTTAGAAACATGTGTTTGCTGTATATGCCCCCAAATATTCAGGGTGAGACTCCCTTCGGCTTTTGCTAAGTTTTGGAGTCGGGGTGTACCGTTTTACCTGGTGGCGGGGGGCGGGCATGTTTCTTTATATAAGAAGCGAGAAGCAGTTACTTATTACATGTCTCAGCACATTTTGCATCTGTTGCATTGCCCAAATCATGTTTATGTTAAAACTGGCATTTCACAAACAAGTATGAGAACTAATATTTTATTAGTTCCAAGTGCATACTTTACTCTTTCAAGAGTGATTGAAGGGTTTCTTTGTGCAGTTGATGTAGCTGTGACATTATCTGTTGAGGCCTGAACACTGAATATTGATTCCCTCCGTCAGCTTGAATAAGCCAGGCTCATGAATCAGAACTGTCTGGTGATCTGGGATTTTCTGGTTCGTTTTTTTTTCTCCACTCTTAGAGCAAAATGGGTAGTTTGCTGGGGTTTTTCTTTTTTATGTGAACCAATTTTTTTTAGTCTTTATTGAATTTCTTACAATATTGCTTCTGTGTTATATTTTGGTTTTTTGGTGGCAAGGCATGTGGGATCTTAGTTCCCTGACCAGGGATTGAACCCGCACCCCCTGCGTTGGAAGGCAAAGTCTTAACCGCAGGACCGCCAGGGAAGTCCCAGCTTGCTGGTACTTTATATCCCACATTTTAACCAGGTCCTTTCTTCAACCTACCTGCAAGGCAAGTGAGAGCCCCAGCTGGTAACTGCTGCCTGGCAGGGACCATAGCTCTTGTCCACGATAAATGACAAGAAATGACAGCTCCCTCTGGAATTTTTCCCGATGTCATTCACTCCCCACGTGGCTCAGCAGATGGTGGCCAAATACCCACGTGGTTAGTCAGTTGCCGAGTGTTTTCAGTGTTCTGCTGGCACGTCATTTTCCAATCCCTTTTATATTTCTAGTTTTCTACAATTCTTTTTCAAATAAAATTCTACTTGACTACCTCTAAGAATAGTCAATAAACTGTGGGTAGTTCTCATACCGGTCTGGTCAGGGAATGAGTTTTTCTGTGTGCAGAGTTAACCTAGCTACTGTAAATGGACGGTCACGTTTCAACCCGCATGGCCTATTGATTCTTCTGGATGGCTCGGGACCTCTCAGTCTGTCACAGAGGTTTTATGGGGACCCGTCGTCCTCATATTGTAGGGTGGAGAAAATCCCTCCGTGAGGTGCCCAGCTGACTTTAATGCTGGACATACTGGTGGTGACTTTTCTGATTTTCACTTCTGTAATGAAATACTTTGAATTAAATATTCAAATGTTTTTCCCCTTTTTTATTTCATTGGGTCCTGCTGAGTCATAAGTACTAGCGGTAACTGAATTTCTAATTTAAACGAGGCTTTTTTTCTACTTAAATTTCTAATTTAAACGAGGCCTCCAGTTACAGTATCTGCCAAACAAATTGTATGTGTGTACGCTGACAAAGGAGTGCTTCTCCTGGTTTCTGTGAAATGTCGTACAGAAGTTTAAAATATTAAGTTACACGGAAACGTTTAATTAGTCACTATGGAGAAAATCATACATCACATGAAACTAGGAAAGCCCCAGAAATTCCAACTTTTATATTTATACATCAAAACCATTCTCATTTGTACTAAATGGGGTCATGAGAGCTGGAATTTGTGAAAGAAGACTTTTTAAGAGTATTAAAGTAGTTTCAGGGCCTTCCCTGGTGGCGCAGTGGTTGAGAATCTGCCTGCCAATGCAGGGGACACGGGTTCGAGCCCTGGTCTGGGAAGATCCCACATGCGGCGGAGAAACTAAGCCCATGCGCCACAACTACTGAGCCTGCGCTTTAGAGCCCATGAGCCACGACTACTGAGCCTATGTGCCGCAACTACGGATGCCCACGCACCTACAGCCCGTGCTCCACAACAAGAGAAGCCACTGCAATGAGAAACCCGTGCACTGCAACGAAGAGTAGCCCCCGCTCTCCGCAACTAGAGAGAGCCTGTGTGCAGCAACGAACACCCAACACAGCCAAAAATAAATAAATAAATTCATCAACAAAAACAAATAATAAAATATATTTTACACATGAGCCACTCTTCGGGAACATAGTGTTGTATGTACATGGTGTTCACTCACTGTGAGACCAGCTATTTAGACCAAGGTCACAGCTGATCAATCCCTGGGACAGAACTGACCATTCTGTTTGTACTGCACGAATGACTGGACGCCGAGGCCTCAGGACCAGCATGGTGCACTGGAGGGCACACAGGAGCAGGAAAGAAGGGGCGCATCAGTGACAGGTTCTGAACTGCAAACTACTGCGTGGTGAGAAGTGGCAGTGGCGAGATCAGCTCTGGATCTTTCTACCCCCTGCGGTCGGTGTACAACCCACCACTCCCAGTGGCTCCTCCGTCTATACACTTAAGTTTTATAATTGATAAGCCATGTAGTTCAAAAAGGCCCAACTTCAAATAGAATCCTAAGATCTGAATGGATTTGATAACTGTCAATTAATTGAAACAAACAAAACTGGTAATAACTTCTGTTTACATTCTTTTCTCCTAGTACAAATTTGGCAGGGAATCATGGGAAAAACATGTTACAATTTAAAAAGCGGGCTCTCATTCTGACTCAGCGAGTCCTTTCAGATCCAGCCACACAATCTCTTCAGGCCTATGTCTTCTCAGAGGTCAACTGAGGGAGAGAGATGACCGAGGGATCCTTCTTGAAATAAGGGCACTGCCAGTCCTCCCCATCTGCATACTTCCTTTTTGGTAAACCTCAACCCCCTATTTTACTACAGCCATGATGGGTGGCCTCAGAGGCGTAGGGTTATACTTTGAACATGTGTTGCCAGGTGGAAGAGGACTTACCACCAATGTGCTGGAAAAGAACTGCAAAACGCCGCAGGAGGAGCCTGTAAAAAACATAAGTGATATCTATAAAATCAGCTAGACCCATCACAAAAATGGATGAAATTAACAGAAAAACATTAGGGAAAAAAAGACCATTTTTAAAAAGTAAATTACCCCATAATAATTTTTCAGATGGAAGAGTAAATTAATATAATTTTTAGTAAAAGGCCTTCAGAATAAAATGGAGGGAAAGCAGGAGACAGACTAGAGGCAAAGGTCACCCTTAGGGACCTTGAGAGAGTCCTTCTCACCCTGCATGAGGCGAGAAGTCATGACTTCTCCATGACTATAACATTAGGCTACAGGTTCCCACAGGCAGGAGTCCATGCCTAACCAGCTCCCCGGAGAGGCTCAGTTAGTACCTGTGATGTCACAGGCGGTGTGCGGCATGGGGGTGATGCTATACCTGGAAACCTCTCTGAACATACGTAGTCTAGGAAAAGATGAACTACATTTGCTCCAGGGTTGAACTACATTGCTTCAGGGTTGTACTCTGAAATAGTCTGAAATTCATTTTATCCCCTTTTCAGTTCACCGTTGGATGTTACTTAGCTAAAAGACTGATGTGTTTTCAGGTACTCAGTTCAGGGGGGTTGAAAATCAGTGCCCTGAAAATGTGCAGGATTGCTCACCTACTATTCCAGCAACTGTTGGACTCGCTCCAAAAGACTTGACATGAAGGCTCAGTAAAGGGACGACCGTGCTAACACCAAACAACTCCTAAGCAACAAAATGCTCATTAACGCAAATTGGAAACTGAGGCCTGGGTGTCTTTAAAGTGGTGATCCTAATTATAAACTGATTTAAAAAACCCCACAGTATCTAAAATTTTGAGCAAACAAGAACTCAAAATTGTATTCTACAGTAAGCCATACTCATCAAATTCAAGGAATCAAGGAATCCAAGTACAATGTGTAACAAGAGCTGCCACCTGTAAATGCCTGGATCGCCCTGAGAATGCATTTTAACTTTAGCTTCTTTGTCACTGATCCTTAATATTCAAGGAGCATGTACTACATGCATTCCTCTGATTTAAAAAATGGGGAGTAATGAAATGAGCCAAGAGGGAGGGATAATGCATATTTCTGAGCAAAGCAGCACCTGTTAAATAATGTGAAATTCCTCCCGGAGTCAAGGAAGGAGACCCATGTGCCGTCTATAGCCTGACGAGGTAAGACCTGAAGGGAGTGTCTCAGTACAGCAGAAAGGAGAGAGAAGGCTGGTGTACTAGGGGGTGGCCTGCCGTTCTTCACTAAGGCACAGAAGGTGCATGGGCCCTGGGGTCAGAGATTTTCAATTCCAGCTCCATCACTTACTAAGCATGTGCCCTTGGAAAGTTATTTCATGTTACCAGCGTCGGTGCTGCCATCTGTAAAAAATGGGGATAACAGTACCTGCGTGGTAGAAACGGGATGAACATTAAGAGACATGATGGCTGAGGGAGGTCTGACACAGCAGAAGTGGAAACGTGTTCTCTTTCCTTCAATTCTGGGGTAAGTACTGATCGTTTGGGCTAATACTCTTGAGTTAGTAGAAAGACATTTTTTCCTTTAAGTTTTCCTTCCTCTGTCACTTGTTTTCCTTCCTCTGTCACTTGGTTACCTGCTACAACTGGTTCAGGAGAGGAAAAACACATCTTGCACACACACAGAGAGTTTTCTTTATATTCAACCCAAATTCCTTTTCCTGTAATCCTGGTTAAACAGAAATATCTTTTTTCTTCCACAATTAATCCTTTGCTTCCTTCTCTTGGTGGCTGTACACTAACCTAACATAGAAACACGAACTTCCAAATACGCTTCTTAGGGGCCCTTTTCCATGGTTACAGCTTTAGATGGCCATATACTTAATATCCAGTGACCTTAAATAGCTGACACATTTATAATACCAGAACCATGGCTCATTATTTCAATTTTAAGATTACTTAAAATTTCCTCTGTTTCTGAGCCAATTTCTTCTGGGCTTTATTATCAGCTTTGCCCCATCAGCCTGCTGATGATTTATAAGACTCAAAATACATCAGCTAGCTATTGAATTTTCTGGCTTTTTCAGAAAAGGAAACTCAATTGTCCAACAAGATTCTTTTTTCCAAAAAAATTCCCAGTACCACTTGTCACTTATTTCAAATGATTATTCTAAATAAGAAGGGGAGGGGAAGCTGTAAGTAGTCAGGCTGAAATCTATAGGAGGTAAATATGAAAACGGTAACTCATAACAGACTTACTTTAACACTTAGTGAGCCTGAAAAATATTATCTTTCTCTAGCCGGCTGCTAGCTCTTTCCTCTCAGGAAGTTCTGTTTTAAAATTGACTTCTCCGTGACTATAAAAGGCAACTTCTCCCTTCTTCTGAAGCCATAGCTTCTTCAAAACCACCCTCTTTTGAGTGCACTTCAAATCTGGCAACTGGTCATGTGCTTATAACCATTTATAAGGAAATCAGGTGAGAGGGGACCACTTAAACCCTTCTCGGGGAACATCTACCTCTCTCAGTGATATCTGATGAACACATTCTAAAGTTTTAGGACCCTTTTCAGGGTAGGAACCCAAATATTTCTTGATTAGTGGATTATCTTTTTTTTAAAAAAAGAATTATCACCTGACTAAAGCTGATTAAATGGAATCTAAATCTCTCCGGGTATCTGGAGGAAAGAAAGGACCGCAATCATAGATCTTAGCATCATCTTAGGATGCTAATCAAAAAGTACCTAGAGGGTCATCTTAGTCTTCCTCCCTGAACAAATTAAAACCTGGAAACACAGATAAGAGCTAAAAACAAAACATTTTGGCAAATGCTTTCATCTTATTCCTTTCCTCTTCCAATTGGAAACCATCTTCCTAAAAGTCTTAGGGGTCTTTACATCCCTAGGTATATTAAAAATAACAACTAAATTATGTATAACATTCCTTAGATGTTAGCTAACAAAGAGCCTTTAGATTCTTCAAGGATACCCAAAGTGGCATGTATTTTAATTGTTTACAACGTTTTCCATTAAAAAATTCCCTATTCTCTTTTAACTCTGGGAAATCTTACATTTTCTCCTTAAGATATTAGAGACCTAATGCTTCTTTCTAATTATTAAAATTATTAAAACTTTCCATCAGGCTTGCTAGATTAGGCTGTGCCATGTGCACAGCATGTAGCCAACATACGAGAAGCTTGGAATATTTGAATCTGTATCGGAAGGTCATAGTGAATGATCTGCAAATTTATTTTAAAAATCTCAAACTATTTTGCCTTCTCGTCATGTTGGTCTCCAAAACTCTCTGAACCCTGGTCTGGACTTTCCAGGTGAGGGTCCTTTTCATCTGGCAGAGCCAGATTCCAGTACCATCTGAGTTAGGGTGGTCCCCATCCCCTACCAGAGCATGGATGACACAGAACTCCCTTTCCAAATTTGAAGAACCACCCACAGTGGACGGTTCTGAATTCTGGGTGACTGGATTGGAAGGCTGAAGAGGCACCACATCCTGAGACTGAACTAAGATTAAAGAAATGGGATCAGAAGGAGAGCCAGGCTCTGAACCCAAGCACTGAGCCTGGGGTGGGGTCTGCCACGGTAACTGGAGACAGAGATCCTGGTGCAGACGCTGCCCTCCCTGGGTGTCTCATGGTTCTGTGTCTAAGGGATTTGATGAACATGCTTTCATCGTTGCCTTAACAACTACTAGCTCAACATTAAACTTTACAGACTGTTGAACACCTTGCACTGAGGATGGGGAAGGAGGCTGTCTCCCCACTCCTCTCCTAGCTAAGCACAGCTCAGCATCCTAACTCGAGTCAGGCATCAGACTGGGGAGTCGTGATCTTCACCTGCATCTGGGCAGAAAACAGTAATTCCTCTTTGCCAGGACCCAGTGCCCTTGGGGACCATCTTCAAGGCCTCAGAAGGCAGCCTTCTCCTAATGACACTTAAAACTGACCAGCTCCTTTTGTCTTCAAGATGAAGTCCCAGGCCCAGCAAAGAGGAAATCCTCCTGGGTCCTTGTCCCAAGGCTGCCCTAACCCGGATTAGCTCACAACCAGGGCAACTGAACCAGGCCTAGACTTGGGGAAAGAGGAGTGAAGAGGCAGATGTAGGGTTCCCGCATATAATGGCACAGGAATTACCAACACAAGCTCAGTTAGTAATACTGCAGGGTCTTCCCGGTTGGGAATGTGTATTACAGTGCCTGGAGCTCCATAACCCCTACCCCGTAACAGGTTTTCATAAATTCCATGAATAAATGGAGGGCCAGCTGGCTGGATGGCTTACCCTACCATACACTCAGTTTTCTAATCTTCCCATTCTACATGGGAAATTAATAATTGTCCTTATTAAACCAGGACGCGCACAGAAGTCGTAACAAAACCGAACCTGCCTTGTGCAATATATAAAGTTTGTCGAAAGGCAGATGTGTATAATTCACTGTGATTTGCATTTTTAAGCATTCCAGTCTACCAGGAACCCTAAGGAAAATATACCTAATTCTGCCCAAGCGGGGTGATCAACAGAACTTCCCCACCTGGCCTGGTAAGAAGGACCTGTGTGTTCCTACCGCTCCCGTAGCTACTGCACGGCTGGGCTTCCCCAAGCTTGCCGCGAGCGCCCCTGCTGTCCACGCTGCAGGTGATGCACCTGCCACAGGATCTAACACCCAGGGTCACCCTCGAGCGCGACTCGGTCACCGAGTCACACCTGAAGCTGGTGCTGGAGCGTCTTAAACAGCGGGGCTGCGATTGGGGGGCGCGAACTGTACCCAGTGCAGGCGCGAAGGGCAGGCCTCATTTGTGGTCAGGTGCAGAGGTAAGGGGGTTACGGGGCAAGAGTGGGACTGAGAGGTAGGGAGGCATCACCAGGCAGACCGCTGCAAGGAAAAGCACCTTTGATCGGGTTCCAGGTCGCGGACGCAGCCGGCACTTCGCGCCCAGCCCCGCACGCACTCACCAGGAATCCCACCAGGTAGAGACAAAGCAGGAAGCGGCGGGCTCCGACGGTACCGGGGCCGGGAGCCCCCGCCTGGGTCCCTGTCCTGGGCTTCTCCCGCGGCCACGGTGTCGCCGAGGCCAGGCCCCGGTCCGGAGCCATGCCGCCTCAGCCCCAGCGTTCCGTAGGCTCACACGCGCTGGGGGCGGAGCTCACCTGACGGGCCCGCGGCGCTGGCCCCGCCCCTAGGCGGAAGCGAGCGGCTGCGCCTGCGCAGAGCTGAACGCCGCGGGCGGGCCTTCTTGGGCTGGGCTTCCTAAGCCGGCGCGGCGGGGGGAGTCTGCACGGCTTCCCGCTGGTTCGCGTCCCGCCCGGGGAGCGGACGTGTGTGCCCGACGCGCTGGTTTTGTGACGGTGATGATGAAGCTCTGCGTATCCTGGGGATAAAGAGCCCGCCGCCCATGCTATTGGAGGGCTGGAGGTAATTGAGATAATGAGCTTCACCTGAGGAATGGTAGGGGTGGGCCTAGGTGGTAGCGCCGGCTTCGGTGGGAAGATGCGCAGACCGAGGGCCCTAGTTGGCTGTGACTGACCTGGAGAAAGTTCCTTTGGCCCCTCCCGGTTTCGGTTTGCCCCCTTGAAACACAGGAGGCCATAGTGTGGACCAGCCTCCTGGAGTTGTGAGGATTCTACAAAAGCCGCGAGCGCTTTCTCTGGGGCCCGCGACGGGAACTCACATCTGGAACATTCGCTGTCCTTTAGGCAAGTTGGAGCCGCCTGGTTTTGAGGTTTTCCATCGCAAGAGGGCAGGGCTTCCACCAGGGGCGTAACAAAGGTGCTCCTGAGAGGAGAGGAGGCCGTCATATGGACGTTTGGGCCTCCAGGTGCTACCAACCCGTTAGGAAGCAAAAGGGGTACCTGTCCTGGCTGGAGTGATGGAACCTGGTTAGCGAGGAGAAATTGGATGATGTACAGTGGAGTGAGGAAGGACTTTATGTGGAAAATTCCAGAAACATAGGAACAAAAGAAGGTAGAACTCTGGAAAATCAGTTCCTGAACTCGCGAAGGAAGAGTTTCATCCTTACATGGAGTAAAGACCCCTGACCAGCTTATGTTTAGGCTGAGGGCAAGTGAAGGAAGAAATACGTAGGAAAAAAAAAAGAAAACTCAAAGAAAAAAAATCTCAGTTTTGGAAGCAGTGTCTCTTGTTATTCCTATAATAGCTGTTTCCAGGAATAAGTTGGTTAAGGGACACTTAGTTTCAAGCTTCATTTATAGATACGAAATTTTATATGTTAATTGTCATGCTGTTGTCAATTTGAATTAGGTCATTAACATTACTACTGTTTCTGAAATCTCTAGAAAAGTTTTCTCCTTTAGATAAAGAACCTTGGCAAAAAAAAAAAAAAAGAAAAAAGAAATAGGTAGCAAAAGAAGGAAGCCATAGATATCAGCTAGGACCCTGGGCCCGGGCCCAGTACAGAAGTGAGGACTTGTAGAAGCTTTGCATATTTTCTCTCTGTTATACGTGTGGGTGTTCGCGTATGCTAATCTTCTTCTGTCTCCTTCCAAGTGTAATTTTACATACAAGCAGTTGGAGCCTAACTTTACAATTTAGTCTTTAGGTAACAGAAAATGTAGTAAGACTGACTGAATTTGAGGAGTAATTGAGTAATGTATAGAGCCAGAATGGGTGCAACGACCGTTGAGACTTTTTTTCTTGTGTTAGGTGGAAAAATAGAGTTGTTCTATGAAAATTGAAATGTGAACAGAAGGGTGCATTTGGAAGCTGAGTACCGAAGAATGGACCGTGCCCGTTTTCAGTTTATTGCTCTTAGCTCCAGATACACGCCTTATTGCCCTGCTGTGTGACCCTGGAGCTGGACCCTGTAAACATATCTCCTTTGCTAGGTGGCATGATGTTAAACTCTGGCAGTAGACCGTGCTGAGGGACACTGCATGGGGAAGGAGCTTCTCTTCCAGACTAGTGTGCTGTGTGTGGTAGCCATGAGAATGTGAGACACTTAGTGTTCCTTAGCCCCCAGCAAGGTTCAGTGGCACCCATACAGGCGGCAAGTTCAGTGGGCATCCCAGCTGCTTTCCAGGGGAACCTCCCAGGTGCCCCAGCAAGTGACTTCCTGGCCATTTCCATAGGCACCCCTCTGGTGGCTTCCCAGTGAGTTTCATCAGTTTCCCAGCTGAATGCAGTAGGCAAGCACAAGATATAAAAGACATCTGTATTTGACAGAAAGATATAAAATTGTCCCTATTCATAAACCACATGGTCATCTATGTAGAAAACACTAAGGAATCTACGAAAAAATGTACTAGAACTAGATCCCAATGGAGTTAAACTAGATAACAGAAAAGTAGCTGAAACACTCAGAAATATCTGGAGATTAACAACACAGTTCTAAATAACGCATAGTCAAAGATACACTCTTAAGATAAATTTAAAAAAATATTTTCAACCAAATGAAAGTGAAAATACAACTTATCAAACTTGGCAGATGCAACAAATGTGGCACTTGGAAATTTATAGCGTTGAATGCATATGTTAGAAAAAAGATCTAAAATCAATAATCCAGGATTCCACTGTAGGAAACTAGAAGGAGAGCAATTTTACTTTCTTTGTTTAGAACCAACTTTCTGATCTATATCACATTCCTTCTTCCTGAAGAACTTCTTTTAACATTTCTTATCTTATGTGCTGGCAATGAATTCCCCCTGTTTTTATTGTATGACTAGGCTTGTTTTTTCCTTTACTTTTAAAGGGTATAGAATTCTAGAGTGAGATGTGGGTTTTTTCTTCATTCAGTCCTTAAAAGATTTCACTCTATTGTTTTCATCCTTGTACATTATCTGATGATACTGGCTGCTGTGTTCTTCTGTAGGTAATTTGCTTTTTCCCTCTGGCTGCCTCTAAGATTTTATCTTTTTCTTTGATATTCAGCAGTTTGAATATGATAGGCCTACTTGTGTGCTTTTTCTATTTTGGTATTAATCCTGCTTTATACTGTCTGAGTTTCTTTGATCTGTTATTTGCTGTGTTTCTCATTTAGGAACATTTTCAGCCATATTTCTTCAGATATTTCTCTGCCCCATTTTCTGCCTTGTACTTCCGGGACTCCAGTGATGCAGTAGCATGACCTAATGCTATTACCCATTAGACCTTGAATGATGTGTTCTGTTTAGTTTTTTCTTTCACTCTTTTTTTCTTTTCATATTTCAGCTGGGATAATTTCTATTGATCTGTCTTCAAGTTCACTGATTCTTCCCTTGTCTGTGTTTAGTCTGCTGATGAAATTGTCAAAGACAATCACCATCTCTGTTATTGTGTTTTGATATCTAGAATTTGCATTTGATTTTTTCTTACCGTTTACATCTCTGCTGAAGATGCCTATCTGGTCTTAAATATTGTCTACCTTTCCCAACATAATCTTTAACATATTTATCATAATTATTTTAATTTCATTGTGTGATAATTTCAACATCTGTGTCATATCTGGGTTTGGTTATGACGATTGCTTTGTCTCTTTAGACTGTGTTTTTCCTCTCTTTTTTTTTAAACAACATTACTCAGATATAATTCACATACTACACAATCAACCTATGTGTAATCAGCATGTGTAATTCAATAACTTTTAAAATATTTACAGAATTGTGCAACCATCACAAAAATCAATTTTCAAATATCTTAATCACTCCAAAAAGAAAACCTGCACATCTTAAGCATAACCCTCCAAACCCCCAGCCCTCCAAAGCTTAGGTAACCACTAATGTACTTTCTGACTCTATATTTGCGTATTCTGGATATTTCAGAATGCATGGAATTATATAATATGTGTTCCTTTGTGACTTTTTTTTCTCTTAGTATAATGATTTCATAGTTCATCCATATGGTAGCATGGATGCTAAATAACATTCATTGTATGGTTATACCACATATTATTTATTCCTTCATTAGTTGATGGACGTTTGGGTTGTTTCCAGTTTTTGGATATTATGAGTAATGCTGCTATGAACATTTGTGTACAAGTTTTTGTGGAGATATGTGTTTTCATTTCTCTCACGGTGGAGCTTCTAGGTCATTTGGTAACTTTACGTTTAAACATGGAGGAACTGTCAAACTGTTTTCTACCGGCAGTATATGAGTGTTCTAATTTCTCTACATCCTCATCAACACTTGTTATCTAATGATTGTGGATTTACATTTCCCTGATGGGCGATAATGTTGAGCATCTTTTCATGTGCTTATGGGTTATTTGCATATCTTCTTTGAAGAAATGTCTGTTCAGACACTTTGCCCATTTCTAAGCTGGTTGTTTGTCTTTTTATTATTGAGTTGTAAGAGTTCTTTATATATTCTAGATATGAGTCCTTTATCAGATATATATACTTTGCAAATATTTCTCCCAGTCTGAGGGTTATTTTTTCACCTACTTGATAGTGTCCATTAATGAACAAAAGTTTATTTTGATAATGTCCAGTTTATCTAATTTTTGTATTGCTTGTGCTTTTGCTGTGACATATAAGAAATCATTGCCTAATTAATGGTCATGAATATTTATACCCGTGTTTTCTACTAAGAGTTATATGGTTTTAGCTCTTACATTTAGGCCTGTAGTCTATTGTGAATTACTATTTTTTGTAAATTTTGCGAGATAAGGAGGGAGTGGGCCATGGCTAAAATGTCAAGGACTCTTGCTGTTCTTGTCAAAATTTAAGTAGATTTTTTTGAATAAATGTTTCTTCATTTGCTCTTTGCTTTTAGGACAGTTTTCTTAGACTTTAAATGGTCAGATGTTTTAAATAGATTTCACGAGTTATACTAGTTTCACTGGGGAATGGATCCGTGGAACTGCCCTGACTGTCATTCTGGAAGTAGAACTCAGACTGTTTTTCTTGCTTTTCACGTTCCTGTAATATTTTGTGGAAAGCTTGGCATGTTGTATAGGACAGTAATAGTGAAATTATACTATTACATATATATACACACACTTTGCCTCCTACCAGTCCTTCAGTGTGAGGGTGTGTGTTGATCTGGTCGAGAGTGGTCTGAGACTGTAGTTTGTTGCTGCCGTGGTCGCCCTCCAGACACCATACTCCTGGCCTTTCTCTAGTGCAGTGTTTCTCAACTACGGTGGTTTTACCTCCTGGGGACATTTGGCGCTGCCTGGGACATCTTTGAATTTGGGGTGTGCTACTGGCGTCTAGTGAATAGAGACTAGAGATACTGATGAATAGCCTACAACTCATAGGGCAGCACCCCACCCTCCACAACAGAATTATCCAGTACCTAATGCCTGCAGTGCCAAATTTCTGTTACAGTTCTAGGTGTATTCCACTGTTTTTTGTACTTGACCCATGTTGGCATGTTGGTGGCCGGCAGGGGAGGGGAGCATTCTCCGATAACTGTGTCTCAGCCAGGCTCTGTCTTAGACGGGCCCTGCGAACCTGAGTCTTGGGGGTGCAGCCTTCGCAAATGCTCCCATCCCTCTTTCAGCTGTGGTGCTGGGCCTGGCATCACATATTCCATCTCCTCTCTTAGGGACAGAGTTTTTTTTTTTTTTGGTTGTTTTCTTTTTAGTAGACTTTATTATTTAGAACAGTTTTAGGTTCACAGAAAAATTGAGCATGAAATACAGAGAGTTTCCATATATCCTCTGTATCCACACACACAAACCCAGCCTCCCTGATTGTCAGCGTCCTGCACCACAGTGGTATTTTTCTTATAGTCAGTGAACCTACACTGACTGGTAGTTACATCCCCCAGAGTCCATCGTTTACTTAAGGGTTCACTCACGGTGTTACATATTCTATGGGTTTGGACAAATGTATCAGGATCTGTATCCACCATTATGGATTCATACAGAGTAGTTTCTGTACAATTCTGCATGCTCTGTGCATATTCCTGCTTCTCTCTCAGGGGAAGAAAGTTCCTCCTCCCTCCCTTCTTTCCTTCCTTTCTTTCTGTCTCTATCCCTTTCTTTCTTGTTTTATTAACCTCTTGTCTTACTCAGCTACAGAGGGTTTCCACCAGTGCCCTAATGTGACAATTTTGCTGCTCTTCCCCATGCAGATTAAGGCTTTTGTTCCATAGGGGAGAGAGGTCAGTGGTTTGGCAGTGCCTGCTTTTCTGCTCTCCCAGCCAATACCGAGATGGGAAAGGATCTCAAGGATTGTTGAGAAAAAGTAAGCTGATCAAATCCTCTTTTATTGGGACCTGCAGGGTCTTCATGCTGACCACACTTGGCCTGTATTGATTCATTAGACCTTTTTTTTTTTTAAATAGATCTTTATTGGAGTACAGCTGCTTCACAATACCGTGTTAGTTTCTGTTGTACAACAAAGTGAATCAGCTATATGCATACACATATCCCCTCCCTCTTGAGCTTCCCTCCCACCCTCCCTATCCCACCCCTCTAGGTGGTCACAGAGCACCGAGCCGATCTCCCTGTGCTATGCAGCTGCTTCCCACCAGCCAACTATTGTACATTCGGTAGTGTATATATGTCGATGCTACTGTCACTTTGCCCCAGCTTCACCTTCCCACCCCATGTCCTCAAGTCCATTCTCTGTGTCTGCCTCTTTATTCCTGCCCTGCAACTAGGTTCATTAGTACCATTTTTTTTTTTAGATTCCATTTATATGCGTTAGCATACGGTATTTGTTTTTCTCCTTCTGACTTACTTCACTCTGTATGACAGACTCTAGGTCCATCCACCTCACTACAAATAACTCAATTTCGTTTCTTTTTATGGCTGAGTAATATTCCAAAATGGGACTTAATTACTCTTAAAAGCCTTTGCACAGCAAAGGAAACCATAAACAAGACAAAAAGACAACCCTCAGAATGGGAGAAAATATTTGCAAATGAAACAACAGACAAAGGATTAATCTCCAAAATATGCAAACAGCTCATGGAGCTCAATATCAAAAAAACAAGCAATCCAGTTAAAAAATGGGTGGAAGACCTAAATAGACATTTCACCAAGGAAGACAGACAGATGGCCAAAAGGCACATGAGAAGATGCTCAACATCACTAATTATTAGAGAAATGCAAATCATTAGAACTTTTTAGCTGAATATTCTTAGGAACTTACATGCTTGCCATTCTGCATTTCCCCAAAGCTTGGGTCCCTTTTCTTCCCACAGAAGAAAGACAAGTTTTCCTCAGAAACACAAGTTGGTTGATTGTTTACCTGAGACTTTGATTCTCCCATGGGTTCAAGAAAAGTCGTGCATTTGAAGTTAGTCTCACCTTTTACTTGCGGAGAAGGTGGCAGAATGCTCTTCCCAGTTCTCTATAAACTCCAAGATGGAAATGGAAGCCTTATTGCTTTTTCCACATTGTAGTATTTCTTTGACAACTGATGCTGAACTGAGATCTGCCTAGAGCATCTAACTCTTGACTTTATCTCCGTGTTCTGGGGTGACACGTTAAGGCCTCACCCTCACAACCTCATTTAACCGGAATTGCCGCCTCATGGGTCCTGATTCCATATGTAGTCACAGTGGTGGTCAGGGATTCAACAGATGAATTTGGGGAAGAGTAACAAATCAGTCCGCAATAGCGAACTCTGCCATAGAGAGATTCAGAGTTGCCTTGATTTTCTCGATGATGAAACGGGGGAAACCACAGCACTTATCACAGTGGGTTATTGTGGAGGGTAAATGGCTTAATACGCCCAAAGCTCTGAGACTAATGCTCAGGACAAAGTGGGTGCTGGGTGTTATTATTTTGTCGCTGTTGTCTTTTTTATTATTTAGCTTTTGTGCTATTTGAGTATGCTGATAAGTCCTCCCTTAACCCCTTACCACACGTGTAATTAAATTAACTAGAACTTAAGGGACTTGGCTGAGCGGGACATGAAGGGAAGTCTGTGGCACCTGCAGCCATCAGCCCCTCTGCCTGCATGCTGACTGTAATTTCACACCAATGCAACACCACCTACTTTCCCCCGACGAGACCCTCAGGGGGCACTAAGGTCACCCGGGTGTGTCTCTCCCTGCCTCCCACACTCTCTCATGAATTGGATTGTCTTTCCTTTGGGGTCGACCTGTGCTGGCTCACAGACCTGGGGCTCATTTGAGCTTTTCACAAATCCCTTCTTGGAAAAGTCTTAGGAATGGAAATGTAAAAGTCCATCTTCATCTTTACAAATAAAGAAAGACCCAGTGGCAAAGGTATTTAAGGGGAAGGCAACATCCCCAGAGCCAAGGATAAATAAAAGTGTCTTTCTCTAGATTAAGACTCAAGTCATGTGTGCAAGATTCATGCAAAGCTCTTTGACAACCAGGAGACCAGAGAGGGGAACCTTTTCATTCACAGGCTTCTGGTATATGGAATATACATGTACCCTCAGAAAGAAATACAACGAGACAAAGGGATGAGTAAATTAAATCAAAATTATAATCGTTAAATGTGTATTTGTTTATATAATACATTCCTATGGTTACATAATTTTCATTTCTATTTTCATGTATCAGAAAATTTCCCCTTTGTCCTCAGTTTTGTTTCTGAAATGTTTTTTTGTGTGTTGATTGCAATTGAAGGCAGGTTTTTAAAAAAATAAGTTCCAAGTTTTTTGTGCCTTTCAAGAGTTAATGCACTTAAGTGCACTAAGAGTTCTTTATGGGAATTGAACTTGGAGCTAGGCGTCGGACACTTTTACAAAGTGAAAGATATTTTTGTAATAGAACTCCCTTTGTTTGAGTTACTCGTGTAAGTAGCTCTTAATTTGGTGGAGTGTAAATTGCCCGCATTAATGAAGTGAATGAGCCTGTGGATCCTGATACAGTTGTGTTCAGCATAAGCTATTTATCAGGGCCTTGGTGCTTTGATGGCATCATCTTAGTTAAGGCTGTTCAGCATCATATCCTGTGAAAATAGAAAATTGTGATATAAAAATCCCAATAGCAAATCCTTGCTCTACAATATTTGCATTATATAAAAATCCCAGTGGACCATAGTGTACCATGGAATGCAATTTTTTACTGTGGCCAGCAGATGGCAATGTTCAACCCAATTTAATTCAACTCAGTAAGATTGCTACTTGGTCAGTAAGTTTTTACTGAGCACGTACATAAAGCATTGTGCTAGGTGTTAGGGATGTAGCAGTAAACAAAAACAGAACCTCTTATCACCCCCATAGAGTTTATTTGTTGTTCCTGTCCTCTGTGTAAGATGAGAAGGCTTGTGAAAATAATCTCTTAAAATTCCAGATTGTGGTCCTATTGTCCTATTGTTGGATGGGGGAGGTAGCAGGGAGGGTGACACACAAGAACCGAGAACCGTAACACAAAACAGATTTACAAAGGTCATTAGAGTCACAGAGACGTATAGTAATGGTTCATGGGCAGGAAAAATCTGTTTCAATAGTGATCAAAGGGAAAACAATTAATTTTAGGGTCATCATTTAGTCTATTGTCTTGTGTCTAGGACTGTGGGACCACAATCCCTTATATGTAACCTTGAGGGCCTTATATGTAACCTTATATGTAACCTTGAGGGCCAGGTGTATTTAGAACTCAGAATTTTGAGGATTTTGAAAAAGTAGCAACATGCATATACCGTATATTACTTAACACCCCCCGTGGAACCTGGCGAGCCCTGTAATCAAACACATTCATGCTTGTGAAGTCAAGTATGTAAGAATTCACACGATAGCTTGTGTGCACCCTCATGCCAATCAGGTTTGCTTTGCCAAAGCTTTTGGTTATCAGAAATTTTGGATGTTGGAATGGCAGATAAGTATTGTGGTTCTGCAATATATTATTCCAAGACAAAGAAAAATCTACCCGAAAATCTCCAAAAAACCACTCTAGTTTTCTGAAAGTTTGATTTGTATATTTGTTTACACATTTGTTCAGCACTTTTGGATGGTGAGCCATTCTTGCATTTGTTTTAAACTAAAGTGAACCAGAATTAATTGTTTTGGAGAATGTTTAGATAGTTTCATTAGATATTTTGAGATAATTAAGACTATTACAATATCAGGATTAGAAATTATGACCTTAGAAAAAAATATTTTGCTCCTTATCACTCACAAATTAAGCATGGCTTGGGATTTCTGCTAAGTTTTAGTATATTTATCAATAAAAAAACACAGTTAACTAAATAAAAAGACATTTAATCAAAATAGGCAAAGCCTTCCATTGTCTATGGTCATCTAGCCTTTGGTTGTCAAGTTTTATTTAATCTGTTAAAAAATTTACCACACCACCTTGGAATGCTAATGATCTTTGTATCCTCAAGATTTTAAAAGGTTGACTATAAATTTTTTAGATTGAAAAATTAAAAACATTTTTGCCGTAATTTCTCTCAATGACAAGAGACTCTAAAGGGGGTGCTATTTCCAGGAAGTCGGGAGGATTGCCAAGTGAAATTATGACAGTAGAAGTAATCAGAATGACGGGAAAAAAGGCAGGGATGAACGAGAATTCAAGGATCTTTCAGAATGGAAAAACGCAGCTGATACATGGTGACTTCTCATATCTGATTTCACAAAGTGTCTATGTTTGTTTGCTTCACTGTTTAGTCTTTATGTTGTTCTCAAAAGTATTTGAAGCTGCTAACATAAACACATACAAAATAATAGGTTAAAAATATGTGTGAGAGAGAGAGAAAGTCAGGGGCACACAGAAAGGAAACTAAGGAAGTCGGGGTAGGGGAGGGAAGCAGGAAGCTGGGACATCACCTTTTGCACATTTGCCCCCGAGCTTTCCAGGTACCAAAATGAAGAAAAGTACTCTCAGTGCCATGAGAATTAAGCTCGTTGAGGGTAGAGAGCACATTTTATTCACTGTCACGGTTGTAGGACACAGCACCCTGTCTTAGAACAGGCAAGTGATATGCATTTGTCAAATGAATCAAGTATAGTGTCTCTAAGATGAAAAATAACAGTAGTGCTCTGTGGAAACACAACATTTTTTTAGCATCCAGAAATTTCCTCCAGGTCTTCATAATGGGACACTGTAGATGTTGGGACCAGTGTCCCCAGTAACATCTTGAAGGATAATGGGGCAGATTGTCCATGGGACATTTGTTCATTGATTATTAATTTATTCATTGAACAAAATTTCTTGACCCAGTTTTTTTTCAAGACACAGGAATTGACAACTGTCTAGAAGGGCAGGAGTGTAGTTAAATATATGGGAAAGTGGCATAGGGTGTATAATACAGTCTCCTTGGAGAGTGCGGATGGTAACTCAACACTTAGAAGAACATATTGCACACCACAGCATAATGGTGAATGTTTGTGGAATGGATTAATGAAGAGTTCATCAGCCAGGAGGAAGAGAAGGGACTTCTCATCTGAGGGGAGCAGAATGGGCAGAGATTTGGGGAACTGCTGGTGACCTAGGAGGGAGGATGGTGTGTATGGGTGAGAGGAGGGCTGGGAGCCCTTGGTGAGAAGTTAGCCTGTGGGAATAAACCTGAGTCAGATCTGGGATGCTAGCATAGGGAGTTTTCTTTTCTTTTCTTTTTAAAAATATATTTTTTTCATCAAGAATGATCCCAGATCCCCAGGATAGAAGAGAAGCCTAATGTGTGTGGTGCATCAGCTCCTCTGATGCACGTCCTCTTACTTGATACCCCCAGTCATCTTCCGAAGCGTTGTTCCCATTTTCCGTATTCAAAAAACTCAGAGAAACCTGTCCTAAATACCTCCCTGTTCATTCATTAAGACAACACTCAGTTGCTAACCATGTGCCAGCCCCACCTCCCGCCTAGGCAACCCTGGGCAGGGGTGTATGTCACTGCGCCTCGGTCTCCTGGCTTGTACACTGGGAGTCGTGAGAATGAACAGGTTAACAGACATAATGTCTCAGAAGAGTGCCATCCTTAGGGACGGTGGGAGGGAGGGAGACGCAAGAGGGAGGGGACATAGGGATATGTGTATATGTATAGCTGATTCACTTTGTTATAAAGCAGAAACTAACACACCATTGTAAAGCAATTATACTCCAATAAAAAAAAAAAAACCCTCAGAGACTCAGAGTTGAACCGTTTGCCCAATATCAGTCATCTGTGAAAGGAAAGTCCGCCTCTTCTTAATTCAATGAAATACTAGTTCTGAAATACCAGTAACAAGGGAGAACGTGGGAATGAGAGCTGGTCCCTGCAGTTCCTGTTCTTGTCCCAGGTTCACCGGATCCTGGAGGGTCATTTCCTGGTCCTCAGTCAGCCACGTTGCCTTCTCATGGAGCCTCAGGGATCCAGAGGACAGACTGAAAGTTATAAACAAATTATTGTGAATTGCCTTTGGCAGTGGGACCCCATGCAGAGCTCTCTTTGCTTACCTCTGGCCTTCTACATGCGACCAGGAACATCTTTAACTCCTACCAAGAAGACCTTTAGATGCTGAAATTCCCACCCAAGACATGGATTATTTCATATTCTACCTACTGAAGACTTACTTGTACTCAAGGCATCTAATATGCTTGGGATGGTGTCTGCTACACAGTAGATGCTCATGAGTATTAGTTATTATCATTCACCTCCATTTACATTTCTGACCATCAAGGTCTCCCACAGGACTGAACCTGAGACACCATGCTTATGCTTGTGCTCTTGCAGATTCACTGTGACAATCATATCAGCGTAAAACAGATTCAGTATTCACTAAAGGAGTGGGCACGTACAGTAGCCATGGAGTTGTTCTATTATAGGATTACTGTGAGTTGAGGTTGGTGCTAAGGTATGTCTGTCTCCCCTCATCACCTGGTCTAGAAAAGAGGCTGAAAGGGAAAAGATCCAACGTCTGAAGTTGTAAAGAGATCATGAGGACACAGCAGCTGTTTAACAATCACCCTGGAGTATAGACAGTTTTTTAAGCTGCCGAGAGAACCTGGGGAAGAGATACTGAATGATTGCTGGGAGCGTTTTAGGAATCATGGTGAATTAGGAGTTTCAGATGGTAGACAAATGGTCCAGTTTTCTAAAGAAGAAAGATACTTTTTGACCCCTGGATAGTTCTATTTTATTTCTAAAATTTATTTTGACCCCTGGATAGTTCTATTTTATTTCTAAATAAGAGTCTACTATGGATTCTTTTTTTTTTTTACATCTTTATTGGAGTATAATTGCTTTACAATGGTGTGTTAGTTTCTGCTTTATAACAAAGTGAATCAGTTATACATATACATGTGTTCCCATATCTCTTCCCTCTTGCGTCTCCCTCCCTCCCACCCTCCCTATCCCACCCCTCTAGGTGGTCACAAAGCACCGAGCTGATCTCCCTGTGCTATGCGGCTGCTTGCCACCAGCTATCTATTTTACGTTTGGTAGTGTATATATGTCCATGCCAATCTCTCACTTTGTCACAGCTTACCCTTCCCCCTCCCCATATGCTCAAGTCCATTCTCTAGTAGGTCTGTGTCTTTATTCCCATCCTACCCCTAGGTTCTTCATGACATTTTTTTTTCTTAGATTCCATATATATGTGTTAGCATACAGTATTTGTCTTTCTCTTTCTGACTTACTTTACTCTGTATGACAGACTCTAGATCCATCCACCTGACTACAAATAACTCAATTTCGTTTCTTTTTATGGCTGAGTAATATTCCATTGTATATATGTGCCACATCTTCTTTATCCATTCATCTGTCAATGGACACTTAGGTTGCTTCCATGTCCTGGCTACTGTAAATAGAGCTGCAGTGAACATTTTGGTACGTGACTCTTTTTGAATTCTGGTTTTCTCAGGGTATATGCCCAGTAGTGGGATTGCTGGGTCATATGGTAGCTCTATTTGTAGTTTTTTAAGGAACCTCCATACTGTTCTCCATAGTGGCTGTACCAATTCACATTCCCACCAGCAGTGCAAGAGTGTTCCCTTTTCTCCACACCCTCTCCAGCATTTATTGTTTCTAGATTTTTGATGATGGCCATTCTGACCAGAGTGAGATGATATCTCATTGTAGTTTTTTTGTTTTTGTTTTTTTTTGCAGTACGTGGGCCTCTCACTGTTGTGGCCTCTCCCGTTGTGGAGCACAGGCTCCGGACGCACAGGCTCAGCGGCCATGGCTCATAGGCCCAGCCGCTCCGTGGCTTGTGGGATCTTCCCAGACCGGGGCACGAACCCGTGTCCCCTGCATTGGCAGGCGGACTCTCAACCACTGCGCCACCAGGGAAGCCCCTCATTGTAGTTTTGATTTGCATTTCTCTAATGATTAATGATGTTGAGCATTCTTTCATGTGTTTGTTGGCAATCTGTATATCTTCTTTGGAGAAATGTCTATTTAGGTCTTCTGCCCATTTTTGGATTGGGTTGTTTGTTTTTTGTTATCGAGCTGCATGAGCTGCTTGTAAATTTTGGAGATTAATCCTTTGTCAGTTGCTTCATTTACAAATATTTTCTCCCATTCTGAGGGTTGTCTTTTGGTCTTGTTTATGGTTTCTTTTGCTGTGCAAAAGATTTGAAGTTTCATTAGGTCCCATTTGTTTATTTTTGTTTTTATTTCCATTTCTCTAGGAGGTGGGTCAAAAAGGATCTTGCTGTGATTTATGTCGTTGAGTGTTCTGCCTATGTTTTCCTCTAAGAGTTTGATAGTTTCTGGCCTTACATTTAGGTCTTTAATCCATTTTGAGCTTAGTTTTGTGTATGGTGTTAGGGAGTGTTCTAATCTCATACTTTTACATGTACCTGTCCAGTTTTCCCAGCACCACTTATTGAAGAGGCTGTCCTTTCTCCACTGTACATTCCTGCCTCCTTTATCAAAGATAAGGTGACCATATGTGCGTGGGTTTATCTCTGGGCTTTCTATCCTGTTCCATTGATCTATCTTTCTGTTTTTGTGCCAGTACCATACTGTCTTGATTACTGTAGCTTTGTAGTATAGTCTAAAGTCAGGGATCCTGATTCTTCCAGCTACGTTTTTCGTTCTCAAGATTGCTTTGGCTATTCGGGGTCTTTTGTGTTTCCATACAAATTGTGAAATTTTTTGTTCTAGTTCTGTGAAAAATGCCAGTGGTAGTTTGATAGGGAGGTTATCTACAGAGGAAGCACAGACCCTGCTAAAATCCACTTCTCCAAGTTTCACAAACACCAGGCCAGATCAGAGCCATTTCTTCTTGATGGATTACCAGTTGGCTAGCTCAGGAAGCTACGTATTTGTATCACAGCCAAGAGTCCTAATACAAATGGATTTTTCTTTTTATCTTAGTGCCCCTTGTGTGTCAAGCACTGTGAGAAGCACTGAGGATAACTGAGCTAAAGGAGTTCAGTTTGATGATGTCGGAAGTAGTCTATGATATCTTTCTCAAACGGATGCCCACGAACGAATGGTTGGAAACAATTAGATGGGTTACATTAGTAGCTGCTTTGATAAATACACGTTTTGATAATGATGCTTATACCTTTTTGGATACACCAAAACATGGTGAAAAAATATTAGTTGATAGACCTCATCCAGAAAGACGATTTTTTGTTTGTGACCGAAACCAAAATTGAGATGAACTGTAGCAATAATAGATCCTGCACTCTTTCTACTTATTTTAAAAATCCAGTTGTTTGTGTTTGTGAATGTGTGTGTGTTAAAGATTTAGTATTAATGCATAGATTTTTACATGTCATTACAATATAAATCAATTAAATAAAACCTTCCTAAAAGGATTCCTCTTCCTCTGCAAACAACAGCATTGTCACCTGCAGTAAAGCTGCAGAACCACAACCACAGTCGTCTTGGTGGGGAGGTGTGTGGCTGAGCAGGAGGCTGTGACTGGGGCGGCCAGAAGCTTTTTACAACCTTAGGTACCTCATTCTGAAGAATCTTTTTTTCTCACTAGCTCATGAACTCCTCAAGGTCAGGCCCTGCGTATCTGATAAAATGCCTGGACCCTCGCAAGTTCTCAGTAAGCACTTTTTGAAGATGCATTCCCCCCACACACAAAAACCCCCTTAATTTGATCTTATATTGTATTAATTATAGAACAGCATCTTTGTTAGTTTCCCATTGCTGCTGTAACAGTGTAACAAATTAACACAAAGTCAGTGGCTTAAAAACAACTCAGATTTACTATCCTGCAGTTTCAGAGGTCAGAAATCCCCAAAGTCAAGGTGTTGGTAGGGCAACAGTCCTTCCTGGAGGCTCTTGGAGAGAATCTGTTTTATTCCCTCTTCCATCCTCTAGAAGCTGCCCACAATCCTTGGCGTGTGGTCTCTTTCCCACGTTTTTAAACCAGCGACTCTCCAACCCTTTTTCTGTGGTCACATTTCTTTCTCTGAGTACTGTCAGGAAAGAGTCTCTGCTTTTCTTTGAAGGATTTATGTGATTAGATTGGGTCAACCTGTATAATCCAGGATATTGCTATGTAAGGTAACACATTCACAGATTACGTGATTATATTTAGGATTAGGGTATGGACATCTTCGGGAACCCATTATTCTGCTCATCACAGCATCCAAATAAGAAAGGTGGTGATATTAACTTCGTTAGATTCTACCCGGAATATTTCGCTATGCCTCACCTCAATCAAGTACTTGCAGATTGTAGCAAAGAATCAGAACAGCAAGGAGATTGGGAGTTGTTCCAATCTAAGGGATGTTTAAAGGAATGGGATGTTTAGCTTAGAAAAATGAAGACCTATATTAAGGGGTGGAGTGGGGTTTGAGGGAGGTACGAAATGATTGCTTCTTCAAAATATCAGAAAGCTCTGTCATACGACAGAGTTTAAACGTGCTGTACAGCCTTGGAGGACAGAATACGATTAAGACTGGAACCTTTAGGGAAGGAGTTTGGGGCAGAAATTAAGGCAGAGCTATGGACATTATTGATGTCCTTAAATGAAACGGCTGAAAATGGCATGGCTTGTTGATCTGCAGAGTCTTATAAAGGAGATTTGAGCACTAGATGAGGGATCAGCACAGATGTGCTCTCAAATTCCATTTAACCCTCACAGTCACTGATTCTATGACTTAGTGAAGTAAGTCAGAAAGAGAAAAACAAATATCGTATATTAACACATATATGTGGAATCTAGAAGTATGGTACAGATGAACAGGTTTGCAAGGCAGAAACAGAGACACAGATGTAGAGAACAAACGTATGGACACCAAGAGGGGAAAGTGTGTGGGGTGGTGGTGGTGGGATGAACTGGGAGAGATTGGGATGGACATACATACACTAATATGTATAAAATAGATAACTAATAAGAACCTGCTGTATAAAAAATGAAATAAAATTTAAAAAAAAGATTCTATGACTTAGAATTCCATTCCTGACTCTTGGGCACTTCTGATTGCATATAGCTGGAGCTGGTCAAGGCCCTACATCCTTACTAAGGAGTTGTCTTTTTGCCCTTGCTAATTTCATTATCTAAGGATCTATCCCATGTCAAACAGAAGTGGTGAAGGAAGTCGGTAGAGTTCAGATGCCTCTTGAGAAGATGCAGTGACCCGTGTTAAAACTGGGATTATAAAAAACAATAGCTATAGAGACTGAAAGTTTTAAAATATTACACAAATACTTAAAAAAATGCTCTCGGGCATATTTAGACATGGAACAAAAACAAAGAAGTGAGCTGTAGAGGATAGACATGAAGAAAGTATAGATTCATTGCTATTTGGTGACTTGTATGGGTATCAGGTAAGATCCATATTTTGAGGAGGTTGAATATTTAAAATGAAGGAAACAAAAAGTAGACCATATTCTTTCATCCTAATCCAGAAAGTAATATATTTTTGAGACTTTTTTTTCATTAGTCCACTTTTGAGATGATTATTTGGAATAACTTGTACAAGATCTGGGAGCTGCTATATAAAGTGCTGTTTTTATGTCATAGTGTATGCTACATAAAAGTATTTTTTTCTACTTTAAGTAGTTTATGTTACCATATTCTTGATCTTTTAAATACACTTATGAATGTATAGGTTAAAACCTGAATTGTACTTGCTGTTACGTTAGATCTGTCAACCCACTAATTATTTTATATCCCACAAATACCCCAAAAGGATTAAGATATTAATTACAACCTCAGTTATATCCAAGAGAGGTCTTTGTGGGTCTTTATAGCTGCGGTTTATATATCTTCAAAGAGAGTCTTCAGTGTCTTTGGGTTTGTAATGGTCATTCTGGATTAAGAGGAGCTTGTTCAGACACTTAAGACTTTGGGCCAGTGCCGTCAATGACCTCATACCATTCCGTCTTCTTTCCACTTCTATGGATTACCCAGCAGCAGTAACGATGATTCTGGCCAGCTCCTGATACTGCCCTCCACAGTCAGGGGAAGGTCAGTTATTTTTTGATCCCCATGGGAGAGAGACAGCTCCTCAATCAGTATCCTAAAATAGTCAGCCATTCTCAGCTGCTGGGCTGGAGTCCCTCCAGGGGAGAGCAAAGGCAATACAAATCCACCGGCTGGGTGTGAGTGCGAAGCCACTGAAACAGAAGCTGAGAGACACTTCTCAAGAAGATTCTGCCTATTCAGAAATCTTTATTCTTTTCGGTTGAGGAGCTAGGTGTTAGCTGTTTTTTATTTTCTTCTTTTATTTAAAGGGAAGCCAGTGAATTGAAAATGAGGCTAAACATTGCCATCTTCTTTGGGGCTCTCTTTGGTGCTTTGGGGGTTTTACTCTTTTTGGTGGCTTTTGGATCAGATTATTGGCTTCTTGCGACTGAAGTGGGAAAGTGTTCAGGTGAACAGAATGTGCGTTTCTTCTTCAAAATATTGTTGTACTCGATAGTAACGAGCATAGCTTTATGTATCCTCTTGAAATCCGAAAATGGTAGTGGAATGTGTATTTCTTCATAGAAGAGATATGTAGAAAGCTACTGATCATCATTACTTGGGAAAAAATACATTGCTTAAAAAATTTCCTGGAGGTAACTGTTTAGATTATGTTCCTTGTGTTGATGGCAAGTTACTTCATTTGCGTTCTGTACAGATAGAAAACGTCACTTTCCACCATGAAGGATTCTTCTGGAGATGTTGGTTTAATGGGATTGTGGAAGAGAATGATTCCAATATCTGGCAGTTCTGGTACAGTAAGTGGAATTCAGCTTTATTTTCCCCCTTGGCTTTAAAATAAAAATGAACAGTTTCTCATTTGGTGCATGTCACTTATAAAATAGGATTGGATTAGTTGTAGAATCTCAGTAGGATATCTTCCAAATGTTCATAAGTGATTCCTTTTTATTAAGTAGAAATGGCTATAGGAATAATTATTTTATTTTCTAACATGAAATTGGAGTCTGAATACTTATGGCAGAATTGAGTAATCCGCTGTTTCCTCGCTCATGTTTAAAATACACCAGCCCTAACAAACAACACAGATATTATCTATAGTATTTCTTTCGAGTGTCTATTATTGCTGTGTTGCAAATAAATGCTTTTATTTCTTTTGGCTATTTTGGGGGGCTTGAAATCCCAAGTTTAAAAATCCAGAATTAAAGATGTATTATTTTATATTAATAGCTTCAAAGTTTAAAAAAATCTTCTTTATAACAAAACAGTGATCAGCAGTGGCAGATGAAAGCTTGCTCTGTTTGGGCTTAAACCAAGTTTGTGGGCAATATTAAGAAATGCTTTGCTTTTGATGTTTCCATTCTCTCATAGAAACTTTAAAGTTCTTTTTTGAAGTAGAATAGCTCCTTAAAAATATGATGCATTCTTTCAACTGCTTTTTCTGTATTGTGTTAATCTTTGAAAATCAATTCACTGAAAATAGCTAGCCTTTATCTTATTGCATCCAGCAATGAAAGAACTGTTTATTACCCTCAGACTTATTGTGGGTTGAAATTATCAGTCTTCTTATCAAAATACTCCTGTGATAAATCAAAGTATGGTATTTAAACAATAGTCAAGATCATGGAATATAACATACAAATATGAGATCACAGAAGACGAGTCAACGGTAAATGGCATATGTAAAAGGAACAAAGTAATGATGAAATGGCATTTTGAGAGAAATATTTCATAGAGTTTCTGATTGTCATTTGGGGGAGGAGAATAAGCCTGTGATCTGCCAGTGAAGATTATTTAGACTTTGGTAAAGTGGAGTAGGTCAGACTTTGCAAGAGGAAGAGTTTGCCAAGACTTAGAGAAGGGAAGAGTATTTTACTCCTAAGAGGGTATATGATGAAATCTTCAAGATTTCAAACAACATTGAAGTTCTTTCTTGTGGTTTCTTCAAATGCTAAAAATGTACTTGAATTATTAACTTGTATGGTCTATCATTTACATCGTTTCCCTGAAAATAGAATATAGAAGAAATTTTCTATTAATTAGAACCAATAAAGGTTAAATCGAAATTTATTAGATTTTTAAATGACTGTTTTTGGAATACCTACTATGTGCTGGGCATTATGTTAGGAATTGGAGAATATAGTTGTGAAAACGAATGAAATCTGGTGCTTTCAATTTTGGGGTGATATTAAGGGCGTTCTCTCCCTTGAATTAGGTCATGCGCTAGATGTTTTAAATGAATCCACTTTCCAGGTCCCCTGTGCTGTATTTACCATATGAGGTTTTTAAGGAAGTTTCCTCCCTTACTCAATAATTCTCTGAATTCGTCGATCTAACCTGTAGTTTCATTTTGCTTGTGTGCCCCCAGATCCTGTATTTCTCTTCTGTTAGGAACAAACCTTCACTCAGCTTCTCAGTAACAAATGCCTTTGTTTTGTTCTCCTTCCTAGCCAATCAGCCACCACTGAAGAGCTGCATGCATGCTTACCTGTCGCCGTATCCCTTCATGAGAGGAGAGCACAACTCGACCTCCTATGACTCTGCAGTTAGTAAGTACCTCTTTCCTCAAGGCCCCTGAGAGGGGCCTTTCTTTCTGAAAGATGCCCACCACAGCATTTCTGTGGGCGATTAAAAAATAATTTAACATTTTTAATTTCAACATGTTTTTTGATATCAGTCTGTTATATATAAAATAATAAGATGCCGTTTTTAAAACACCATTTATAATCCTAATAAAATACAACTTTGGTCTAAAATTAAAGCCATTGTAATTTGCTTTCTACTTATAAAGATAATTTTTTTTAAAGTGTGTTTTCTGATATGAAAAGTAGTGGTGTACATCAAGAAGAACTGCTCCTTAAGATGTAAAACTGGTCTGACAATGGAAAATATTGTAATATACACCCTGATTTTAAAACATTTTTTTGCAGTTGTTACACATAAGATTATGATTATGCTACTGTATTTCTACAAAGTGACTGAACTTTGCTGTGTGTGGTATCCCACAGAAGAAGTAGAGTCTGATGTCATTAACTGGGAGTCATGATTACCTGAATTCTTTCATGTTTTCATACTATTTTTTCTATAGAAAATATATAAACTAAGTTTCTATAGAAAGTACACAATATATATTTGTGTACACAAATCTAATTTTAGAAAGTACATAAGCTCAATATGTCAACTTTATTCTCAGCTGGTTTCATGAAGTTTTTAATATTGTTTATCCAAACCTTAAAACTAGGGTTGGCACAGAATTTACCAATGTCATAAACAAAGCCAAAATATATGTTTTTCAAAGAAGATACTTAATATATTTAACATTCTGAATAAATGTGTATTAGTCAGGATTCTCCGGACAGTCAGTAGGGGATTATATATGGGTGTGTGTGTGTGTGTGTGTGTGTGTGTATACAGAGAGAGAGATTGAGGTTGATTGATTGATTGATTGATTGATGGAGAAATTTTAATAATTGGCTCATGCTGTTGTGGAGGCTGGCAAGTCTGAAATCTGGGGCAAGCCCGCAGCTGGAGATTCAGATAAGACTTGATGTTGTGGTCTTGAGTCTGAACACTGGAAACTCAGGTAGAATATCTGTGGTGCAGTCTTGGGGAGAGTTCCTTCTTCTTCAGGAAACCTGTCTTTGTTCTTAAGTCCTTCAGCTGATTGGATGAGGCCGACCTCCTCATTCTGGAGGATAATCTACTTTACTTATAGTCTGCTGATAGTAAATGCTCATCACATCTAAAAAAATACCTTTATAGCAGCATCTAGACTACTGTTTGATCAAGCAACTGGGCACCATAGTCTAACTAAGTTGACACATAAAATTAACCATCACGGAACTTAATGAATTTTTACATCATTCATCCATTTTTTCATCTTTATATAAAATTTGTATTTCCACACATTATAATTTTGTTCTGAGTTTGTCAAAAGATGTAGCATCTGCTTATATCACAGCATTAACATGACGTTTTATGGAGCGGGTGTGGGTCCGGATAGGAAAAGGGGTGAGGACACAGCTGTGCTTGTCCACCAGGCTTGCGTGTGCTCAGAGGGTCTGTGGCTGTCGGCCTTGAAGCATGTGCAACAGAGATGCTTTTCCCATTGAAAACCTCATGAGGCACCTCATTCACACTAGCCAGACCCTCTTACATCGTGGATGACACGGACCCTCTCACTGACGAGAGAACAGATGGCATGGGAAGAGCAGGATAAACCATTTTTTAAAAAAAATTTATTTATTTATTTATTTATTTATGGCTGCATTGGGTCTTCATTGCTGCGCGCGGGCTTTCTCTAGTTGCAGTGAGCGGGGGCTGCTCTTTGTTGCAGTGCGCGGGCTTCTCATTGCGGTGGCTTCTCTTGTTGCAGAGCACAGGCTCTAGGTGCGTGGGCTTCAGTAGTTGTGGCACGTGGGCCCAGTAGTTGTGGCTCGTGGGCTCTAGAGCACAGGCTCAGTAGTTGTGGTGCACGGGCTTAGTTGCTCCACAGCATGTGGGGTCTTCCCAGACCAGGGCTCAAACCTGTGTCCCCTGCATTGGCAGGCGGATTCTTAACCACTGCGCCACCAGGGAAGTCCCAAACCATTCTATCATATACTACAAAAAGTTACAAAAAAGTTACATTACAAAAAATTATGAAAATGGTACCCCTTCCTTGTCATTCTTTCTGGAACATTAGGTATTTGCATAAATATTAGTATTGCTGTTGTTGATACTCATATGTTGAGGTCCTGTGATAAGATAGGTATTGTAAGTACCATATATTTAAAAATGAATCTACATATTTGAAAAGTTTGCACCTCAAGGAGATAGTGGAGAACTTGAGAAACAAGGTAACGTTATCTGTGCATAATAATTACGATGGAGAAGGATAGTAAATGCATGTCAGAAAAATTACACTGCAATTACATTCGGATTATTATGTGGCATTACATATAATTACTGTGTCATTTTTTGAATCTACTGACAAAACCGTATTCCATTTTGTTTAAATTGTCAAACTCCTCTTTGGCACACATATTGTAACTCCTTATTCACTTTAAGCAACTTTATCAAACACTCTAAGTAAAAATGACTGAGGTGGGAAGAGGTATGTCCTACAGCAGAAATACTATATGCAAGTTTCATTTATCTTCATAATACTGTACAATGATATGTGACGTTATATTTGGGTGATTATTTTATTGTTTCCTTTATCCAAGAGAAGGACATAGATTTCATCAAAAAGATTCCACCTGATCGAAAGTCTGTGCTTCCCGGTTAATGAGGCCACATAGACTTCACTAGACTCCAGAACCACTCTTTGGCTGCATAGCTTCTTAATTATCAGGCATTATACATTTGCCAACTTATCTTAGGAAGATTCAGATTGTTGTTTGTGAAATCTGATGTATCGTGGCCTGGCAAATTTGGTAAAATGTCTTTGTATTCTCCTGATTTGTTACAGTTACAGTTAGCCAATATTTGAAATCAGTGAAAATGATACAGTGGTGGATGGTTTCTCTGGAAAGTCTATTTTAGAATTATTGGATATTACTGAGGAAATTATTCTTTTTCATGATAAGGAGGCTGAGACTCAGAGAAACCATGTGATTCTGTCTTCACACAGCTGATCACTGGCAGAACTAATGTAAGGTCCAAGTCTCTGGGTGTTTATTGATAATCTTATAAACTACAGTGAATGAAAAGGCTGATTTTAGTTCTTAGTATGAAATCTTTTTAAGTGTAAGTCTTTTAGTTGGATCTCAATAAAAGAACAAAGTAAACGTATGTTGGCTTTTTCTGCCTTGCTGTCTGATCCTGACTTGTGTATACAGTCTGGTCTAATTCATTGTTTCCTTTATTTTTGTCTTAATCTCAAATGCATACAATCATGGATCAAATCTAGTCATTTGGATGGTTGACCAAGCTTAGAGGGGGTGATCTAATTCTCACAATTATTTTCTGAGCTAGGACTGCGTGCTTCAAAGTCCATTAAACAATTTCATTACTTTTTGATATGTCAGAATTTAGATTTTCTGGTTTGTTTCATGCTTAAATTCAGTCATAGTTCATTAATTTGGTAACATTTGGTGATGATGTACTGAATGTGGATTAATTTCCAGGGTAACTCAATCCTTGAGTGAATCAGTCATTTCTTTTCGGTGTCCCCATAGCCTTTGATCCCACCCATTGGAGTGCTCCTTGTACTTAACTGTAGTTGTTTGTTTACTGGGCTTCTTAATTATTTATTGCAACTCCCCAAAGGCACAGAATGTAACCTACTCAAATTTATCTCAGCAGAGCTTAGTGTAGCGCCTGGTCCCCCTGTCCCCACTAATACTTGGACTAGACCAGGTTCTCCTTTATAAAAACCATGCTTTAATTTGATAATTTGTAGCACAGATTTTAATCATTTACTTGCATAATTATTTTGTTCACGTATTCCTTCCCGATTCAACTCTAAGCTCCACTGCTGTGACGTCTTTTATGTTTGACTCACCATTGTATCCACTGTAGACTGAATATTTTTGTAGAATTAATATTTCTTGAGAGTCTCCACTAACTGTGCTGTACTCTGGTGCTGGTACTGATGCCCTGAGTAACTAATGATGTGTGTAGGAATTTTTTAAACCTTACTAAATGGACTGTGGTTACTCTTAAAAATTTTTTTTTCATACTTTTTGTAATTTTTTAGGTCTTCAACATTGTTTCACGTGTCAGCTGTCCTTTACTTTTATTGTCAATATTTATTTATTTACTTTTCCTTTCTGGTCTGTTCATCCTTCACTCATAAAAATTATAGGGTGATGTGAGTGATGTAAGCTAGAAGCAGGAAAGCAGCTAGGCAAGATATTAGTCAGCAGCACATCAAGCTGGAAGTAGCAGAAAACAAACGGCAACTAAAACATAAGGGCTATTTTTCTCCCACAATAAGAAGTTCAGAAGCAGCTGCTATAATGATGCTGTCAGGGACCCAGGCCCTTTCAACCTTTTCTTCCACCATCCTTGGCAGGTGGATAGCCCCTGTCATGTTCTTCCATGTTCAGAAGAGCAAACATGTCCCTAGAATTCTCCAGTAGATTTCTACCAATGCTTTCTTCATTGGAACTGTGTCACATGGCTTTGTTGGGCTGGGATGTGGAGTTGTTTGCTTTCTAGCCACTGTGGCAGAGGAGGAGAAGGGAGAAGGGCTGGGAGTGTTGATGGATCAACCTAGAGAAGCCTCCTCAGGGGACCAGCATCGTAATCCTGCCTGGAAGTTATCAGGGCAGGACAAGGGTGAGGCAGCAAAGGTGAAAAGGGAGTGATGGATAGCAGTGATATTTAAAGAGTTACATGTAAAACTTGGTAGCCAAACAAAAGAAAGCTGGAGGAATCTAGGACGATGAAGGAATTGCCTTTTGAACAAGATGTAATTCAGTTTAAACAACATACAATCAAGGTAATATGGTCACTTTCCTCCAGACAATAAATATTATTTTAGTGTATTTCTTTCCAGTCTTTTTTACGTGCATATTGTACATTGTTTCAATCATTATAAATGCAAATGTATGTCACTTTCCTATTTTTACGTCAGCACATATGTCTCCATATATGTGCCTAATAGTTTCTCAGATTTTAAATGCTAGTTGCTACCTCCACATTAAATATAATTTTATGTGTGTTATATTTGTCATAATTTGTTTTGGTTCTTCGGATTATGTTTTCATAAATGTGAATGGTGGTGAATCAAAAGATAGGAATAAAATTGCATTATCGTTATTGTGCCAAGGTACCAAATTGCTTGCCAACCAGCACTGAACTGTGAATTATTTCAAGAAAATTTGGTAGGGAGGATAGAAATGTGAGAATCAGGAGGAGGTGGCATGTTTTGAAGTGGAGGATGGGGATTTAGTTTGGATTTAGACACAGTAAATTTGGGTTGATGGTGGAATACCAGTTTGAAATAGTTCAACAAGTAGCTTGATGTGCAGAACTGACGATTAATTTAAAAGACATTAATTAGCACAACTGATAATGATCAGGAATTGCAGACATGGTTTTTGATATCAGATATAATCTTCAAGAAAAAATGTCATAGGAAAGAAGATGGTAAAATACCAGTTATACGTAGGAGAAGGAAAGAAGCGAGGACAGTCCAGAAAGGAGAAGCAGAAAGAGGTATTGAGAAGCAAGCCAGTGGGCAGGCTGGTGTGTCGTCAGAGGGGCCTACACAGGTGAGTCTTGGGAAAGGCATGGTGGTCCTCAGTGCAGGTGTAGAGTGAATGAGAATGAGAAGGGGGCAAAGAGGAATTGGATAGCATGCTGATAATGAAAAAGTTCTGGTGGCCCCTGGTAGCTCCCTCCCCACCAAGGACCCATAAAGAGGCCAATAAAGTCAGCTCCTTTGAAATATAAACCCACAGGCCCTGCTGGTTTGGCCTGAGACTTCCAGACCTTCTGCTCTGCGTCCCACTTCTGTGCACGGCCCATCCCCTTGGGTGGAGCCCGAGGGCCCTGCTCTCTCTTCGTGGCAATGCCTTTCCCCTCCATTTTCCTGTGCATTCTGTCACCTGATCCTCCTGAGAGCCAAGCCCTACCGCAGGCTTCCTCCTCTTCTCCCAGGAGACGTCAGAAGGCGGCGATCCCCCTAAAGGCGGGCGGGGCAGCCTGATGATAGGAATGTGAAACCTCACCCTGGGTGTCCACGGGGGGCGAGAAGTGAGGAAGCAGAGACCTTTGCAATTAGCCAACACTGGGACTTGGAATAGCAACCAGAAGAGCACAGCCTTGCAGCGAGCACCTGGTGCTCACAAAACCATCCCACGCTTCACTCTACAAGGCGAAATAAACCGTAAAAATGACTGCCCTTATACACCACAGCGTTAAGCAGCAAATAAATGAATTGAGATTTGAGTCAAGAGTTAATGTAAATTCTTAAATAATTGCGGAGACACATCAGCGTGTCATAGGAATCTAATCACATCAGGATCCCCGCGTCCCAACTCTACTTACAAATCAATTATGCTAGTGTAGCTGGATCTTATGTTGCAATTTTTTTTGTGTTCGTATATGGTGATTCTGGACATTGTTGTAAATTCACCAAATAGTTTTAAATACTTCTGCTCTGCCTTAGTTGTGTAGGAAAAAAGCATACTCTGCAAAGTTTAATGGAAAATACAATCCGTCGTTTTTTTTTTTGTCACAAATGTCAAGTACCTAGATATTTGGAAATGCCTTAACATTCACTTAATTTCCTACTGTTCATTCAGACATTTGGGATCATGCAGCCATGATCACAGACACAGAGTGATATTTCAGGGGGGCTGTACTTCCTAGTTTCCTGCTGACTTTTCATCTGTGGCCCCAGTGTGGGCTCTCTTTGCGTTCAGGTTAAAGTGCTGCCCACAGGGCAGCTCGCTCAGGCTTCCCAGGCTGCAGCTCGTGAGGGTACAGTTGGCTTTTCAGTTCCAGGGCCCAGCATCAAAGCTGTAATTAAAAATCACTTTTTCAGAGAGCGCTATTTTGCGTTCTCTACAATTTAGTCACGGGCATCTAAGGATTGGTTGGCAGTTTATGTAAATCCCTCCAATAATGGGGACAATTGCTTTCTATAAACAAGACTGGTTATTTACAACGGTGTGGGTCTGCTTCCCTTCACAGAGGACGGGCTGCAGCCTTGACAGAAGCTTCTGGTAACATCTGTGGAGCCGTCAGCCACACTCAGAAGTAGAAATCCCCTCGAATGATAGGGCACCTCCTGGTGCTTCGACCAGGGTTTCTCAGCCTCAGCATGTCGACATCTGGGGCCAGATGATTGCTGTGGGAGGGATGGTCCTGTGTGTTGTAGGGTGTTCAGCAGGATCCTTGGCCTCCACCCACTAGATGCCGGTGGCATCCCTCAGTGTGACCACCAAAAATGTCTCCAAATATCCTGGGGTATCTGGATGGGCACAGAATCACCTCTGATGGGAACCACTGGGACGTACTAGACATTCATCCCCAACACTTCTAACCCAGGGCCCAAGCTCCTCTTCAGAATTATATTATCCACACACTGTGCCCAACTCCAATTCTGGACCCCAAAGCACATAAGTAATGGTTAGTTTCCTTCTGCCTTCTTTTATATTGAATGTTTAAACCAAAAAGGAGCAAGGAGACCATCTTGGCCTCGATTATCTTTAAACAGCATTGCTTCTGCTTCAGACCTTTTTTTAGAAGACAGTATTAACTAGATTTGATGAAAAAAATAGTGTCTGTTGTATGTTGGGCACTGTTCTGGGTGCTCCAGAGTCAGCCCTAAATTCTGACCCTCATGGGGCTTTCACTGTAGTGGGCAGCAGAAGATAAACGAACCAGTCATGTGCTTGGAGAGGAATAAAAGGAGAAGGAGTGTGTGTGGAGGGAACCTCAGTATTAAATAGGGTGACGGGGAGGCCTTATAGAGAAGGTGACGTTTGTTTTGAGTTGACAGCCCTGGGTTGAATGGGGCTCTGCCACCCAGCTAAGCTGTCCAGTTTCCTGATCCCTCTTTTGGGGACTGGATAGATGCTGTTCAGAGTGCTTAGCACAGGGACTGGCTCTTGGTAAGGGTTCTATGGGCGTTACAAGCTGGCCTTTCAGTCAGCGGGTCTGCGTGCACTATCTCGAAACATGACTTCCTGTCTCTAATCTCCCCTCAGATTTACTGCAAAAGGAAGATAAGCTTAGTATCAACCTCATGCGGTTGTTAAAATGAAAGGAGAATACTACAAATGCTTAGCATAGTGGTTGCCATCTAGTTGGTATTCAATAAATGTCAGTTATTCTTAGGATGCTATACCAATTTAGAACACCAAAAATAAGTCATCCTCAAGGCACATCAATTCATCCTAGCTTCTCCCTAGTGAAATGCTTCCTGCTCTCTGAGTGTGTGTGTGTGTCTGTGTGTGTCTGTGTGTGGTGTATGCCCACATCAAGCATTTGGCACAGTTTCTGGCAAGGAGTAGGCGCTTTATAAATAATGCTCACTATTATTATCATGATCCCATCATCCTAGTACATGATACTTAATATTACCATCTGTACTGGCAAAGATTTTCTACTGTTTATGTGATAATATTGATTAAAATTTACTCAATAAATACTGTGTGCTATTCCCTGTTCTAGGTTCTGGGGAACAGCAGTGAACAAAACAGTTGGAAATCCCTGCCCTTGTGGAGCTGCCATTCTAGTGAGGGGAGGCAGACAAAACAACATAAAATAAGCCAATTATATAGTACATTGGAAAATGACAAGTGCCCAGAGAAACATAAAACATGGAAAGAGGCTGGAAACTAAGGGGCCTGGGATAGCAGAGGCGGGGGAGATATGAGCTCTATTATGTGAGGTGTCTGTTAAGTAAGGTCTTTGGACCATTTTTTAACAATTGAGTTGTTTGTTTTCTTATTGTTGAGTTTTAATAGTTCCTTGTATCCTTTGAATCAGTGTTTTATCAGATGTGTCTTTTGCAGATATTTTCTTCCAGGCTGTAGCTTGTCTTTTCATTCTCTTGACATTGTCTCTTGCAGAGCAGAAGTTTTTAATTTTAATGAAGTCCAGCTTATCAATTATTTCTTTCATGGATTGTTCCTCTGGGGTTGTATCTAAAAAGTCATCATCATACCCAAGGTTTTCCCTACATTATTTTTTATAGTTTTACAGTTTACTTTTAAGGCTATGATCCATTTTTTGTTAATTTTTGTGAAGAGTGTAAGGTTGTATCTAGTTTCATTTTCTTTGCACGCAGATGTCCACTTGTTTCAGCAGAATTTTCTTTGCTCCATTTTATTGTCTTTGCTCCTTTGTCAGATATCAGTTGATTATATTTTCGTGGGCCTATTTCTGGGCTCTCTATTCTGTTCCATTGATCTATATATGTCTGCTCTCTTGCCAATACCACACTATCTTGATTACTCTAGCTTTATGGTAAGTCTTTAAGCCAGGTAGTATCAGTCCTCCAACTTTGATTTTCTTCAATATTGTATTAGCTATTCTGGGTCATTTGCTTCTCCGTATAAACTTTAGAATCAGTTTGTTTATATCTACAAAATTACTTGCTGGAATTTTTTTTGGAATTGCATTGAATGTATAGATCAAGTTAAGAAGAACTGACAGCTTGACAATATTAAGTCTTGCTACTCTAGACATGGAACATCTCTCCATTTATTTAATTCTTTGATTTTGTTTATCAGATTTGTAGTTTTCCTCATATAAATCTTGTACATATTTTGTTAGATTTATACCTAAATATTTCTTTCAGGGGGCTCTAATGTAAATGGCATTTGTTTTTAATTTCAAGTTCCACTTGTTTATTGCTGGTATAGAGGAAATCGATTGCCTTTTCTATATTACCCTTGTGTCCTGCAACCTTGTTATAATAACTCATTAGTTCCACGAGTCTTTAATGGATTCTTTCAGAGTTTCTTCCTAGATGATCATGTCATCTACAGACAAAAACAGCTTTATTTCTTCCTTCTCAATATATATAACTTTTATTTCTTTTTCTTATCTAATTGCGTAATTAAGATTTCCGGTGTGGTTGAAAGGGAGTGGTAAGAGGCAACATCCTTGTGTTATTTCTGATGTTAGTGGGAAGGACTTCAAGTTTCTCACCATTAAGAATGGTATTAGCTGTAGGGGTTTTTGTAAATATGCATTACCAACTTGAGGAATTTCCCCTTTATTCTTAGTTTACTGAGAGTTTTTATCCTGAATGGGTGTTGGATTTTGTCAAATGTTTGTTCTACATCTACTGATATATGATCATGTGATTTTTCTCTTTTAGCCTGTTGGTATGATGGTTTACATAAACTGATTTTTGTATGTTGAAGCAGCCATGCATACCTGGGATAAATTCTACTTGATCATGGTGTATAATTCTTTTTATACATTGTTGGATTCAATTAGCTAATATTTTGTTGATGATTTCTGCATCTATGTTCATGAGTGATATTGATTGTAGTTTTCTTTCCTTGTAATGTCTGGTTTTGATATTAGGATAACACTGACCTCATAGGATGAGTTAGGAAATATGACCTCTGCTTCTTTTCCTCTGGGATATTGTAGAGAATTGGTATAATTTCTTACTTAAATGTTTGATAGAAATTAACAGAAATTAGCAGTAAACCCATCTGGGCCTACTGCTTTCTGTTTAGGAAGTTTATTAATTACTGATTCAGTTTCTGTAATGTATATATGTTTATTCAGATTGTCTGTTTCTTCTTGTTTGAGTTTTGGCAGATTGTGTCTTTCAAGGGATTAGTCCATTTCAACTACATTGTCAGATTTTGGGGCACAGAGCTGTTCATAGTATTCCTTTATTACCTCTTTAATGTCTATAGGGCCTACAGGGCCTGTGATGTCATCTCTTTCATTTCTGATGTTAGCAGTTTGTGTCCTTTCTATTTTTTCCTTAGAGAGCCTGGCTAGAGACATTGATTTTATTGATCCTTTCAAAGAAGTATCTTCTGGTTTTGTTGATTTTCTCTATTGATTTTCTACAGATTCTTGATTTCTGCTCTAATTCTTATTGTTTCTTTGCTTCTGCTTATTTTGGATTTAATTTACTCTGCTTTTTCTAGTTTCTTAAGGTAGAAACTTAGATTATAGATTTTAGATCTTTCTTCTCTTCTAATATAGGAATTCAGTGCTATAAATTTCCCCCTAAGCACTGCTTTCCCTGCATCCCACACATTTTGATAAATTGTGTTTTCATTTTCATTTAGTTGAAACTATTTTTTAAATTTCTTTTGAGATTTCTTCTTTGATCGATGTGTTATTTAGAAGTGTGTTGTATAATCACTGCGTATTTGGGGATTTTTCTGTTATCTTTCTGTTATTTATTTCTAATTTAATTCTGTTGTGGGCTGAGAGCAGACTTTGTTTGATTTCTATTCTTTTAAGTTTGTTACGTTATTTTTTATGGCCCAGAATGTTGTCTGTCTTAGTGAATATTTCATGTGAGTTTGAAAAAAAAATGTGTATTCTGCTTTTGTTGGGTGAAGTACTCTATAGATATTTATTACAGTTGTCTCTGGGTATCTGCTGGAGATGGTTTCCAGGATCCACCAGGTATACCAAAATCCATAGATGCTCAAGTCCCACAGTTGGTACTCTGCACCTGCAGGATACACGTCTGTGGATTTAACCATCTGTGGATTGCAAACTTAATACATGATCTGAGGTTAGTCGAATCCATGGATGTGGCCTGGTGGCTACAAAGGGGCAACCATATATTTTTTGAGAAAATTCCACGTTAGTGGACCCATGCAGTTCAAACCTGTGTCGTCCCAGGGTCGCAACTGTATATCCAGTTGATGGTGTTGTTGAGTCTAGCTATGTCCTTACTGATTTTCTGCCTGATGGATCTGTCCATTCTGATAGAGAGGTGTTGAAGTCTCCCACTGTAATAGTGGATTCATCCTTTTCTCCTTTCAGTTCTATCAGTTTTTGCCTCATGTAGTTTGATACTCTGTTGTTAGATACATGTACATTAAGGCAAAGTGGACTTTTAATTAGTGTATTGTACCATTTATACTTAATGTTATTATTGATATGTTGGGCCTCAACCCTGCCATTTTAATTTTTGTTTTCTATTTGTTCTGCCTGTTTTTCATTTTTGTTTTCTTTATCCTGTTTTTCTATGGGTTACTTGAATTTTTAAAAATTCCATTCCAGGCCATTCCATTTGATTTATCTAAAGTGTTTTAGAGTATATCTCCTCTCTCTACACTGTTTAGATCATCCACTCAGTTTTTATTTTGGGCTACTATATTTTTCATTTCTAAAATTTCCTTTTGTTTCTTCTTTATATCTTTTATTTATTTGCCAGTAACTTTTATTTTCTCTTCAATTTGGGTCAAGCATGTACGTATTTACTCTTTGAGACGTTTTTATCATGATTCACTCAAAATCATTCTTAGATAATTCTAACATCTGTATTCTGTATTGGCATCTATTGAGTGATCTTTTTCATTGAAGTTGAGATTTTTCTGGTTCTTGGATGACTCATCATCTTTTAAAATTAAAACCAGGAATTAGGATGTATTATGTTATGAGACTCTAGATCTTCTGTTTTGGTTGGCTTTTTTTGATACTGCTCCTGCAGGAGAAGGGGTGGGCATTGCCTGAATAAAATCAGGTGGGGTGGAATTCCAGGCTCCCCATTTAGTCTGTGTTGACATAAGGGGAACTCTTCTTGGTACTGCTGGGCAGTAGTGAAAGTTCTGGCTTCCCACTATGTTTCCACTGATACCGTCCTGACCAGGAGGGGCAGGATTGAATCATTACAACTTTAACCATGGTTGCCATTGACATGGTAGGTATGCAAAGGTAACCTAATTACTACTGGGTGGTGATGAAAGTCCTGAATCTCCACTAAGCCTCCTCTGATACCACCCCAGGGGGAAAGGATGTCTAATTTCCACCTTGTAGGGGTGAAAGTCCAGGTTCCCCACATGGTCTCCACTGTCACTGTGAATGGTGGCCTTATTACCCTGCAGAGATCAAAGTCCTGACTCCACATTCAGCTTTCTCTGATACATCCATGTATGTGTGTGGAGTTGGGAGAGGGCACCTTACCACAGTCTGTCAAGAGTCAAAGACTAGGTTCCCCTCTTGGTCTTTGCTGATCACAGTGGGGTTGGGGCCAACGTTTTATTCTGCAGCGTTTGGTGTCAGGTGGTTATTTTCTAAAAGTTTCCTGCTTTGATAGGTAGCCCCTTACCTGGTTCTTTGGACAAACAGCTTTTGTTGGGAATTTTTTTGACTGTGATTGTTGGCATTTCTGGGTTGCTTGCTTTTCCATCCCCACTGACACCACGGGATGGGAGCTGGCCATTACCACCTGTGGTGGTAAAAGTCTCGCCTCCCTTCCTTCTCTGGCATTTCCCTAGCAGGGGGGTTGGGCCTGCTGGTGTCTGTGTCCATTGCCATTTCCTGGTTATTGGCTCCCCTAGCTCTAGATGTAGGATGAGTGAGCAAAAACAAAACCCAGGGAACTCACCATCACATCATTCCTTGGGTTCCAAGTTTCCTAGTTGGTCTTCTTCTCTCCCTTTTTTCTGAATCTTCTTCTGTTTGTTTCATAGATAATCGGCAGGGATTTTAGTTGTGATTAAAAGAAACAACAGGGAAAAAGTATGTTTGCTTCATCTTCCTGGAAGCAGAAGCTCAGTTTATCTAGTTACATTCTGAAGGAACAGCTGACCAGATTTGCTGATGGTTCATTGTGAGGTGTAGGGAAAGAGCAGAGTTAATGATGACACTTTTTGTCCTTAGCAGCTGGAGGGATGAAGTTGTTATTTTTAGAGATGGGGAAAGCTGAGGTAGAGTTGATTGTTAAGAGGAAGCTTTGGAGTTTTCAGACATGTTAAGTTGAGGACACCTAGTAGAGATGTTATGTAGGCTTTTGGATCGCAGAGTCTAGAGGTAAAGGTTGCTTTTTGAGCAGAAACTGTGCACTTGGCAGTCATTGCATGGAGGTACATTTAAACCATGGGGCAAGATAGGAGCATTTGGAGAGTGAGTGTAGAGAGAAAGGAGGTCAGTCCAGGCACAGAGCCCTAGGCTGCTCTGTTGTTCAGAGGTCAGGAAGAAGAGGAGAGACCCACAAAGCAGACTGAGGATGGGCAGCTAGGGAAGCAGGAAACAAACCAGGAGAGTATGGTGTTCTGGAAACCAGAAAGAGAAAGCTTTTCTCAGAGAAGGGAGTGATAAGCTTGGCCAAATGCTGCTAAGAAGTAGAGTAGGGCGTGGACTGGGATTTGACCCTTGAATTTAGCAAACTGTCCACAGCAATTTGACCTAGTGTTTTGCAACCTGGATTTCTTTCTTCTTGGGCTCACTACCACTATTTCCCCTTTGACAGATCACATTTTGTGTAATCTCTTTTTTCTCTCTTTTACTTTTAAATGATAATATATGAATTATATTTTAAACATAAGTACTGCTTGAGAAATTTCAGTGCTGGCATGAGGGATGAGATCCAGTGAGTTTATGAATAATTGGAGCCATTAATTGCACAAAGGCACCATCCTAATTTCTTCAGAGTTGTTCATTTATATCCTTATTTCTTGTTTCTGCATGTTGAAACCCACTAATCTATTGGCAAATATATAAAAAAAGAAAAAATGTTATTTATTTTATAAAAATCATTAAAATATCACAAGAAAATGACTTATTTTATTTCTTATGATAAGCTCCTGTTGTGTGCAGTCATTGGGCTAGCCCACCTACTTTTTACTTTACAAAGATTCCTCCTTGGATCTTGATGACAGTGCTGTGAGGTAGAGTTCATTGCTGCCATTTCAAGGCCAAGGAAACTTAGAGCATTTGGGTTTCTCAACTCAAAGTACATGCTCTGCAGTGAGCTGCCTCCGTTTCCATAATCAGCTTCTTGATAACATTGTAAAGGAGATTATGTTTCATCTCTCTAACAAGGAGTATATAGTTTAAAACAAACTCTGCGACTAATTAGGGGAGAATTGGCGACTTCTATTATGCTGCCTCTTAGCTTTCGTATGGTGACTCGACAAACTCTGCGACTAATTAGGGGAGAATTGGCGACTTCTATTGTGCTGCCTCTTAGCTTTCGTGTGGTGACTCGGTATGAGTCTTTCTTTTACCATTTATTACCCTTTACAAGCAAATTTGGGGCTATAGAAATAAATAAAAGTGATTTTTATATATAGTTTCTAAAAAATATGATTGATTTTTATAAAGCACTTTTTCTAGGACTCAGATTCATTGCTTCAAGTCTGCAAGTGGCCGTGGCAATTATTCCCATCCACAGAGTGTTGATTTAGTGTCGTTAAGGGAAGGGACGCGTTGTATGGAAAGCGAAGTGTTAACTCGTTTCCAGAGCCACAGCTGTTGTTACACAATATGAAGGGCATTTGCTCCAACAGCTTGCTATGTTGATTAGCTAGAGAGTGAAGTCTTCCCAAGATGTATCTTATCACTGCAAATAAATAAATACAACCAAATCCCCCACTAGACTGTGTGTAGAGTAGCTATGGGAATGCTACGTTTGATCTTTTCAATGATTTTCTGCTTAAACATGCAGTTTCAGAAGGCTGGTCTTTTCGAGTGGAGACTTGGAAGTTCAGTCTATGCAGTTCACTATCAAAGGGAAATATTGACCATTCACTTGTTGGGACTCTAACCAGAAGAGTTGGAAGTGACTTCTGAGACTGATAGCCTACCTTTTTATCAAGAACAAGCAGAAAACCAGGGAGGCTGGACAAGTGACCCACTTCTGAAGAACACACAGCAAATAGCGGATAAGTCAGTGAAGACTGAAGGCTGCCGATAGGCATTTCTACCCCATTCCTTCAGATTGAGCCCTGGAAGAGGCCAAGTCAGTGAGAGATGCCCAAGAGGGGTTTAGGTCCTTGGTGAATGCTGACTTTGAACAGCAAAGATCATGTTTCCTGCTCATTGGAGAAAATGTGACTCTGTTTGTGAATAAGCAAAGTGTGAATGTTTGTTCTGGAGTAAATGAGGCGTGCTTGCCCTGCCAGGGATGGCAGCTATGTCTCAGCTATCTTGTCTGTCCCCAGGGGATGGTCATTTCACACCGGCTGTGCTAGTACTCCTTGTATGTGTGGTTCACATCCCAAACTACGCAGGTCCAGATTCTAAGCTGGCTGAGTATTTTTCCAAGGCATTTGCTGGCTGGGACAGGCCACTGCTTATTGCCTGCACAACCCTCTCACCCCAGCAGCCAATGGTTACTCCCAGCTCTATACCTTTATTTTGTTGCTAGAAACTTTTTAACTTCCTTTCTTTTGTTATTACAATTCCTTGATAAGGTCTCTAGCCCATTTCATTTTACTCACAAGAGAGGCTAGTTTCCATGAAGTACCGCTAGATTTTTTGGTACCTTTATCTCTAAGTATTTTATCCCTAAGAAAAAAATACCAAGAAAATACAAATGCCTGTAATAAAGAAAAGGGAGTAGGTGTTTTACTGCCTTTTTCTCCCCCTCTTTCGCACTGAAAACACCTCCCCGCGCCTCACAAAACCAGACTGCAAACCTTTTGCCTATGGTTTGATTATTAATAGATTGAAGCTCCATGTGGACAAAACACCTATTTTAATTTAAGTTGTTCAGTGATTTTTCATATCGTTTGGAGGGAAAGTTTCATGTAACGTGGGCCAAAATGCTCCCCTGCTAAATGACCATATTCTCCAAGGACCGTCACGATGTGCCTCGTACCTTCTCTCTCTCGCCACTTCCCCAGCACCAAAGCTTCCTTCCTGTGCCTTCACACGAGGCTGCTTGCACACACGCGCCTTCTTTCTTGTTCATACTTTCTGCTGTCTGCCTTCATTTCCTGCATTACTGCTGTCCTGTTTAAGAATCACCTCCTCCAAAGACTGGGATTGGCACATACACCCTCCTATATATAAAATAGATAACTAATAAGACCTACTGTATGGCACAGGGAACTCTACTCAGTACTCTGTAATGGCCTATATGGGAAAAGACTCTAAACAAGATTAGATATATGTGTTTGTATAACTGATTCACTTTGCTGTACACCTGAAACTAACACAACGTTATAAATCAACTGTACTCCAATAAAATTAAAAAAAAAAAAAGAGAATCAGCTCCTCCAAGAAGCCTTCTGCAAATATGCCAAGACTGGGTCAACTACCCTTCCTCTATTCCCGTGTGATATACCTTAGAGTTCTCCCCTTGCCCTTGGTGTAGCTGACAGTCATCTGATGGTGTGTTTCTCTCCCATTAGACTGCTTGATAGCACATACTGGACTTTTTTTCATGGCGTATCACCAGTATGTACTTATCTAGCACAGCACCTGATACAAGATAGATTTTTCAATCAATGTTTGAGCATGGGTAAATGAAAGAGTGGGATTCAATTCAGTTGTTTATCACTTCTTTTGTTGGTGTTTTATGATCAAAATAGAGGGGAAATATCAAATCATCTTAGTGCTATGCAATTCTCAAACTAACTTTTCTGATAAATATAGAAACTACTTTTGAGCCACATCCCTTAGAGAAAGATTCCTGGATGTATAGTTGCAATGAAAGACCATAAAATTCCTTAGAGAAGTGTGATTTCTAAGGTGTTAGAGATTTGTGGAGGCAAATCATCTGAAAGATATGAAAATGAAGGCTCAGGAGTCCTAGAAAACTTACAATCAAGTAAGCAAGGCTTTGCTATAATTATTTTCAATTGTCTGCCAAAAGCTTTGGGTAAACAGGTTCATAGTCGATGTTTAAAAAAAGTGTATGAATAAAGGGATCCTAAAAATGGTCTTTCATGGCTCAGTATAAAAGACAGGAAGTCTCCTCAGGAATAGATCTGATTTTTTAAGAGGGAATCAGTTAATGAGGAAATTTGCCTCTCTTCTGGCATTTTTAGAGTTGGGCAGGAACATTTACAGAAGTTCCCAATGTTCTTGATTCATTTCTATGTACTGGGTATTCAGCAGCCTGGAAAGGATGGTTACATAGTCCTCGGTACTCTTACTTAGTATCCAGGTGTTAACATCTCATCACTTGATTCCTCAACTCTTCTCTTCCGAGTGCCTGTTTCTCCCTAGTAGGGATTTAAGTGATCCCTAGCCATTGTGATTATAGGCCAAGACCATCAATTCATTTCCGTTTTGAATGAGTTAGCTTCATTCTGTCCCATGGCCATTAAATATCTCACAAACCTTAACTGTATACATTGAGATTTCAGTGGAGACTGAGTGATAAGTTATTGATTATTCACTTATTCATATTTTATTGAGCATCTATTACATGCCAGCCATAAAGATTCCCTTGGGGTTAGAAAGATGGGCAAGACTGAGTTTTTGCCCTGCAGGAATGCACAGGCAAGAAGTGGAGGTGGAAGTGTAAAGACAGAAGCACAACGCAGAGTGCTGTCTGGTGACGGGCATGTGTCAAGACCCTGATGGAGTGCAGAGGCAAGGCACTGCTCAGGGCTGACTCACAGTAACTCTTCCAGTCCTCTTAAGGGCACTATAGGATGGGTATCTTTTTTTTTTTTTTTCGGTATGTGGGCCTCTCACTGTTGTGGCCTCTCCCGTTGCGGAGCACAGGCTCCGGACCCTCAGGCTCAGCGGCCATGGCTCACGGGCCCAGGCACTCTGCGGCATGTGGGATCTTCCCGGACCGGGGCACAAACCCGTGTCCCCTGCATTGGCAGACAGACTCTCAACCACTGTGCCACCAGGGAAGCCCTAGGATGGGTATCTTTATTATCACATCTTAGGGAAGGAGAGTGAGGCATGGAGAGCTAAGTAACTTAGCCAAGGTCACACAACTGGTAAGAGATATTCCAGCTCTTGAGTCTGATTCTACTCTCTCCTGCCTTTTGGTGGAGATGAGGACATAACTCCACTATGTCCTTTTGGCGGGTCGGGGAGGATGTTTGATTGGATCTCAAAGGACAAGTTGGAAAGCTGTGTATTCTAGCTGACAGAGGCAGTATTATGAAAGCCTACAGGTGTGATAACAGCATTTCCCCACCGGAAACTTCAGTATAATTTCAGCATTTCTGGAGGATAAGGTACGAGGAGCCAGAGTGGGAGGATTTGAGCCTAGAAGCCTTAGATGGATCAGTGACAATTTATTGGAAATAAACACCACAGACATTGAGGCTAATGGTGTCTGAGACTGAGCTCAGATAGCCCTGAGTTCAAATCTTGACCTTGTCATTTACTGGCTGTTTCATTTTGGGGACTTTACTTAACCTCTATGAGCCTCATCTGTAAATCACAAAATAGGGATTTTTGTGATGACAGAGGAGAGAATCCCTGCAAAGGCTGAGCAGCACCTTCTCAGTAAAATTCGCAGCTCCAGAGAGACTCAGCAGTCCAGTGGTTCTCATCCTGGCTGTACATCCCACTCTTCTAGGGGGCTTTTAAAAGTATGGTCGCTTGTGCTCACCCTCAGAGATTCTCATTCGATTGGTGTGGTTTGGAATCCTAGCTTGGGTATGATGTTAAAACCCTCCAGGTGGCTCTGGAAGCTGAGCGGGGAGGGGAGCCATCGGTGCAGGCCCCTCAGACAGCAGGGGTCAGAGGAAGACCCTGGAGCTGGGGCTTTACTCTGGATGCTCACCTGGCCCCCTGTGCGAGGATCTGAGTGGCTTTGTACACAGTGCCGCACAGGGGAGGAAGAAACATTTTCCTCTACCCCCTTAGGTTCAGTAACTGGGCCCTGCAAATTAGATGATAAAAATGGACATTGACATAGGAGAGGTTTAGGGTTATGTGTGCATACGGAGGCCTTCATAGAAACGTGAAGACCCAAAGAAGCAGATAGGCCCGGGAACTTACATACCTTTTAGCCAAGAACGATGAACGTGGAGATGCGACAAGACAGAGGAAGAAGAGGTTTGGGCTCGGGTGGTAAACTGTGGGAAAGTGACCAGGAAGAGTATAGGAGAGAAAGCAACGGAACATATGGCTTGTATTTGTAGCTTTGTTTAAAGACCCGTGTTGGTGTTGACTTGCTGTCTTTTTCGTGGCCATAAAACTCCCCTGGAAGTCCTCATTTCTCAGAAGTTTCTCCTCCCAGTTAGATAAGGAAAACTCCTAAGAGGTTTCCTTCTGCATTCATTGATTCTCATTTGCTCCCAGCTCAAAATAATCCTTATACCAAACTGGCATATGTGAGGGTGGCCTGTTCTGGTCCCCTTCACCTCACTGCCGAGAGCCTGGGTTCCCTCCCTACTGCGACCTTGAGGGTGCTGCCACCACTCCTACCTGCATTCCTGCAGCGCCCCTCTGCCCAGCTCCCCGGCAAGCCTCCCTTCCGGCCGCTCCCTCCCCGAGACTCTCAGGAAGAGAAACTTGAGAATGATTTCTGGGCCTTTCCCAAGGTCACAGCCAGTGTGGGTGGTGAGGACCCTGCCCCTCCTTCCTGAGGCGCTTTCTCCCTTTCAGCTCTTCCTTCACTGCCAAGTTTACAAGAGGGAAGTCAATGAACTCTGTCAGGTCTTTCAGTGTTCTTTTTGTCCTGAAAAATCAGTGGCCCGAGCAGAGCATGTGGCTTGGCACGTCCCGGCCTGTGGAGCTCCGACACGGCCGCTCTGTACAGCCTGTCCTTCTGCTCTGGTGCGGGCATTGCTGTATTTTTAGACCCGCCCGACATCGCCAAGACAAGTAGTACATGGAGATGCAGGACAGGCCTGCTGGCCTGTGTAGCAGAAGCGTCTTGCCTGAAGCTACGGCGACATATGCTGGGGGCTCTCGTTTGCTGCCGAGGATGGTGGAGGGGGTGATGTGTTTTGTTTTGGCTTCATTTAGACCGTTTTACAGCACTTCGCGCCGTGTGTGCTTGAGGATGTGTCGGAATACAGGATTAGCTCTCTGAACTAGCTTTGTGAGGTGTCTGAGGCAAGATAGCAAGTTTTGAAAAATGAATAACACTTAAGTTTATCTTTAAACTGCAAATACAATATTTACATTTTTATATACCCAACAAAATAATTTATCAAAACACTACAAATTTGGAATTGTGATCATTTGGATTGACTTTCCCCCTATGCTCTGTATGAAAGAGGGTTTGTTGTGTAAGTTGAAATGTTACAAAATCAAGACGAGATTTCTTAGTATCTCAACAGAACAAACTGTTTTGATACATAAATGAAATCCATGAAGACAGCCTTTATCTTGCTGGTTTCTTACTACCTGTAACAACAGAATCACTGAAGCTCGTTTCACCTCTCCCCCAACTGCCCGGCATTAGTCCCCACTCGGGGACTGTGATAACTACATAACTTGTTTTCCCTGTTCTGTCTTTTTCCTGCCAGTTCATTCTCTATCCAGTTACAGGAATGATACTCTCATACACATGTGGCCACCAGCTCTGATCACTGACTTCAGGGGCTTCCTAGGACCAGAATGATACATCGTCAGCCCTCGAGTGGCATGTAAAGCACTGGCTACCTTCCTGGGTTCCTCATTGTCGTTCCCCTCATCCACCTGGGTGGCAGCTTAGGGAAGCTGCTTTCCCTTGCCCCGTCACCTTCCTCCTGCCTTCTGCCTACTGAAATCCTAGGCAAACGTCAAGACCCAGTTCAACTATACCCAGTACGGTAGGCCTTCTCTTACTACCATCCAGCCCTGAAACAGTGGCCTCTCTGTGCAGGAGTCATCTGGCTTCGTGATATTCTGGGCACCCCTCGGCTGGGGCACTTAGCACACAGTGTTAACTGCTTTTCCCTCACTGGACTGAACTTGTGAGGGCAAGGGTTCTGTCTTGCTCTAGCGGCTTTTGGTGCCTGGCACCTGAAGAGCTGTCCATATATGTTTGCCAAATTAAGTGGCTTCTGGTTACAGCAGCGTGCCCGTTTACCAGGCAAACTTGGCAGGGCCCTGCTCAGAGGTCCCTTGTGAGACATCAGCTTTGGAATATTGGATGGATGTGAATGACTTGGAATGGGACTTTTTCTAAAATAAATCCACAGTTAAAACTTCAGGTTGCTTTTGCCCATCGTCTAAACTAATGAGGTTTCTGTACGTTTTTATTACATTTTTAGTGGAAACGAAATACTGTAAGGTTTTATTTTTTTAACCCCTTACATGGAATTTGGAACAGGTGCCACTTCTGCCATTGGCTTCCTGTCTGTGGTAATCTGCACAAGCATACACACACACACGCACAGTTACATAAACATGCACACACATGCACACATATTGATGTGTATAATTAAAAGTCCACTTTATTTCATGGTCTTCACTGTTCTGTCGTTTGAGGTGATTTGTATGTTTCCTACCTGAAGGATTCTTAACAGATGTCTCCCTACACTTCCTACTTTCTGGGACATGAGATCGTTTAGTATTTGTTTGAATCTGAAATTTGAATTTGCAGTACAGTTAAGACTCTTTATGTTATGCAATTTTTTATGAATGAACTGAGACATCATGAACATAGTTTTGCATTCATATACACTCTTAGTTAACAAACTAGACAGTCTCTAATAATTCGATGTCTCTTTTCTCTAATAAAAACAACAGGATAATACTGTAAAGGTAAAAGTTTAATTGATTTAGGAAAATAAACTAAGTACTTCAGGAGAACCATTTCTATAACGTCTGTTGTTAGACTAATTATTCATCATCTTCCTCATTATGACACCCGACCAAGGATCACTTTGTTAGGTCAGTTCACCAGTTTATTTAGAATTGACAGAACTTCATTTCTTTGAAAACAGTAGTTAATTTTGGCCTTTCACAGATTCAGATGAAGCTTTCTTTAATTAATCCAAATTGTGATGATATAGATTACATGTAAATCTGTTTACACTGTAAATCTTGCTTCATGTTCTAAGGAATTAATAGAAATTCAATATTGTTTAAGTTGAGCTTTAAATTGTATTAAATGGTCGAATTGGATTTTTAGAGATGTTTTCACCTGGTACAGCCCAAAGCTTTCAAAGACAAAGCGTTGCAGTTTTTATGGGGTCTTATTAAGAACAAGGAAACAAATTAAGTATTCTCAGAGATACATTCAAGATCTAGGAGTCTTAAACAGTATAAACCACTAACCAAACAAGAACATCCTTTAAACCAAACAAGAACATCCTTTAAAATTTTTAAAGTGTCTATATACTAGAACTGAAAGCTTGTCCCCATCCTAAATCCATGAGATAAATGGATATCTTTTAAGTGTCAAGCACATTGTTGACAAGAGTATTTTATTACAAGGCATGTAAAAATAATAGTAATAGCAAATACGTTTGACCCCTTACTGCATGCGGCTACTTTTCATGTATGTTCTCAATCCTTCCTATAAACTTATTTGAAGGATATTGTGCTTTATGTTAGAAAACTGTGGTCTCTCAGAGTCACCCAGTTAGTAATATCTCAAAACATTCATTTTATTTTGAAAATTCTCTGATTGCCTCAGTTTTACTTCAGACAGTGAAAGAACTACCCAGTTCCAGGCGCTGATTCTTCGTTACAACTGAACATTTCAATTCTGGAATCAAAGTGTGCCACATATGCAAACTAGGTAATATAATTAGCTAAGAAACAGGAAATTCCAAGAAATTTTGAAATAGGCTTAAAGTTGCGCACTTTGGAATGTTGAAGCACAGGCAGAAGATAAAGCCTGTGGTGACTGCAGGAAGGAATTCTACTTGGAAGCTATGTCTGTATGGTCACGACTCTCCAGGCAGCCAGGTGCCCCCTCCTTTAAGTACAGATCTGTTGCTCCTGCCTTTCACCGGGGACTCAGAATCAAAAGTCAGGCTGCTCTGCTAGGGCAGACCAAGGGCAGGAAGCAGCAGGTCTCAGGAACAGCAGTTCTGGGGAGCACTTATCCCCCATTTCCATCTGGCTCTCTTTCTCTCTCACCCTCACCCGGTGTTTTCTCTTTCTGGCAGTCCCCCCGCTTCTCTCTGTGGAGAGGCTCCTCTGCTTTTTCTGCCCTCTCTATGGCCTGAGTCATAATTCCTGCCCTCTTGCTTGGCTATGGCCGTGGCTCACCACAGCTCTTCTGGATCAGCTACCAGTGCTTCCTTGTAGCTTCAGCTCTGCTGTGAATCCTCTCCCTTTTGCAGTGTTCCCGTTCTCAAGGGGTCACACTGATTAGCTCAGCTCATCTCTGCATGGGTCAGAGGCCACCATGTTTTGGTCTTTGTGTCAGGTATCTGACCCCGTTTGTTTGTATTTGGGGTAATTAAGAGTAGAGCTGTGTGGTATGAAACGTGGCCAGTGCCTTCTTAGTGGACAGGGAAACTTCCCATGGAAGATAGTGTGAAAGCTCTGTGGAACTGTGTGTATTGGCAAACACAACCTGTACTGTAATCTAAAGGGATTTCCTAATGTCAATGATACATAAGAAACACTGTGCAAGGCTCTCTGGGGGAAGTAATCCACTTTCCTATTACTGACCATAATACCCTCTGCTGTGTCATGTTAATGAAATTTTAACATGCAATAAAAGCAGCCACAAAATAAGTGGCATTCATTGGTCTCTTGTGAAATGCCACACACTTCAAATACACTGTTAGTAATTCTTCCAAGAACTCTAAAGGATGGACACAAACATTCTTATTTTACAGAAGTGAAGGTTCAGAAAGCATTCCTATTTTACAGGTTCATAAGTTTAAGTAAGTGGTCCAAGGTTACATTGCAGGTAAGAGTGCATACTCAGGTCACTCTGATTCTGAAACCTACATTTCTTTACTGTATTATGCCATATATATATATATATATATATATATATATATAAATATAAATATATATATATATTTATTTATTTATTTATTTATTTATTTATTTCAACAGTCAAATATATTTTAAAGAAATTAAGGTGAGAAAAATAATCTACTATATTTACACGGATATCCACCTTTTCTGTTTCTCTTTCTTCACTTCTGAAATTTCAAAGAAACCCTGGTCTCATTTCCCTTCAGCCCAAAGAAATTTCTTTAGGATTTCTTTGTAGAGCAGGTCTACTGATGACAAAGTCTATATTTTCCTCCTTGAGAAATGGCTTTCTTTTCCCTTCATCCCTCAAAGATATTTTCACTGGAGGCAGAATTTTAGGTTGACAGGTCTTTTTCTAGGGCACTTTTAAGATACTGTTTAACTGTCTTCTGGCCTCAGTCGTTTCTTTTTCTGTTTGTTTCTTTGCCGTGACTTTTACTGTTGTGTACTTACTCAGGGTCCCCAACCTGAAAGTGGAAGCTGTCAGACCTCCTCTGCCCTCTACTCACACAGGGCTGCTCTGTCCCCAGCATGCCCTCAGTCCTCGTGCAGCCCCTCTGATCGAATGTACACCCTGTGATCATGAAAGGGGACCACCCAGGTCAGCATCTTTGCCAGCAGCCCTTTTCCTCTACTTTGCGGTGATTGTGACAACGTGCCCACAGCTCACAATGTCCGCTCTGACTTGGGCAGTGGCCTCAGTCACTTCTGATGAGAGACTTGCCATCCGTGGAATTACTGTTCCCGTCCATCTAATGGGTCATCTCCACCCCCATACCCCCAGCTGCTTTCAAGACTTGGCCTGTGGTTTTCAGTAATTTTCTTATTACGTGTCTAGGCTGATTTCTTTGAGTGTGCCCTCTTTGGAGGTTACTGAGTTTCTTGTATCTGTAAATTTGTCTTAAGAAGTTTGAAGGCATTATTTCTATAAATGTTCTCTCTGCACCAATATCTTTTCCCTCTGCTTTAGGGACTCCAGTGACACAAGTGTGAGATCTTCTGATATTGTCCCACAAGTACCTGAGATTCTAGTCATTTTTCTTTTCAGTCTCTTTTCCTTCTGTGATTCGGACTAGATAATTCTTACTGTTCTCTCTTCAAGTTTGTTGCTCTTTCCTCTCTCCTCCCTGTTCTGCTAGTGAGCCCATCTAAGGGAGTTTTTATTTCACATATTGTATTTTTCAACTCTAAAAGTTCAGCCTAGTTCTCTTTTTTATAGATACTACTTCTATTTTGAGAGTTTCTATCTTTCTGTTCATTTCAGGAGTGTTCACCTTAGTTCATAGAAGCTGGTTCTAAAAGCTACTTCAAAGTCTGTCTGGTAACTCACATGTCTGGATGGTGTTTGTGTTGGCATCTACTGATCGCTTGGTCCTTTGAGAATTGGTCAGATTTCCATGGTTGTTGGTATATCAAGAAATTTTGGATTGTGTCCCGGACATTTTGAATATTTTGTTGTCAGTCTCCACGTATTGTTAAAATCCTCTGGAGAATACTGATTTGTTGTTTGCATAGGCAACTGGCTGGCATGGTTCTGTCCTTTTCCTCTGTGATAGTAGCTGCATTGTCAATTCGGTTCTCTATGCTATTTGGGTCTGCCTGAGGCATCACCGCTCCGGGCTTGCTCTGGTACTTGGGTGGTTTTTATACTGTACTTCAGTTCTCAGAGCCTTTGCTATACATCTCTGGGTGTTTTCTGCATGTGTGCAACGTGGGGAGCGAGCCCAGTACTTGCACAGATTCAAACACAGAACTGGAGACTCCCTTGTCCAGCCCTCTCTCATCTGTGGGATTTTCTGCCGTGTACACCCTCTGGCTTCCACGGCCCCTTTTCCTCAGTTTCTCTGGGTAGAAAGATGGGGTTCCTTCAGAGTTTTGGTCTCCTGTGCTGTGGCAGAGTTCCCTGCAGCGGCACCAGTGCAGACCAGCAAGAGAAAAGGTGAGTCCCCCACTCTTTGCGCAATTGGGTTTCTTGTTCTGATTCTTCTATCCTGAGAGTTGGATCATCTTTGGGATGTTAAACGTCTGCTCCCCCATGGGGGTGGCCGTACAGATCTATGTTTGAAGCTGGCTGTGAAGCAGGGCGAGGAGAATAAAAACATGAGGTCTCCCCATACTCTGGCTTGCAGAGCCCCTCTCCTGCTTCTCTAGCCAGCATGACGGCCTTCACTAGGGATATTGTGCTCTTTGAACCTTTTTACACAGTTCCCAATTTGGCTTGCCTTGAGGCCAAATCCTGGATGAAAAAAATAGAAAAAACCCAGAAAACCCCTCGCAGCTGAGTTGATCTTTCATTAAGGTTTTACTTCCCTCCTTAATCCACTTGCTGTTGTTTACTTTCCAAACTCCTGTTGTTTGCCATTTTGTCTAGTCTTAGTTGTGATTGGAGGGTGATCAGAGGGTGATTGGAGAGGTGATAGAACGGCTCCTTTTCCCCGGACCACCTCTTACGAATGTTTATACCCCAGCACTTGCCACAGAACGACCGCGTGATAGTGCACTAAATGAAGTGAACGAAAGTGTAACATGTGAGGCTCACCAGTTATCTAGCAAACTCTGGTAGGACAGGGATGGCCGACATTTGGCTCAAAGCCTTTCACTCTCACTTCCCGCACTGAGAGCTGATCAGTACTTTACTGCCCTGTGCCTTGAGGAGCCTGAGTACAGTCGCAGAATACTTCCTCACCAGCAGCCACTGCCAGATGGATGGCATTGGCCTGTGAGGTGGAAGCCTGCCTTTTGTTTCTGTCTTCAAAACCGAGTTATTCACGCGGAAATATAAGCCTTCTTTTCTCATTTAACTGCGGTGGTTCCTCTCCTCGATTTTCCATCCTCCCATTCTCTTTTCTCTTAAAGATTCCAGTTGATTGATATATTTTTTCCTCTGCCAGGTGGCTTGTTGAGAAAAATCGTTCTTTGCTTTCTTATAAAGTTTCTGTATTTTCGTAAAAAACTGTAATTTCATGAATGTGTTTCAGTGAGCTTTCCCTCATTTACACACGTAGGAATTTATTTTTGTGTTTTAGCCTTTGGGAAATGATGAATTTGTTTAAGAGATCGGTAATTATCCCACTCACAAATGAACATTAGAATTCTTCTTTATTTGATCACTGTATGTCACTAAATCCACAATTTATTTATCGCCAGCTGCATCCATTAATTCAGACTTACTGGTCCTTGACTAAGAGACCGCTATAGCTTCTCATTTTAAATCTTTCTAGGAACAAATATTAATAGAAAGTAGTAAGCCTAAACAGAATCCAACAGCACATTAAAAGGATCATACACCATGATCAAGTGGGGTTTATTCCAGGAATGCAAGGATTCTTCAATATACGCAAATCTATCAATGTGATAAACCATATTAACAAATTGAAGGAGAAAAACCATATGATCATCTCAATAGATGCAGAGAAAGCTTTTGACAAAATTCAACACCCATTTATGATAAAAACCCTCCAGAAAGTAGGCATAGAGGGAACTTTCCTCAACATAATAAAGGCCATATATGACAAGCCCACAGCAAACATCATCCTCAATGGTGAAAAACTGAAAGCATTTCCACTAAGATCAGGAACAAGACAAGGTTGCCCACTCTCACCACTATTATTCAACATTGTTTTGGAAGTTTTAGCCACAGCAATCAGAGAAGAAAAGGAAATAAAAGGAATCCAAATCGGAAAAGAAGAAGTAAAGCTGTCACTGTTTGCAGATGACATGATCCTATACATAGAGAACCCTAAAGATGCTACCAGAAAACTACTAGAGCTAATCAATGAATTTGGTAAAGTGGCAGGATACAAAATTAATGCACAGAAATCTCTGGTATTCCTATATACTAATGATGAAAAATCTGAAAGTGAAATCAAGAAAACACTCCCATTTACCATTGCAACAAAAAGAATAAAATATCTAGGAATAAACCTACCTAAGGAGACAAAAGACCTGTATGCAGAAAATTATAAGACACTGATGAAAGAAATTAAAGATGATACAAATAGATGGAGAGATATACCATGTTCTTGGATTGGAAGAATCAACATTGTGAAAATGACTCTACTACCCAAAGCAATCTATAGATTCAATGCAATCCCTATCAAACAACCACTGGCATTTTTCACAGAACTAGAACAAAAAATTTCACAATTTGTATGGAAACACAGAAGACCCAGAATAGCCAAAGCAATCTTGAGAACAAAAGAAGGAACTGGAGGAATCAGGCTCCCTGACTTCAGACTATACTACAAAGCTACAGTTATCAAGACGGTATGGTACTGGCACAAAAACAGAAAGATCAATGGAACAGGATAGAAAGCCCAGAGATAAACCCATGCACATATGGACACCTTATCTTTGATAAAGGTGGCAGTAATGTACAATGGAGAAAGGACAGCCTCTTCAATAAGTGGTGCTGGGAAAACTGGACAGGTACATGTAAAAGTATGAGATTAGATCACTCCCTAACACCATACACAAAAATAAGCTCAAAATGGATTAAAGACCTAAATGTAAGGCCAGAAACTATCAAACTCTTAGAGGAAAACATAGGCAGAACACTCTATGACATAAATCACAGCAAGATCCTTTCTGACCCACCTCCTAGAGTAATGGAAATAAAAACAAAAATAAACAAATGGGACCTAATGAAACTTCAAAGCTTTTGCACAGCAAAGGAAACCATAAACAGGACCAAAAGACAACCCTCAGAATGGGAGAAAATATTTGCAAATGAAGCAACCGACAAAGGATTAATCTCCAAAATTTACAAGCAGCTCATGCAGCTCAATAACAAGAAAACAAACAACCCAATCCAAAAATGGGCAGAAGACCTAAATAGACATTTCTCCAGAGAAGATATACAGACTGCCAACAAACACATGAAAGGATGCTCAACATCATTAATCATTAGAGAAATGCAAATCAAAACTACAATGAGATATCATCTCACACCAGTCAGAATGGCCATCATCAAAAAATCTAGAAACAATAAATGCTGGAGAGGGTGTGGAGAAAAGGGAACACTCTTGCACTGCTGGTGGGAATGTGAATTGGTTCAGCCACTATGGAGAACAGTATGGAGGTTCCTTAAAAAACTACAAATAGAACTACCATATGACCCAGCAATCCCACTACTGGGCATATACCCTGAGAAAACCAAAATTCAAAAAGAGTCATGTACCAAAATGTTCATTGCAGCTCTATTTACAATAGCCCGGAGATGGAAACAACCTAAGTGCCCGTCATCGGATGAATGGATAAAGAAGATGTGGCACATATATACAATGGAATATTACTCAGCCATAAAAAGAAATGAAATTGACCTATTTGTAATGAGGTGGATAGACCTAGAGTCTGTCATACAGAGTGAAGTAAGTCAGAAAGAAAAAGACAAATACCGTATGCTAACACATATATATGGAATTTAAGAAAAAAAATGTCATGAAGAACCTAGGGGTAAAGCAGGAATAAAGACGCAGACCTCCTAGAGAACGGACTTGAGGTTATGGGGAGGGGGAAGGGTGAGCTGTGACAGGGCGAGAGAGAGTCATGGGCATATACACACTAACAAACGTAGTAAGGTAGATAGCTAGTGGGAAGCAGCCGCATGGCACAGGGATATTGACTCGGTGCTTTGTGACAGCCTGGAGGGGTGGGATAGGGAGGGTGGGAGGGAGGGAGACGCAACAGGGAAGACATATGGGAACATATGTTTATGTATGACTGATTCACTTTGTTATAAAGCAGAAACTAACACACCATTGTAAAGCAATTATACCCCAATAAAGATGTTAAAAAAAAAAAAAAAGAAAAAAAAAAGCTTAAAAAAAAAAAAAAAGAAAGTAGTAAGCCTTAAATATATCTGATCTTAAATCTCAGTCTGTACAAACCCTTTTTTTTTTTCCGCTTTGCTTGTCGTTTTTATTACCTTAAGACTATTTTCCAGTAGAGTCACAATCTAAATAGAAGTGTACTTTTTTGTTAGGAGATTGGGGGGACCATTACCAGCTTCTAAGGGATCACTGTGGTATAAGCACTATCTTGGCAGGAATGAAGAGGCAGCATTTGTGAATATGAATGCCTTTTTATGTCCTTGTCCTTGTGGTGTGAACACCTATGTGTGACCTATCTGGGAACTTTCTCAAGAGGAGTCTTTATAGAACGTTAGGTGTTCCCACTTCTAACATGGATAATCTGGTTAGAAAAATGAGCTCCCAGAGTATATATTAAGCACATATGTGGTGTAAATACCAAGCGATTGTTGATAGAAGTTCGGCATCATTGAGTCCAAAGTCGTCTGGCGAGGCTTCCTTTTAAAGAGAACTCAGGACCACAGCCTGGGATTCCGTCCAGCAGTGCTGGGGCTGAAATTAGAAAACTGAAGAGAGAAACTTACTGTGTGACAGTCTGCTGCGTTCACAATCTAAGTGTGCCTTTCTCTTGTCCTTTTCTCCTGGGGTCTGCAGTTTACCGTGGCTTCTGGGCGGTCCTGATGCTTCTTGGGGTAGTTTCTGTGGTGACTGCGAGCTTTTTGATCATCTGCGCAGCCCCCTTCGCCAGCCATCTTCTCTATAAAGCCGGGGGAGGCTCCTACATCGCCGCAGGTACGTCCATTGTGAAGGGTATGATTTCCAGCTGTGGTTTTTCCCCATATCTTCATATTTTCCACTTCTAGTTTCAGGGGTGAGGCTTCTAGTAGTAATAATATGTTAATATTCATGTACAATATTTCCTGAGTGCTACCTATATGTCACACACTTTTCCAGGGACTTCCCGTTTTCCATTTGCTCATTGTATCCACATCATATGAATGAAGACAGTAGACAGGAAAGCTCTGCTGTAAGAGCCCTTTAATCTCTCTTATCCTGTTAATTTTCTACCTGTAAAAGGGGGTTATAACACGTCTCTCTGTAACATCTGGGCGTGGGTGAAGCTTTTTGTGATATTACAAACCCTCATGATTTGTTTATTGTAGGTACAAAGCATCTTTTTCTATATCGTCATCCTTCCATTTTAATTGTGGTTCATGTGCATTATCTAAATACCTTCTCTTCTTTGTAAAACCTGTATCTTTTTTAGTCAGCTTTCTAATTCCTGCTAAAAGGATCATAGTACAAATAGAAAAATAATTGAATAGGTGAGTCTTGTGAATGTTAAGACTTTTAAATTTAATTAGGAAATAAAAGCCAGAGCACTAACCTGAAAACATAAGCACAAGGATTTTTGTAACATAAACGTTCTGGGAATTTACACAAACTACACTACGACTAAGACCAAACTGTACCTGAGTTGGGTCTATTGCAGCATCCCATAAAAGGGACCAGTTGTCTCACCTGGGATTGTAGTGACCGTGAAGGAAAGGGACAGAGTGGGGGAGCTCTACTGTCTTTCTAATCACTGCAAAGATGGCTCATGCTGTTGCCCAAAATCATGTAATCAATGGTCAATTAACAAAGAGTTCCTTTAAACACTAGTTTTGCATAATATTGTGCTTAATTTTTTTGCAGAGGGAATAAAAAGAATAATCACATAGATCCTCTGCTCAGAGAGCTTAAAAAACCACAAAACAGGGCTTCCCTGGTGGCGCAGTGGTTGAGAGTCCACCTGCCGATGCAGGGGACATGGGTTCGTGCCCCGATCCGGGAAGATCCCATGTGCCGCGGAGCGGCTGGGCCCGTGAGCCATGGCCGCTGAGCCTGCGCGTCCGGAGCCTGTGCTCCACAACGGGAGAGGCCACAGCAGTGAGAGGCCCGCGTACAGCAAAAAAAAAAACAAAAAAACCCCACAAAACAATAACACTGTGGGGACCAGGGCCCTCTATTTAACTTATTCTGTCTTTATTTTTGTCTTTTATTTAAAACTCTTCTTCACTGAGTTTTCAAGGACCCAGATTTAGCCATTTGAGCTCATAGTTAAAGAAATAACTTTAACAATTGAGATATAATTCACATACTACAAAATTTACCATTTTAAAGTATATAATGCAGTGTTTTTTGATATATTCCCAGAGTTGGGCAAGGATTACCACTGTCTGATTCCAGAATATTTTTATCACGCCACAAAGAATCCTCATGCTCTGCTCCTGCACGCCTCCCAGTCCTGAGAGCCATAGACCTGCTTTCTGTCTCTGTGGGTTTCCTATTCTGGACATTTCATGTCTATGGAATCACACAATACATGGCCTTTTGTGTCTGGCTTCTTTCACTTAGATCTCGTAATTGATAATCTCTCTTCTTTACTTCATAATTCCATAAGACCAAACCCCTTATATGCCTTAAAAGTGAGCATCTTCTTCACCAAATATTTCTTCTCCCCCAAATCACATTCTACTCTCGGTTTATCCAAAGGTCTAGTTAAGGTGTATATTTTTGAATGGTCTTCCCAGAAACAATAGCACTCTACTAAAATGTGTAAATATTAGTTTCTTCTTCTTCTTTGCTTTTTAATCTTTTAAAATCTTTGTCAATAAAGGGAATATGTACTAGCAGTAATTTAGTGCTAACATTATGGGCAACATAATTGTTTTAAACTCAGAAATGCTCTGATCCTGAGTTTGGTCTTATTAGAGAATTGTGTGTTTCTGTATGTGTGTGTGTGTGTGTGTGTGTGTGTAGTGCTTTTGAAAAAAATTGTCGGTCATTTTTTCCGTTTTATACTTTTTTTGAGAAAGTAGCAGATCTAAATAATTATGTTGGCTGAGGACTCTGAAGGGAGATTAAGCGTCTGATTCGCACCCATGTGCCTCTGACCACTGGATTCCCTTTTTCCAGTGAATCTTTGGCTGCAGTGGGTGTGGTCTGAAGTCCTCTCAGCTCAGGTCTTTATGCAGAAACGCCTTGGGAGGGGTCCACCGTGTTCTGGGAGCCCATCCTGAAAGCCACTCAACCAGACGATTACGAGGATACTTCTTTTAAAATCTGACTCTTAATTTCCTTCATGGCACTATTCTTTATTGTTTTTATCGGACTGTTTATTTCCCAAGAACAGAGAGATATTCTGTTGGATGAGATTAAAAAATTACTGTTTATTTTTTATCAGTTTGGGCAATAAAAGTGGTGTTCTCAGGAATAACTAAAATTTACTGTCAGGTAGCAATTTCTACCATGAGACACATCTTTTAAAGCAGTTATGGGGCAAATAAATCATCCTCAGATCTGAGTGTTATTGACAGAAGAATTTTCAAAACCTTCCAATTGTCTATTATTAACATCCCCAGATTTGTTCATAGGCAACTAATCCTTTCAGATGTGGAGATGGAAACTTACATACTATTCTGTATGGACACTAGGAAAATATGTGCTAAACACTAGGTTTTTGGGGCAGGCAGCCAAGATGTTTCTGTACTACGTTTAACATGGAACTGTGCGTGTAGTCTTTCACTGAGTTAAACTGGATTGAATTTGTCATGCTTTCTTTGCTTAGATGTTATGTTTTCAAAGCGAAGACCTCTCTTTCCATGGAACTAGTATTCCCAAATCTCCCCCTTTTAGGGCTTGCCTTGTCATTCCCTGCCTCGCGGTCTTCCTTTGCCAGCACTCTGTGCTCAGCCGGGCAGCTGGGAACAGGTGCAGCCTGGGCCCACAGTTTCTGTGACTACTTTATCAGTGCCACAAACAAGACTGGACACTCTCTCTTTATTTGGACAGATGGCCTTAAGAGAGGGCAGAACCAAATTCCAAGTGGCCATTGCTGGGTGTGTGCACACAGAAAGACTCTTTGGCATCAGCAAGAAGACTATTTTGGGGCATTCCACACATGGCCGTGGCATGCTGATGTCACAGCTGTCCGTGTGAGCAAGGGGTGGGGTCCGTGTTTTTCGTCTTGTTCTGTCAATGGCTCAAAGGTCTGGAGGCCATATGTTGCCACTCCCTGCACTTGGGCAGATGCCTCCTCAGCTTGGGCCATGTGTCCCCCACGGGAGGTCAGTTCTGGACCAAGCACACGGTAATTGTCAGGACGTTATGACACCCGAGTGTGTTTCGGTGAGTCTCATCCCAATGCCTAAACAGTTGCTGAATTTTCTTTCAATGTGGACTCCAGGAGTACTCAGATACAAAGGGCCGACTTGTGCTTTCTCCTAACCCTGTGATATTGGATGTGTTAGGAAAGATGCAAGGAGGCGTGACATTACAAAACATTTGAATTATGTGGAGAAGCTTACTGTACAGCTGCATATTCCTAATGCCTGGGCAGAGTGACATCCATACAGGAATTGCTACACAGGAGTAAGATCCCTGAGTACACAGTGAGGATGAGGATGGGGTCTGGATGTTCTGGGACACTGATATTGGGTGAAAAGACATAAAAACGCTAGACATTAGTATTTTACCAGCATATCAGGGTAGAAAGATTCTTCTTCCATAATTGAAATCCCCTTTACCTGAATGACAACCTGGGGTTACATTTTTCTGCTGGATGGAGAGCTAGACAGAGTCTCACCTGAGCAGAGGGGCCTGGGAAGCTTCTGGATCTTGGCTAAATTCCTTGTTAGAGTCTCACGTTGGTGAGACTACACAGACGTCTTGTAAGTCGGAGGAACATAGAAGCCCACGCTCCAGGCCCAGGGTGTGTTAGCTGAAGGAAAGGACACCTTTGCTGTGTAATTAGTCCTTTGGAAGGTTGATGGAGGTAAAGTTGTGGCCTGACTCCTGCCCCATTCTGTGACCACAGGGTATGTTTCTTGCCCAGACAGCTGTTTCACCAGCTGTCTGCCCAACCAAGCTGCCGTTGGTCACCAGGAATGTGAGCGGTGTGAGCCGGGGTGAGTTGTATAAACCCTCTGCCAGGTGGGACAGACAGCCTGAGCACGTCCTCATGGGGCTCCAACCTGCTCCCTTCTGGTCTGGAGGACAGTGCTTTCTAAGAGTGTAGGGATATGAACCCCCTTCAAAACACACTATAGGGAAGGTAAGTGGATACGAAGGGGATATAACATTCTTACGTGTAGAGGGCAAAACTGACTCAGAAGTAAGCTGGATTTGCGGTTTGTTTTTTGGTTTCTTTAAAAAAGATCCGTGGAGTTTGTATAGCTCATGGTAAACATGACTCATTTCTACCTGAGATAAGATAGATGCGATGGATGCATAATACAAGAGACTTTTTTGCCTTCATCCTAGAAAAAATAGCTCACAAAAGCCAAGGGACTTGTTTCAGACGCTCATTTTCCTTCGGCTGAGACTGAACACGTGGCTCACAGGAGGCACTGGGGGTCGTGTCTTGCTCCTCACGTCTCCCTCCAGACAAAGCAGAACACGGCGGCAGTCAGGGCAGGAGAAGAGTATGTGGAGGAAACAGCCCCAAAGCAGGAAGGGATTAGGGGAGAGCTGCTGACAGCCTAGAGGCAGGCATTCTAAACTTACGGGAAGCACACTCATCTCCCCGCTTACACCTGCTGTCCCCATGTCTGTATGCTGAACAATCAGCCTGTAAACAGCTGCTGATCCCCGAGAGGCAAAGGGGGCCTCCTGTGTGAGGGGAACGGGTCAGGAGGGCCAGTGAGTGCTTGCCAGCTTTGCTAAAGCTTCCGTCTTTCTTAGCACGCAAGAAGTAGGCTCTCAGGGGAAAATCAAAAGCATCACTTCCCAGCGCGGAACTGAGTATTTCACCAAAGTCCAGGACTTCAGCATTTTATTCAGAGCTCTGGTTTGTTGGAGGTGGGTGGGGGAAGGAAATAGTGATTAATAAAAACTGTGTATTACTGATATCAGCCAGATGTACTTCTGTCGTAGAATTAGTGTCTCTGATTTTCATGAACTGCAGAAGGGCTGCTCGAATTTCCCTTTTGCTCAGGCCAGAGGTTTGGGTATACAGATCTGCTTTCCAAGTAGGAACAGAAGACCCAGTCACTCTTATGTTTCTAAAACTACCTGCTTTGTACACTTGCTTTCTGCCTTCAGTTGTCATATTTGGGACTTTATTTGGATAGTATCAGTATCCAACAAAAATTATTGTGTTGGATACTGATACTATTATCATGTGGAATTTTAATGTCCTTGATCTGACATTTTTTATAGATGTCAAGTGCTAGAACAAGTCAACCTTGGCTAATATTAAATAGGAAAGCGCTTAGAAGAGCTTTTATTTACAAAAATACTTTAAAGCCTTATTTTCTTTCTCAGATAGTTCTTTGAGCATTTATTTCTCTCCATGTTGCTTATTGGTTGAAATATGTATAACAGGCTGTTAGAATCAGACTTGTCCAGACTTGGTTTTGAATAGGAACCAATATGGTAAACACAGGTACACCTTGGAGATACTGTGCGTTTGCTTCCAGACCCACTATGCTGTAATTGATTAGTGTGCAATAGCGTTATGTCTAAAAAATGTACGGACCTTAATTAAAAAAGACTTCATTGTTAAACAGTGCTAACCATCATCTGAGTCTTCAGCAAGTTGTAATCTTTTTGTAATAGTAACATCAAAGATTACTGATTCCAGATCACCCTAACAAATATAATAATGAAAAAGGTTGAAATAGTGTGAGGATTACCAAAGTGTGACACAGAGACATGAAATGAACAAATGCTGTTGGGAAATGGCACCAACAGACTTGCTTGAAAGCAGGGTTGCCACAAACCTTCAATTTATTAAAAAGTGCAGCATCTGAGAAGCGCAATAAAGCAAAATGCGATAAAACACGGTCTGCCTGTTTGTGGCACTAAAGTGAGGAAACAAGTTCCCAGAGGAAGAATTCAAAAGGGACACGTCACACCCAGTCCAGTGAGTTTCCAGTGTCTCAACCAGATGAAGGCTGTGGGAAGGAGGGGGAGTGCAAGGGGAGAGAGGAGAGCCAGAGCTGGCTCGTTCCTGTGAGTCCCCACCCTAGCCTGAGCTTGTTACACCGTCCTTGCTGGATACAGTCTGGTTCCTGGTTGACTCCTACCCAGATGAGTCGAGGTGTGAGAGGCTCGCTCAGTAATAGCTTTGGTGGAACTTTTCTGAAGACTTGACTAAGTGCTCCCCACCCCCTTTAAAAATGTATCTGAGCTGTTTTTCTTTTCTTTTTTAAAAAATTTTATTTATTTATTTTCGGCTGCGTTGGGTCATCGTTGCTGCGCACGGGCTTTCTCTAGTTGCGGCGAGCGGGGGCTACTCTTCATTGCAGTGCATGGGCTTCACATTGCAGTGGCTTCTCTTGTTGCGGAGCACGGGCTCTAGGCACTCGGGCTTCAGTAGTCGTGGCACGTGGGCTCAGTAGTTGTGGCTCGTGGGCTCTAGAGCACAGGCTCAGTAGTTGTGGTGCACGGGCTTAGTTGCTCCGCGGCACATGGGATCTTCCCGGACCAGGGCTTGAACCCGTGTCCCCTGCATTGGCAGGCGGATTCTTAACCACTGCGCCACCAGGGAAGCCCTGAGCTGTTTTTCTGAGAGCTAGAGCAACAGGCCTGGCAAATGAATGCGTTCACTCACGTGACATATTACTACGGGGTATAATTAATCTCCACCCTGAAAGGGAGTCTGCAGACGTGTTAGGTGACCAGACTTTCTGGCCTATAAACAGGATCTCTGGTTTGGAATTAATTTGCCGTGGTGGAAGGGCAGAGTGAGCTTCCATCTGCTTCATTCTCCTTTTCCAAAGTACGTGTGTCATTAACATCTACTATTTACCCAGTACTGTTAAGGCATTTCGTTTGTTTGCAAATATTCTGTTTCATTCCTTACCCTTCCCCCAAACTGTCACTTTGCTCTTTGTTTTCTTTACTAGATTATGTTATGCATTTTCTGAGGCCTTTTTTTTCTCTATACTTTCTCGTGTAGAAGAGAAGCACACGGAGTACAGATTCATCTGAATGATCAGATCAACATAGGCTGGGTTTGTCCTAGGAAGAATTTTTGCTTCCTGTAACGCAGGGGCTGTCGAGGAGGGGCGGGAGGTTTGCTTGACTGGGCAGTGGAAAAAGAAAACGTCCTTAATATGAATAAGCCCCAGTTTGGGTTCACCTGATGTTCTTTCCAGAATGTGCCCTAGTGGGGCTGTGAGGTGGCGTGTGCCACCTGGTGGAGAATTCCAGCGAGACACTGGCAGACACATGTGAAGCGACCTTTCCTTCAGGACGGGAAGGCCCCATGGCAAGTTTATTCTCTTGCCTCTTGGCCAGCCCTGAAATAGCCTAGTCACATGAGAAGCTCTGACGCTTTAGAAGATTTCAGAGAACAACATTTCTAGCCGTAGCAAGAGCTCATGCCAAAGCCTAACAGTAAAAGTAGCCAGTGCTCGTTATGCGCTAGCCCTGTTCCACGCATCTTGCTGAGTACTTCACCTCCGTTAATTCCTCGTGACTGCTCTCTGCGGTGGGCACTTGAATTATCTCTGTTTTACCAATGAAGAAACGGAGACACAGAGAAGTAAAAAACTTGCTCAGTGGTTCTCAGCTGGTAAAGTTTAAAGTTTTCTGGACAGTAAACCTAGAAGCAGGGCAGACAGATTCCACACCTGTGGTCTTCAACCACTAAATACTTCCTGAAACTCAGTTACCATCGGTAGACACTTCCTTGGCATTAAATGAAACTGCTTTTCAGATTAAGCCCCTAACTACTTGTAGGGATGGATATAACCTCATGATCATTCTCTGTCAATAACTGTTTCTCAAGAGAGTGCAGAGTATTGAATATATAGGATGTTTAATGCCTAAAATTATTATACCAATCTAAGAAAGTAATAAATACTTGAAAAATCTGATAGATGATAGGTATTACGTAGGTTTGGTTGACTAAATAAAACATGAGGCCAGAAAATGAAAGGGAAGAGGCAACTCATGTATTTGGGAAGTAGTATGAGGAGGTGAGGGCAGCGATGAATATTTGGAAATCAGATAGATGTAATGAAAATGTATAGTCGTGAAGTTATAACTGTTTAAGTTATTCAGGCCATCTCAGAAAATTGGGGAAAAATCAGTGGAAAGTGAGTCAGAAAATGAAGAGTGGAGATAAGCAAAGAATGTTGACGGTTGGCCATTGTGCATTGGTAGCTTTACAATTTCTGAAGTATGATATGTAAAAGTGAGCGTAACTGAATTATAAGAGAAGGCAGGCGCATTAATTTGAAGAACAAGCTGTTACATAAACACAATTTAAAGTATTTTTAAGAACTTCTAGTTTATTTTATCAGAAAAGCTAATTTTTTAATGAATGAAATATGTACTATAGGCAAGACTGCTTTGGAAGTATATTACAATATAATAACAAGTATTACTCTTTAGAAAATGTAGAATTGGTAAATTTTCCTTTCCCCATTATACAATGATTAGAAAAAAAACCAGGTATACGTTTAGACTTTGGATGGACCTGTGAGAGTAGATTCAGCCTGCACTAATGCTTGTGTTTCCCCCTCTGGAATGACACATAGGGCTTCTTAGAAGTTGAGAAACGCCTCAAACACTGCAATTTTTAAGATTCCTAACATATTGAAAGTTAACACATGTCAAGATTCATTTTCATATATTGTGGAAGTTTTTAAATGTTTACATTTGATAAGTCAACGCTCCATGCTTTTAAAATACATACATAAAGGTAGTGGCCCTACACATGACAATTTTCAGATATTATCCAAAGTCTTGTATGAGAATTGGGCTCAAATCAGATAATCCTAATGGACCCCAATGTCATCCATATCGTGAGGGGGCACATGATTCCATCCCCAAAGGTCAAATCCCTTGCCAGTTCTCAAGGGAGATGTCTAAATTTTATCCACTGACTTAAAGCCCAGAGATTCTCTTTAAATATCTGAGGAGCAGCTGTTTCCAAAGGAGTCCCAGAAAAAACCAGTTCATGGACGGTAGTCTGGTTCCTAGGTTGGGGACCACTTCACAGGGGTTCATTTTATAATGAAACTTCATAACATTCATTTTTATGTCATATTTTATATGTTTCAAATAATACATAATGAAAGTTTTAAAAAATTAGGGAATTGAAAACAACCGGTTACAGAAAATCCCTGTGCTTTAGGCACTTGGAGAGCTTAGCCTCTTCGTGAGCACTAGTGCATGACTGTCGAAAGTTTTGTTGGAAAAATTGATGTTTGAGGAGGAGAATGTCCGAAAAACAACTGTGCCCTCGGTAGGGCTTCGTGGGCCTGCTCGGGGTGTGGGGGGAGTCTGGGCAGCTGCGCTCTAGGTCACCGCTGGAACATCGGTAAGCCCGGCGCCATTTTCTCTTTTGGGAAGAAGATCATGTTTTGTAAAAAGGTGTTTTTTTTGCCAATTTTTTTTCAAAACCATTTGCCTAAGGAAATGCTATTCATCCTTGCAAAACTCAATGTTATTTTCATAGGAGCTTAATTCATAATAGCCAAAACCTAGAGAGAGCCCAAATGTTCGCCAATAGATGAGTGGATACCACTGGATGAATTGGTAGGTTCACACGGTGGAATCCCGCTCAGCCATAAGGAGTAAACTGCTAACACAAGCAACAACATGGATGGATTCTCAGTCATTATGTTGGGAAAAAACAGCCAGAGACAAAAGATGGCGCGCTGCTATGATGTCATTTCTATCGAGTTCTAAGGGCAACACTACGCTTATAGTGATAGATGCTTTCGGTGGGTGGGTGGTGCATGAAGACCCTCTCTGGAGGGACAGTGATGCATACGTTCTATTTTTAACAGGTTGTGGCTACACTGATGTTTAGATTTACCAAAACTCATCAAACTATACACTTAAAATCCATACATTTTGCTCTATTTAACTTATACCTCAATTAAAAGGCTGCGAAATAATGAGAAACAGTAAACAATAAATACATGGTATGCTTTTTACCCATTAGAAAAACCTTCAGACCATTGGAGCTTAACATTATACCTTCAGACATTAGTACGGGCTAATGTAAGAAATGTTTGTATGAAGACTGTTGGTGTCTCTTCCTCAAAAACTCCTTGTGGGGATGTTGTCAGTTATGTCCTTCAGTGTTCCTATGCAGATCTGCAGACGGCATTTTTTATATATTTCTTCATGAATTGCTATGATTCCTTTTAGAAAATGATAGTAAATACATAGCTTATCAAGTGTCCTTTTTGTTCTTTCTTCTGAGCACGTCAGATCTAGGCTTACCATTCCATGAATGCTGCTGTCCTTAGCATTCTTACCCACACTCCAGATTTTTTTTCTTTACTTCTATACTTAGGATGAACTCTTGCCCTGCCTTCCAGGCAGCTCCACCTGGAGAAGTAACCTAGTCTCCTGCTGCCTCCTTGGAATAGTTTCCATATTGTAGGATATTTTGGAATGTCTTCAACCTAATGTGTCACACCTGCTATCAGGGTTTCAGTTTGAGTTATGCCACAGGCTAAACTTTTGATCTCGGTAGACAATTAACTACTGCAGACCTCATTTCCATCCTCTGAAAATAGACACGATGAGTAAGCTGGTGTTATCATCCCTAAAATGTTATGAAGCTTACTTTCTAGTTCTATATAGATGCCCTTGCTGAAAATTGCCCTGTCTCCCCAGTGTGTGTGTCCTCTGAACAGAGAAAAGATGAGTTATCCTGATTCTAATTTAGTATTCACTATAACTTCCTTCATGAAGCATTTTTTTTTTACTGTGGAATTCCGCAGCCTTTCCTATGGCCACTGAAAGCCAAAATGAGTTTCCACTGAATATGTGTGGAGGCAAAGAGGCCAATGAATCATCTGGAATTTATGATTCTTCCCCAAGTAACCAATAACTGTCCATAATTCAATCTGTTTAAGTACATTTCAAAGGCAATTCAGTTACATCTAAGCAGCTAAAGATCAAGTTTATTGTTTTTCAGTAACTCCAAAAGGCTTTTTTTTTTTTTTAAATATAGATATATGTACTTCTAGGCAAGAATATAGGGGTTGGCATTTGCCTGTCTTTTGAAGAAGAAAGTTTTCATTTCTGTGGCTAGCTTTTCCCTAGGAATGCATTTTAAAATCCAGTTTTTATAATACAGTATAAAAGATCTTTCTAGGGATTTCCCTGGCTGTCCAGTAGTTAAGACTCCACGCTTCCAGTGCAGGGGGCATGGCCTCCATCCCTGGTCTGGGCACTAAGGATCCCGCAGGCCCTGTGGCAGCAGCCAATAAATAAATAAATAAATAAATAAATAAATAAATGATCTTTCTAGTATGCCTTCTTTTCTGTTCTTATATCTAAATAAATAAATAAATGATCTTTCTAGTATGCTTTCTTTTCTGTTCTTGTATCTGTGGAATATTGAAGACGTGCAGTTTTATTTCTCAGTCTGTGACTTGGCGTTGGGGAAATCCTTTTGGTTTTATTTCCATGTTTTTTATCATTAGCAATTGCGTCCCTAATTTGTGACTGATTTTTATGTGACCTTTGTTTCAAAAAATGTTTTCCAAATTGAATGTATGACATGTGTGAGAGAAACTGTGCAAAAATCATAAGCTTGAATGACTCTTCCCCACACTGCCAATAAAAGAGACCCAGCATGTTCTTGATGTGACAATTATTTGTCCATTGTTTCATTGTGATCACAACTCTCCGTGGGCTTTGGGACCATATTTTGATTATGCCTCCATTGAGCAATTTTATGAATTTTTGTTGGACTTCAAAAGATATAAATTTATAAAATTCAATAGGAAATAAATTATGCTTTCAAAATGTGTGACCTAATTTAAATATAACTTCATTTAAAACAAATTATTACCTGAATATTAGCAATATTTTCTATTCCTGCTAAAATCACCATGGCAAGTGGGTTTGAAATGTAACTCACTTGTCACTCAAGACAGTTACTGCTTATGTTTTTATGAATGAAGGTCTTAAGATATCAAGGGAAAAAAATGAAGATTTTTCCATAGTATTGGTATTGCCCCAGAGGAGACTCTTCACTTGGTAGGTGGACCAAATCAATACTACTACTTTTCATTAATAGTCACGATATTCCACAGAAAGGAGATGTGTCTTTCTGGGTGTGTGAAAGAAACACACACATACTCTCCTCCCACCGCAACATATACACTCTCCAACACACGCAGCCACAGACTTCCCCCACACGTTTTTTTTTTTGAGTAATTCATTTTGTTTCTTGTTTTGAAATATTTTCAGACTTACACAGAAATTGTAAGTTCCTTCACCCAGAGACTCCATTCAAATTTTGCTAATTTTCCCAATAATGTCTTTAATAGCAAAAGAATCCAGTCCTGGAACATGCTTTGCATTTAGATGTGTCATGTGAGTATCCATCAAACCAGAATAAATCCTTCCTTGACCTTCATGAGCTTGGCTCTTTTGAAGAGTACAGGCCTGTGATTTTCTAGAATGTTCCTGAATTGATTTGTCAGATGCTTCCTCGTGATTGGATTTAGGCTCTTCATTTTTTCGCTGCAGTATCATAGCAGTGATGCTGTGTTCTCATTGAATCTCATGAGGTGGTGAGTGACATCAGTTTGTCATGTCCTTGGTGATATTAACTTTAATCACTTGAGTAAGGTGGGATTTGCCAGGTTTCTTTAGTGTGAAGTTACTATTTTTTCTTTATGACTAATATGTATTTTGTGGGAAAAGACTTTGAGCCTGTGTAAATATTTATTTCTCATCTAAATTTCATCCACTAGTTTTAGTATCTGTTTTTGCTTCTTGCCTGAATTAATTATGACTTAAATGATTGCCAAATGGTGATTTCTAATTCAGCTATTCCTTCTACATTTATAAGTTAGCATTCTGAATGAAAGGCATTCCCTTCTCCCCACTTCTTTATTCACTCGCTTATTTATATCTCTGTGGGCTCATGTATTCCTGTTTCATTTGATGAGATGTAATGGGCCTCTATCACTATTTGTTTGATAATCAAATGTTCTCAGAATTGGCTAGCAGAAGCCCCATGATCTGGCTTCTGAAATGCCCACATTATTCTCTGAGCACATCTGTACTCTTTTGGTATAACATGATGTTCCAGATTCGTGTGGTACTTTCTGTCCCAGCCTGGACTCAACTATTTCTTAGAGATGTCCTAATTCCTGGTATTTAGAAGCCAAGATCTGGACACTTGGTGTCCTCCATGCTACTGGGGATTTGTTGCTCCCAGACCCTCTCAGGAAGCAGAGCCAGAAAATATATCTAGGTACATACACGCACAAAGGTATATTTTAAAACAAACATATACTTTTACTTCTATATTCATTCATTTATCTATCTAAAGCCATAAATTCACACTGCTATATTCAATTCTAAAAAAAACACCATAAAGTTCATTCTAGCTTTCCCCCTTTTCAAATTTGTAACTCCCTTTTCAGGCAGTGAAGAACTTGATTCCAATTAACCTCAATGTATGTATTTATTTGAATAGTCTAGCTATAAGTACCAGTCTCCTGACTCTTAGCCCCTTACTTCATGCAGGCCCCCATCATCCATTTTTGCTGCTGTAGTAGCTGAACCATTGGCCTTTGGTATAGTTTCTCCATGTTTGTTAGTTCATTTTCCTTCTGTTTATCTGTCAGTCTTTACCTACACACACACACACACACACACACACACACACACACACACACACACACAAACACAAACACACATGTATACATATAAAACACTGGCAATTTAACGGGTAGGGAAAGTAGGGAAGTACTGTTTTACTTCATGGGTATAATCATAGGCTGATCTGATAGGAATTAAATGGACTATATCTCCAACTAGTGAACAAGTTAAAAAGTTGTAGTGATAGAAACAACTATTATTCATTGCTTTCAGGCTGTAATTGCTCTTCAAGTAACAGCAATAATTAAATATAAGTTAATTCTTCCTTATTAAGAATCATCTACATGATGTCCTGCAATACTTTCAAAAAATACTCTAAATTCAGTAATGGGTTTTACAATTTTTGAAGAAAAGGTGTATAAATCTACTGGTTTTTCATAAAGTAAATTTTTAAAAATGAAAATACCTGAAAGCACAAGAGATTCACATGATGTAAGGAAGATTAAAAAGAACAGGGGGCTTCCCTGGTGGCGCAGTGGTTGAGAATCTGTCTGCCAATGCAGGGGACACGGGTTCGAGCCGTGGTCTGGGAAGATCCCACATGCCGTGGAGCAACTAGGCCCGTGAGCCACAACTACTGAGCCTGCGCGTCTGGAGCCTGCGCTCCGCAACGAGAGAGGCCGTGACAGTAAGAGGCCTGCGCACCACAATGAAGAGCGGTCCCCTGCTTGCCACAACTAGAGAAAGCCCTCTCACAGAAACGAAGACCCAACACAGCCAAAAATAAAAATAAATAAATTAATTAAAAAAAACATATCAACAAATAATAAAAAAGGTTCGCAATGTGTTGGCATAAGGCAAATGGTATGCAAATAACCAAGCCAAACCTTTACATTAGCAGAGCATACTGTCTGTATATTTTCTGAAAAAATGTTTTGAAATGCTCAGAGTTGCTAGACAACACATGGCCTCACCATATTGTTGTCAAAATCTGAGGCACGGCTCGGCTCTGTGAGGAGTTTGCTCGCGGGCTACGGCTTTACTATGTTTCTGTGATGCAGTTGTCGTTCAGTGGTTAAATTGCTCTATTCTGTGCTCCGGTATTTGCATTTACATTACAGACAACAGGGTGAAGGATGGTTCTTATTAGTGAAGCATCTACAATTGATTCTTCACAGCTTTGTAGTTTGTATCATGATTAGGAGAAAGTTTCAGCTCTGATGCTGACATACTTCAACATACGTATGGGCCCTTCTTCCGTGTTTACTTGTCAAGATTCTTTATGAAATTGATGATGCAAGAGGGAGAGGACATCCTAAATGCTGTAGGAGCACAATTAACCCCAGAAGAGTGACTGATGGCTAGGTTTGTAAAAGCAACTCCCTCCTGCCCACGTTCCCCAGCCTCTGCTTCTGATCACAGGGTGGTGTTTGCCTTCTAGATAGAATATCAATTAGGATATGGAGATTTTATACCTGATGGTTCAGTTAGTTAATTCAGAGAGTACAGTAGATCCTTGACGAGTTTGGATTGAACTTTTGGACAAATGGCAAGTGTCCTTAAGCATATTTTGCTTTGGGGCAAATTCGTGTGCGGGGACCTCACTCACTAGTGGATCAGCTTAGCAGGCTCTTCTGAATCTGCAGCTCAGTGCAGTGGTATCGCCTCCTTCTGTTGCTACAATAACAGTCACATGGAAAAGCATATGCTTAGTAGTATTCTCAAATTTTAGCATTCATAAAGCTCTTCTGTCATATTGCTTGTTAAGGTCAAGGGTCCAACACCGTGGTACTTCTCTACCCTTATAATTCCAACAATATTTTTGAATAGGTAGATTGCAGTTACATTGAAATGGTTGATAAATTATCTTGCCTTCTAGTTAGTGGTTAAGCATTTTCCATCCCTCCCTCCCTCCTCCCCTCCTTTCTTTCTTCCTTCCTTTCTTTTGTTTAATAAGCCTCTTGATCTCAAACCTGAGGTTTTATATTCCACAGAATGTTTCTTAAAGAGTCATGTATATTCTTTTACATTAGTTCAGTGCTTCCATCTCTGTTCTTGTCTGGTACTTACCTTGGCTTCTATTTTCATTGCCATATGTAACTGCAACACCATTTAGCTGTGTTATAATAATATTACAAAAGTCAGAAAGACCTGAACTGAAAATCAGCTATGAAAACTACCAGCTGAGTTTGCATATACTTAAAACTGTGGGTTAATAGTACCTGTTTCACAAGTTTATTGTACATATTGAAAGAAATAATGTATACCAGTGCTTGTCACAGACGAGGCATACAGTAAAAATGGATAAATGTTAGAAAAGAAATTCCGCTAGGCAGGGATCTTTGACTCTTACAGTTCACAAGCACCTAATACAGTACCTGGCACACAGTAAGCACTCAGTAAATACATGTCATCTGTTGCCATTTTTCTTCTGCAACTATAGCCCTCACCACAGTGCTCTGAAAACTAAAGATCAATGATGTGCCTATAAAGCATACAATACAAGGTCTGACACAAAGTAGCTGAGCTAGTTAGAATTACACTTTTATGGTTATGCCATCAGGCGTATGGCTGGTCTGATGCAGCAATTACACTTTTATGGTTATACCATCAGGCGTATGGCTGGTCTGATGCAGCACCCTTGGGCAGACGTCTTCAGAAAGGCTAAAGGTCTTTTGTTTTGTCCTTCTCAGGCATCCTGTTTTCCTTGGTGGTGATGCTGTATGTCGTCTGGGTCCAGGCAGTGGCTGACATGGAAAGCTACAAAAACATGAAAATGAAAGACTGCTTGGATTTCACCCCTTCTGTGCTGTACGGCTGGTCATTTTTTCTGGCCCCAGCGGGGATATTTTTTTCTTTGCTAGCTGGATTACTATTTCTAGTAGTTGCACGGCATATTCAGTTACATCACTAATCAAACTGTTGCCACCAGTATTTTCTTGAGAGATTTTAAAACAGAGCATTTTTTTTTTTAATTTTGTCTCCGTGATCCTAGCATAGAATGAGTTGATGTAACTTTTTAGCTGCTATGTGAATTATCCATTTTACTTGGGATCTTCTCTAATAAGAGGGTCCTAGAATCTCTCCAGACTCCATCTTGCTTCCATCTTATCTAAGTGCTCTCAAGAATCTAGTTTTTTAGGCAACAGGTAACATGGGCCTTCCCTTCACTGCACTTGTTAGAGTTTGCGGGTAACAAAGGCCTGGCAGTAGCAGAAAACAGTCACCAGGGGCAAATCCTGATTTGAGTTAAGCGTCCTCCTTGGCATTCACTTCTGCTGCTCTTAAAAAAATCCTTTGGAATCCCATATCTGATAAGAGGTTAATATCCAGAATATATTAAGAACTCCTACAGCTTAACAACAGTAACAGCAACAACAGCAAAGCAAATACCAGATTTAAAAAGGGGCAAAGGACCCGAGCGGATGTTTCTCCAAAGATGATGTGCAAATGGCCAAAAAAAAAAGTCCTTTGGAGATTAATTAAGAACAACAAACACATGTTGCCAGAGAATTTACTCCATTTCTTCTCCACACACATAAATATCCACATACACATGTACTGACACCTGTGAGCAGTTTATTCATTATTTAAAAATAGACAGCAGTTGTTCTTGTAGCAGGGGCTGCGTGAACTCACCAGTTACAACGGGTCACAACAGAAACAACATGTACTTATTCCACTTCCTTACGAAAAACAAGTTTGGTTATGTAACGTATTCACTTAATTGTGCATGCTTACATAAATCTTAAACTATATTTAAAAGAAGCAAATCTGTACACCAAATCACATACAATGAAGATTGGATTTTTATGAACTTAAAGTGGGTTAATTGTATATGTAATATGGTTGAAAACATGTAAAAACCAAGCGCCTTCACTTTGCACATAATTCTATTCGATATTTTTAGATTTCATTTAAAAATTATATTGCTAATATGTTCAGCATGTGAAAATTTATTGATGAAATGTGCTTTTAATATGCACTCAACTCTAAACTTTCGAAATAGTTCCAGATGAGGATGATAACAGCCTTGCTTTATTAAAGACCGTGAAATGTGAACTTTCCCCAAGATCTTATGGGTTATAGTTCTGATCATTTGATTCCCTTAACGGTCGTCTCTCCCTGTCTTCAGCTTTACAGCAGGTATGTTAACATGTACAGATCTGCTATTTCCTTTAACCTCTTGGAAGATAACGTTTTGGGGATGGTTGTGGGAATTATTCTTTATTATTCACCAGAGTAGACATTTTGCATATCAAAGATTTTTGTTTGGCACTAATTTTGATTGAACTCAAATCCATCTGAGAAGCCTAGGTCGTATTTGCATTTTGGAAGCCTCCTGACAGAGGAGTCCCCTGTTAGTGAAGGAACAGAGGCCCTGCATGGTGTGCGGACTGTGTTTCAGGCACAGCATTTTACTCCGCAGCTGTTTGAATACCGAGGGCCTGACTCGGAGGCACATTAAAGGGTGACCACCTAGAAGCCACTGTAGGATAGAGGTGTGTGGCTTTCACTCCGGGCTCCCATGATGGGGAGATTGCCTGAATCTTCTCTGCACATCTTGTACTTGCCATTAAACCTTGTTTCAGTGAGAGGGCGCTCTGGGGGAAGAGCGAAGATCTGAGGTATCTGCAGATCACCAGGGCATTTTAGGGGTTAGTGACAGGGCTTGCGTGTTTAAAAAAAAAAAAGACTTCAGGACCTTAACTGGTCTCTCAAGCCATTTCAGTTTTATCATAAACGTTTTCCTGGTCCTTTCCTTTGTCTTTTTCTGTTTCATTTTTATATTGCTTCATTTATTTCTTTGCTTTTGGCTTGATTATTACAAAAATAATTATGGGTTCTGTTATTCACATTGACTGTGATATTAAGTTGTGGCATGCTATTAAGTTTTCCAGACGATGCTAGATGTATTTGCTTAGTTCATGTCATCTGTAAATACAATTCCTTTTTGTAGAACTTTGGAATGGAGCCTTTTTCTGTGTATTACACATCATTTAAATTTCACATGCAAGCTGCTTTTAGTAAAGGTTTGAATATTTGTAGTTTTCAGATGGTTACTCTTACTTTCTAATACGCGACTACCGTTTATTTATCTTAAGGCAATTGGCTGAATATCTGATGTACATGACACTTTCACACAGATCAACACTTTGGAAGTGTTTCATAGGTGTAATGCATCGGTCACACGAGTTCAAACACATTTCCTGACCTATTTCACCAGCAATCCATGGAAGAAAGGAAGGTGAATTGTATTTGCTGTGTCAATGAGTAAAATATACTTAAAAATAGCAGGTATATTCTCGTCACAGCCTTCTATCTCATTTGGGGTAATATGTTTCCTTTTATTTCTCTATTTGGTGTATTGATTTATTTTCAAAAGCTTTCAAATGAAGTGTTAAAAATCTTTTTAAGAGGATTGATTTTGCATCATAAAGTTTCAGTTCAACAAATAAGATATCTTTTTGGTGACACTTCTAGAAAGAGTGAGGAGAGAGGGCAGTGAGTTATGTGCTTGGACTTTGGTGAAGGCTGTGATCTCTCCACACTGTGTTTGCCCAGGGAGTTTAGTTCAGTCGTGTGGCAGGGAGCACAGGAAACGGGCTAGAAAACCCTCCAGAGACAATGAATGAAGATGCTCCATTTGGGGTTGAGTGTAGGACTTTAAATCATACTGTTAGGTGTGCTCTTACTGGTCATTGGCTGCTTTTATGACTAATCTATGAAATGTATTTACTGAATTTGAAGATTAAATCCACTTATAAGAGTATATTTATATGATGGAAGAGGTGTCAGTGTTTGGTAATTATCTAACTATCATCAACTTTGTGTGTGTGTGTATGTGTGTGTTACATGTATAAGTTTGGATAGAGTTAAAGTGAATAGTGGAAATCAGTACATTTGAGTAGCACATTTTTAAGAAATTCAGTTTCTCAGGGACAGTAACATAGTTGTTTCCCTGGTGGGCTCTACCAGGAATGGCATCTCATATGAAAGAGATGAAATAGAAACTAAACTTGTATGGATTGTCTGAAGGAGTTAAATATATGGAGACGTTTTTTCAGTGATGATCAAGTATAGGCAGAGAAATTCCAACAAAATCCTAGGAATAAGGTATGTTAGATACGTTAAAAACCAAGGAGGGTGGGGAAGTAGTTAGCATCATACATATCATAATAAGCGTAAACTAAACAAAGGAACATTTAATCTGATTAGCAGGGAAAGAGGAAAGAAAGAAAAAAACAGTTAGAGCTTAGAGCTTCTGAACTAGCCACAGCTTAGGCAAGTGGTAGGAGCTCTACCCTCAGGACCGTTACGTTCAGCCTGGGCTGGCTGTGGACGTGGGAGTATTAGAGAGGACAAGTCAGAAATGACAGAGGAGTACAAGAGGCCCCCTCTGGCTTTCGAAGGGTCATTTTTTCCCCTCACTTGCAAAATTGAAGGGGCAATTGGATGGTTGAACTTTGTAAAATGATCCACCTCTGGTTGTAAAGAATCATATGGTATCGCTAGTAATTCTATTGCACATGTATATGTATGTATATATGTGTGAGATGTGTGTGTATGTGTGTGTGTGTGTATATATATGGAGAGAGGGAGTGTGTGTAGAGAGAGAGAGTGCGTTTTCCCTCAATACCTCCGTATCCATGGGGGACTGGTTCCAGGACCCCTGCAGATACCAAAATACACGGATGCTCAGTCCCTTATATAAAATGGCATTGTATTTGCATATAACCTATGTATATCCTCCTCTATACTTTAAATCATCTCTAGATTACTTTTAATATCTAATACAATGTAGATGCTATATAAATAGATCCCAGCATGGCAAATTCACGTTTTGTTTTTTGGAACTTCCTGAAATTTTTTTCTAGTATTTTAAATGCGCAGTTGAATTTGTGGGTGTGGAACTGGTGGATATAGAGGGGAGGGCTGATTATACATCAGGTATCTATAAGTAGCTACAAGGCATCTATAAGTAAGTAAATTAGAATGATTTTTAATTCTTGAAGTGATGATTTTTCTGGTTCACACAAGTGACAGCGATAGTCTAACCTGGCTGTGTGAGGTAAGTATGGTTGGAGCCATTGGCATCCTGCACTGGTCCTGAGCATTGTGCAGGTGATTTAGGGGGGAGAAGACTCACTGCAATAAAGTAAAAACTTTTAATATTCCATTCTTCTGGGAATCCAGGAGTTAATGGTTCTCCCTTTATATGGCAACTCTTTTTTTTTCTTTCCTTAGCACTTCTTTCTCCACTAATTCTAACAAGAGACTCTGCCACTGTTAAAAGATTCACCAGTGCGTGCAGACAGCACTGGTGTTGCAGACTCTCTAAACAAGTAGATATTTAAACAATGCAGCTTAGAGAAGGGTACAGTATGGCTTAAAGAGTAATGCTTGTTGCCTCATATTTTGCTGTGGGATATGCAAGACACTGTAAGAAATACTGGCATATTGTCTTCACCCCCCAAAAATACAAGAGACATTTTTTTCTCAAGATTTTTATGGGTATGTGTAAATATCTGGAGGGTTGTCAAACAGAAAGTTGGATTAATCTCTGTGTGTGTGTGTTTATATGTATATACATATGTGGTATGTATGCATATGTATTTGGATACAGATTTGGAGAAAACTGTATATTTGTCAGTAGGTATACGTCTGAATACACGTGTACCTATATACATAATATATGTGTATTTATAAAAATATTTTTACATCTATAATGTATACATGTATATATATATAAGAAATGCCTACATTTACATCATTGTTTGTGGATTTCCACATAGCTATCTGTCTCAGGCATTCCCAGGCTCTTAAGGTTTGCTGAACAGGAGGACACATGTCATCTTCATGCTATTGCATGCCTGTCCCCATGGAGGGTGAGGGGTATCGGGGAGACTCAGTGAGTGGCGTCATGGCCTCTCTCTCTTGGATCCAGGGCCTGTGTGGTGATGCGTGTGCAGTGGACTATTCACTCTTACCCTGTGAAGGCCCAAGGGCAGTGACCCTGTCTTGAACATCTTCTAGCAACTGACACCTAGCAATTGATAGCTGTTGGTGAATGTTTAACAGTTATAAACTTTGCTGGATAAAAGGATTCCTTTATAAAGCAGCATGCCTTGCTGATACATTCACTCAGTCCCCCTGCAGAACATTAAGCCTAGTGGAGCCCCCCATGGATTCTTTATTTGGTTCACCTTAGGGAGAAGCTGATGGTGTGGTGGGGAAGGTGATACATCTGCATCTGAAGACCTGCACTCCGATTCTGGATTTTAAACTTTTGGTTTGGAAAGTTATTCCACCTCATTTTGGTGAGTTCTTCATCTAAAATACTTACTAATTTATTCAACAGATACACACTAATTGTGTGTACACCCATAATTGTGTACACACTGTACGTGACAAATGGTGCTAGATGTTGGGTATCACTACACAAAGCAGACATTTAATTGTCACTCTTCAAACTGGGATTCAAGGAAGAAATATAGACAACAAACAAGTGAACAAAAAATAACTATGAATTTATAAATTGTGATAAATCCTCTAAAGAAAAATACACAAGACGTAATGACAGATAAAACCATGACTGTTGGATAGTCCGGGAATTTCTCTCTAAGAAGAGAATTCTGAGTATTCTGTTACATAAAAGACGAAGCATCCATCTGGGTGAAGAGCAGCAGTGAAAGGATTTCAGGGAGGGGAACTAGGGGGAGAGAAGGCCTGAAAGTGGAAAAGAGCTTGGCATGTTCTAGGAACAGCAAGGTGGCTTGTGTGGCTGGCATGGAAGGGAGGGTTTGTGATACAGCTGGAGAAGTAGGAAAGGCCCCATGCTTCAGAACCCTTGAGCCATTAGAGTATAGTCTGAAGGGTAAAACTGAAAAAACTTGCTGGTGGGTTGGCTATGGGTTGAGAGAGGGGCAAATTAAGAATCGCTTTCAGATTTCTAGCTTCAGTGAGTGAGTAGATGGAAGAGACTGGAACAGGGAAGACAGGAAGGCAAAGGCTTGGGGGAGAAAGGAATCCCTTGCTCGTTGTGATGCTGTAATAGTTGATAAGCCTGTGAAGGGTGCAAGTTGAGAGGGTGGTGGATAATTGGATGTGGCCATCAGGAGCTCAGAGGAACAATCTGTGCTGGAGACTTACATTTGAGAGTCACCAGATTGAAAGCCATGGGAAAGGTGAGACCACCAGGGAGGATGGCTAAAGAGAGTGACTCTCTGTGCCCTGGGAACCCAACATCTAGAGACTGAGCCAAAGACTGAGCCTGAAGAGAGGCCAGAAATAGACATGGAAGGATTGGTGGGAAATGTGATACTGAGGAAGCCCAGAGGGGTGACTGTTTTGAGAAGGGACTGCTGAGAAGATGACTAAGACGAGGAAAGAAAGGTGACCTTAGGCTGTGGAAGCGTGGAGGTTGTTTGTGACAGGGACAGCAGAAGTCGTGGCATGGTGGTCAGAACAGAAGCCAGATTTGATTGGTAAGAGGAGTTAATGAGAGGTGAGGAAGTAGAGAAAGCTTGTTGTGCAACTTCTAAGAGAAGGTGGTCTTTGAAGGAGAGCAGTCACGGATCTGGGTGGAAGAGGGTATGGGGACCAGAGAAAGCATTCTGAAGACCTGGGAGAATGAGAGCAAGTCTGTGTGTGTGTGTGTTTTTTTAATTAATTTATTTAATTTATTTATTTTTGGCTGTGTTGGGTCTTCGTTGTTGCACGCAGGCTTTCTCCAGTTGCTGCGAGCGGGGCTACTCTTTGTTATGGTGCATGGGCTGCTCGTTGCGGTGGCTTCTCTTGTTGCAGAGCACGGGCTCTGGGTGCACGGGCTTCAGTAATTGTGGCTCACGGGCTCTAGAGCGCAGGCTCAGTAGTTGTGGCGCACGGGCTTAGTTGCTCCGCGGCATGTGGGATCTTCACGGACCGGGGCTCGAACCTGTGTCCCCTGCATTGGCAGGCAGATTCTTAACCACTGTGCCACCAGAGAAGTCCCAAGACTGTGTGTTTTGAAAATTATCTTGTCCAAAGGGAAAGTTGATGATGTGGGAAGGCGTGGTGGCCGGAGTGGAGTCAAAGAGCTGCCAGTGTGTGTGGAGGGGCAGTGCTACCTGCCGCCCCTCAGAGGGGGTCCATATCTAAAAACACCCAGAATGTGGAGAGCACTCATTCCATTAAATTTGACAAAAACAAACAAACAAAGATCCGGCTGTGCATTTACCACGTCCTTGTTCCAACATTAGGTGTTGGGGTTACAGAGAGTTTGGCAAGTCCCTTGTCTAGGTCAGATGTGATACTCTTCATTGCTGGTCAGCCAGGCATGTACAGAGGACCCCAGGGAGTCAACAGCAACGACAGCAGATCCAGTGTCTCAGTATGGATCCGTCAGGATCTTACTGCCTATCTAGACGATTCCATCTTGCTAGTGAAGCTGTAAAGCTCAATACTCCCTGACGTCTCCAGACAAGTGTTTGAGAAGGAGATTTCTTGCTTCCATCTGATGGCAGTTTTATTCCTTTCTTGAAGAATCCGGTGACTGTCAGAAAGCCATTCACTGGTGTGGTGGGAATACTCAGCTTCCTCTTTAAGGACAGTCAGAAGACACACCAGATAGTGCACTAGAGCCCTGGATCTGGATTCTGTATTTTTGATCTGGAAAAATACCCTAAGATAAAAGGAAAAGTACAGTATATGGAAGAGGGGTGATCAAATAAAACTATCAGAAAGAGGCTCAGTTTGGATTCTAAGAAATTCTTATATTTCTTAATTCATCAGTAGTAAAATTAGAGGAGCTTATTTTTAAAACAGAATGTGTAGAAGAGTTGTGTTCTTGTCTTTTTTTTTACTGCTTGGCCTGACTGACTACGAGCACAATCAGTGGACCAACTCAAGGCTGCTGGGGTACATCTTATGCTCATAGATACTGTAGTTTTCGATTGATCAATAGCGTTATCAATACAGTTTATGATTTCTAATACTTTCGCCTGTCCACATGATAGCACGATGTTTCTCATTAACGTGGTTGTTTCATGACGTTGTTGTTTCAGTCATAAAGTGTGAACCCCAAAGCCTACAATTTCACTAACTACCCAGCTTTCAGAAAAATAGTTTCCAAGTTCTGTTACTTCCTATTCACAGACACAATAGGACAGAAAAAAGATATTAAAAATACTGTTTAATTCTCCAAACTGTTTTTCTTTACAAAAGCAATACATATTTATTAAACAGTTCAGAAAGTACAAATGAGCAGAAAGAGAGAAATTTCACCCATAATTCGACCACTAGAGTCAAGCAATATATAAATGGTTCTAATAGGTAACTAAAAGGGTCATACAGAAAGATGTTTTGTAAACTTAGATTTTTACTTAATATGACAGCTTTAACATTTTTGTGTCATTAAGTATTTCAGAGATTATCTACACTCTTTCACTATGAGCCAAGCCAGCACATCTCAGACACAGGCCAGCCTGGTCTGCGTTGGAGTCTCTGACTCTGGAGCGTCTACTGTTTTTGAGTCACGTTGTTGTTCTCCACGTGGACATATTTTAAAATGGAGGAACGATAGGGAAAGTCCACCCTAGGTTATTGTGAGTTAAATAATTGTGGACAGTTGCAAATCGTATCACAAGAATAATAGATTTCCACTCTAGATTTCCACTGAGTGAAAGTCCAGACAAGATCAACAATGGGCTGACCCTGATTCTTGAGCACCTCCTGTGTACCAGTAGCCTTCCATACGTTGTTTGGTGGTGTCATTCCCATGGGGAGTTGAGGGCCCTAAAACTGGGAGGGTATGGAAATTGCCCAAGGCCACACAGCTAGGAAGGATTGGAGATGGTTTTCTAGCTGTTTGAATCTCCATGCTCTTTCTGTGATACCACTTGGCTTCTCCCTAATAGTGGAGGGAAAATATTTTGAACATATTTCAGTAAAAACAGAAAGATTTCTGTGAATGATTAGGGCTACAGCTTGGATTAGTTGCATGAATGAAAAACCACAAATTGAGCTACTTTTAGATCCTACACTGACTACTCCCTCTACTGCAGTCTTCGGGCTTCAGGCATTAAATGGGATGGTGCAGATGTCAAGGTCCCTATGGCACACTCAGTGACATCAGTCACCTAGGATCTGCTATGAGTCTGAAGCCACTTGAATGGCTTATGCCCCTTGAGTGCAAAACAGAAAGCCCACTATTTAGAAAGCAGATGCCGCCTTGCAGGAGTGTCTTCCTTGCCATATTATTGGAGGCCATTGCTCGCAGTGTTGGAGAGCACCTCCAGCTATGTGTAGGGAAAGGCAGTGGACTTGGGTCCCTTAGGCGGGTCACTGAGCCTCTTTACTTTTCTCCAAACGATATCATTGGGCAAAGCCCCCAGAACAGTGTCCAGTCTGTGGTTGGCTTGGAACAGATTTCCCACTGAGCACCAATTAGCAGGGGTGACGCCTTCCAGTTAAGAGAGAAGGCCCTGGAGAGAGGGAGAGAGGGAGCGCCAGGCTTGGAATGTGAGTTCAACTATTAGCAGTGTGATTTTGAGCAACTATATAACTTCCCCCTGCCTCAATCTCCTTGTCCACAAAGTAAGGACAGCGAAAATGGTCATGCAAAGTGTTTAGAACAGTGCCTGCCACAGAGTAATCGCTTAATACATGCTCTCTATCATTGCTATTCATTTTTATTTTATTCTAGTTTTGAATTACCATGTTTCTATAATTTCTGATCCAAGACTTCTTACCTTACTTTTCAAAGATTGTGGATATAATTTTTCCAGGACCATTTCTGTTTTCCTCATTCCTGCGCTCATTTTAGGAACATCTTACATCCCACTGACTCTGTGTGTATAAGATTGCCCAGGAGTGTGATGAGAGCTAGAAGAACTTGTGGGGAGGGGGACAACAGTAATATTAGGTCCCTTTTATAGAAAATAGACTGCCAAAGAAAAGTTATCTCAGAAGTTCCTGGGGTGGGTTTCCATATGTGGTTGGCTAACCAAAAAAAAAAAAAAAAAAAAAATCCAAATTGAATTAGTGCCTTTTAAATGGGGAATACATTTAAGTATATATAAAAAGGAAGGCACAGAAAGGCAATGAAGAACGGCCCCCCGCACACCAGCCCTCCTTGCGCCCTCGTTACGCGGCTTCACTTTGAACCAGATCGCTCTCCAGCCTGCTGCCAGCCACCACGTGGCTGCTGGGCAGTTAGTTAAAGCCCAACTCATATTACTGCACTGCAGGGCTGGGCACCCGTGTCCCAACTGGTACACAACTGATCTACACAGAAATCAACTTCAGGTCTTCTCTGAAATTAAGTGTGAAGGCGTGATTTCTGTGATCCTCTTTTTCCTTTCTTTTGCTTTATTTCTTTTTGGAACCGTGCCTCTCTTGCACCACAGAGGAACTTCAGTTAGGTTGTCAGTCTGATAGACTGCGTTATCAGATACGTTAGCTTTCCTCCCTCTTCCGCTGGCTTAAGAGCTTCGAAACACAAAGAATAAAAAGCGCTAAATGGGATGAGAGGACCTGTCCAGGGTAGACTCAGCGTCGTGAACGACTCGGAACCCCAGCTTCCAGGCCCTCCAGCCTGAGTTGCTTCTCCCTTGGCTTTCCTCTCTTCTTCTCTTTTCGAACTGAAGTACTTTGTGCATCGTTGATCTTGGGAGATTGTTTCTTGAAACGAAACCGTTTTTCCCCAGCCTAAGAAGCCTCAGACCACATTTGGAAGTGCGGTCGAGTGTTGAGCCTTAGAAGAGGAGATTTAAGCCTCACCTTCATTACGATACAATATTTATATTTCACAGAATGTTCAAGAAAGACAGACAAGCAACTTCCAAACAGATTTGGCCAATACATACAATGGATAGCAGTGACCTGTGGTTTTAGGATTAGAGAAATAAAAATGTTTTAGAATGTGACTTGGTTAGAAGATACAGCTCTGTGCAGCTGTTAACCAGAGAGGAGGAATCCAGTCCCTGCCCCGTGAATGATCAAAGGGTATTAAACATGTCTCAGGTCACACGTAATAGAAAGTTATCCCTGGTGGAACAAATGAATAGAATTGCTAGTATTTATGGGAAAGTGGGAGTGAAGACACTGCTTCTACTCATGGCTGATGTAGGTTGTGATCTCAGGAAAGACATTGCTTATTTTTTCTATCTGTGAAATTGAAAGAGTCATTCTTTGAAAGAGCTTGGAAAACAAGGTCGCCAGCTCATGTCCCAGGTTGTCACATGTTATCTTTGCAAAAGAGCCATCAGGAAAACTGGTTATGATTTCTTTTTTTTAACTAATTTATTTATTTTGGCTGTGTTGGGTCTTCGTTTCTGTGCGAGGGCTTTCTCTAGTTTTGGCAGGCGGGGTCCACTCTTCATCGCGGTGCCTGGGCCTCTCACTATCGCGGCCTCTCGTAGCGGAGCACAGGCTCCAGACGCGCAGGCTCAGTAGTTGTGGCTCACGGGCCAGTTGCTCCATGGCATGTGGAATCTTCCCAGACCACGGCTCGAGCCCGTGTCCCCTGCATCGGCAGGTGGATTCTCAACCACTGCGCCACCAGGGAAGCCCCTGGTTATGATTTTGACATCCCTCCTGGTTCTGGTGCAAGATTACCGTCCGTCATAGTAGTTAACTCTCCCCAGCGATGGCCCAGCTAAGGGGTGTTGCTGATCTAACCCCTCTGTGATGGAGTCTCCACAGTAGGTACTGAGTAAACCCCGCCTGGATGAATGAAGGACTGAGTGAGTGAAGGGAAGTGGTTGGGGTGAGGCGAGCCCAGAGCAAGGTCACTTTTATTGATGACTTAGAAGAAACAGAAGCAGCATATAAAGTTTATATTAAACAAATATTCTGTAGCTTATTTATGTTCATTTAGGAAAATGAAAGTCGTTCTTTAAAGAGTTGGAACAGAGCGGAAGTTAGCAAATCTCTGGATTCTGTCTGTCTCTTCTAATGTGTACTGATCAGCAGGAGGAGTTTAAGTGCAGCTGAAGTTAGGGGTGGCTTGCTCAGCAACCGGGTCCTGCTTGCTCTTCACTACACCAAGCATGACTGCATTAAGAATATCCTATTTCCTTGGGGCACTTTGTTGAAACATACTTCATAAGAAAAGGTAGTAATAATGTCACAGAACTGGCTCCTGTTATACTTTCTAGGGACCAGACCACTAGTTTATGCCACAAAACCAGAACAGGTAGCTGTGTCAAGATGTGGCTCCTGGCCCCAGGACAGCCAGTCCATAGTCTATCCAGCTGCTCGTGACTTAGGACCGTAGCCCGGGACAAAAGTTGGGCAGTTGGGTTCTTCTCCTTCTCCCCTTCCTCTTTCTCTCTTCTCCCCCAGCTGCTGCTCTCCCAGAAACTTATACTGGGGACATATGCAGAGGTGTAAGTGAAACCGGATCTAGCCTTTGTACCCCAACACCAAATTAATTCTCGGAGACAGAGTTTTGGGTGAAGTAGAAAAGAATGGCTTTATTGCTTTGCCAGGCAAAGGGGGCCACAGCGGGCTAATGCCCTCAGAACCCTGTGTCCCAGCCTGGAGGGGTCGTGAGGTGTTTCATAGTAATGGTTCCATGATAGCGTGTTGGCTCATGGACACTCTTCTGATTGGCTGGTGGTGAGGTCATCGGGAGTCGGCATCATCAACCTTCTGGTTCCAACAGGTCTGGGGTCTCCGTGCTTGTGGGCAGCAGACAGTTAACTTCTCCCGCCTGGAGGGGGCTTCAGTACCTGCAAAACAGCTCAAAGATATTGTTCTGTGCATCCCTCGAGGGGGACCCAGGACCCTGCCCCAAGGCTGCACTGTTGTGTCCTGACTGCTTCTCCTTTGTCTCTGCATCCTCTCCCTTCCCTGATGAGTAACTGTTTGAACCTGCTTGTTGGAACGCAGGGTAGGTCCTGGAGGCTGAATGAAGCCTATTTCCTGTAATCAAGAAATGGATGGGGGACACAGAAAGGCTTTCGTGCCCAGGAGCCAGCCCTACAGGGCTCTGCTCGGTATCATAAGGAAGTAGTAGAGACAGAAGCCAGCAGTCGTCATGGGAACAGTCAGAAGGCTTAGGGGGATGGAGACATTAGAAAGCACATGAAGCTTTTTGCCAGCGGGTCAGGAAGTCACCCACATGAGAGTGTAGAGGGGCCCCATGAATACCAGATGGCTGTCGTGAGGTCCGGAAGCTTTTGCTGCTGTGGCCGTTGGTGCCCCCTGGCCTCCAACTCAAGGATCCAGTCAGCCTAGGCCTTTTTGTGTCCTGTTCTTGGCTTTTTGTGAGACTTTCTCTTCTTGTACCATCTGTTTTGTTCGAATATTCCCCTCCCCCATTTACACTAGCTGAGGGAGTCCACATTCTTGGCAACCCAAAGAGCCAAACCAAAACTGGAAAGGAAAATATAGGGGCAGTCGCCCCACGATAGGTCAGTTCGTGTTACCTGTAAGAGTAACAGGGCGAGAGGAGCAGGCAGTGTGTTCGTGTTGCTTACGTACCGTGGAGGGAATCAAGAAGTCTGTATCAGTGGAGGATTGATTATTCACCCAGTTCTATCTCAGGGTTTATGTCTTCTGCAGAGTATTTGGTTTCTAATCTGCCCCCATTCATTGTTATAGTCATATAAATGTCTTATTACTCTTGCTAATTTCAACATCTGAAACTTTACCTATTATTTTTAATACCATGATCCTCAGATTTCATGAGCAATCGATTTTTGACAACCATTCCATACAAATGACCATTCTTATCCTGTAGACTCAGGATTCAGGATTCAGAAGTGCTGGGTTGCTGGCATTAAGCCCTGATGCTCTATGAATGAATAGGTCTTGAAGCTCTTAGGCTTAAAGCATTCTGTGTATAGAGGTGGGCAAGTTCATGATACCAGCTCTGATAAGGAGGCTTTTGTGAGCTACCCTGGGAAGTAGGCTATTGTTTACAACACTGGAGCTTTGGGAAAATGCATTCTAAGTTTCAACCAACTGGCCGACCGTTTATAAACAGGGGCCCATCTGCATACATTTTCCATGCAGTCATGTTAAAAGAAGAATGATGAAGAATTTCAAACACAGAACTCTGGTTCTTGGGATACGCTTCATATGTGAGTTTCCACCGTGACTTATGAAAGACGTGATGTACCCAGCTAACATGGTACTTGTAAAGAAAGGCCAGGCGTGGTTTTTGCTATAATGCTCCTTTTTTCCCATAGTACACAGACCTACATTTTCTTCCATATTATATGTTTAAAGGTGAAATATATGTGCCAAGTAGAGAAAACTCAAGAAAAATGGAAAATATTGACATAATTCATGTTTCTGTGCCCGTTTCTGCGTGCCCAGCATGCAAGAGTGGTTGTGATGGACACAGTGGTCACATTTTTCACTGGACTTCATCCACCTTCATCCTTTATTCTGCCAGGTTTCCACTTTGTACATCATGGAAACATAGCCCAAGGATGTATTTTGGAATTAACCCTTAGGTTTCAATGATTCTCTTCAATCTTCCTCCAAGTTCTATCCAATGAAAATACTTCCTGCTTTTGTTATCATAGTTGCTGTTGCCCTTTTCTGCTGGATTTATATGTCCATGTGTACATTTCACGATTGTGATTGGAAAAGGCCACACCCAACTTGTTAAGGTACAGGCACTTAAGTATCATTCTTTGAAGGTCCTTAGAGGGTTTTGTTGTAGCATTCATTCCTGGGGAATGTTGACACTGGCGCTAGGAGTTCTGAGCCAATGGCAGCCTCACATACAACTGTGTTCAAGTCCAGCACTTAAACATAAGCCAGAAGAAGTTGGAACTATGGCAAACCGCATTTATAATATCGTTTGAGGGACAGCTGGGGTCAGGGCTAAATTTTAATGTATCAGATGCAGGGAGGCAACTCTTGCATAACAATAAGCACAGGCTATCTCACTGAATGGAAAATAACCACATTTTCACCTTGGAAAATATATTCTAAATAGGACAGTCATTGTTTTTAGGAAGCTATTCATGACTTCCTTTTTTTCCCCTCTACTTTCAAGAATCATCCAGGAATAAGGTAAACTTTTTATCATAATTTATACAATGTGGTAATTTTTTGAATAGTTTAGAATTTTTATAGCCTGATGACAGACCTGCCAAATTCCACACAGCCATTGTGCACTGGCAGGGAGATGGGCTGGGATGACCTGCTGGGTCCTCCACATCTCTGACGTCTGAGAGTCTTTGAAATACATCCCAGAGCTTAATTATGACAGCGGTCTTTATTATTCTGAGCCCCTAACGGCATACTTCATGGGAACAATGTAAGGAGAGAAGATCTGGTGCCTTAGCAGTGGTCGACACAAGAATTGGAACAGGCGATTTCAGGGAGGAACTTCCCTTTTGCAGGCGTGTGGGAGGTCGGAGGAGGAGTGGTGGGTTAGGGAATAAGAGGGTTGCTGGCAGGAACTTATCAAACTAATTCTCAATCATTTGCCCACAGTCTGGCATAAACTAATTATGGATATACTTTTTGTAGAAATAACAACCATGTTCATTTTGACCCTTTGCATCGATCTAAGCAGGGTAGATGTCATTCCCATCCTGCACCACATGCAATCCCGGTCCCAGTATCTCCTCGGAATTGTTGTGCATGGGGACTGGAACATCAAGCACCAAGCTATTTTCAAAACTTTTTATTTTTAAATAAATTTAAACTTACAGAGCAGTTGCAACTATAGACAGAGAAACCACAGGACAACTCTCAAGAAATTCGCTCTGGTACAATACCTCTAACTAAAACTGCACACTCTTTTCCGTCTCACCAGCCTTTCCTCCAATGTCCTTCACTGTTCCAGGATCCAATGCAGGTCCCACACTGCATTTAGTTGCAGGGTCTCCATAGCCTCCTCCCATCTGTGACCTTTCCTCGGTCTTTCCTTGTTGTTCACGACCTTGACACTTTTGAAGGGTACTGGTCAGTTACCTTGTCAGGTGTCTCTCATTTTGGGATTGTGTGATGTTTTGACAAGTTGGAGCTATGGCTTTTGGGAGAGAATATCACAGGGATGATGTAGCCTTCCTGGTGCATCGTATCCTGAGATGCAGGAGGGCATCAATGTCCCACTACTGGTGATGTGACCTTAATCAAGGTGGGGTCTGCTAAGTCAGCAACATAGAACGTATCCCATTTCTGTGAATGGGGCCTGGGTTAGCAAAAGAACTTAGCTAAACTCGTGTTAGCTATTAGTTTAGAAGACATACAGTTTAAACTGTATGATGGGCCTTGAGTAAGTATCCAGTGCTTTGAATCGTTGGTTGGGCTTGTGTGATTCATTTCAGTGCTCTGTGATTTGTGGCCAGCATGGTGGATATAGGTCTGAACACATCTCTGGTAATGCTGTGGCTGTGTGTAGCCATCAGTGAGTCCAGCCCTGACCTCCCTTTGCCTTGGTCTTAACTCTGAGGCTGAAGGATAGTCCCTTGATGAGCACTGCACACCACAGCCCCCCTAAAGGAAGGAGCACTGATCCAGTTACCACCTTAGGAGTTGTCTTTTTTATCTGCCTGTGCCACATTTATCTTTTTTTCCCCTTAACCCTGCGAGATAGGAAAATCAGAAAGAGTGTCATCTTCATTCCATAAATTGAAAACAAAACCAAACCCACCCCAAACTGATGAACCGATGCTGAGAAAAGTTCAAGGACTTGCCAGGGTTCTGTGGCCGTGGCAGTGCAGCATCAGTGATGGGACCCAGGTTCTCTGATGCTTAGTCCACTGACCTGCCCGGACATTCAGTGCACTCCAGCAGGAGAGGCTGGGCTGCTGCAGGTCCAGAGCCGTCCAGCACATAAGCAGGTGGCTCCAACTCTGAATTTATTACCAAGTTATTATGAAAGCCAAGGAACGTTAGTTAATCACTCTTGTTTTTCCACTTGGTGATTGTTATTTCAGGAATAAAATATTCCTGGGGTTTACTTCTAATTTAATGCCAAGATGCAAATTGTGCCTCACCTGTTTCACCTGAGGTGTTATTTATGCCCAAATTACACCTCCTAGATGAGGACCCATTGTGCATGTTTCCTCCTTTGGAAATTAAATATAATAATAGTAATCAACTGCATACAAAGCAATTGTAGGGGGTGGGAAAGGCTCAAAATTTGTAACAGCTCAGGAAAAACCATCATCAAGGAAAAGCGCTATGGAAATGCTCAATGCAGACGTAAGAATTATGACATCTCTGCCAATTCACCACCAGAGGCCAGGGTAACACAAATGCATGGTAAACGTGAACTTCGTTCAACAAATATATATTGGCTACATGTAACGTCAGAGTCTAAAGCTAGAGGGGATTTTATATAACAATAACCGCAGCTAAAATTTTTGAATAGACAATTTTTTAAGAACAGCTTTAGGTTTATAGCAACATTGAGCAGCAGGTACAGACATTTCCCGTATGTCCTCTGCCCGCACCCTGATCCCAGCAGCCTCCCGCGTTATCAGCATCCTTCACTAGAGTAGTACATCTGCTGGAACTGATGAACCTACACTGACGTGTCATTATCACCGGTGGGTTATGTTAGAATTCTGCTTTATATAATTATATATAATTATAAAAAATATAATTATAATTTTATAGATTTTTTCATACGTGATAGAGAATTCTTAGAACATTAGTTCCAAGCCAGTTCAATTTTGTAAACAAACGTTAGACATAAGAAGGTGACGTTTGTGGATTGTTTTCAGTTGAGGTGGCTGTAATTCCAAAAATGTCAAGAATTATAGAGTTGCTCATTCAAATAAGGAAAATCATTTGTTTCTAACTTGAATTAGAGAATCCTAGAAAAGCACCAGCTGTAAAGCACTGACTGACTTCTACAGATTTCCTGTAGAACGCTTTGCTGTTGTTAATAGGATGGAGATTCTGTTCTTGGAAAGAGGAGAACGGGTAAAACTGACGGCAGAGTCAGGGTGAAAGAGGCCCGTGCAGGCCGTTATACTCTTTACGTGCGGAGGTGCTGTGAGCAGGCTCTGTGGGACTCTGGAGCCCTGTGATGCCATCCTGATGGGACCACTGAACCCCCCGTGCAGCACGGTTCACAGAACAGTGGTGGAGCTGGAGCGGGCAGGGGGATGGGCTGGTGCAGGGGCTGAGGGGGGTCGGGGAGGGGTGTGAGCCTCACTCCACCAGGCGGTAGAGGTGGGGCTGACGGGCCCTTAGCACCTCCTGTGGACTTGCTTTAGCTGCGTTCTCCTGTTTTCTGTTCATGGGCTACAAACGCCTTCACAGTGACCTTTGTAAGAAATACTCTCACACAACATTGTAAAGCAACTATATTCCAGTAAAAATTAATTTAAAAAAAGAAATACTGATTCATATTTTTAGATGACCATTTACAAATTCACAAAGCCTTATTCTTACCTCGATGAACTAAATTATCCACTTCCACCCCCATAAATGGTGTTGTATTTCTATTTCCCTACTTTGGGTTAGGTTTCGTGAGTCTTAAATTTCACAACAGAAAACCATGAAGCTCAGTCCTCACTTTCGACAGAAAGCTCAAGTTTGAACCGAGGACCTAACTTTGTTGGTTCAGAAACGTACTGTTTTTTCTCTTAGTTCCACCACCGGGTACAGTGGACCGCAAACACCCTGGACATGGTCCTCCTCTCAAGGGCTCATGTGTTCACGGGGTGTAAAGCACATAACTATGTGGTAAGTGTGTATAACGTGTTAGGATGTGCAGGGGGCGGAGGGCTTCATCTACCTGCAGGTGGTTGGGGAAGGTGTTCCGGAGGAAACTACCACGTACTGTCCCTGTCTCTCCCCAGCGCCTCCTGGTGATTCACAAGTCACCTTTGTCGTTTCCCACATGGAGGCCCCTTCTCACTTGTCAGTAGTAACATCCTGAGGCATCAAAATCCTCAGCACACTTTGGACACTGGTGCAAAGGACAAGGAGGTCACCGATGGCATTTGCAGTGGGAATGAGATCCGGGGCGCATTGTAGAAACGGGGCTCCGTGGAGAATGGATGCTGGGGCCTGGGGTGAAATGACTGTGAGCGCTTGAACCCATGAGGGTGTCACAGCTGATCAGGCAGAGAGCCCTGAGAACTCAGCCAAGCCCCTGGCACAGGAGGGGCAGCGAGGGGGTGGATTCAGATACATCTTGGATGTGAGAAGTGAAGGAGAGAAGTCAAGATGGCTTGTCTCTTACAAGGTGCGTGAACCAAGTCCTGAATTCCATCCGAGGGAACCGCAGGCCTTCTTGTTGGGACTACTCTGTAGAGCATGGAGTGACCCGCAGCGATCGTGCTTGTGTTTAATATTTCTGATGGGCTCAGCTTCCCGGTTGATTTCCACCTGTTTATTTTGCTCTCTTCTTCATTTGACCACAAGCACTTTGGTCACCAGGAGTTTTCTTTTTGCCTTTGTACTTATGTTTGTTTTACATGGCGTAAACAATGGGTGCTAAATACAAGCGACATGCCATTTTCTGATTGGTTAGGATCCCGAAAAGGACATCAAAGCTGTCCTCTTAAGAGGCTCTGTGGATTTAGTCTGTTGATTTAAATGCTTTAGAAGGAGGGAGAGCAATTTCCAAAAGCCGCAGGACCCATCTGAGTTAGCACTGATTTCAGATTTATTTGCTTTTAGCGGCTTCACGTCATACCCAGCACCCTATCCTAGATAGTCGAAATGTGCCTTTTCCGTTTTTTTTTTTTGAGACTAGAACGGCACAAGTGTAGGTGTTAGATATGACTGACATGGCAGATGGTGTGACTTTGGGGGTCAATATTGAAACACCTTGAAACTCAAATGCACTGCAGCTGTAGCTCGTGGCCAAACTGTTCAGAGAAAAGTGTTTGCTTACACACTGCCAGTGTGGTGTCATTCTCAGCATGTGGCTTGTGAAGTCAGGAGGCCAGCAATTCTACAGCAGAGAAGGGCATGGGGACGGAGAATCCCAGACTGATGGGTAAGAATGAGTTGCACAGATTACAATGGACAAAAAGAAAGTTTCTCAGGGATGCTGCAAACTGGGGAAAGGAGTGTAGAATTCTTTTGGGGAAAAAAAGTAACAAGGAATGGAAGTCACATCAATTCCTAGTGAGAACCAGCTCTGAGTGTGTCATTAGAAGAAAGAAGAAACTGAACCCACCTCCTCACAAATCGTAAAATAGAGGTTGTAACTTGCAAAATCGCCACTAGAGGGCTTGCTTCATCTATAAAGAAAATTTTCCCTTGGAAACCCGGGGAATTTTCCAAAAGGCTCTTGAGCACATCTCAAAGGGTGGCGGGGATTAGGGTGGCGGGGGGAGGGGAAGAAAAGGGCAGCCTGAGATAAGAGGCTTCTATCCTTGGGTAACAACTGGGGGAGGTGTGTGTCTCAGCATGAAGTCACTGCGGCTCACGAGGCTGGTTTTTCCTGATTGTTGTGGCCTCAGGATACACAGCACATATTCCAGGGACAGATTCAAGACTACTTCCTCCAACCTGAGGCTTCTGTTGGGGGACACAGATCTGGCAAGCACTCCACTGTGCTCCACAGGGCCTGTCCACCTAAGACGGGGCAGGAACCACAGTGGATATAGGCGTCTTCCTGGGTCGGGAAACTGCTCTTCGGGCACAGAGAATAGGGGGCCACAGAGTTCGTGTCTGGCCAACTCAACATCATAGAGTGGCTAAAATAGAGACCTGAGGGATAAAAGCAAAAATGGAGAGAGATGATTAAAAAAAGAACATTTGACAGACAATGTAAAATTCCAGCTTCTTCCACAGAAAGCAAAATATTCCCAGAAAGGAGCAAATTCCCAGCGATAGGGGGAGTTGGAACTCAAATAAGAGCTCCAATTGTAGGCATTCTTTGTTGGTAATCCCTCCATTCTTATAACATTTTCCAGATCTGCCATTGCATGAGCTACGTAACTGACAAATCTTCAACTCACATTATATTTAAGTGGTTTCCCCCATCACTTCTCACAGTTAAAAATACATCACATAAATTACTATCCTGCCTAGTGAAATATGCAGTGACTCTGTTGTCTGCCGTTTATTTCTAAAACATTTTGGCACTCTCCGCGGAAGTCTTCTTCTCAGTTACGGCAGGGGACTTTTTTTCAGTTTTACTTTGTTATTAAGTACAGCATGACAGAGACCCACGGATGGTATCATGGCTGGGGTGTGATGGAGGGGACTGATGGCTACATGCAGAGGCGGGAGAGGAAGCTGGGCCAGTCACACAGCGACAACGAGATGTAGGCTTGTCCCCTTCACTTGCCAGTCCCTGGGGATCTTGCTGCTTTGGGACCTGGCTGGAACTCACCCAGCTCAGAGGGCCCCAGAATCTGGGTAGGAATCATCCTGAAGAGCTCCGCACTCACCCGATGAGAAGCAGCAGCTGCTGTAGGAAGGCAGGGGAGAACCTGCCGCCCCCACCGTCCCTGCCCAGGATCCCCCAGTGAGGACGGGGCTGAGCAGTGCTTTCTTCCCAGCAGGTGTCACTGTGGAATTATTAAAATAGGAAGAAGAAAAGGAGCTGCGTGTTAGCTAGCTGAGCCGCAAATTAAAGACCTTGAACCAAAATTGTACCCAGGCTACATAGCAATGACACGGAGGAATCAGAAACACTCCCTCCGCTGACTCCGAGGCTGAGAATCTGCAGTGACTGTTGTCTTTGATCTCTTTAGTTCACCTGGCTTTTCAAGTTTTAAGAAACACAGTCGTCCATACAGACATTAACAAGGTAGATACCTACATTTCACAGTGTCAGTAACCATATAAGTGTTTCTCCCATTTGCTGGCTGTCTGGATAGGTGTTTTGTTTGTTTCTTAATGAGGAGGGGTAAGATGTTATAGAAAGAACTCAGGAATCTAAAGCTCTCGGTTCAGATTCTTGCTTCTCCACCCCATGTGTGTGTTACTTTGGACAATTTACATAATTTAGAGCTTTCAAGCTCAGTTCCATGACAGGGTAATTGCGAAGGTTAAATAAAATAATATTCATGAAAGCACCTCTTATGGTTAGTTAAATCTGAATCCAGATGCATCACTGAAATACTCTTTAGATTTCATTATTATCTTAATATTTTAATTTCATTTTGAATAGATTCTGTTCATACTTTATTACCCATGTACAAATTATAACCTCTAGGAAGATAACCTGCTTTTCTCATCTGGGTTCCAATGCCTACTGACCGTCTCTGCTCAGACGTCCTGCTTGGACACGAATGCAAAATCATTATCTGTATGGTCCAGTGTCCTTTCTGCTCTCTTTATTCCATTTGCTGGTGCTGTCCCCTTTCCCTGGCCTTGAACTGTTGGGATCACCTCAACTTGTCCTTAATCACGGTCCTCCATTTCCAAACAGGTCCCTGAACCGGCAATATCATTTTCAAAGGCTGCACCATCTCCTTTGTCTGCTGCTTTTTCGCATTGCTTGTTGGCAGGATTACTAGTCTGGTTTCCTATCTCAGTGGCTCCTGAGTAGCTGGGGAGGTCTCCCCAGACAACAATTCCAACCCCCCCGGATCCATGTCTTCAGAGTTGTAGAGTGTAGGGGCCCAGGAGGACATGGCTTTGACATACACTCCGGATTTTGTTGGGGCCCATGGTCACATACACCTCTGACTTCAAGTCAGTTCTACCTTTAAATCCAAAAGGCACTTCACTCATAGAATGCTCTTCTTAAAGACATATTTTTATTTTGTTCTTTCCCTGCTATGCACCTTCGGGTTTCCCATTTCATAGAGAATGGGCTTAACGTCATAGTCAGGGGACATCACTATGTAGCAAAGTGCCTGGCACCTGGTGTGAGTTTACTTACAATAGACACCTCTCCGTGGTCGCCTGGATCACAACCAGTTCCCCTTCTCCGGGGACGGTCTTGATACATAGGAGGGCTACTGGCACTGCCCCTTGGCCACAGCTGTTGATGCAGAGGGAAGGCTTCTGATCCAATGGGTGTGGAAAGATGCTACTGCCAAGGAAAGGAGATCTGTAACGCAGAGACACTGGGATCTGAAGTCATGGACACTGGGTCCCGTGAATGGCAATCCCTCCCCTTAAGAACCCTGGCTGGCACGGCTCCCGGACTCAGCCGGGTTCTGCCCACTAGGTCGGCCCCTCAGGATATCCTAACATTCCCTCAATTACCGTGACATCCCCCAATAACTAGTCTGTTTTTTTTTTTTCCTAAGTCACCCAGAGTCAATCTCTCTTGTTAGGAAATGACAGATATAATCTGATACATTATTGGAGATTTAATCTATTGATGATATAGCGCCAATCATGTTATTTCTCACAATTCCCTGAGAAAGTTCTTCTCTAAAACCCAACAGTTCTCCTATAAATGTCACTTTTCTATGTGGAATTTCCTCTCCTCCCTGTTACTCGTCTCTCAAAGCCTTTCTGTCCCAGCTCCTTCCTGAAACTTCTTTAGTGGTCAATGGTCTCTCATTCCTCTGAGTTCTTACACCACTGCTGGTACAAACCATTCACTGAACATGTATCACATCTGGGTGTAGATTGCCATTTATCTTTTCACTTGTAAATGATGCATCTTCCCAATTAGTTGCAAGCCACTTGGAAGCAGGGAACAAATCTTGAATTTGTTTTAAAATGTTTTTCTCTTTAATGCTTACATGCTTCTATGCTACTTTTATTCCTAATGCTTATTGTTTAAATGTTCCTCCTGTACCATATCATGTCTTATAAATATTTATTGAATTAATGGAGGAAATGTATACCTGTTTAAACTTATAATGAAAGAGAGCTGGGGATAATAGTATTTGTTTTTCCAAAAATGCTTCCAATTATCCATTCCCTCATCAGTTCACATGCAGCAGGGAAATGCAACAGTCCCTTTGTAGCACGTCTGCTCCGTAATTGCTCCTGTCAGGGTGATTAATGGATAGGGCTTTGTGACCAGGAACCTCTATGGTGACCCAGTGGTCAGCAGAGGCCACTTGTCTCTGATATTTCTATCCCTGCATGAGGTTTTTTTAAAAAACGAAGTTATGGCTTTGGAAAATAACTAAGGTTGCATTATGGCACATTTGCATACATATTCCCAGAGCCTGTCCGTAGCTAATTGCATCCAGGCAGGAGGCTTGATTTGCTTCCCAGGCCCTCCTGACTGGGACTTGAGCCAGTCCCTCCAGGCTGAAGGCAGGCCACTGCCTGGGGCCAAAGGTCTTTTCTTCCTTGGGGCTGCCCTCTGCATGGGCCCGCCTGACCTGCTGACATCTCAGGCTGAGGCTCTGCTCTGGTCCTGCAGGGCAAGGCTGGACAGGGCTGGGGATGGGAGGCTGCAGAGGCTGATGGGAATCGGGGTCCCCCACTCCACCGGCACTGACTTAAGGTCCAGTCACCCAAGGTTAAAGGGCTCTCCACCCTGACATGTACACCCTTCATATTGCTGCTGTGAGTGACCTTGTTCCTCTTCTTCCGAGACCCTAAAGTTGCTCTAGGCTACAACTGCCCCCTGGTGACTTGATGGAAAGTAACAGCTCTTCCCCAAGGAGGAAAATAGCAGTGGCTGGAGCTAAGGGTGGAAGGCTATCTGAGTTCTGGGAGCAGAGAAGGTGTGGCTTTGGAGGGTGACACTCGGAGACTGTGCTCCCTGGGAAAGCCTGAGGGCTGTCAGCCGATGCTCTTCCTGTTCCACCTGCCAGTCAGGGTTCCAGGTCCCTGGGAGCTGCTGGTGTACTGGTCCTAGCAAAGCAGTATTAGTGTACCAGGTGCATAACTCAGTGATGCTGTGCGGGGTTATACATATTCAGTGGATGTTCCCACTTAATCCTCACAACAACCACACAAGGCAGGGACTCTTATTAATCCCATTTTGCAGTGGCAGAAACTAAGGCACAGAGAAGTTAAGTAACTTGTCCAAAGTTGCACAGCTCCTATTCTTATAAGAATAACAAGAATTCTTATAAGAATAATGAATACTCCTGTAGGTACTCTTCCTAGTTAACTCTTTCCTAGTAATCATAGGAACCTTGCAGTTATATTTCAGGATTCAATTTAGCAATATTAGGTAAAAGCCTTCTACTTGATCATTTAACAATTATTTATTGAGCACCTATTAACCTGTAGCCTCATTCTACAAGTTGAAAGAAATACCAAAAAAAACCCCCAAAAATGATAAACACTGACAATGATACAGTTTAGGAGAAAAGAACTTTTTCTCCCCATACCTGCCTTGTTATGTATGGCTCTGGCTGTAGGCATAGCTGAATACAGGTGTCCACGTGGATGCAGGCACCGTTAGCGGAGCCAGGCTGGGCAGCAGGGCAGTGGTCAGGAGGGCAGCGCCCAGCTTGTCCATGAGAGGCTCTATTGCTCACCAGCTACATGACCTTGAACATTCATTTAACTTCCCCATATCTCAATTGTCTCATCTGTAAAGGGGGAATAATCATAACTCCTAATTCTGCGGGAGGGCGGTGAGAATTAGAATTTGTACGTGATGAGGGCTTAGAATAGTGCTGGACACGTTGTGAGCATCAACTGCAGCTACCGTTTTCCTTGTCTCTCTGCATGTCTGTGCGTATCTAATTTAGAAGAACCACTTCCTCTTGGAAGCCCCTCTAACCCCTGCCCCCGCCTCCCCAGCACCTTCCCACAGGATGGGTTGGCTGTCCCTTGGGCAGATTTCTGTAAAATCCTGTGTGTTCTGCATGGACTGCACATTCCTGTCATACATGTTTAGTCTGGACCTACCATGTGCCAAGCACACAGGAGGAGCAGTGAGAAGACAGGCAATCCTTCTCTGCTGGAGCTTAGCCTGGCGGGAGTGGTGTTTAGTTGTGAAACCACCAATAAATATCGAAAGCCCAGGAATCATAAGGAGATGGTCAGGGGACTTCACCTTCTCAGAAGCAGAGGTTACCTGGAGGTGAAGAAACGCTTCTGGGAGGGTTGACGTTGCAGGCGAAACCCGAAGGAGATGCAGGAGTTGGCACGGGTCGGGGGGGGCAGGGCAGGGAGAGGATGTCTAGGCAGAGGGAACAGGAGGTGCGGAGCCTAGAATCATGAGCACCCGCCGGGCAGCAGGCAGAAGCTCAGGACCCCAGGAGTGCGTGCACGTGGGCCGGGCCCCTCAGGGAGCTGGGTGGGTGCTCTGCCCCGTTATTTTCCCCTGAGCTCTCTGATGGTGTCGACTTGCCTGGATCCGCACGTCTATGGTGTGATGTACGCCCAGTTTAAAACCGGGGAAACCGAGAGGTGAAATAACTTGCTGCGCTCAGCACCATGGTGAAGGGCAGAGCTGGGACCTGAGCCCAGGCTGCGGAGCAGAGCCCTGCCCTCTGGGTGATGCTAGATCAGCTTCACGCACACACAGGAGACCAGTTAACAAGGGAGTGCTCAAGGCTCTCCGGTACGTTTATGATCAGAGACGGAGACTTCTGTGGAAGCTGTGAAGCAAAACAAACCTCTCTCTTGAATTGATGGAAATGGCAATTTGGGGAAGGTTGAAATATATCCAATGACTTCTTGGCATCTTTTAATCACCTGAAGTGATCTTCTTGATTCAGAAACATAAAATGCATTATTAACAAGGAGAGTTACTAGTGCCCTGGTCGCATTGGTATGTTTTCTTATATCCCACCCCGCTATCCCCAAGCAAAAAAACAAAAATGAAAACCACCAAAACTAAATGCTTTTGGTGAGAAATATTTTGATAGCTATTTTTAAGTGAAATTTTTAAAAATTCAGTGTAGGGCTTCCCTGGTGGTGCAGTGGTTGAGAGTCCGCCTGCCGATGCAGGGGACACAGGTTCGTGCCCCGGTCCAGGAGGATCCCACATGCCGCGGAGCGACTGGGCCCGTGAGCCATGGCCGCTGAGCCTGCGCGTCCGGAGCCTGTGCTCCGCAACGGGAGAGGCCACGACAATGAGAGGCCCGCGTACCACAAAAAAAAAAAAAAAAAAAAAAAAAAATTCAGTGTGAAAACTATCTTTGTTATCTTTACCTGTTTGGAAAACTTTCCTCCTCCTTCATAACTCTAACCTTTTGTAAACCAATGGTTGCTCTATGTTGTAGTTCTTGTTCTTATGAAATTCAAACCAGAAGAATCCAAGCTGACTGGCGCCCAGTTTCATGAGTGTGCTCTGAGTTGTTGTACTTCCTGGAGGATTCAGTGGGGCCTTATTGTGAGTGTTCAACAACAAGAAAGTTGACTACGAAAGGGAATTTGAATACAAAATGTTAATTTGACTTTGAGTTCAGATACTGTTAATATTATTATTAAAGTAGGTTAGGTTTTTTCCCCCACGTCCTGGAGGACTATATTAAGATGTGTTCAAGGAGTGAGTTTTTTAAAAAGAGAAATGGACATCTTGTATGCTTGTTTTCTAACCTTCCACGTCATAGAACTGAATGAACAGGGAAACATATACCTTACAGAGTTTAACGTGTCTTACTGAGAAAAGCCTTTAACTGGAGAAGACAAAATGGACTCCTAAGATTTTTAGACCTTTACAGAGGAATTGTGGCTGCTTTGCTTAATCAAAGTTGTTTCAAAAGCCAACTTTCCTTTGTAGGATCTGATGTACAGTGTTGACAACAGCACATGTGTCATGGAAGAGTAACTGAGGTGGCAACAATCTGTACCTGTGTGTGTGAAGAGAATTAGCCACAGGACAGATTAAAAAGATATATGTACATAGATATACACACATATTTAACTCAGAATTATCAATAATTTCCCCTGTAAATTAGCAGGTTTTTGAAACAAATTGTTATTGAAGGTATTTTCAAACATGCAAGTATAAAGAACAGTATAATAACCCCATGTGTTCATTCCCTGGATTCCACAGGTATCAACAGTCTCCCAGCCTCCTCTCATCTACCCCCAGCCCTGCTCTTTTTTTTGATCTATTTTAAAACAAATCCTTCATACTATATTATTTCACCAGTGGATACTATATTAGTTAAAGTGCCCTTCTTTTACAAATAAACCTCAATAGTATTATCAGCAAAAGTAGTCATGATTCTGTAATATCACCTGACACCCAGCCTATATCCAGTTGTCCCCAGTTGGCTCAAAAATGGCTTGTTACAGTTGATTTGCTTGACTCAGGATCCGAATGAGATGTACATACCCAGTGCATTTCACTGGTGTATCTAAGTGCCCTTTAAGGTAGCTTCCCTCCCCTCCCTGCCTCTAGCTCCCTTTCCTTCTTCTTTTCTTCCTGCCATTAATGTGTTGAAGAAAAAGTGGGTTATTTGTCCTGAAGACTCAGGGTTCTGCATTTGGCTGATTGACTCCTCCATTTGGCTGTGAACTGATGATAGATCTGAGACTTGGTTAGATTCTGATCATTAGCAGGCAAAGCTCGGCGGTTTTTGTTTTATTTAAATGTCTCTCCCAGGAACGACCACCTGGTGGCAGTGTTAGGCACAACATCTCCTCCTTGGGTGCGCCTCCACATGGGAAGCGACCTTGCCCCGCCTCTGCCTTGATTCTCTGCCTTTTCCGGGTGCCTGCCAGCCACAGGAGAGCACGCACAAGCAAAATGAATGGCTTCAGGCTGAATGGCAGCCCATCTTGTCCAAAGCCCCTCTCCTTGGGGTCCGCTCAGTGCCTGTGCCTATAATGAGGGTGGCTGACAAGATCTGCCCGGCTTGGTTTGCCTGCCTTGTCATAGGAATCACTGGCTCTCCTCCAGATTTTAGTTCATTTGAAAGTGTAAGAAAGTTTTTTGGTTGGAGACTGAAGGTTTTTAATTTGAGTTAAAATAAGCCATGAGGCATCAAGGGTGTTTAGCTAATTTGATAGAAAATAGAGGCAGCCCACGGTGTTTATTCGTCATGATCCCCTTACCCAGCTCCAGCGTTTTCCCAAAAAGAGAACAATCAACTTTGTTGGTTTCACCTTCAGTTACTAGACAGCTTCAGGGAAACAAGAAGTGCTCATTTTTTCATCCTCATGTCAGACACCTCCTGGATGGATCAAGTACATCTTTCCAAAATTGCTTCATCAGAGACCTGGAACAGAAACAGGCACAGCACAGGGAATGACAGTGTTGACCTGGAAGGGGTTCTACATTAAGACTCTGGCACCAGATTACTGACATATACTTAACCTCGGTTTATTCGTCTGTAGAGTGTGAACCCCTATCCGTAAGTGACATTAAATGAGTTAATTTGTGTACCTGTTAAGTAGTTGCTGTCAACTTATATTAACACACAAGCAAGCAAACTCAACTTAATTACATTGGGTCTTCAGAGTGGGAGTTGGGTGAATTCTGCACCATTTTAAAATTTGCAGGGCAGAAATAGAGACACAGATGAGAGAACAAACATATGGACACCAAGGGGGGAAAGTGGCGGGGAGTGGTGGTGGTGGGATGAATTGGGAGATTGGGATTGACATGTATACACTGATGTGTGTAAAATAGACAACTAATAAAAACCTGCTGTATAAAAAATAAATAAAATTCAAAAAAAAATTTGAATGATCATGCTGAATGAGAGGCCTGACGTTCGGGTGACACAGCAGGGTCGTGCTTGAACTACGGCAAAATTAAGAAATGAGGAGAAAGTAATTCACTAACATGTGACCAATGCACGCTCAGCCTCTGCACCGGATATCCGCAATGGATTTGTTAGTTACAATTGGCCAAGAGCTGTTTTACCTAGAGTATTTCCTTCCTTGTAATTTAAAATTAAACCTTCAGCCAAGGCAAGTAGCTAATTTGAAAGAATTTCAGACTCTAGTCCTGAGACTCTGATTTCTCTCTGCGACTTTCTGGCTGCATAGTCATCATGCATCAGAGCTGCCGAGGTCAGCTCGCTAAAGCGATTTATTTTCTTAACAATTTTGAGTGTATTATTTAGAGCATTTAAACTGCTTTTAGGGAAATTACTGACAAGTGTATATAAACCCAGACCCAGGTCACTGTAAAGAAGAGAAAGAGGAAGAAGAAAAACACCCTTGTTCGACATCCAAAAACATAATTATGGTCATAAATAATCATGTGCTACTCTAATAAATTATGGGATGTTAAGCCAATATAACTTGTACAAGATTATTTAAAACATTTCCTGAATTTAAAAAAAATTAATCATATGGTTCTTTCTGTAACATCTTGGGTTTGAACTGATTTATTTGATGATATACCAATGATGAGAAGAAAACAGGAATATTTAAGGAATTAATGATAGAGTGCCATGAGAACTCTGCCAACCACTTACAAAAAGAAGCCAAAATATTAGCGGTATAAAATATGTTTATATACATTCAGAATTTTAATGAGATTCCTTTGATATGTTATAAATTAATTGCCAAATTGATCTGTGTTTAAGCAGATCATACAGGTATTAAAAATAATTTAGGTAATATGTATAGGTGCAGATTTAAAATTTCATATTTAGGAATTTTAGTAAAAATGCATTCCTCGCTTGAATTTTAGTAAAAATGCATTCCTCAGAGATTATTCTATTTGTATCCACTGAAAAACAAAAGTTAAGAAATTTTATGGTTAGCTGAGAAAAGCTGTGGTATTTTTTCTATAGATTCCTCCCCCCCATTTAGACTGTTGCTGGATGATTCTCATTTCTACACTGTAATTTCCAGCTTATCCTAAATATAGACGCTGGATTTGAGCCATCCTAATTAAACTGTGAAGTTCTTTTGTAGTGAGCACTGATGCTTCTGAAATCAATTTCAAGGCTTACACAAGCAGTGTATGTCACCTTCCTGGTTTTCTTTCACTTTATGAATTTATCTAGAAATGATAAATTGCAAATAATATTTTAGTGGCAAATTTGTACCTTTTTTCATCCAGGCTGTATTTTATTTAAAAAATATCTATAAACTTTCTTCTGTGCTGTAGAGATTGAATTCCTTTTTTCAAAAGTTTCCCACCCTGATGCAACTCCCCTCTTTCTACACAAAGTTTAAGTCTTTATATAATAAGTGAAGAAAGCAAGCTAAAACGGTTTTGCCTAAGGCTACCTAGAAAAACAAGTTTGGTATCCTTCTGTTGTTACACAAAATTCATGTCTTTTCTTGACACACAGCTGTTAGAGATAATGAGATTTTCACGAAGGGAATAATAGAAGGTGAGAATCAAACACAAAATTTCCGTGCAAACCAACTCACAGAGTAAGGCTGCAGTATAGACTCTGGGGTTCTGGCTCAGGAGTGCCTGTGGTTTCCAAGCCTTGCTGGAAGCTGGCCCCCAGCCCCCTGGAGCTGTATGGAGCTGGAGAGTTCACGTTCTGGGTTACCTCGGGGGGAGTCTCCATCTACCTTGGAGAGCTCCAGGCTGCAGTCTTTGAGCTGGGATTGTGGGAGACCAAGTTTGCTCTGACTACAGCGTGGGGCAGGGAATACAAGAGGCAATAACAATTCCATAAGAAAATTGCAAACCAAAAAATTTTTAATGAAGCCTAAAACCCTGTATCTGTTGGAGGTGCAGTTTGAGAGTAATTTTAAATGGACTCTGATTTGTCCTTTGACTTCAACTTCCAGAACGTAATTTTACTAGAACTTTCCCTGATGGTTGTGAGGTATTGGTAATGGTGGTTGCTCTTTAAATTGCCTTTGAAAGGCAGAAACACACGAAATAGTGTGTTTGCCCCAGGGCTTACAGGGTCGAAGAGCAAACAGCAAGCACTCCGTGAGCTAAAGTTGGCCTCAAAGTGTTTCTCAACCCTAGCTACACGTCAGAATAGTATCTCAGGGCTATTGAAGTAGACAGAACCTAGTCCCACCCCTACACCAACTAAATCAGTTTCTTTGTGGGGCGGGGGCAATGCATGAGTATATTTTAAAAGCTTCCCAGGTGATTCTAACTTGCACCCAGGGTTCTGATCAGAGTGGGGTTTCCGAATCTGGATGTCCTCAGCAGCCCAGAGAGTGTCCTGTGGATTGCCTGAAGAGTTGCGAAAGTCTAAAAATTAGTTTTAATATGCTTTATTTAAAACAAAGTTATAATTTTAGATAGCTATCTTAGAAGGAAGAGCAAGCAGGAAGGATGCAATGAGGGGTAAAATAAATAAATTACACAGCAGTATGGTCCCAGGTTTAGTTTTCTCTGTATTGGTCTAAGTTATGAAGAACCAAAATAAAGGAAAATGGGGGTTAAAATATAGAAATCATGACAAATTTGATATGCAGCATTTCTTTTTTCAGTTGATCTGGTACTTGGCAGAAATGTTATATTTTAGCTATGAGATTATATACCATTATAATAGTGTCAGGTGAACATCGTGAATATCACTGAAGAAAGGGTCCATCCTTGAGCTGAGGTTCTAGCATACAGTTACACTTGGAAAAGGAAGCAGCTTTTCCAGTTCTAATTCAGCTTAAAGCAGTGGTTCTCAGACTTGCATGCAGGAGAATCATCTGTAAGCCTTGTTAAAACAGATTGCTGGGTCCCATTCCCAGGGTTTCTGACCTATTTGCTCTGAAGTGGGACCTGAGAGTTTACATTTCTAGCAATTTCACAAATGATGCTGCTCTGGGGCCCATGCTTTGAGAACCACTGGTCTAACGCATCAGAAAAGCATTTCACAAGTTCATTTTACATAATATATGTCCTGGCCTAGGTTCTCTAGAAACAGAACCTGAGGCTAAAGCTTATATGCTAATAGTTTACCGGGGTGTAGGGTCCCTGGGAAGCTGGTATGAGGGAGACGAAAAACAGGAAGCAGGGAAGGAGAGAAGACCCATATGAGGTGTGTGCTGCTGCGTTGCAGGCGGCCCTCACATTGTAACAAGCCAGCTCATTGCCTGGAGAGAGCAAGGAGGGGAATTTATCTACCAACTCTCTCTAGTCTTTCATCAACAACTGAATAATGCTGCCCCAGGGACGTTCCCCCCACTTCTGGGTCGTGTCATTTTCCTGACCAGGCGGCCACTGGAACATCCAGCCTCCATGGACATAAGCCTGCCAGAGGGCAGGCGTGGCAGCTGGCACCATGCACAGGCTCCTAGGTCCAGAGGCTCCCAGCATGAGTGACCAGTCCAAGATTCAGCTGTTGCTAGGATGACTCCCGTCAGGGGACAGCAAGAGAACCAACCCAGAGTAGCACATAAATGGACACTAGTCAATGATCAGTGCTTCTCAAATTATTTGCTGTGAAAGACACTTTTAAAAATTTTCCATTGGTTCATGGGCTCCTGTCCTACCGAGTCCTGCTGTGCCAGGCTGCACGTGCCCTGTCACATGTGATTCAGAGTCTGAGCTCAGCCGCTCCCAGATACAGCCAAACCCCGTCCAAGCAGAGGAGACCCTGGTCACACAGCTGGAGGTCATGGCCATGCCAAATTGCTGTACAGGTCTCTGGATGCTTGCTCTCAACTTTCTCTCTGTCCTTTTCTCCCTGCGAACTGGTCAAAGGGTCTAGGAAAGGGTCTTTGAAGTCAGGTAAACTTGGTCTATAAATTCTGTTTCTGCCATTTTCTGACTGTAATCCTAGGCAAGTCATTCATCACTATGAGTCTTGGGGTTATGTATGTAAAAATAGGGACAAAAGAATGACCTTCTTAAAGTGATGCTTAAATGGGTCGTCATATAGTAAACATATGGCACTTAGAAGTTGTTCACAAATGTTAGTTCTGGCCCGTTGCCTCTGTATGATCCAGCGAGCCTCCTAGTAATGTTTTAGTAATGATCTAGTCAACTGTATTGTGGTTTGAGATTAAAGGGAGGGCAGAGGTCCAAACAACTGATGCTGGTTTTTGGCCATCTTTTCTCCAAAAGATAACTAATGGTTGATAAGGGAGAAGCTGAGAGAGGGAGAGACTGGACATTGCTTTTGACAATATCTAGGGCCTAAGACAGCAAGGATTGTTACCTAGGACCTGTTAAAACAGGATGAAACACCTCAGCTTAGGGCTGGAGCTCCTAAGTGCTACAACTGAGGAGAACTAGCTCTGTGAGGACGGCACCTCAGTCACTAAAATTGGAGTGAATCTTGGAGTATGAGTGTCCCCACGTAGCTGGCCAAGCAAACATCAGATATCTGTGAAGGCCTAGACTTATTTCTACATGTAATTTTGCAAATATAATACCTAGAAAACAGTACAAATCTGACTAATTTAGCTGATTGAAACTTATCTGATTGAGATATAAGACAGCCTGACATAAAACCAAAGAAAGCAAGCCAGATCAGGGGTCAGGATATTGGAGATATCAGTGACAGATGGACATTCTGGAATTTAAAAATATAATAACTGAAATGGAAAATTTAGCGGCGAGTTTTATGACTAGATTAGACACAGCTAAAGAGAGAAGGAATGAATTGGGTGATAACTCACAAGAAAGCATTCAAATCGAAGCACAGAAAGAAAACATATTAGAAAAATTAGGAAAGAGGGTAAGAGGCATACAGTGAAGTTTTAATAAATGTTTAATTGGAATCCTACAGGTTTCCCAACACAGTCTTCCCTCTGGCCTCCTATGAGTCCTTCCCCTCTAACCAACAAAATACATCCACACCCTCTCAAGGCCCACAAAAGTTTCATCCCATTCTAAACTCAGCTCAAAGTTCTGAATGACATTATTTCAGTCAGGTCCAGGTATGGATGAGGTGCCTCAGGTATAGTTCTTAAGTACAACTCTGATGGAGAGCACATTTCTATCTGTAAATCTGTAAAACTAAGAAGAGAATTTATATGCCCCCACATATACATACAAAGGTGGGACAGATATGGGATAATTGAGACATTCTTGTTCAAAATGGGAAAATCAGGGGCCAAAAAAAGAAGTCATTGGTCTATAGCAATTTTGAAATCTTGTTGGGAAAAATATTGGAAGTTTGTTGATTAGGTCTGAAGGCCTGGAAAAAGTCTCCATGACTCTTGATTCCATCCTCAAAGTCATCGTCTTTTTCATGAAATGTAGCACTTGTTTGCAACTGAGTAGTTTTCTTGACCTGCCTCCCGCCAATAGAATCTGGGGGGGTCCAAATGGCTCTTTTCATTGTGTACTGATTCTGATTATTTCATTCCAGGTTGATCATATTTCTCCTAACAAAATTCTCTCAAAAACTTTGTGGGCCTCCTTAGAATCTCTTTGTGGTTCACTCCATTAAACAAAGCCATATCTCCGGATCCCTTTCTAGTGAGAACTTAAGCTTTTCAGAGGTCCTCTTGTTCAATTGAGAGGATCTGTGAAGTACACCCTTACTTTTTTTTTTTTATACATATATCCCCATATCCGCTCCCTCTTGCATCTCCCTCCCACCCTCCCTATCCCACCCCTCTAGGTGGTCACAAAGCACTGAGTTGATCTCCCTGTGCTATGTGGCTGCTTCCCATGAGCTATCTATTTTACGTTTGGTAGTGTATATATGTCAATGCTAATCTCCCAATTCATTGCTATGAACATGGGTATACAGATATCTCTTTGAGACCTTGCTTTCAATTTTGGGGGGTGTATACTCATAAGTGGAATTGCTGGATCGTATGATAATTCAAGTTTTAATTTTAATTTCCCTTTCTCTTCTTGGTTCGCACAGCTCCTGGGGTTCAGCTTGGGTCTTGGCCCCATCTCTGTGTGTAAGTCACCCCCAGGCATCTGTTCCCGCCCAGACAGGCCGGGGTTAAAGCAGCTGCTGATTAGGGGGCTCTTGCTCATTCGGGCCGGGGGAAGGGAGGGGTATGGTAGTTTTTGGAATGCGGGGTGAGCCTGCAGTGGCAGAGGCCAGCATGACGTTGCACCAGCCTGAGGCGCGCCATGTGTTCTCCTAGGGAAGTTGTCCCTGGGTCACAGGACCCTGGCAGTGGCGGGCTGCACAGGGTTCCGGGGGGGTGTGGGGTGTGGACAGTGAGCTGTGCTCGCACACAGGATTCTTGGTGGCGGCAGCAACAGCCTTAGTGTTTCCTGCCCGTCTCTGGTGTCTGTGCTGATGGCCACGGCTCAGGCCCCTCTGGAGCTCATTTAGGCGGTGATCTGAATCCCCTCTCCTCGCGCACCCCGAAACAATGGTCTCTTGCCTCTTCGGCACGTCCAGACTTTTCCCCGGACTCCCTCCCGGCTAGCAGTGGTGCACTAACCCCTTCAGGCTGTGTTCACGCCGCCAACCCCAGTCCTCTCCCGGCGCTCCGAAGCCCGAGCCTCAGCTCCCAACCCCGCCCGCCCCGGCGGGTGAGCAGACAAGCCTCTCGGGCTGGTGAGTGCCGGTCGGCCCTGATCCTCTGTGCGGGAATCTCTCCGTTTTTCCCTCTGCACCCCTGTGGCTGCGCTCTCCTCCGCAGCGCCGAAGCTTTCCCCCCCCCCCCGCCCACCCCCCCCCCGCCCCCCGCCCCCCGCAGTCTCCGCCCGCGAAGGGGCTTCCTACTGTGTGGAAACCTTTCCTCCTTCACAGCTCCCTCCCACTGGTGCACGTCCCGTCCCTATCCTTTTGTCTCTGTTTTTTCTTTTTTCTTTTGCCCTACCCAGTATGTGGGGAGTTTCTTGCCTTTTGGGAAGTCTGAGGTCTTCTGCCAGCGTTCAGTAGGTGTTCTGTAGGAGTTGTTCCACGTGTAGATGTATTTCTGATGTATCTGTGGGGACGAGGGTGATCTCCGCGTCTTACTCCTCCACCATCTTGAAGGTCCCCCCAACCCTTACTTTTTAAAGGACCGTTTTTGTGTGACTGAATAGCACTCTGGAGCATCAGCTTTGATTGTTCTGAAGATTTAACAGAAGACTTTATATCCCCACCCTCAGCTTCCTCTCTAGACCATATTTTGCTGAGAGTGCCCTGGATTTGACCTTTACTTGGAAGCCATTTCTCAACTTTGGACATAACCATTTGTCATCTTGAGGGTCTGAGAACTTTCAAATCCAGCAAGTCCTGGCTCCTTTGCGATTAACAGTCCTTCCCACAATTTATGTCTCTCCTTTCGCATGTACTATAAGCAGCAAAAAGAAACCATTTGGTACCTTCAACAACTTGCTTGGAAATCTCCTTAGTTCATTTGACATATGTTCTACTTTCCATGTTACTGCAGGTGATAATGCTGTGAACCTTTCCCCCACCATAGAACCAAGATCCCCCTTCCTCCAGTTTCCAAAAATATATTTGTCATTTCCTTGTAAGTCCTCACTCAGAGTCCTCAAAACCTAGAGTGCTACTAACAGTCTGTTCAAGGAAATTTATGCTTCTCTAACATTTCCTAAAAATCCTTCCAGCTTCCACCAACTGTCTTGTTCAAAGCTACTCTCACATTTTAAGGTATCTTTTCATGGTAACACCTCATTTCCAGGTACCAAAATATGTATTATTTAGCTATTGCTACATAATGTTACCCCAAAACGTAGTGTCTTAAATCAAAAAACGTATATTATTTCATAGTTTCTGTGGGTCAAGGATTTAGGAGTGGCTGTGCAGGGTAGTTCTGGCTCAGGGAATCTCATGAGGCTGCAATCAAGATATTTTCTGGGCCTGCAACCATCCCAAGTCTCAAATGGGGCTACAGAATCCACTTCTTAGCTCACTTATGTGCCTGGCTTAGATCTGCTTCCAAGCTCACTTATGTAGCTGCTGGCAGGCCTCAGGTCCTTGCCATATGGGTCTCTGCATAGGCTGCCCGGGTGTTGTCATGATGTGGCGGCTGCTGATGTGTGTGTGAGAAAGAGAGAGAGAGGGAGAACCAGAGGACAGGAGAAGGTGGCCACCGTGGAAGCCATGGTCCTTCTGTAACCCAATCTCAGAAATGATATCTCATCACATATGCTGCATTCTATTCCAGGAAACAAGTCTTTAATTCTCAAGGTGAGGGATTACATAAGCGTATGGATTCCAGGAGGTAGAGGTCCTGGAGAGCTATCCTCACATCTGTCCACCACACTAGAGTATGCTGTAGTCACAATGACCCCAAATAGCATTAAGAATGCTTCTGGTTCTTCTCCATGTCTTCATTATATGACTCAAGATAGCACAGTTGACTCTATCTGAGACCCTGTCTATTTTTTGGCAGAGGAAAAAGAGATTTCAGAGGTATCTCATGTCACTTCCACTTAGACTTTGTTGGGCAAAACAAGTTTCATGGCTTAAGATTGATGTTAGGGTGTAAGAGTACAACTCTACTGCAGAGCGGAGCATCAGAAGAAGGGGTAGCACATGTTTTGGGCAATAATGCAGTCTTCCACAGCTAGCCTCAGGGATTTCAGGAGATTGATATCAAGCAACATATATTTTTGACTATAATGCATTTAAGCTAGAAAATAATAACAAAGTCTGAATAACCTATGTATGTATCAAAGCAAAAGAATCACAATTAAAATTAAATAATGAATAACAAAATTACTATATATATCAAATTTGTGGAATACAACTAAAGCCACACTTAAAAATTTATAGCAGTAAGTGCCTATGATAGAAAAGAAGATTTGAAAGTACATGAACTGGACTTTCCTGGTGGTGCAGTGGTTAAGAATCCTCCTGCCAGTGTAGGGGGCACGAGTTCAAGCCCTGGTCTGGGAAGATCCCACATGCAGCAGAGCAACTAAGCCCGTGCTCCACAACTACTGAGCCTGCACTCTAGAGCCTGCGTGCCACAACTACTGAAGCCTATGCGTCTAGAGCCTATGCTCTGCAACAAGAGAAGCCACTGCAATGAAAAGCCTGCGCACCACAACAAAGAGTAGCCCCTGCTCGCTGCAACTAGAGGAAGCCCATGCGCAGCAACGAAGACCCAACACAGCCAAAAATAAATAAATAAACAAATAAATAAATAAAATTAAATTAAAAAAAGAAAGAAAATACATAAACTAAACATTCAAGTCAAACATTTGATAAAATAATAACAAAGTAAACTCAAGTAAAGTGGGGGAGACGAAAAATCAGAAAATATAAAAAAGAAAAATAGGATAATTAATACTTAATTGAAGTAGTAATAAATAATAAATAATTAATTGGAAAAGGGTTTGTAACTTTAATAACACCTATAAAATAGATGGCAGAGATAAGCAATATTTATTTGCTTAGCGACAACAGGAATGACAAAGGATGCTTCAGTAAAGATCCTATAGTCATTAAGATATCATGGCAGAATATCATAAGCAAATTTATTTTAATATGCTTGAAAATTTTTATGAAATTGTAGGAAAGCATAAGTTACCAAAATGACTAAGGCTGGAATGTAAAACCTTACTGATCCTTTCACTTTTAAAGAAATTGAAGAGTAATTATAAACCTTCCCACAAATAAACTCCAGGTCCAAGTGACTTACAAGTGGATTTTACCAAGTATTGAAAGAATAAATATTATCAGTATTTCACAAATTCTTATAGAGAATGAAGGAAAAAAGAGAGAATATTCCACAACTAGTTTTAAGATGCCAGTGTAACCTTGATATCAAAATTTGGCAAGAACACTATAAGAAAGGAAAGTTACAGGTCATTCCTACTCATGAAAATAGATGTAAACTTCTAAACAGAATAATATTAAACCTAATCCTGACAATTATAGACAGGACAATACATTATGACAGGTTGGGTGTATTCCAGGAAAGTAAAGTGGATTTAACATTTGAAGATCAATCCATGTATTTCATCATATTAATGGGATAAAGGAGAAAACATACATGCAGACATTTTTAAATAAATTTGACATGCATTCATAATTTTAGAAAAACTCAGCAAACTGGCAGTAGAATAAAACTCTCTTAACTTGAAAAAGATCTATAAAAAGCCTACAGCAAACACCATCTTTAGGGTGAAATGTGAAAGCTTTCTCTTTGAGATCAGCAAATGATGAGAGCTTTGCTGTCACCCTTTCTATTCAATTTTTTACTTGATGTGCTCAAATAGTAGATAGGGTGAGAAAAATAAATAAGTATAATAATTGGAAATCAATAAATATGGCACAATGATATGATATAACTATGACTCCATATATAGAAATTTAGAAGACTCTATAGATAAATTACTATAATTAACAAGTTCAGCAAGAGAGGTGAGCAGTGTATGTCTTGGTCCAGGCTGCTATCGCAGCAGACATTTGTTTTCAACAAATTGTGGAGGCTGGGGAGTTCAAGATCAAAATTCCAGGAAACTGGGATCTTGGTTCTCTTCCTGACTTATACTCAGCACCTGTGGCTGTGTGCTCACCTAGACTTTCTTTGCTCTTTGTGCATGGAGAGAGAGAGAGCTAGAGCGAGAGCGAGAGCGAGAGCAAGATATTCTTCTTATAAGGGCACTAATCCCATTGTGGGGGTCCCACCTTCATGACCTCATCTACACCTAATTATCTCCCCAAGTCCCCACTTCCAGATACCATAACATCAAGGATTAGGGCTTCAACATATGAATTGGAGGGGGACACAAACATTCAGTGTATAACAGCATACAAATGTGTATATATACAAAGTATGTATACAATATTCAAAAATTCATAAATAGGTTTTTGCTTACCAAAAATAGAATATTAGAAAGTTAAAATGAAAACCATACCTTTTACAATAATATAATTGTACCTAAAAATACATCTAATGAAAAATGTTTAAGAACTCTACACAAAAACTACACCACCTTACTGAGAGAAATTAAAGAAGACTTAAATGAATGGAGGGATATATTAAGCTTGTAGGTTGGAAAGCCTGATTTCATATATATGCTAATTATTTCCAAACTGATTTAGAGTTTCAAAGCAATTGCAATCAAAATTCAACTTTTATTTTTGTGGAACTTTATTGTTTTATTTTACAATTGCTGTGAAGTACAAAGGTCTAAGAATGGCTAAGATGTTATTGGAAAAAAGAATAACAATGTGGCAGAACTTACTAGACCCGAGACTTAAAATATTATACCCTAAGACACTGTGTTATTATCACAAAGGTAGATGACCACACAGATGAAGTAGAATAGAGACATGATTTTAAATTTCAGAAATTCTGTTCCTCAAAAGACATTCATTAGGGATGAAAATAAATGTCACCAAGTTGGAGCATATATTTGTACTACATACATATAACCCCAAAAGTTCACATAAAAAATAGACATTTCTCCAAAAAAGATATACAGATTGCCAACAAACACATGAAAGAATGCTCAACATCATTAATCATTAGAGAAATACAAATCAAAACTACAATTAGATATCATCTCACACCGGTCAGAATGGCCATCATCAAAAAATCTAGAAACAATAAATGCTGGAGAGGGTGTGGAGAAAAGGGAACCCTCTTGCACTGTTGGTGGGAACGTAAATTGATACAGCCACCATGGAGAACAGTATGGAGGTTCCTTAAAAAACTAAAGATAGAACTACCATACGACCCAGCAATCCCACTACTGGGCACATACCCAGAGAAAACCATAATTCAAAAAGAGTCATGTACCGCAATGTTCATTGCAGCTCTGTTTACAATAGCCAGGACATGGAAGCAACCTAAGTGTCCATCGACAGATGAATGGATAAAGAAGATGTGGCACATATATACAATGGAATATTACTCAGCCATAAAAAGAAACAAAATTGAGTTATTTGTAGTGAGGTGGATGGACCTAGAGTCTGTCATACAGAGTGAAGTAAGTCAGAAAGAGATAAACAAATACCGTATGCTAACACATATATATGGAATCTAAAAAAAAAAAATGGTCATGAAGAACCTAGGGGCAAGATGGGAATGAGGACGCAGACCTACTAGAGAATGGACTTGAGGATATGGGGAAGGGGAAGGATAAGCTGGGACAAAGTGAGAGAGTGGTAGTATATATATGGACATATATACACTACGAAATGTAAAATAGATAGCTAGTGGGAAGCAGCTGCATAGCACAGGTAGATCAGCTCGGTGCTTTGCGACCACCTAGAGGGGTGGGATAGGGAGGGTGGGAGGGAGGGAGACGCAAGAGGGAAGAGTTATGGGGACATATGTATATGTATAGCTGATTCACTTTGTTATAAAGCAGAAACTAACACACCATTGTAAAGCAATTATACTCCAATAAAGATGTTTAAATATATATATATATATATGAGGAGCTCTTATGTGTCTAAGAGAAAGACAAACAATTCAATCAGAGCACCCCTCAAAAGTGACTGATAAATGTATTAAAACACACTTGATTTCATTTGTAATCAGGAACATCTAACACACACACAGAATGAAATACACCACATTAACATAACCTCCAGAATGGCTGATATTGTAAAAGACAGATAATGTGTTCCAGAAAAAGAAGCAATATTAATTCTTACACACCGCTAATGATGGTAAATCTTGGTACAATCACTTTCGAAAATAATTTATAATTATCTAATAAAATTGAAGAAAATCAAAATTTCTGACCCAGAAATTACATACCTAGGAATATACCCCTGAAATGCATGTATATGTGCACAAAGAAATATCTATATATCTATATGTGTATGTATATCTAAAGCTATAGCTATATCTTTATCTGTCTATCTACACATACAAGAATGTTTTAACAGCATTATGAATTATGTCAAACAGAAAAAACCCAATGTTGCCATCATCAATAAAATGGATCAATACATTGGGTTTATCTGTATAGTAGCATAGTACACAGTACTGAAAACTAACCAATTTACAGCTGAACACAAAAACACAGATGAACCTCACAAACATAATGTTGAGCGAAAGTTCCCAAACAGGTGAAACTAAGGCATGGTATTTAGGAATATGCATGCTCATATTGTACAAGTACAAAGAAAGAACAGATGTGATTTCCCTGCAAGTCAGGACAGTGGTCACTTTTGATGAGGGCTGGGAGGGGGCTTCTGAGGAGATGCAGTGTTCCGTTTCTTCATCAGCCTGTAGTCAATGTATTTAAAATTATTAAACTCCCATGTTTCGTTCATTGAACCCCAGAGCATGGACATGGCTTCACAGTTCCTTCTTCTAAACCTTTCGCATCCAACATTAGAGAAAATGGAAACCAGCAGGAAAGGAGCTGGCACAATGTCAACATTAAAATCTGCTTGTCATTTCCCGGAGGGCTCGTTCCTTTTTGACGGCAGCTTGGGCCCTGGAGCTTTCCTGTGGCTCATGTTGCCGTATCGACATCCCCACCATGGTCATCATCACCAATAGAATTATTCTCCAAATACCCTGTTACCTGGGAGAGCTGATACTTCCTAGTCTTTCCTCACCAACGCAGAGCATAGTCGCAATAATAAGACAGTAAATGTTTCGTGTTCAGCCATCTAGTAATAATATGTGGTTATAAACTGAAGTCTTCAAATTCCAGATGGATAACTTCACATCCCATTTTCAGATTTGAAGGCTTAATCTTAAATTCTTAATTTAGGGTCTGCCTGTATCCTTATAAGTCAGGAGTGAGACTGTTACTCTGTATAATAAAAACACGTGAGCTTTAAGGAATGTGACTAAATAATTTGCCTCCACTGAATATCTCTTGTGTGTTGACTGGTTCCCTCATCTGTTAAAAACGAAAGTTTGCACTAGATCTTCAGGTAATAAAAACTGTGCTTTTGGTATGAGGAAACCATGGTACTGGATGCTGAGGTGGAGAGGAACAGGGCAAGATGACTCCTACTCTTTCAGGGAGTCTACAGTCAAGGGGACATGAGAAACACAGGTGCAGCTCGATTAGAGAGGAGGCTGTGATGTTTTGAAAGCCCTATTTGGAAATAATCAAAGTAGTATGATGTCCACCCGTGTGGTTGGAGAGTTCATGAACAAGGTGACTGGCTTGCTCAGCACTGAGACAACCAGCCCTCAAGCAGAGGAGTGCCTAGCATGGTCCTTCATGGCCACTAGCTCCTCTCCACGTGACAGTTTTTGATTCCTTAACTCCGTGAGGGGACATTTTCTTTAACGACGCCTTCATTTACATAGTGCAAATAAAGGAACTTACTCTATGGGGACAAGTTGCCACCACTAACGCCACATGACACCCGTGTAATCCAAGATTTCAAATAAGTACTTGCAACACTCTGACAGGTGCTGTCATGCTCTAACACCTCCATTTTTGTTACGGCACTCTAATAGACTAAGATGATATCACATTAATGTGATAGGAGATGACAGAGGGTTGAGAATGTAATACACTGGTCTCTCAATCTGTGTGATAAAAGCTGAATGCTGACAGGAAGTGCCAAACGGAGACATGTAGCGTCTCAGGCTCCCCATCCCTCTGCAGTCCACCTGTGCAGGGTGAGGTGTCCTGTCGCTGGTGCACCTGCTAGAGCTGAGATGGTAGGAAAGAGCTGGGCCCACAGGGAAGCTGCAGGATGCAGACAGAATGTTCTCCCCAGTGCGTATTTCTTCCCAAGGTGACTCAAAGGGATTACTGGTGCCCAAACCATGGAAAGAGGCCCAGGCTGGGAGTCAGCAGCCCGAAATACTAGTATTCATTTTTCTTTAATCTCTGGTTACTTTACTCTTCTTAGTCTCTGCTTCCTCATTTGTAAAATAAAGAATTTGGATTAGAATAAATCAGTCATTGCAATTTCAAATATGTAAGAAACCAGGCAGGAAATGAAATGTGGACAGCAAGCCTGGTGTAAATGACACGGGGTGCTTGAGCCTGAGGCAACCAGAGGCATACAAGCCCCAATTAAAAGAGTCAGAATTCATTTTTAACACTATGTTGGCTTTAGCAAATGGACAGCTAGTTTGTAAACCCCTATGTTCGATAAACTGTAAAGTTTTTTCCCACTCTAAAGTGCAAACTCAAATTTTCCCCAAGACATTTGGTAAACACACGACATATCTACTTCACTCTAGCTAAGTAAATCTTGTATATTAATTAGGATAACATTGGGCTGCAAGCAGAAAGGAAATCTCAAAGAATAATGGCTTAAATGAAATTTATTTCTCACATTCATCCAAGTCAGTCCATAGACAGCTCAGGGCAGTCTGGCATCTCTGCTCCTTAGGCCCCCAGGGACCCAGATCCTTTCCAACCATTCCTGAGGTGTGACCCTTGTCTCAGTAGTCTTTTTTCTAGGCTGTGAGATGGAGGAAGGGATGAAGAAGCAGGAACAGAGGACAGTTTCTTGAAGTAGATTCCCCAAAACTGTCCCATGGCACTTCCTTTTCCATCTCATTAATGAGAACTTAGTGACCTAGTTTCAAAGGGGGCTGGGAAATGTAGTCTTCACACTAAGCAATCATGTACTGTTATGAACTGCATTGTGCTCCACCTCCAAAACTCATGTGTTGAAACCCTAAGCCTCAAAATGATGGTATTTGAAGCCTTTAGGGAGGTAATTAAAGTTCAGTGAGGTCATAAGGATGAGACCCTAATCCAATAGGACTGGTGTCCTTATCAGAAAAGGAAGAGAGGCCAGAGCTCTCTCTGTCCACATGCACAGAGGAAAGGCCGTGTGAGGACACAGTGAGAAGGTGGCCATCTGCAGGCCAGGAAGGGAGTCCTCACCAGAAACAGAATTTGCTGCCACTTTAATAATAGACTTTTAGCCTCTGGAACTGTGAGAAAATAAATGTCTATTGCTTAAGCCACCTAGTCTGTGGTATTTTGTTATGGCAGCCCAAGCAGACTAGTACATGCATTGTTACCTTGCACTGTTATTAAGTTGGAAAAAAAGAAGAGGTGTGCATTAGTCAGGGGTTGCCAGAGAAATAGCACCAATAGGAGAAATATCTGTATCTATATCCTTATCTACATCTACCTCTATACATATATCTATATCTGTATCTATCTATATTCTGTCCATATATGTAGATATTTAAATACATACATATATTATAAAAAAATTGACTCATGCAATTTTGGATGCTGAGAAGTTCTATGATCTGCCTTCTGCAAGTTGGAAATGCACGAAAGCTTGTGGTGTAGTTGTAGTCCAAGTTTAAAGGCCAGAGAACTAGGGGAGCTGGTGGTGTAAATCCCAGTCCAAGGGCAGGAGAAGACCAATGTCTCACCCTTCTACCCTGGAAACAATTAAAAAGCAAGAATTCCATGTAGCAATTACATTTAAAGACAAGTGATGGAGCAAGAGGTGTTATTTGAATTCAGAGAAGGAAAGTTCAGTGCAGCAAGAGTAATACAGGAAACATCAAAGGTGAGTTTTTAATTGGCTGGTTGGAATTAGATGCCAAGCAAGATGTGTCATGAAGTCAGTTTCTGTTCTAACCCCTGAGAACTTTCTCACTGACCACAGTGCTCTATTTTGGTCGACTTTACCAACCATGACACTGTGTGGTCTCACTGGCTTCATATAGAACTGAGCATTCAGTCTAATAGCTCGATAAATTTTATAAAGATTGAAAACTGAGGTCGTGATCTCATTAATGGGTCAAACGCCAGTCTTCAAAGCAATACGAAATGGGTTTTATCCCAGTATTCTCACTGCGATGTTAACGTCTTATGAAGAACTTGCATGTGTACATTGTTAAAAAAGTAGTACAAATATTGAAAGCAAAACCAAACAAACAAAAATCTCAACAACTTCTCTTTGCCATTAACCTAATGGAATTACCTAGTATATTGTTTGTCATGTAGGCATTCTTAAAAGACTTTGTTGAATAGAATTGAAGAAGAAAACTTGTGGGTATTAATAACTGTCATACTTGTGCAGACATGGATTTAGAGAGCAAAATAATACCTGGTACTAATGTTAATATAATACTTAAAAATCATGGGATTGAAGAGTTACATAAAAAATGGCACTTATGTAAGATATCATGGATTTGCTTCATGGTAATTTCTTATATTTCTCATTGATAATACTATAAAAGCAAATAAATTGTTCCTATAGAAACATAATTTTTCAAGAAAATTCAGATGATAGTGTTATTGAAAAAAAGGAGAGAATAGATGTTGATAAGTTTATGATATACAAAAACACTGAAAATTTTTTTGATCTGTAGAGGCTTTTTACCTTTGAATAATTTATGTCAATTCACCAAAACTGGAAGTCAGTTTGTACATTTTTGGTGGAAAGGAAGGAATGCATAGTAGGGCTAACAATCTCATCTGAACATATTTATCTTCTTACGGCCTGGTGCATGTCTCAGAAAACAATGGAAAGATACTTGGGAGACAGTGGTCAGTTTCTATACAAAAAGAGTGTGAATTATGAACGGGTCATCTTGGATAGCAGGCCATAACTTGAGTTTTCTTACGTGTAGTTCATCCACTTCCCAAATTCAGAAGTCATTTTATCCTCACTTGGATTTATTTACTTAAGACAGCAATTAATTTTTTTTAAAGAAATCATCATCACCAAATATTTCATTATGGTATTAGAGTAGTTAGATTGTTTTACATGTTCACTCAAAGTGATTTTCTAATTGACCATTTCAGGAGTCACAGACTTAAGTTTTTCTTCTGTATCTTCCAAAGATACAGTGTCAGGAAGAGGGGGAAAAGAAAACAAAACAAAACAAAAGCTATCTGAGCCTCTCTCAGTAAAGCAAAGCAGTGGGGTCTTTGTCTCCCTAATGTGATATGTCTTCTGAACCTGATGGATTGGAAAGCTTTGAAAGTGTCCTCAGGCTAAAGTTGAACATCTCCCATTCTAAAGTAAGTAGACATTTTACAAACATGAATTAGAATAGAGTCAGAGGTTAATTTTTCTTCAAAATCATTGCATTAAGGTCCTCTGTGGTACTGAAAATACTGGAATTGGGTAGATTTTATCAATAAAATCCGAATTGAGTATTTGGTATCTTGTAGACAGCCTATCTAGACATTTGGAAAAAAAAAAAAAGTATCTTTCCATCTTAAGTTATCCACCAATTATTTTGCCTTTATTCTGACCCAGCATCAATCTGAGTATCATAGCTAATTTCCATTCCTGCAGGGTTTCATTCTCAGTACAGAGGAGCCTTTTGAGCCATTCCTGACATGCCTCATGTATTGATTAACCAGAGTGCAGGGCCTAGTGGTGATGGGAGACTTGAGAATGACACAGTATGAGTCCACACTCCAAATCATGGGGACAGATTTCTTAACTTCTGTGAACCTCCATTCCTTCGTCAGTCACAACCAAACAGGTTGCTGTGAGTGAGGAAGATGTAGGCGACTGTGACTTACAATCATAACGACAACAATAAGGGCAGGTGACGTTTATTGAAGTCTTAGCCATGTGCCAAGCACACAACTATACCTGTTGGGAGTCTCATCTCTTCCCCTCTTTATTGACTGGAGAAGCAGCCTATAGTAAGGGCAGAGATAGCAGGAGTCCTGGGGGGATTACCTGGGATGCTGAGGCATGGACACTCTCCTCTCCTGGACTCAGTCAGGGAGGTGGTGAGTTCAGGAAGGGCTGCAGTGAGAAGGGCAGACCCTGGATTGGCAGCAACATGCCTAGACTTTCCCTCCCCACCCTAGTCCCATTTTTTTAAATAAGACAGTCCGAGTCAAATATCTTTCGCTTACAAACAAACCCATATGTACATCTTACTTAATACATTTGAAAACTTGTGAGGCCAGTACTAATACAATCCCCACTTTAAGCATGAGAAAACTAAGGTTTAAAAAAGCTAAGTAACTTGCCTAAAGCTACATAGCTACTGGCAGGGCAGGAATTCCAAAAAACTGTCTGGTCTCCCAATGCCCAGGGCTTAGCCACTTCTCCACAATTCCTCCAACTGACCTTCCTTTCTTATGCGCTGCACCACAAGGAAGGCGGGGGGTGGTGGGGTGGTGGTGGGGGGGGTGGTGAGGGTGATGATTATTTGGCCCAAGGCCACGATGAGAATAAGGATCCTGGCTGGCCTGTGACGGCCCAAGGCCAAGGGTGGATCATGAGGTCGTTTTGAGTGCTGTGAACCCAGTAAAGAGCTGGATTAATTAGACACTGGAGAAGGTTTCTCTATGGGAATTTTCACTGGAATGTAGAAAGAAATGAAGCAAGTGTCCAAGCCCCAGACCCCCGTGGAGAGGAGGTCAAGAGAGAAGAGGTAGTGGAACCTGTGAAATTGGCATCCCTAAGCTGTTGGCAGATTTTAGCTCTTTCATCCCTGTCTTTTCTCCAGGAACCATGTTTTTTTCTAAGCCTGTAACTCCTCCTCTCCTTCCCCTGTCCCTTCCAACATTATTAGTCCATATTTATAGGAAGTAGTGCCTAATTTCTCTGTAACTTGGTGGCCATGAAGATCCCCATCGCTAAGTGTTATTGACCAGCTCCCAGCATCCTCAGTTCAGTCCTGCGTCTGTGTAAGGGTGAGACCAGCCAAGTCTCTGGATCTCACTAGACCTCACTCCCGTTTCCTCTAAAAAAAGCAGCAGATTAGGTCATTAGTAAGACCACTTCCTGACCTAAAATTCTGTGGTTCTTGTCACAAAAAAATTCGTAAATTACAGTGAGTAAATGAGGATTTGAGGTATCATTTCTGGAAGGTTGCTGACCTCTAGTGTCAGCACAGATCTGGAAGGGAAATTCAGACCTCTGTGTTAATTTCACATTCCTATCAAGACTTCCCCACCCCCTTTCCAGTTTCCTTATGGAGGAAAAGAAAATGTAAAATACTTCAAATTAAAGTTCTATTAACTAAAGCTTCATTTACAGAATAAATATTTTTGCTGACATTTGACTGATTATATCAATTTTGAACTTCAGATTTTAATAAGGTATTACCAAGCCCAAGAATAAACAAGCTAATCAGACCCACTTTCCTATTTCCTCCTTTGTATTAAATGATAAGTGAATTTAAAGCTATGCTTTGTCTTATTAATATCTGCTAAATATGGATGAATTACTGAATATATATTTATTCTTAAACTCATTTAGAGGCAAATATTTGCAAGGCTTTTCTGTTATAATCTGATTTTAATATCTCAACTGAAACTGATTTATGGCACGTGACTTCAAATGTGGTGTTAGTTAAAGAGGCCAAGAATTAACTAGCTGATTCTATCAAGGGTTTCTTGAAACTGATTTTGAAAGGGGGAAGAAGTCTTTTTTTTTTTTCAGTCAAATTTTAATTGTAGGAATTTTCATGGCAAATATCAGAGTCCCACGTAAACAAATCTTTAATAATTTTTCATGTGCATATTTGGTTTTACCATAATATTAACTGAATGAGGAACTCACTTCAGTAGTTTGTGTCATCCACTGAACATCATTTCTAGCACGCAAGCGGGTGCTGTGTGTTCTGGAATTAGCTACCGGGGAAGTCAGTAAATTCTGTTTCTTGGAGTTCTTTCTTTGAAACTTGCTGGATAAGAGACATGGGCAGTAGAGGTTGGTGAAAGCCAACCAAATGTCTCTCCTCCTCTGCTTATCAGCTAAGGAATGCTGTCCACCTACCATGTTGTACTTACAGAGCTTACGTCTTTTCCGATGCTTAGGAGACTATACAAACCTCTCTGATTAATTGGTAAACTTCAGTCACGCAAAAAGTGCTTGCTGTCTGCGAGTCAGTGAACAGATCTCAGGCAATCTTAGTTTCCTCTTCCTGGAGTTTTGTGCTGGTCAGTTGTGAATTTAACACAAGTATGTCTTAAAGTTTGTAACAAAAATAAATAAGCATTAATATATACATTTAAAAAATAAGATATAAAGCTTGTTTATAGACCAGCACATCTATTTTGGAAGAGAAGTATTTTAGACACTGGGTCCATTGGTGCCATAAACCCCTTCACTGTATTAGTCAGGGTTCGCCAGAGAAACAGAACCAATAGGATGTGTGTATACATATATATAGAGAGAGAGACAGAGAGAGAGTGACATGTCAAGCGGGAGAGAGACACAGATAAAGATTTATAAAAATTGACTTGTGTGATTGTGGAGGCTGGTAAATCTGGCAGGGCAGGTCAGCAGGCTGCAAAGTTTATTTTATTTTTTAAAATTAATAATCATATTTTTATTTTCCCTGCCTTCTGTCTCCTCACAGAGTGCTTTTGCATCTCTGGGCTGGAAATTTTAGCAGAAGTCAGTGTTTGCAATCTCAAGTCTGAAGGCAGTCTGGAGGCAGAATTTTCTCTTTCTCAAAGGACCTAAGACTTTTCTCTTAAGTCCTCCAACTGATTGGATGAGGCCCACCCACATTATGGAAGGTCATCTGCTTTCCTCTGCTGATGTAAATGTTTATCACACCTAAAAGTACCTTTGCAGCGTTATCTAGACTGGTGTTCGACCCAACAGTTGAGCACTATAGCATAAGTAAGTTGACATATAAAATTAACCATGGCACCCTGTAATACAATTATGCATGGGCTTGATTTAATATTTTATTAAACAGTCTTTTGTTTTTTGTATAGTTATTCACTTGCCTCAATTTGAGAAAAGTTGAAACGATGAAATGATTTTATTATGTAAAGAAATCATTCTTCCTGATTGGTCCTACCCTGGCTCCTTTCTCTTCTTCACATCTGGAAGAGTCCATTTTTATCTGCAGATTTATTTCATTTCTTTTATCTTTTCTCTGAAAGTGATGTTGTAGCTTTTATCCCAGCTATTCAGTCAGCTGGGTCTTAAGTGATGAGTCCATTTGGAAACTGTGAGGGTTAATTCTATGCGTCAACTTGGCTAGGCTACCGTGGACAGATATTTAGCCCAACATACTGGGTGTTTCTGTGAAGGTGGTTTTTGGATGAGATTAACATCTAAATGGGTGGACTTTGAGTAAAGCAGATGACTTTCCGTAATGAAGGTGGGATTCTTCCAATCAGTGGAAGGCCTGAGTAGGACAAAGTCTGACCTCCACCCAGCAAGAAAGAGTTCTGACAGCTGACAGCCCTTGGACTGGAACCGCAACTCTTCCCTGGTCTTCAGCCTGACAGCCTAGCCTGCAGATTTTGGAGCTGAATCTCCACAATCCTGTGAGCTAATTCCTCAGAACAGATCTCCAAATTTCTCTCTCTCGCTCTCCCTTTCTCTCTATATGTATATGTATATGTATGCCTACTTATGTATACGTATATATGCACACACACATACAGATTCTGTTGGTTCTGTTTCTCTGGAGAACTGTGACTAATACAGAGAGAGCTGGAACAACCGACAGAGCAGAATTCCGGCTTTTTAATCTGGGATTTCCATTGTTCTGAACGTTTTAAAGGATAGCTCTTGTTCTGCATAAAAATAAAGTTTTAGTTTTTAAAATGTCACAAAGCGCTAGTAAGATTTGGGAGGGTTCAACAGAGGCCCAAGGGAACTTTCAATGTTTCAGAATAAAGAAGCTGAATCTGGCTGGGCTTGGTGACTTTCTCTGTGTCTGGGACCTCACAAGTAGATGCTGTGTTCCTGGAGGCCAAGGAGAGAAGCACCCTTTCCAACGTGGACCTCCGGGAAGGGTGGTTCCCCCGGTTGGAATGGCTCAAGCTGAGCATCGGGAACAGACCCCTGGGGCCCACAGTGTGGCAGTCATGAGAATGTGCTGTTTGGATGCTCAGATCTGTGGCAGGAAATTGACGTGGGTCGCCGGGGCCCAGTGGCTGTGATTGGTACACGTCACTTCACACCTGCAGGGCAGTCCTGCTTCCCGTGGGCTGCTCCCACCAGTGACCCAGCATGGCCAAAATGCTTCTTGCCTCTGGGGTGCTTTTGGGAACTGCTCACGCCACCACATCAGGATGCAGGATGCTCAGGACGTCAGGCCGAGTCAGGATTGACCATGCCCACCAAGCTCGACCTCTGGTCTAGGTCATCAGGTCTCTCCACTGTGGAACACATTTCCCTTATTCTAATCAATAGCTATTTGGAGGGCTGATACTAATTCATATACTAATTCATAATTTTTAACAAGTCATTCCTGAGGAATGGGGTGTAGGGGAGATTCTTCTAGTAACATTTTTACATAACTTTCCCAGTTACTGAAGTGCACTTTCCCACATGTGGTAAGGACACTGGGGAGTTAATGCTGGAAGGGACCCAATGATAATCGGGCTCAATTCCATTTTTGTATTTAACAGAAGAGGAGCCCAGGTCATCTCAGTAAAATAGAACCATGCTCCAGATCCCCTGATTTTTGTTCAATTTCCTATTATTTTCAAAACATGTTTACTGAATCCTTCAAGAACAAAAAGCAAAATCTTAGACAATCAAAAGAAGACATGAGAGGGACACAGAAGGTATTCTGTTCTCGGGGATGTGTATTGGGAGTGATAACACCAGGATGTGTCTGCTCTGTAATAAATAAATAAAATATAGTGTGAGCCACAGGTGTGAGTCACATAAGCAATTTTACATTTTCTAGTAACCACCTTAAAAAAAGTAAAAAGAACCAGAAGGAATTAAGTTTAATAATATATTTTATTTAACCCATATCCTAAATATGATCAGTTCAACGTGTACTCAATATTGTAAAAACTATTTATGAGATAAATAATATTTGCATTTCTTTTCTTTTTTTGTTGTTAGTTTCTGGTGTACAGAAAGGCGATTCATTAATGTGTGTATATATATATAACTGAATCACTTTTTCTTTTTCAGATTGTTTTCCATTATACGTTATTATAAGATACTGAATATAGTTTCCTACGCTATACAGTAGGACCTTGTTGTTTATATATAGTAGTGTGTATATGTTAATCTTGAGCTCCTAATTTATTCCTTGCTCCCTTTTCCCTTTGGTAACTTGTTTTTTTTTTTTTAATTTTTTATACAGCAGGTTCTTATTAGTTATCTGTTTTATACATATTGGTGTATATATGTCAATCCTGATCTCCCAATTCATCCCATCACCCCCGCCCCTTTCCCCCCTTGGTGTCCATGTTTGTTCTCTACATCTGTGTCTCTATTTCTGCCTTGCAAACTGGTTCATCTTCACCATTTTTCTAGATTCCACATATATGCATTAATATATGATATTTGTTTTTCTCTTTCTGACTTACTTCACTCTGTATGACAGTCTCTAGGTCCATCCAAGTCTCTACAAATGACCCAATTTCATTCCTTTTTATGGCTGAGTAATATTCTATTGTATATATGTACCACATCTTCTTTATCCATTCATCTGTCAATGGACACTTAGGTTGCTTCCATGTCCTGGCTATTATAAATAGAGCTGCAGTGAACATTGGGGTGCATGTGTCTTTTTGAATTATGGTTTTCTCTGGGTGTATGCCCAGTAGTGGGATTCCTGGGTCATATGGTAATTCTATTTTTAGTTTTTTAAGGAACCTCCATACTGTTCTCCATGGTGGCTATATCAATTTACATTCCCGCCAACAGTGCAAGAGGATTCCCTTTTCTGCACACCCTCTCCAGCATTTGTTGTTTGTAGATTTTCTGGTGATGGCCATTCTGACTGGTGTGAGGTGATACCTCATTGTAGTTTTGATTTGCATTTCTCTAATAATTAGTGATGTTGAGCAGCTTTTCATGTGCCTCTTGGCCATCTGTATGTCTTCTTTGGAGAGATGTCTATTTAGGTCGTCTGCCCCTTTTTTGATTGGGTTGTTTGTTTTTTTAATATTGAGCTGCATGACTTGTTTATATATTTTGGAGATTAATCCTTTGTCCATTGATTCATTTGCAAACATTTTCTCCCATTCTGAGGGTTGTCTTTTCATTTTGTTTATAGTTTCCTTTGCTGTGCAAAAGCTTTTAAGTTTCATTAGGTCCCATTTGTTTATTTTTGTTTTTATTTCCATTACTCTAGGAGGTGGGTCAAAAAAGATCTTGCTGTGATTTATGTCAAAGAGTGTTCTGCCTATGTTTTCCTCTAGAGTTTTATAGTGTCCGTTCTTACATTTAAGTCTTTAATCCATTTTGAGTTTATTTTTGTGTATGGTGTTTGGGTGTGTTCTAATTTCATTCTTTCACATGTACCTGTCCAGTTTTCCCAGCACCACTTATTGAAGAGACTGTCTTTTCTCTATTGTATATCCTTGCCTCCTTTGTCATAGATTAGTTGACCATAGGTGTGTGGGTTTATCTCTGGGCTTTCTATCCTGTTCCATTTATCTATATTTCTATATTTGTGCCAGTACCATATTGTCTTGGTTACTGTAGCTTTGTAGTATAATCTGAAGTCGGGGAGTCTGATTCCTCCCGCTCCATTTTTTTCCCTCAAAACTGCTTTTGTATCTCCATACAAATTTTAAGATTTTTTGTTCTAGTTCTGTAAAAAGTGCCACTGGTAATTTGATAGGGATTGCATTGAATCTGTAGATTATTTTGGGTAGTATAGTCATTTTCACAATATTGATTCTTCCAATCCAAGAACATGGTATATCTTTCCACCTGTTTGTGTCATCTTTGATTTCTATCATCAGTATCTTATAGTTTTCTGAGTACATGTCTTTGACCTCCTCAGGTAGGTTTATTCCTAGGGATTTTATTCTTTTTGTTGCAATGGTGAATGGGATTGTTTCCTTAATTTCTCTTTCTGATCTTTCATTGTTAGTGCACAGGAATGCAAGAGATTTCTGTGCATTAATATTGTATCCTCCAACTTTACCAAATTCATTGATTAGCTCTAGTAGTTTTATGGTGGCATCTTTAGGATTCTCTATGTGTAGTATCATGTCATCTGCAAACAGTGACAGTTTTACTTTTTTTCCGATTTGGATTCCTATTATTTCTCTTTCTTCTCTGATTGCTGTGGCTAGGACTTTCAAAACTATGTTGAAAAATAGTGCCGAGAGTGGATATCCTTGTCTTATTCCTGATCTCAGAGGAAATTCTTTCACTTTTTCACCGTTGAGAATGATGTTTGCTGTGGCTTTGTCATGTATGGCCTTTATTATATTGAGGTAGTTTCCCTCTGTGTCCACTTTCTGGAGAGTTTTTATCATAAATGGGTGTTGAATTTTGTCAAAAGCTTTTCCTGCAGCTATTGAGATGATCATATGGTTTTTATTCTTCAGTTTGTTAATATGGTGTATCACATTAATTGATTTGCATATATTGAAGAATCCTTGCATCCCTGGGATAAATCCCACTTGATCATGGTGTATGATCCTTTTAATGTGTTGTTGGATTCTGTTTGGTAGTATTTTGTTGAGGATTTTTGCATCTATATTCATCAGTGATATTGGTCTATAATTTTCTTTTTTTGTAATATCTCTGTCTGGTTTTGGTATCAGGCTGATGGTGGCCTCCTAGAATGAGTTTGGGAGTGTTCCTTCCTCTGCAATTTTTTGGAAGAGTTTGAGAAGGATGAGTGTTAGCTCTTCTCTGAATGTTTGATAGAATTCACCTGTGAAGCCATCTGGTCCTGGACTTCTGTTTGTTGGAAGATTTTTAATCTCAGTTTCAATTCTATTACTTGTGATTGGTCTGTTCATATCTTCTATTTTTCCTGGTTCAGTCTTGGAAGGTTATACCTTTCTAAGAATTTTTTCATTTCTACCAGGTTGTCCATTTTATTGGCATACAGTTGCTTGTGGTAGTCTCTTATGATGCTTTGTATTTCTGAGTTGTCCATTGTAACTTCTCCTTTTCCATTTCTAATTTTATTGATTTGAGTCTTCTTCCTCTTTTTCTTGATGAGTCTGGCTAAAGGTTTATCAATTTTGTTTATCTTCTCAAAGAACCAGCTTTTAGTTTTATTGATCTTTGCCAATGTTTTCTTTGTTTCTATTTCATTTATTTCTGCTCTGATCTTTATGATTTATTTCCTTCTACTAACTGGGTTTCGTTTATTCTTCTTTCTCTAGTTCCTTTAGGTGTAAGTTTAGATTGTTTATTTGAGATTTTTCTTGTTTCTTTTTTAAAAAAATTTTTATTTATTTATTTATTTATTTTTGGCTGTGTTGGGTCTTCGTTTCTGTGCAAGGGCTTTCTCTAGTTGCGGCGAGTGGGGGTCACTCTTCATTGCAATGCGTGGGCCTCTCACTGTTGTGGCCTCTCCTGTTGCAGAGCACAGGCTCCAGACGCGCAGGCTCAGTAGTTGTGGCTCACAGGCCTAGCCACTCCGTGGCATGTGGGATCTTCCTGGACCGGGGCACGAACCCGTGTCCCCTGCATCGGCAGGCAGACTCTCAACCACTGCGCCACCAGAGAAGCCCTACTTGGCCATCTTGAACCAATCTCATAAGTTTGCTTTCTCTGTCTGTGAGTCTATTTCTGTTTTGTAAATAAGTTCATTTGTATTATTTTTTAGATTCCACATATAAGTGATATTATGATCTTATGATATTTGTCTTTCTCTGTCTGACTTCACTTAGTGTGATAATCTCTAGGTCCATCCATGTTGCTGCAAATGGCATTATTTCATTCTTTTTTATGGCTGAGTAATATTCCATTGTATATATGTGCCACGTCTTCATCTATTCATCTGTTGATGGACACTTAGGTTGTTTCCATGTCTTGGCTATTATAAATAGTGATGAAATGAACACTGGGGTACGTGTATCTCTCTGGACGTATGCCAAGGAGTGGGATTGCTGGATCACATGGTAACTCTATTTATATTCTTTTCTTTTTTTTTTTTTTAAACAGTCTGTGTGTATTCTATATTTACGGCACATCTTAATTCAGATCAAGCCACATTTCAAGGGCTCAAAATAGCCTCTTGTTATTAGTTGTACTGTTGAACAGTGCTGCTCTAGAACAATGAGGAAATGTGAAATACAGGTTCCTACTACTTTCAGTATTTCAAAAGTATTTAATATTATACATTTATCCAAAAAATAGACTGACTGCAATGACACTCGTGTCTTTAAATGGGGAAGGTTGTTACTCATTCAAGGCTGCTTCACTGTAGTCACCCAGAGCCTGATGGTGAGAAGGGGTTTGATGCTCTGTGATCATCGCCTTGAATTTTTAAAAATTTCATCTTTGTATTTATGTTTTGCAAGTTAACTCGGGGGGTGGCGACTGTGAAGTGTGGGTCCACAGCTTGTCACCTGCCTTCCTGGGAGGCTCCAGGATGCAAGAAGTTGTCCGCACTCACCTGGCAATTATCATGGTGCCAGAAGGATCACTACGTTAAATACCAATCAAAAAATACCACGACAGCTCAACAGAGAGACTGCGGAAGAAAAGAGAAGCTTGTTTCCTGATTTTAGATCAGGGCTCCACATTTTCATTTTGTGCTGGGCCCTGCAAATTCTGTTACTGAGTGTAGCTGTTTTTATTCCTATTGCTATTAACTTTTGTAGCACTATAATTGCTGCCCTTTTAGAAAAAAAGATTGATGGAGAAACTCTTAAACTCTTAATAAAGGCACTTTGGTAGAGAAACTCTTTGAAAAGATGTGATATGTGGGTAAATTATAAAGTTGGATATATTTCATTACACGGATAATGTAGCAAATTGCGTCTTGATGTAGAAAATATTGGGAATCCCTAATATGGACTGAGAATGTGTCTAAAACAACTAAATCAAGCAGCTCAATAAAAATACAAGTCATTGTGTGGATGTAAGGGGGAAAGAGGTTGACTCCATTTTGGTTAGTTTTACATCATGTAACCAGTTAATTTACTAAATTTTTCACTATGTTGGATATTGCAGTGATATCCTATCAACACACTCTGACTAAATAAAGTTCTATTTAATGAAATTAGGCATTTTGTATATGCAGGGATTTAGAGACTAGAGCTATGGGACAATCTTTTAAGTTGTGATCAGTAGGAATGAAAATAAAACCAAAATGATGAGATACTGTTAACAAATACAGTGTTGAATATTGACCCAAGAGGACTGGAGCTGCATCCAGGGTCCTTGCATGAAAAGTAACAAAACCCTGAGTGAACACTTGTATAAAGGAACACGCAGACCAGTGCCCAGGGTCGTGCTGTGCATGGCGGGGCTAGGACTGTGCTGGTACAGGTCTGTGTCTGCTGGACGCAGATGACCAATGACCGTAGCTCCGGTTCTGCCTCCGGATGGACCAACCTTGAGAATTACAAGTAAGGTCCCTTCCTTAATTGTAAGCCCCAACAAGCCTGGGGTTCCTTAATATCCCTTTTATTCTACGATTCTATGATCCATAAAGACTACAAACAGAAATGTGCTGAGACTCTGTGTCATTTTCCCAGGACATAAGGACCTCTCTCCATTGTACTAACATACTAACATGGTCCTTGCCTGAGACTTGGAGGAAGAGGCATCACACTTTAAGGCAGTCCCCTCGGGTTTTTCACCTACCCTGTATTTCATGAAAGGGAATCCTGGGGTGGTTAGTTGTCTTTCTGTTCTCTGTTTTTCCTTTCTTTCCTCCTTTCGCTCCTCCCCACATCCCATCCTCCTCCTTCTTCTTCTTTTTTGGCTAACCAGATAAATGCCTGTCAGTTTGTCAGCACTGTTTAGGCTTTAGATTAATATTCCTGTTCAGGGGGTTAATTGCAGGCCCTTGGAAATTCAAGGTAGTTACCGATTGCCTGTTGCTTCCTTAGCCCCCAGGCCTGCTTTGCTTGAAGTAGTCTATATTCTTTTGCTCTTTAGTGGTATCTGTTTCACCATCATGGTCTTTATCACACACACTCTTTGAGAATTTCCGGAGTTAAATGAAGCTGTCCGTGAAAGTTTGCTTCCCAGGAGAATGCCAGTAACCTCCAGAGATGGCTTTGGAGACATTTTCCCACCAACTTTTATAACCTTAATCTTCCTGGTCTCCAACAGTCTTCTCCAGCATGTGCATCTATTTGAAAATTTTTGAAAAGCAAGTTTAGAAATTAAAGACCCGCTCTTGTTTAGGCCATTGGAAAGGACCAGGTGAATGACTGGCTGAGCTTGGGGACTTGACTGAGACCTTTCCAGTCCGTGGGGCTGTGCTAGTGAGTTCCACCGCGGAGCGTGGAGCTCACGCCTCCAGGGTCTGTGATGGACACAATCCAATTTTAATGCCTTGTGTCAGGCATCCTGGCTGCCCTCTAACCATTCTTAATCATAAGACAAAAGCGATATTTTAGGGTAACAGTTAATAAATAATGTGACATCCAATCATACCTTTCACTAAAATATTATTATCTTTTGGCAGATTCATTACTGTAGAGACATCAGGATCTGATGAAACATTCTCTAATTCTACCACTAGTACATTTTCCAGAGTTGTCTTTCTTTTAATTTAATTCTCCCACTCTGAAAGCATACTGTCTGTTGCAATTACTGAATGAGGATTTAATCTCGCATAACTAAGGCATTTTAATCTTTTCTTATGGAGAGACGATTAAAAGGTCCTAATATTGCTGTGATATGGATACATTTCATCCCAACCAAGTGAATCAAAGTTTCCTTTGTCCTCATAACTATAAGTGAAGACAAATCAAGACACTTCGCTGCAATGGTTAAGCCACCTTATCACAAGATGTGATAAATAACTATTTGGAAACACAGTCTATTGAATAGAAAGGTTTCCAGGGTTTCCTTGGGCAGAGGTGAGCCCAGAGGTGGAAAATAGTAAGAGAAGTTTTCATAGTTGTTATCGTAACTTGATTTATAGTCTATTATATTTTCCCAAAGCAATAAATCTTGGCACTTTTTAAAGGCTGTGTTGCCAAGAGAGATATTGGATCACATTAAAATGGCAAGGGGTGATTTTGTTATACTATAGCATTTTTACATTGATAGTTTCAATTTTTAGTTAGCATGTTAGTACACTGGTATAAAATAAAAGAAATCTAACACATTTTTAAACTTTTTCAAAATCAGCACCTTTTCCTGATTTTTATTTTCACTGTTCTATTTCCTTGGCACACAGTGCATCTGGTTAAAAAGATTTTATACCCTGAATGTTTGCAATGTACATAAACCTTCGCCCATTATCAACTCTGGTGAAAATACATAAATATAAATGCAATGTGTTATTTATCTAAGAAAATAATTTCCCCGTGACTATCTTGCCTGGCCTTTAACCGCTGACACTGGTATATTTATTAAAATTGTACTGGTCACTGTTTTATGAGGAAGGGCGTCACATTGCATTATGTATTTTCATAATACTTTGAGCTTGGTTGAGAAATGTCATATCCTTTTTCTTCAACCTCCGTTTCTCAGCCACATCCATTCATGACCTAATTCTCCCCTTCAGAATTGCGGTATATAAACGGGCCACAGATTAACAAGTTTGCGTTTGGGAAACAAGGCAACTCCGATTTGATTTTTAGTATACATTCATTCCTCAAGGATCATTTCATACTTACTGAAACTTGGTAAAACAACAATTCTTTCCAGACTGATAGTGATCTGGTAATTAATGTGAAATATATTTGTAAAACAAGTTGGGATTTTCTTCTGTTTCCCTGTGAAAGAAACATTCAGATGGCTGAAAAGGGCATTTTAATGGATAAATTTGAACTTTCAAAATATACTCTTTTAAAATAGAACACATTTTCTTTCTTCTATGTATGCTGCTTTGTTACCTTTTCTCATGAAGATTCTTTTAAAAATTACATGAAACGCTTATTAAATAAATGTTTAGATTGTGAGTAAATAGCATAAACTGGCATAAGAAACTATTCAAGGATGTTTCACTCTTTTTTGGGTGGAGGTAGAATGATGACTGAATCAGAAATTCATAGAAAGAATATCTAAGAAATTCGAGCCATGCATAAATTCATAAGGATACAGATACACTTTGTTTGCATATTGTTTCTTTATTATCCAGGAGCTGCTTTGATCATTTGGGCTGAGGTGTTGACAACGTGGGGTATAGTCCTTGATTACATAGGTAAAGGAATATACATTAAGCTGAATAGAAAGCTGATAGCAGTGTAGGCTAAGTGCATTTAATTAGCTGCTTATTCAAATACCCTATTCATTATTTCTCCCTCTAAGAATGAGATCAGGGTGTGTGTGTGTGTGTGTGTGTGTGTGTGTGTGTGTATGAGCTGGAAGCAGGAAGGTGATGCTATTGGTACAATGTGAACGATCCATTTACAAAGATGTAAACAGTTGAACATTTCCAAGGGGACCAAAAGGGTTGAATTTATAATATGGCGTTTCTACATTGATAATGTGAATTTTCTGGTTAAAAGTGTTAGTACGACACTAGGCTTGATAGACAGCCATCATAATATCAACATGTCACTACTAAGCTCTAGTGGTTTAGAAAAGCTTTTCTTGGGTGAAAATGGGGGGTAACCAATGTCTTCCTTAATTATACAAGATTCCCTTAAGGTGAAATAGAATTGGGAAAGAAATCGTCATTGTCTTTTGAAAAGAAACTTTTATTTCATGAGGCTCTTAGCAAAAGCAAAGAAAATGACAAGAAAATAAAGATCTAATTTAGTGTTGATTTAAAATATCATCCTTTGGACATGATAGCAGGGAAGGCAACGCAAATCTCATTTTGTTATCGGAGTCAGTCTACCTCAGAAACATGATTCAGTTGCAAAATTACACAATAATTAGGATTAAGAGATCTGGAGTCAAGACAGACCTGAATTCACACGTCAGCTCTGTGTCTAGCTAGTTGCATGACTCCTGCAGAGGTTTTGAAATTTTCTAACTTCCAGTATGTAAAATGAGAGTGGTAAGGAAATATCTTCTTCATATGGTTATTGTGACAACTAAAGATAATGTTTGAAAGTTCTTAGCAAGATACCTGGCATATAATAATAATCCCAAGCATGCAGCTTTAAAAAAATCCCAGGGTGAAAAATGAATGAAATATTTAAGAAAAACAAACATTTTTTTCCCCATTTACCATCGCTTCAAATTGAGTTGTTGGTTTTTCCCTAGAGTTACATAGCTATTTCACTCTCTCTCTAAAAAAAAAAAATCCCCAAACATTTTAAGAATAAATGACCTGTTAAAAGTACAGAAAAATCATGCCTTGACCTTGAGGCAGAGTTTATGAATTCTGAAAGGGTGAAGAAAAACATAATAATTAACTGTACCTACCCACCCAAACAGTTATTGTGGAAGTCCTGGTCCAACTGTTTTTAATCACAACTTTGCAGGTTTCAACAGACCCTGCTGCGTTTAGTCACCGGGTAGCCTTTGGGGACAGGGCGGCTGTGAGCGAGACTGAAGTCAGCCACGGAAGGCATTTCTCCTTCTCACACTTGGGGATTCGGAGTCTTTTCGGGCCAAGGAAGTGCAATTGAGCTAATCTGTTTGCTTCTTTCTGAATTAGAAGTCCTAGAGTCAGACGGTGCAGGAACACCTCCTTCAACCTGCGTTCTTGGCTCCAGGCTTGGTTTGAGGTATTTTATGATTAAATTCATGCCAGTTACCAAATCATTATAAAGACTGAACCCAACACTACTTTTGTTTGACTGAATTACTGACTTGCCTATGTATTTATGTCAACGCCCAAGATATAGAAATAATGGAATGTGCTTTACCCAAGACTATAATTCTGCTTGTGTAGACGTTGTCAAATTAGGAAACATTTAATAGAAATTTCCCTTGGTTCTACTCTGGTTGAATAGGCAACTCCCATCATTCCCTTTGCAGTTAGGGTGTCACAATTCATTTTACACTCCTAGTAAAAATACAGGGGCTGGACTCTTCTCCGACCAGATGCCCCTTCACTGCTTGCTGGCTTGCACTGGACTGATTTAAAATAAATTTATGTGGGAAAACCATCACTAGATTGTAAGGGAGCTAGGGATCTCCTGAATGTCAATGTAGGGCAATTTGGTATGTGTCTGATTATGAAAATAGTTTTCCTCTCTTCTCTCATCCAAAGGAAGAATCTGTGGAGATTTTTCTGTGATATGACTTTAGAAAGCCATTGGTCCTTTGAGACAGCCTTCACTTTTTTTTAAACTTATAAACAAAATATCTGTCTTTTCTATGTATCCAGTCTTTTGTCTGATTTTAAATGACTAAGAAGAGAACCTAATAGTTTTAAGTCATAATAAGGATATACTTATTTTTAACAATATCTGTTCAGAAGATCCTTATTTTCATTTGACACTTTTTTCTCATGGGGCACTAATAAGCGATAGAAAAATGATTTGAAAGAAGGGGTACTAACACATAGAATATACGATGCCACTTTGACTCAGAAGAAGATTCTTTCCTCTCTCTCCTCTACCTCTTTCTTTCTTTTTTCCTTCCCTCTTCTCTCTTTGTCACACATACACACACGATACTTAAAACATACATGGTACTTAGAACACCTCAATAAGTTAACATTGGACAACTGTAACTAATTTGTGGTTTTAAAATAATCTCTGTTACTTATACAACTTCTTAATATCAGACACCTGATCTAGAAGATATTAAATGTTGAGGTGAAATATAAAATCTTTCTTGGCAAAGCGGACAAAAATTTTAATTTTCTTTATTGCCATAAATTGACAAATTAGCCTTTACTATTCAAATTTTTGCAATATTAAAACATGTGTGCATGGGACTCTGTTGATAGAAATCCCTTGGTTTTGCAGAAGGAAATCAGTAGGGTTGTCTGCTGAGTTGAACCTTGGCCTCTAATATTATTTATTGACATAAATAGACAAATTAGTTTTTACTATTCACATGCGTACAATATTAAATCATGCATGCTTGGGACTCGGTTGACAGAAATCCCTCGGATTTGCTGGAGGAAATTGGTGAGGTTGCCTTTCACCTGTTCAGTTGAGCCTTGGTCTCTAGTTGGCCCGTGCCCCTTGCTGCCCCGGCCCTGGCTGTGTGGCTGGCAGGAGGGAACCTGTGGCTCTGACCGAGGCTCTCCGCTTCCTTCGTGCTGACCTCCTTGTGTCCTGAGCAGGCCTCTCCTTACTCCCCAGAAGCTCCGCGGCTCTTATGTCCTTTACAGGGTGATTCCTGGGACAAGGAGGAATTTGGTGTCTGGGATCCTCTGCCTTCTCCTAGTCTCCTTCCCTCCCCTACTTTCCCTCAGCTTCTCCATTCTCTTGGTCCCTTAGAGAAAGGGAGAAGACAAAATGCAATTAAAGAGGCTTTCTCTGAGCCACTGGCCTTTAAGGTGCCCTTATGGGGAGGCTGGATTCAATCCACTTCTAAGAAAAAAGAATCTTTCTTTATGCAGACACGATCTGGATGGCTGTAGGTGTTCAGGAAAGAACAAGTACTCAAAATACTTGGAAAATCACCTCTAAAGGACTCTGAACAATGACCCTCAAGGTTCAGGAGATTTCCTGGGGATTAATGAGTGGCTGGGAAGAATTGGTGGCCTTCAACTGTACTCTGGGCAGTTAACCTTAGCCAGTAAGACCTTGCTAAGAAACGCCCCTGCGTGGTGGTGGTGATTGCTATTGTGAAACGTAAACATAGAAGAACACTTTTAGTCTGATTTTATTTCAATGTGCCTTTTGCTTCTGAAAGACTGTGCTGTATCGTGCGGAGCATTTGGTGGTAATAACACAGCTCTCGTTACCCGACCACACACGCCTCATCACATTAACCAAGCTGATTGGAACGATGTTTAAAAGGGAAGAAAAAAATTAATATTTTATGGAGGTTAAAAAAACCTGGAGAAAAGCTGTTAAACTACTTGATACACAGCCAAGGTTGTATTGAATTTAGAGCAAACCAGTTATAATTTGATCACAGGTACAATTAGAACATTTTTCTTAAGAGGGAAGGTTTTTTCCTTTTGTGGTGAGAGAATTACTTCAAAAACTTAAAAACGTTTCTGTCCCTTTCTGGCTAAACCTCCTGCTAGCAAAATACTTCATTAGCTAAAAGATTCATGACCCAAGTTCACTTGGTTTTAATTTCAAGGAGGGAATATGGAAAAATTATTTGTAACCTGATGTACTCAGATAGATACTTAAATTTTTCCACTTACCATGGTGATTCTCAGCTCACTTCATCTTTAGAACACTTATCCCAACAGATTAAAACCTGCCTTTGTCATTTCTGCTGTTTGCATCTTTCATGAACCAAGTGTGAGGTGAGGGGTTGGCGCTTGTGTCAGACTGACCTTCCAGAGAAACCAGGCTGCTGTCATGAAGTCTTTGCCTTGGTGTCATCATTCCGGGCACTAGTGAGCCAACCAAGCTTCAGGCCAGTTCCTGACACGTTGATAAATCCGTCTTCCTTTACTCTCTGCCAGTGGTTTTGCCTCAGGAAGCCTGGAAGTGTTCAGACTGGGTAATAAAAGGATCAGAGGCATGTTCTTTAGTTCTGCTTCCAAATTGAACAATATTTTAAAGTAACATGTTCTGGAAAATGAAATATATACATATATATACACCGGTGAGGAGATTGGTATTTCTAGATATACTCCCACATCCCAGAAGGGCAGAAACCAGCAGGACATAGACTGGAAGTACAGGAACTGGGGTGCAGCTTGTAGGCTCAGCTGATACCTGAGGTGAGAACAGGTGGCAATGAGTGGTCCTATGTACACAGCCTTGCAGAACACCCAGAGCCTGGGGTCCTGCACCCTGCTTGAGGTTCTTTGGGTCAGCTCTCTGGGTGGGCTCCACTTCTGAATGGGGCAGGGACTGAATGTTAGAGACAAGACAGTAAATTTTCTGTGCATATCAAGGAGGAGTCTCCTCCAGTTTCACACAGATGGAAATATGATGGGCTTTCCTGGGGCAAAGGTGTATCTCGTGATCTAATTCCATTGTGTAAAAACTCACCTGTTGAATGGGAGTAGCTAGCGACAGACAGTGATAACAACTTTTGAAATACATAAAGCTAAAGTGAGAAGTCCAAACTTATTCATTCAACAGATAAATATGTGAATAGGTACAAAGTGGAGAATGAGCACACTACTAAAAAATATGAATGGCTTAAATTAAGGTGAGTAGAAATCCAGGTTCAAGTTTTAAACATCATGTTGTAAACTGTTGTGTCCTTCATTCCACCACTGATTCCTGATGGCTGAGGTTCACCATGGTTGACAATTCCACGCACAGGCAAGGAAGGAACAGTGAGTTGCAATAGTTAACATGTGAGGTCTGGAGTCAGACCCTCCATCTAACACCCATCAGCCATCTACTGGGCTATGTGTGACCCTGAGCAGGTCATTCACCTCTTCATGTCCCAATCCCCTGGCTGCCTCTGGGCCTCAGTATCCTCCTCTTTAACCAAGTTGTTGCATAATTATTTAAATACTTGGGAGAGTATGAGTTTCAGTTTGCCCATTGGTTGGATTAGTAGGATCTGGCCCTTGGTGGTCATCTGTAAGATGGGGATAAAAATACCTTGCAGGACTACTGTGAGGGGGTAAGGATGATAATGATAACCCAGCAGTTAAAATAGCTTATTTAATTCAATCCTCACTACAGCTTGGCAGTTATGATTAATATCCTGTTTTACAGATACAAACACTCAGGTATAGAGATACCAGTGTGGTGCTCTTATCACATAGTAAGCACTCGATAAACGTTAGCCTTAGGAATTTTGGTTAAGAAAATATTCTTTCATTAGAATTGTTAAAGATGGATATATTAATTGCTAGGGCTGCCATAACAAAGTACCACAGACTGGGGGGCTTAAACAACCGAAATGTATTTTCTCATCGTTCTGGAAGTCAGAAGTCCAAGATCAAGGTGTCAGCAGCGTTGGTTTCTTCTGAGACCTCTCTCCTTGGCTTGTGGATAGACCTCTCCTTGCTGCGTCTTCACGTGGTCTTACTCTGTGAGCATCTGTGTCCTAATCTCTTCTTATAAGGACACCTGTCATAATGATTTAGGGCTCAACCCCAAAGACTTAATTACATGTTTAAAGGCACTGTTTCCAAATACTGTCACATTCTGTATTTATTATAAGGTTATGAGATAAGGACCTCAGTATATGATTTTTCAGGTGACAAAATTCAGGTCACCAGAAAGGGCAAGTGAAAGCATTATTAGAGTAAACTTAGTCCAGTCTCAGTGGTCTCAGCAATAAAAACTTACAACCAGGTGTAGAGAGCTGTCTTCAGCTCTGCCCTCGGGCTCCCTTCTTCTAGAAGCACGTTGTGTAGGTGAACAACTGCTGAAATTCCTTTCCCTCAACTGGAGGACTTTGATCCCTTGAAACTCTTTAACAAACAGCAACCAAAACCAAAACCTTCCCTTGCCACAGGTCTTTATATTGTAGTAACAAAGAGGTGCATATTATCAGGGAATTCTTACAAAGAAGTGAATATGTCGTAAAGGGTTATTTTTCCCTCTGCTATATCAGTCCACCCAAGACCAAATTCAATTGCCATTCTCTGTTTTTCAGATAAAGAAGAGATGGCTTGAAAATATTTCACCACTTTGGTATTTAGTGCAAAGCGATGGGACCATCACAATTCTCATATTTTGCAGGTGTTCCTTGTGCCTGTAGGATATTTAGCTAAGAGCAGGGGAAAGAGATGGTTGGAGCAACAGATGCATGGGCAGCCTTGAAACTCTGTAGCAAAACACCCCTGGTCAGCATGAGAAGGGAAGGGAGAATGCTTCTCTCTGATACTGATGACTCCTCACAGAAGTTCTTGTTTGGGATTTACGGTTGCTCGTTTGAAATTCATTGTTTATTTTTATTCTCATTCTTTGGGCATTGTTCTTTTTACTTTGGATGCCACTGCTGTTGTGTGTAAATAAATTTGTCATTTTTATTTTACCCTTTTGGGACATTGCACATTGATGAACAGGCTAGAAAAAGAATAGTTAGTTTAAATTAGCCATTTTCATGCAACAGGCAATACTAAAAGAGGATTGCAGGGAACGCAGAGTTCCATTTTCTACTGAAAAGCTATAAACAGACTGAATGTTAGTGAGAATTTAAAAATGATTATTAAAAATGTTTAGTTTCAGAATTCTGAAGGAATATTCCTTAATTTTTATCTTTGGCACAATGATAAACATCAGTGGTGTACTTACTATTTTTATGGCAATATACCTGTTTTTCATATCGTTCCCTAATTTTATATGCCATCATAGGACATAGGCAATAAAAACCTGCTATTTCATGTTATTCCTTTTCTTTGTCTTTCCTTTCAATTTACAACCATGAACATGCTGCCTATACAACAAATCAAACTTTCAAAAAATCTCAAAACAGATTGGACAGTGCTTTCCTGTGTTTCTTTAGTAAAAGTTTGGAAACTCTTTGTAATGGAAAAGAGGTGGGGATTTTGGAGGCAGGGATTCAGATTCTTGCTCCCCATTCAAGACTTTTGTTGACTTAGCCAAGATTCCTCACCTCCCTCAGACTTAGTGTCCTCATCTATAAAAGGAAAAATGAACATAACGTCTGGAAAGTGCACACCAGATACTACCAGCACTTTTCCAGGGTCCTGAGAATGACTCTACGCTGGCTAAGGGCAAAGTGTATCTCTTCTCCACACCTTCCATCCCCTGCTTTCTCTTTGAAACACCTTAGGGATAATTATTAAATGCAAATAAAAAATAGCAATAATAATAAAACCATCACAATAATAAAAGCTAACATTTATTTACTACATGCCTGGCACCAGGCTAGGTGCTTTACGTGGGATTCCTTCTTTCCTGGTCATCACTGTTTCACCAGAGAGCTGCTCTTAGCCCCACAAAGAGACCCAGATGAGTTAAGAAACTTGATCAAGATCACACCTTTGTGCTACCAATGGCAGTCAGGATTTGTTACATATGATGTCTCATATAGATACTAATGAAGACCTTTGGATACATAAAGGAATAAATTATGGTCAATTTCCATTTCAACTTGAAAAAGAACTGAAAGAAAATGTAAAGAAAGTAAATTCTAATTATAGAATTAAATAAATCAAAAGAATGTCCTGTAACTTCTGGCCAACTGATTGGTAATTTTCAAGTGAATCATCAGTTCAACTTGGACATAGACTAAAGATTGTCCATACATCTTCTTGTGGCCAAACTCTGTGAGTTCCATTCTTTTTAGTGGACACACTAACAATATTTCTAAAATTGTAGATTTTCTGCCCCTAGCCTGAAGGATAAGTAATGAAGTATTTCTAAGGGGAAAAAGACCAAAAGGAATATCTTAGGTATTTGTAATTCTTCAAATTTTAATAGAATATAGTATATGCAGTTATAATTTAAATTTCATAAACTTGATAAAATTTATTTTATACAGATATAAAATAAATTCATTTCATACAGGTGTGATTCCAGAGACACATTCTGGATACCTGAGCAAACTAACTTTCCTTAAAAACCTGATTCCATTCAGAGATGCTTTTAATCTTTTTTGGCTCATGGTTGAATGTTTGAATAGCTCAGAGTTATCGAAATTGTGCCCTTAGGACCTGTTGAGTTAGACAGGATTAAAACAATAACAGTCCCACTGTCTGAACAGTGTACTTTTACCATAGGGATAGTTATCCCTAAAAGTGGTTGCAAATATTTAAAAGCAGACTGCATATATTTAAGTGAACATAACAAAGCATCTTTATTCTTTCGGTAGTAATTTTAAAATAATGCAAAGATGTTCTTTGAAATATTGTAGACAAAACACACGCTATTTAAAGAAGGGTGTGCACCTTCCTTTGCAAGATTCCCATTCCAGGAAGGCTCCAGTGCATTGTGGGAAGACTCTTATAGTATCTGAATTTTGAATAGTTTTTGGCTGAATGTAAACATGACACACTTTGACTGATGAGTGTCCATCCTGGCTTGCTGTGACTTGTGGACACTGAATTTCTCTACTCTGTTCCCCCCAGATCCTCTGGAACAGGCTGAGGCTCATTGGTAGTATCAACTAGCAATATCAAATTCTAAAGGAATATACCTAGAAATTCCTTCTCTGTAGGCCATGTTACAAAGATTGATCAAATAAGTATCATACATCTTTGGTGACCTCAGATCTCAGGGTCTGTATCAGTCAGCATAGGCTAAATTATGTGATAGTAACAAATATCCCCCAACTGTCAGGGGCTTATAAAAATCAAAATTAATTTTTGGGCCATGCTACACATTCACTACAGGTCAATTACATTTCTTGGATCCAGGATAAAGGAGCAATTCTTTTTGAAACTGTGAGTTTCGTGGCAGAGGGAAAGGAGAATATAACAGAGCCACATGTGAGTTTTTAAAGTTTTTACTCAGAAGTGTCAGAAGCTACTTCCTCTCACATTTCACTGACCAAAAGAAGTCATATGGCCAGGACTGGTGTCAATAGGGCAGGGAGGTATAATCCCTTTGTAAGGAAGGGCTTTCTAATTCACAGGGCTAAACCTGATGTTAATGGGTTAAATCTACTTAATCTTCTCTGTTCATATTTTGGAATGTTGTACAATCCACCCCAGTTACCTAAGAAGCAATTATTAATATAGCTTTTCCCAGAACATAGCCAGTATCTTAGCCAGTAACTGGTAAGTAAGCTAAGGGGACAAAGAATTCAATTTCAGTTTCTGTACAATTAGCAAACAGCCCTTTGGGCAAGGGACACACCATCTAATTCTGGGGAAGGTGGAAGGTCATGACTCCTTTGCTGGTGGAATGCCTCCAGTGAAAAACTCTTGGGACTTCCCTGTCAGTCCAGTGGTTAAGACTTTGCCTTCCAAGGCAGGGGGTGCGGGTTCAATCCCTGGTAGGGGAGCTAAGATCCCACGTGCTTCGGGGCCAAAACACCAAAACATAAAACAGAAACAATGTTGTAACAAATTCAATAAAGACAAAAAAAGAACAAAAAGTAAAACTCCTATTTGGCAGCTGAAAGTAAAGGACTTTGCACAAGACACTAATTACTAATGGGATACCTATCAATCATTAGTGTCTATGGGATAACCTGGAAGTAACTCTTGTGGACCCACATACTATTTAGACTCAAGGTAAAGTGCACAGACCTCAGCAGAACAAATTAAGTCATGGGGCAGTGCTATAGAACCTGCTGGGACGTGTGCCAGAAGGAGCATCTCCAGGCCATCTACATGGAGGGGACAGTGCCCTTGCTCCTGGAGACTGTAGAGAGCATAGGCGGCTACTCACTGGGGAAGTTTGGAGGATCAATGTGCTCACTGCCTGATCTGTAGAGAGAATTGCATTGGCGTGTCTTCATAACATTTCTTTGGGTTTGATGCGGCCAGTCCATTTAAAGTGGGGATTTGATATCCAAATACAACCTAATTGGCAGATTTTTCTCTAGCTTGGTCAAGAGTCCAGACTTTAAAAATGTGATCCTCTCCCCCTCCCACAATGCTAATACAGCCCTTCCGACAGTGACCGTCTCTGTCACAACACAGATGATGGTGGTTGGTTCCCCATGTGTCCATCTTGTCAGTATTCTTTAAGACTCCATGGAAGCTTTCCCTCTGGGATACTTTTTTTTTCTTTTTACCATTTTACTACCTTTCCAGTGCCCCACATAGCTTAGTCATTCACGTGTGAGTCTGAGCAATTTGTACATTGGTACATGGTAACTGTCACACTGCAATGGATTGCCAGTTTACACATGTCTTCCCTAATGAACTAAACAGATATTCTATGCCTATTTCTTCAGAATAAATTATATATCTCCAGGTCCTGAGGTAGACTCCATATCTCCTCAACCTTATACTCCCAGCATCTAGATGTGCAGTAAAAGTTTGTGGAATGAATTAGCTTTCAATTTGCCTACATTGCAACTATAGTATTAAAAATATCTCCATCTACCTCCAAGCAGAGAATTGTATATGTTAGTAACTGTCATTTCTTGAGTACCCACCATAAACTGTGCTCAGTGCTTCATAGATATTATTTTCTTTCATTTAATCCTAACAGCATTTCCTGTAAGCTTAGCATTAATGTCTCTATTTTATTGATTAAAAAGTTGAGGATGCGAGAGATTAGGTACTACTTAAAGAATTCACAGTTCCACAAATATTGATGTCTTTCTCAGTATCTTCAAAAATAAAAATAAACTAGATTTGAGTAACTCATGTAGGCATAAGTTAAAGCTCCTGCCTTGAACACATCCAGACATTTCTGAATGCTAGATGTATTCCAACCAATAGTTTCAAGAGTTCTTTCCTGGAGTTGAGCAAAGACTCTGATATATAAGCATATAAGGTCCTTACTGGGGGAAATATGCCAAAATTTCTTTCTCAGAATTATGCAAGTGTTCTGGTACCTCTTTTTCCAGAGGTATGTCCATAAAATAAACATACTATATGTCAATTAAAGCTCAAATACAGGACTGAATATATTTATATGCATTTTCATATCTCAGTATATCACAAAGGAAGTCAAATGTAACTGGTTACCAAATAGATTGGAGGGAAACTACTTTACAGTTTCTTACCACTATTTCAAACAAGTTCTGAAGCATATCCCTTCCCTTCCCTGGCTGAAGATAACAAATCAGCCAGAGCTCAGACCTCCTCTGCTCACTTTCTCATATTATCAACCAGTCCTCAGACCTAAATCTCATCCAAATCAAAACTTGAACTTGTCCTCCAGGGGAAAGCACTTCCTCTGCCCCCAACTCAAGCTTGAATCAAGCTTGAGACCTCAGTGAAGAAGGAAGGTGCCTTGTTTTGCTTTGTTTCTCCTTCTTTTTTTCTAAGTTTCTATACTTACACTGCTTCTTATAACTCTTCCAGAGTTGGCATGGAGAGGAGAGATGCAAGGTTAAGAAGCAAGTTCATACTTGGCTTGGGATGTTGCAATTGTACTGTGCTGTCATCTTAGTGGTAGATTGCAAATGCCAGTATTGCTGGTATTTTCTCTCATGGACAACATTTATGAGCTCTTTGAAGACCTAAAATAGGCAGTTCCTACAAATCTGTATTAGTGAGAGATCTCCAGAGAAACAGACCAAAGATTTATTACGAGGAATTGGCTCACACCATTTAGGAGGCTGAGAAGTCTCACAATTTGTTGTCTGCAATCTGGAGACATAGGAAAGCCAGTGGTGTCATTCCAGTCCACATGCAAAGACCTGAGAACCAGGGGAGCAGAGGATGTAAGTTCCAGTCCAAGGGCCAGGGAAGACCAAAGTCACAGCTCAGCAGGCAGCCAAGAAGGGAATGGATCCTTCCTTCTTCCATGTTTTGTTCTATTCAGGCCCTCAGCAGGTTGGATGGTGCCCACTCACATTGGGGAGAGCAATGTGCTCCATTCAGTCTACTAATTCAAATGCTGATCTCTTCCAGAAACACCCTGATGACACGCCCAGAAATAATGTTTAACCTGGGCACCCTGTGATCCAGTCAAGTTGACACTGCTGTTGACCAACTTGGCTGCTGTGTTTTCTTTCTCACCTTCCAATGACACCCCATCTTTCCGCCTGGCTTAGAGCCTCTTTCTGGTGAGTACCCTCACCTGGAAGGCTCTGTTGAACCACCAGGCCTCCGTGACAGCCCAACATTAGGAGGCAAACATTTCTCATCGCAACCTCTTTTCACGGCGCTGTGGCCATAGGCAGCCTCTTACCTTCGGACATTTCCAGGGGCATGGTCTCTATGCCCCTTGAAGTCTAGGGACACAGGTCAGTTTTTTCCAAAGATTCTTCAGGCTACTAAGCCCATTCACTTGACCAGGAGGGAGTGTAAGCGTCCCTCTGGACCCTCCCTTAAGGCAGCAAAACACTCCTCTTCCCTACAAACATACTTCAGCCTGTGTCTCTTTAAGTAAACCTCTGTCTCACTCCACGTCCCACCCCCTTCTCCAATCAGATTCTAGTCCTCCCATATTTAGGCTGGTGGGGGGCAATTGGTAAAGAGGCCACAGAATTGGAGTTAGGCTATCCCTTAGCTTAGCAAGTCATACATGGTGTTATGGACTGAATGCTTGTGTTCCCCCAAGATTCATATGATGAAATCTAACCCCCATTGTGATGGCGTTAGGAGGTAATTAAGTTGTAAGGGTGGGTTCCTCATGAATGGAGTTAGTGCTCTTATAAGAAGAGGGCAGAGAGCTAGCTAGATCTCTTGCCACCATATGAGGACACAAGAAATCAGTCATCTTCAACCTGGAAGATGCTCTTCACCAGAGCCTGACCATGTTGACACCTGGTTTGAGCCTCCAGAACGGTGAGATATAAATTTATCTTGTTTACAAGTCACTCAGTTTATGGTACTTTGTTATAGTAGCCCAAGCTGACTGAGACAGATGGTGTTCTACTGGCAGAACGGCCCAGCAAAGACGTGCATGGTCTAATTCTGGGGATCTGTGAATATGTTACAGCCTACAGCTAGAAGGACTTTGCAGATGTAATTAAGGTTATGGACCTCAAGATAGGGACATAATCCTGGATTTTTCCAGTGTGTCCAACCTAATCACATGAGCCCTTAAAAGGAGAAAATTCTAGCTAGAGGTAGGAGAGATGAGGTAGAGAAGATGAGGTTGACAGAGATTCAGTCTGTAAGAAGAACGCACCTCATTTCTGCTGGTCTTGAAGACAGAGGGAACCACCAGCCAGGCAATGAAGGTGGTCTTTAGAAGCTGAGAATGACCCCTAGTGGGAAGCCAGCAAGGAAATGGGGACTTCCATCCTACAAGGGCAAGGACTGAATTCTGCCAACCTGCTGGAAGGACGTTCTCCCCTAGAGCATCCCAGCAAGAGCCCAGCCTATTGACATCTTCATTTTAGCCTTGTGAGACCCTAAGCAGAGAACCCATCAAGTTTGCCTGGACTTATGAGTGAATGACTATGAGATAATAAATTTGTGATGTTTTAAACTGCTAAATTTGTGGTGATCTATACGGCAGGAATGGAAAACTAATATAGATGTTTTGGGAATAAAGGAGGCAATTGTCTCCATACTGTCCTCTCCTTTGGAGTCTCAACCAGGACCACAAGAAAAGTCCCATTTAATATCACATTGCATATCTCCTTTTCTCAAGTCAATGCTCAACCACCTGCTGCTTCTCCAGAGTCTGATAGGGGCCAGCAGGCTCAGCTCAAGCAACACCTGGGGAAATTCTGGGCCAGAAGCAGGAAAGGGGCAGGCAGTAGAGTAATGTTTTGTATATTTCTGTTATAAGAGAGCTAAATCTTAACCCTAACACACAATTTCTCTCTATTTTACTGAGCTATATATAAAGACTGGAAATGAAGGCTTACACTTATGTTCAGGAATTATGTTCCTAAAACCCATGGATTTTAAATCCAAACTGCTCAACTTCACACAAAGTCTCAGCTGCCTACATTTTTCTTCTGCTTGCCTCTTCCCATTTCTCTGCAAGATATTAGAAAGGGAGAAGGTAGCATGCAAGATTAACTTCATTGTAATCATTTGGTTGCTATCTTATGTAGAAAGACATGATCACACGTGAATTGCTGCAGTGTCTTGTGGGTGAGGGAACGAGGTGGAATTCAGGAGCATGTAGCTGGCGTATTAAACCAATGCAGGGAACACGGGTTTCAATCCCTGGTCCGGGAAGATCCCACATGCCGTGGAGCAACTAAGCCCGTGCGCCACAACTACTGAGCCTGCACTCTAGAGCCTGCGAGCCACAACTGCTGAGCCCACGTGCCACAACTACTGAAGCCTGCCCGCCCAGAGCCCAAGCTCTGTGACAAGAGGAGCCACCACAATGAGAAGCCCGCACACTGCAACAAAGAGTAACCCCACTCACCGCAACTAGAGAAAGCCCACGCGCCACAACAAAGACCCAATGCAGCCAAAAATAAATAAATAAATAAAAAAGCAAGGCATAAGGTGAGCTTTCTGAATTAGTACTTTGAGGGCTACCGAGTCTGTGCACCAGCTGTCCATCTCCCACCCTAAACAACCACTACAGATGAGGAATAAGGCCAGCACTGAAATAATCAGAAGTCAGAAGGTTCTTATGTGTTGGCTTTTAGACTTTGAGGGCATGTGACACTTCTGAGCTGCATCAGTAAGGATGGACCAGGGTGTGCTATGGAACAAATAGTCCCCACGTTTTCATGACTTAACCCAACAGAAAACTCTACCTCACTTATGTTGCATGCCCACTATGGACCAGAAAGGAGACTGTGCCCCTTGTGGTCTGTCAGGGACTTAGGTGCCTTTTCTACACTTACTTCCAGGATCACCACATCAGGGGGCTGGGAAGATGGTGAATTATGCACAGGTTCTTAAAGCTTCCACCTTGAAGTACCTGTCTGCTTACCTTTCATTGGCCCAAGCCAGTCACGTGACCATGGCTTACTTCCAACATGGCAGTGAAGTACAGTCCTACTGTGTTCATGGAAGACAGAGGGCTGGACATTATTTGGTTGATAGCACTAATTGCTACCAGGGTAGCCTAGGAAGATCCTAAAACTCCACATGGGACAAGGGGTGGGTTTGGAGTAAAAGAATTGACTTATTTTCAGGCATATAAGATGTTCTTCAACTTTTTCTTTCTTTCTTTCTTTCTTTCTTTCTTTCTTTCTTTCTTTCTTTCTTTCTTTCTTCCTTTCTTTCTTCCTTTCTTTCTTCCTTTCTTTCTTTCTTTCTTTCTTTCTTTCTTTCTTTCTTTTCTTTCCTTTCTTTCTTTTCTTTCCTTTCTTTCTTTCTTCTTCCTCTTTCTTTTTCGTACTAATATCTCATGGTGAATTTTAATTTGTCACTGTGAAGAGAGTATCAAGAATATGAATTTAATGAGACTATGGTCAAGATGTGAAGTTTGCTTTTTGTCCCATTTTATGAGAAAATATTATTGTGATAAGAAATTAAATATTTTTCTATGTTGAACCTTATAAAGAAATATTAAATGTTACATATATGAGAATGCCAGCAGTTCTCCATCAGTGATGCAAAATATACATGCCCTGTGCATATCCCTGAATATTTGGTCCAGTATATTCTGATGGACTCACTCTAATATAATAATTTGGCAGGAACTCTAATAACTGAATTTGGAATATAACTCCCCAGGTGAACTTGAATGGCACTCTTTTTCAGTCAACTTCATTTTGTTAAAGTAAGTATCAGAGCATCAAACCTTCAACAAATTAATTTTTTTTAGAAGAGTCTATTAGTAATGAAAGAGATGGGGTAAGGTAAATTGCATCTTCAATTTTATTTTTTTTTTGTAAAAAAGCTTGGGTTGTGTCTCTTGTCTTAATGTGTCTCAAAGGCCAAAGTACCATGTATTTCCTTAAGCAGCTGCATCACCAGACGTCCTGTGTAACCTTGGGAGGAGCCTGGGAGGTGCCCAGGTCTCAATGGTAAACTTCTGTTCGGTGTTGTCAGTATAGACTCACTTTCTTCAGGAAAGTCCTGACAGTGTCCAGCAAATGCCCCATTCATAGAATCTTTAACCTAAACTAGTCTGTACAGTCCAAAATGCTTCCATGTTCTCATTGGACATTGAATCCTTAGGACTCCATGGACTTAAAGTACTTAAAAAGAGTGATTTCCAAACTCCTGAAGTAGGAGCATCATTTCTGGCAGGGATCGTGCCAGAAGCTGTTTGCTGGAGGTGAGATTTGCCAGGCTCTGCTGGAGGCCGCCAGCATGCCTGCCAATGTGCCTGCATGCCCCCTCCCTTTAAAAGCCATTCTCTTTAATCAGGCCTGGGGCTTCCCAGAAGGCTACGTAGAAAGGCAAATAATCTCCCGTTTTGTAATAGATTCAACTCTATTTATCTAGGAAACAAGAATTAATGCGGCAGATTTACTAGTCTTCTTCGTAGTTGGTCTTCCCCACTAGAGTGTGAGCGCCACAAATGCAGGGATTTTTGTCAGTTTCATCTACGGCCAGACCTGATGCACCTAGAAGGGTGTCTGCCACAGAGGAGGCATTTAATACACGTGTTAATTGCATTAAGATCCCATTCATCCACAGGAAGATCCTCAGGAAGTGCGACACAGTTTAATTGCTAATGTTATGGGCTTTAGGGAAAACAGACCTAGGTTGGAATACCAGTCCTTTCCCTTAGTGTTTATGCGCCCTTAGACATTTGTTTAACCTCTAAGTTTCAGTTTTTCCATATAAAAGGCAGATAATGCTAGTAACTCTCTTGTTTTGGGGGGAATTATAGTATCTATAAAACATCCAGTACGGTACTGACACAGAGGAGGTGCTTTGTAGCCTGTAGGTACTATTACTATTACTACCCGGTTGGGGGAGGAAGGGGAGGGCATCCCTCTCTAGGGCTGAGAGTCGGGGATAAGCCGCGATGAATGGGGAAGCTTCTGTACTAGGGCAGTAGGAAGAAAGGGAGACCCCCAAACTTTCCCTGGCGGCTCTTGAATTTGGTTTTTATAAAGGACTGAGGTACAGGACCTCCAAAGGAACATTTTAAAATATACATATGTAGCTACCTGTGAAAAATGACTGTTTACATTTACACCAACATATATGTAGATATATGTGAAAAGTGAATTTAAAGCATTTGCATTTGAAGACATTTTAAGAAAATTTAAGAAAGCCCTCAGGTCCTAGGAGAGGGTGGGGAGTAGTGGTTTGGGGGAGGGGGGAATCCCAGAATATCACAAAACCAGAAATAGGAAGCTCAGTGCTCTAAACACTTGGCATGATTTCAGAATATCTAATTATCTTCATTTGCATGCCACAAAAGGAGTTGAGGTTGATGCCGCCTGCTAATTAACTGTTTATTGGCCTGATGACTAGCTAGGGTATCTGCAACAGAGCATCCCCTACCTAGATGCAAAGCGGAAAAATGCACGTCGTGTTGTGACTAATGAGAGTTCTCTGAAGACGTTTGGCTATTCCAGACGTAAGCCGTGATCTGTGGGAAAGGAGTGCTGACTGTGTTTGGAGACTTCAAAGACGTGAGCCATTGGACCATTCTTGTTTTCTAAATGTTAAGACAAACTGCCATTAAGGAAGCCACCTGAGTTAGGTGACGTTATCTCCTCGACTGTTTCAGTTTAATACCGTTGGTACTTAGACCACTGGATTTTTGTGACGATTAAGTAAGATGGTAGATACAGATACACATGGACCGAAAAATGTTGGCTATACTATAGAATTGCTTGCTTTCTTGTTCTTTCTGGTCCCCTTGCTCCCATCTCCCTCTTCCTCGTCTTCTCTGTTGGGACCCTCATCCCTCTGGAAGGAGAAGTTGGGGAGGGATGTAGTCAGGAGCCAGTGCCTTCTCACTGGACTGACTTCGTTCTTTCTATTCTCAAGAAGGACAGGAGGGAAGGTAGCTTACAGATCATCTGGTCAAGTGTTACTTAGCTGGAGGAACTCTTTTAACCCTAAACAAATCTTAAGTAGAAGCTTGTATATACAATAGATTTTAAGAAAGAGGTGCTCAATAAAGATGTTTTAAAAAAAAGAGTAATTGTTGAGAGAAAAATAAAGATGTCCGTTTTAAAATCAAAAAAAAAAAAAAAGGTGCTGTGTCTTGAGTAGGAATATAAGGATGGAAGTGGATTTATATCCCCCTGCACTGCACTTCCCAAAACAACCATGTTCCTCAGTGCATAGTGTGAAAACAAAGCCTTCTTCTCCAATCTCCTCATTTTATATAAGAGGACACAGAAGACCTGAGAGGTGAAGTGACTTAGGCCAAAGAAAGAATGCCTGCGGGCAAGCCTGCTTTGATGACTGAATGACCATGAAAATTCACTGCCCGGTGCTTTGGTTAAAGGGAAAGCATCCAGACATGGTATAAAGGAATACACCATCCCATGTGAAACTCCATGAGGTTGTAAAATCTTCATTCTTTAGCCTGCTTTGCCTTGACGTGTCAATCTCTCTCTGGGCCTCGGTTGGTTCCTCATTTGCAAAATGAAAGGGTTGACAAAATGAGCTCTAAGATGTTGTAATTCAATAATTCCAGTGTTTTTTTTTTTTTAATGAAGAAAGCCTTATATAGAAGCAATATGCAGCATAGTGAAAGTCACCTCAGATTGGGACAGCAGGCTTAGTCACCCACACGTATATTTTGAGGGACTAGTATGTGCTTGCCAGTGTTTTCGCGTTTTGGGATAAATCAGTCAACAATGTAGAAAAATTGCACTGGTCTCATGGAGTTGACAGCTGCTCAGAGGGCAGCTTTGTGTGTGTGTGTGTGTGTGTGTGTGTGTGTGTGTGTATGTACCATTTATGCCAATGAGGGCCATTGTGCAGACTGGCCACACCTGTGCTGTTGACGGTGCTCATCTCCAGTAAAACTCACGTTGTGTATCGATGAAGTGTCTACTTGTGTTGGGGGCTTTCCAAGTTTTACTCTAATCCTTACAATAACCCTGTAAGGTAGGTGTTATTATTCCATTTTATACGTAAGAACACTGAAGCTCAGGGCTTTTGCACGAGCTGCCAAAGGCTACTTTAAAAAAGTGTAGAGAAGTTGGGATTTGCCCTAAAGCCCCTGACTCTTCCTCTGTGTCCTCATTCTTTGTCCTCAGTAACGGACGCCCTCTTATGAGGGCGAGGCCAGAGAAACACTTCCACAGAACAATGTGCCATTATAAAGAGTTATATTTAAGGAAAACACGCTTAGTCATTTATTTAAGCTAATCCAACAAATACTCTTTTAGGAAGTCTAGGAAACACGCTGTGGCACATATATGCCTTTGCTTTTGGAGCTGGGCTGAATAAATAACATTGCTGGGGATAAAGGAGCATGGAGACTTGGCATTACTTGGTCTCCCCGGTGTGACAGCCTCCAGCGGAATCTAGCGCTGAGTTGATTCACAGCGACTGTCATGCCAGCGTAGTAGCTGGTGTCCCAGGCCAGGGCTTCATTGCGATGGCCAGCCTCTCCTGCTTCAATCCCTCGGACTGGAGCAGGTCTGTGTGCTTTTGTAGTCTCTCCATTTATTGATCAGCCCCTGTCGCGTCCGAGGTGGTCCTCACATGCAATTGAGCCCTCCACCTCCCAGACCTGCCTCCCTGCCTCTCCATAACCTCTGGACACCCTTTCACCTGGGCTGTCAGAATAATGAAGGCTTGACTTCAGTACTTTCCCTCATTTCTCTGTTCACTGCTCTGCGGGTTAATGCAGATTCCAGACTTCAACAAGCAGCTGTTAAACATGTCATTAACACGGCTTGGGCTGCAAATGAGACTCTGCTACTGGGATTACTCCGTGAGCTATAGTTTTGTGATGAGCTTTGTCAATCACAGCTGACCCGCTGTGTACCGAATAGAACTCAGATTATCTTCTTTCTTCCTCTGACTCTTGTCATTTTTTTCACAAAGAATTACTATTCTACTCCCCGAAAGATTGATTACTTGCACAAATAAGAGAGTCTGAGACATTAATACAAAATTCACAGGCTTTTCTTTATCTCAGACCTGCAACTCCCTCTACATTTCCTCCTGGTAATTATATTAGAATTGTGTACACTAGGAATTGCCATCTGATTATTATGAAACTAGTTTTGTCATGACAAAAATGAGCTTAAGTCTTGTTTTTTTGGAAAATGATCAGTACAGTGCACTGGATGGGAGAGAAGGAGATTAAATCCAACTTACTTTCATCCATGAATGCTTTCATCTCTTTTTCAAACACAGGAAATGATTACCACTGCTATAAGCTGCAGTTCATATGAGTGAAAAAGGATAAGGAAATATTGAAAATTCTGTAACCAACAGTAGGACATAATATAGGTCCCTGGCCCCCACTGAGCGACATGTACTTTATTTTTCCATACTGCCAATGTCAAGAGTTTCATATTTTAAAGGGAGTCTTACCTTGCGGTGTGACATTACAAACTGAGGAATAAACAAATTGACTTTTCTTTCATTTGGACTATTTTGTTTTTCATAGAAAATTAGAAGATAGTATTTATGAAAGCGAATAACTATGAGTTAAAGTGCAACATTCGTTCATGTTTATAATTTACAAAAAAGAGAAGGCAAAGCACTCATTTCATTATATTGTATTTTCCAATATGTCATCAGGTAGACAGAAAGCTCTTCAGGAGCAGTGACCACAGCCTATTGCCTTTACATCCCTGATATCTTGTATGCGGTAGCTATTTGATAGATAATTATTAAGTTAGTGAATGAATGAATGAATAAGTGTTCTGTGGTCGCATTACCGTGTGTTATCTTGAGATTAAAGAACTAAACACAGCTTATAGTTATTCGTGTAGAGAAACGTCAACTGTGTCCTTTCTCTCTGTTTCATACACACACACACATCCTAGCAAGGCTTACATGCCAATTTACTTTCCAAATCAGTCTCTACAGTGGGCCTTCTAGTGAGAGTAGGTACTGAGACTCTCCTGTATCAGTTATCTATTGTCATTATAATGCTGTGTAACAGAACCACAAAACCTTCAGTGCACACAGCAAAGAGCATTTATTGCTTATATGTGTGGGCTCAGCTGGGGGCTCTGCTGATAGGGGCTGGGCCTGATCACGTGTCTGGGAATCGGCTGCTGTGTGAGCTGAGATGGCCTCCACGTGGACAGACGGGACAGTTTGGCTCTGCTCCAAGTATCCCTCATCCCCCAGCTGGCCAGCCTGGGTGTGTCTCCTGTTGATGGCAGCATTGTCAGAGTAAGAAAGCCCAAGCCAGAAGGCTCCTGAGGCCTTGACTAGGGACTGACACGCCCACTCTCTTTTATTGGCCCAACTCAAATAGGAGGGTTGGAGGAATACACTCTGCCTTCATGAGAACTCCAAGCCACGTGACAAAGGGCATTTTTAGTGGGAGGGCTGAGGAGTTTGGCCATTTTTTCAAATTGCACATTTGCTATTAAATGAATCCCTTAAAAACAAAGGATATCAGTTACAGTGAATCAACTGCCTTGTCCTTCCTTCAGCTGACCTATTTGTAACTTCTAATCACAGGTGCAGAAAATGGAACTCTTCTGCCCAAATGAGGTAAAAGGAAGAAATGTGCATCTTCCTCTTATTTGGAATCAATGTTTAGTTCTGGGCCACTTGAAAACACAAGCTTTTTCTGCAGCCTGCTGGCATTCTTTCTGCTCTGTAGGTGTCAATAAAAGAGCAACAGAGACAGTGACAAGACTGCTCGCAGAGAAACAGAACAAAAGGTGAAAGGAAGGTGGGGACAATGTAGGCAAAAAGAAGCAGTGCAGAGACTTCTGCTCCAAAACCAGAGGCTCTAGCTGCTCTCCATCAGCCATGGCAGAGGTAGGAAAAGAAGAGGCGTGGCTCTCAGGGATCAGCAAGGTGGTCGCTCAACAAAGCCCAGGACCCAAGGTTATTTGGATATTTCATAGTTTGACCCATTTACATTTCATGAGCCCCAAATAGTGCTCCTCAGTATTCAGTTTTTTTCTCCATTGATTTTAATGAAGCTCACCATCGGTCCTCAGCCCTGAGGACCAGGGAGAGTGTTTTCTGTCAACAAGCAACCTGGCTTCTGAAGCAGGATGTCTGGGGCTTGTCCACATCTCATTCAAATGTTTTCTCTTCCATCCTGTGATGTGATTCTTGGAACGTGACATGAAGACACATTCAGCTGCTACAACATAAATATGTTCCGCTCTGTAGCTGTGAAAGTTACCAGATTATTCCTGATTCAGACAGGTCATCTAGAAGCTGGGATCAGTAGCTTCTGTGCGGGAAGCGGTGCTAGGTGCTGCTCATGATGGGGCGTGCTTGCATCCCTCCACTGAGATGTCAAATCACATGGGTCCCCTCTTGCTTTCCAGCACCTCCTCTTCATTGGAGGCCTCAAATTTTTGTGTCTCTGACTAGATCAGGGAACAGATGTATTTATTTGGTGTTTAGTCCATTAATTGCGTTACTTGTTGAGAAGTGTCTGCTTTATCTTTATGATGAGGAATCCCAACGCAAAAGGCACAGAGCCAGATTCTTCTACTTATTCATCCAAAGATGGCTTCAAGAGGTGGATTAGGCTTATTGTTAGAGCAATGCCAGTCCAAGAACAGGGTTTCCAGGAGGTAGGTTAGGGTCACTTCATTACATAGTCTGTCTAGTTAAAAAGTGTACTTTGTGCAGTTGTAATAAGTGTACATTGGGAAATGAAAAACGTGGGTGCGATTAAAATCAGAACAACAGGACAGGGAGTTTGAGTATAGTGTTAGCAAAGGCCACTGAGATTAGGTTCCCAGTGTTTTGAGTAATCCTACTTAGGTATAGAATTCTGGGAAAGCGAAAGGGAGAAAAAAAGGAAAAACACAAGGAGGGAGAAAATCAATTGGCCAAAATTCTCCTTCTGATTACAAAGTAAACGTGTTTATTTTTTTAATGGGAAAAAACCCCTACATTTCATTGGTTATCTATTGGCTGCATAATAAATTATCCCAACATTTAGTGGCTTAAACAGTAACACTTATTATCTGACTGTTTCTGTGGGTCAGGAATTGGTGGCTGAGTGGAGAGGGTCTGCCTCAAGGTCTCCTGTGAGGTTGCAGTCAAGCCGGGGCTGTGGTCTTATCTGAAGGCTCCACCAGGAGTGGGAAGGGTGCAGGTGTGGATCTGTCTCTAAGCTCACCCAGGGGCGCTTAGTGACCTATCACACGGCTGCCTTACAATATGGCTCCAGCTTCCTCGGGACCAGCAGCCAGAGAAAGAGCAACAGAGAGCTCAGGATGGAAGCAGCAGTCTTTCTAAACCTAGTCTTGGAAGTGAACATCTGCTCAGTTTTCTTTGTTAGGAGCAAGTCAGTCAGTCTCACTCACCCTAAAGGAAGCAGGTGGCACAAAGGCCTCACTGGTGGGTGCTGGGAATTATTGGCAGCTGTGTTGGGAGGTGCCTGACACATACACAAAAGCACAGAGGAGACAAATCCTTAAAAATCATCTGTAATCTCATCACCCAGAGATCGTTATCTTTCAGTTTTAGGTACATACACATACAGACAGTTTTCAATACTTTGGGATACATTTCTATCATTTTCCTTATAAAATCAGCTCATACTACGTGTAACTTTTTGAAACCCTTCACTTAATGGGTATTTAGTAAAAGAGAGAGCTTCTCATTATTCAACAAACGCATATATATTTGAAAACAAAAACAAACAAAAAATTAAAAAATGATCTGTAATTTCACTACTCTGATGTAACTGCTATTGGCCTTTTACAATACTTCGATCTTTTTTTCTTCATATTTATTTATCTGAAAATACACACATATAAACATGTTACCTATTATCATTTGGTAACCCAAATCCTGTTATTGCACCCAAACCTGCTCTTAGCACCGTATTTACAGTGTGTGTGTGCCTGGGGGGGAGCCAGTCTCTTCAGATAACTTATATTTATTGTCAGTATCATGGTTGTCACACATTGATGAACTTGATTAAACTGGCATTTTATATTTTGCCAGTATTGTATTTTGAAGTGCACTATCAAATATACATGCTCATTCAAGTTAAGGATTACCTTTAAAATACAACTTTATTGTTCAAAAGAAAGTAACAACATTTCAACAAAGTTGATCAGATGATGTTTCATTATGCTCAGAATAAAAGGAGACAAATGGACAAGTTAAAGGTAAAAAAAAAATAGAATTCTTTCCTATTAAATGTAGAATTAGCATTTTTGTTTTTGCAAGATAGCATCATGTATCACATTAAATTAATTTTGTTAAATGAACTTCTATTGGTTTGTGATCTTGTTTGTGTTTGATTTGAGCTTTACAGAGAGAGTTATAAGAGGTTATGAACATAAAGAGTTTAGAGCCACTTAAATATTATTATTTAAATGACTTTGTGAGGCAAACATTTAATGATGGTTGGCTATTTACGAGAATTTTTCCCTTTAAGGCATGGGGGCGGATTCATTACTAATCTGCCCACGTTATTAGGAGTGCACTGATGTTTTGGACCACTTCTCTTGCTGCATCTAAGATCTCTCTTCATTATCATTGCCAATAACATCTTAATTCACAGTTATTTTTTCTTTCTTTTCATCCAGAATATCTATCTACTTAGTTAAGGTTGCATCGGCTAATAATGATATTTATCCCCCCCATCCTCTGCCAATTGATAGTATATATGTAGTATCAATTCAATAACAACACAGAAATGTTGTCAACCATATACTAGGCACACTATTCCAGAAAAATTCTTCAATCTAATGAAACATATACTTTAGAAAGGGAGATAGACTCTGTGTGTGTGTGTGTGTGTGTTTTAAATACTACTAAAGTATATTAAAATGTTAGATAGTGATAAGTTCTACAAAGAAAAATAAAGCAAGTGACACTGAAAGCTAATCTAATGAGCCTTGACTTTTCATTACTAGATCCCAAAACCTGTCAGAGAGAGAGGTGGTCATCTTGTTTGTGTAAGGAGCCAGGACAGTACTGCTCAGAATTCTGTCTGCTCAGCACTGGCTGCGCACTGGAATCACCTGGAGAGCTTTAAAGATGCCGTGTCTGGATCCCACCCCCAAGAGCTTCTTTTGTAATTAGTCTGAGGAGCTCTGGCCTGAGTATTGGGATTTTTAACAGCGCCCTAGCCGATTTCCAGAAGCCAGTCTCTAGCTCAAAGTATAAAGCTCCCAGGTGAGGCGTTTGTAGATTGGTCTCAGCATAGATCGGAGGGTGCCAGGCTCCTGCTTAAGGCTCCTCAGTTGCCCGCTCAGGCCACAGTGGTGTTGCTCAAAACTTCCGGATGGCAACTGCAAGAATCGCTCGTGGTGTGTGTTAAACCTCCAGATTCTTGGTATCCTCTCCTGACCTAGTGAGTCAGAATCTCCAGGAACAGGACTAGTGAAGTATCCTGGCTCTTTCTAATGAGCAAAGTGCTCTTATAATTTCCTGGGGAGAAACATTATGATAGTCCCGTGTTAACACTTTACAACAAGCAGCAAAGGGAGTTTTTGGTAAAGGGTCAGGGATGGTTTTGGAATACATATTGGGTTGTTTAGAGGTAATTCATGAGGGGAAGGGCTTTTAAGTTGATGGTGGGATTGTTCCTGGTACTGTGCATTTTCGGTGTTCTCTCTTGTTTTATGAAAGTTTCCTTTATCTTTCTTCTCACATAGAGTGATGGAGAATTTGTTACCATCTTTAATGACCTAGGAGGCACATTTGTAATGGAAGTATAATAAGCTTACATGTATTTAGTTAGGTGATATTTATTTATTTAAAGAAGATCTCAATTTTTATTTTTTATTTTTTAAAAATATTTATTTAGGGCTTCCCTGGTGGTGCAGTGGTTGAGAGTCCGCCTGCCGAAGCAGGGGACACAGGTTCATGCCCTGGTCCGGGAAGATCCCATATGCCGTGGAGCGGCTGGGCCCGTGAGCCATGGCTGCTGAGCCTGCGTGTCCGGAGCCTGTGCTCCGCAACGGGAGAGGCCAAAACAGTGAGAGGCCCACGTGCTGCAAAAAAAAAAAAAAAAGGTGTTTAAAGATCTCAATTACAGCTGATGGAGAATCTGAGGCCAAAACAGTAGGGAATTTAAGAGGACTTTACCTGATAGTACTGTTGGTCAGCAGCTGAGCAGTGTCCAGTTCTCTATGTTTCTATGTATTCTTACTCTTGAGTTTTTCCACCTTGGCAAACATGGACTATTCCCCTTGTTTTCATTTCTAAATTATCCTGACCATTTGCCTGACTGTCCTTAGCCTGTAGCTTGAGTGCTGTTTTCCTTCTGCAACTTAAAATATGCTTCTAAGGTTACAGAATAATAGAGTTCTTTTTTTTTTTTTCGATACGCAGGCCTCTCACTGTTGTGTCCTCTCCCGTTGCGGAGCACAGGCTCCGGACGCGCAGGCTCAGCGGCCATGGCTCACGGGCGCATCCGCTCCGCGGCATGTGGGATCCTCCCGGACCGGGGCACGAACCCGTGTCCCCTGCATCGGCAGGCAGACTCTCATCCACTGCGCCACCAGGGAAGCCAAATAGAGTTCTTTTTAGTAATGAATTAGTCTGGGTATTTTTACTTCATCCCCCCTTAATTAAAAATTGTGAGATAATTTTGCAAACATGTGGATTATGGAACAACGAAAACTTTTTTTTTTAGACAAGTACTTCATGTAGATTTGAATGGTCAGATAGGATTTATAATCCAGCTTGCTGAGGGAGATGATGAAAGCGTTTCACTCTGAGACAGTAGGAAGATCGTTTCTGTCCCAGGACTACAGGGGAGGGAACGGAATACTTTGGTCATGTCAAGAGAAAACTACTGCTTTCAGGAGATAAACTTTCTTCATCACTGATTTTCTGTTATTAACTTATTGTCAGGTTTGAGCTCTTTCTTGTTGTCTGTCTAGAGGTGGATGCGTGGAAGAGAAGCGATTCACACAAAGTCACAGGCAGCACATGGTGGTGAGAGGAAAGTAAAACCAGAATTCCACCAACCGGGTTGTGCACACGGTTCGTCCATTTGGGGTAGGAGGTCTAGACCCTTCGGCAACAGTCAGGATTTAACTCGTCTAGACAAAAACGTGACAGCTCTTAGCAGGGGTCTTCCTTCCTTAGCAGGGCTTTTCCCCCTGCCTCGCGCACATGACTGCCTCTCAGTTTCATTCCTGAGGTCTAGGCTTACACGTCACCTCCTCGGAGAGGCCTGGCACTGCTCTAAGCTCCTGTCCCTAATTTTCTTCATGCTACTTGGCACTGTTCGTGGCTATGTGATCATTTGGTGATTTTATGTCTCCCCCGGTAGCCTCCAGTTCACAAGAGCAGAGACGGTATCATTTCCCCAGTCCTCTGTTTTCGGTGCCTAGAGCAATACTAATTATTCCCGAGGGAACAGAAGAGTGGACCAGACCATGGATGCTGTTTCCTCTACCTGGAAGGCCACGTCCCCAACCTTGCTCTCTGAGATACTAAAACAAAACTCAGTGCTATTGTGTAAATATCATTTTTTTGTTGTGAAAAGTTGCTGTACTTTCTTCTGCTAATAGAATGGTCATTTCCATTTATGTTCCTTAAGCTCTTGCATATGTTTCTATAATTATAGTGGATGCTGAAAACTCGTTAGTTTTATTTTTCTCTAGCCCTATAACACCCACACTGTAGACCCCTTCGTGGCATAATTGTGTCTTGTTCAGCTTCAGGTCCCTTTCACATAGTGGATGCTGGACGCATCAGCATTGTGGATGGTAGGTAGAAGGATGAGGGAGGGAGAGGTTCTGGGGGAGACTAAGGCTGCAGTGGATGCAAAAGCAACAAAACATTGAGCCCTTTACCAAGGCAAGGGACTTCTGGGTATGTACTATTTTGTAAGAAGGTGGTTTTAGATTTTTCTAAGTCATTTCCATTTCCGAGGCTTCATAGAAGCAATTGATGCAGGTTGTAGCCATACTTCTTGGAGCTAGTTGATTTTGAACTAGTGCTATTTCCTGTCTGAGCCCCGATTCCTCATATGTAAACTGCCTCATACGTGTCAATAAGTGCCTCCTTTTTATGAGAAATATCCCATACCTCATGTCATCTTGGGCTGTATTGTGTCTCTTCCTGAGGATGCCGGGAACTGCTGCTTCTGGCCAATGATCGGCAGCCGTGTACTGTTGGTGATGAGTGTATAGGAACTTTATTTGAACTGTACAATGAAGGTTGATTACACTTTGTCTCACAGCGATCAAAGCAGTCACATTGGCAGGCGTGTCCACCGAGAAACCGCATGTCCTGAACTTGGCTGGTGAAAAAGAGTGTGATGAATTCACCCCCTCAGGATCCTGGGGGAGCTGGTATTTGTGCCATTAGCCGTTTTATTATGAGGCAGTTTACTTTTGGAGCGCAATCAAAAAGACCTTTAGTTTGTCAAGTATCAAAAGACTTTCCCATAAAATGCCACCTGATTTTTTAAAAAATGTAGTCTTGAAAGTCAGTATGACAACAAATCTTCAGACTTGTGCGAATTTTTAGCCTTTACTGCTTTCTCTCTCTCTCTTTTTTTTATCCTTTACTGCTTTGCGTTTATCATTATTATTTTTGCTTCTGCTCTGAGTACTGTTTTTCCCAGTTTATGCATTTCTGCATATCCGATGGGTAGGGACAGTCGTGGTGTCAGTGGTAGTTAGATGTCGTGAGATGAGATGCAGACAGGATGAGGACACAGAATCAGAGGGAGAGCCCGTGAAGCTACGCTTACAGCTGGCAAACCTAAGGACTTCCGGAATTTCTCTAAGCAGCAGGCTTTGGGGCTCAGCTGCAGGCAGCCCAGCACCAGAGCTAGCAGTAACACCAAAAAATTTAGCTGAAGTTAAAGCGTTCTGCTCATCACCGATAGCCCCGCAGCCCACGCTAATGAGAGGGATAAAAGAAAATTAGAAATAAAAGGACATTTGGTGTGGAGCACACACCAAGAGGGAAAACAGGAATTCGGTAGGCTCTCCTGGTCTGCCTTTGCCTGCTAAGGCAAATCAGCCATCTCTCTGTTGTGTGAAGGCCGTTCCTCCTGCAGCCCTCCAGAAGAAACGCTGAGCCTGCCCCCCTTTTTCTGAAGCATTTGGAAGTCTGAACACTCCATTTCTCGCCCCTGCCAGCTTTTGAAAATTGGCCTCTCCCCTCCTTGGGATTTAGCAGCAGAGTCAGCAGTGACTCCACAAAGCCCCTTGCACACTGGGGGTTAAGGCCGAGGGTAGGGGCTGGATTTTTCAGGAGTAAGCAGAATCTTAATGCCCTCGCCCCAGATGGCAAGAGGAAATGAAAATATACACCTGAGTGTATTTGCGTGACTTTGGGGCTGCAGGGCTGGCGGTGCTTCCAGCCACACAAGGGTTGCCCACGCTAATAACTATAATCAGACCCAAATTACGCACTGCCAGTTGATTTACTTATTTTCCCCGTCAGAAAGACAATGCCTCACCAACAAGTCGCAGACAGTCCTTCCCCGTAAAGGCCGGGGTGCTCGATGTACATTCCGAGCCACACGCGGGAGTGCCGAGGAGCCAGCTACCACGGCTCTTTAATCAGGAGTGTTTGTTGATTTGAGCAGAGGCCCTATGCTGTGAAATGAAAACAGAAAACCAAATTTTCTTGAGCAATCTTGCTGTTCCTGCTTCAGGTGCTAGGCCATTTCACTAAAGCAGCTCAGACGAGAATGTCATTAGTTCTTAAGCCCCAGGTGAATTTGCCACTGTTCCACATGATTAAGCCAGATAATTGTGTGTTGATAGCGAATGTGGTTGGTGAAATACAATTTCTAGGACCTTCCTAAACAAACACAATGTAAGAGTGAGTCAGAGTGCTGTCATTTCAGTCCTTTGTCACAGGTTTTGCACGGCAGACATCTCTGGTGAGGGCTGGCGGGTAATTCAGTGGCGATGGCCATCCCTGGGTTCTTAAAGGTGACCTGGTTTGGAAAGTGCATCACACATCATTCTGCATTTGTTTAGGGAAGGAAAAAAAAAAAAATCTCATTAGAAGGCCGGCTCCTACCGGTACCTTGTTTTGGACCCTGAATGTAAATGCTTACTTTAAGTTTGTTTTAAAAAGCATTCGTGATTTCAGAGATCCTTTCTGAAGTGTGTAAAAATACCGACGTCTCCAATGATAAAAACAACAACAACATCTGCCAATGGCAAAATATAGTCGACTTTCGGGGCCAAGTTTTCGGAAGCAGCCAATGTGTTTGCACGTGTGATTTTCTTTCTCACATATAAGTTTCTGTGGATACGAAAATGTCTATTTGTATTTACAAATCAGGTGTCTGTGTCTTCAGTGGCTTTTCCCGCACCTACATATCGAGGTGTCTGTGTCTTCAGTGGCTTTTCCTGCACCTAGATATCAAGGCTTTTACCATTTGTGGTGTGAAGGTGGAAGGTTTTTAATTTGTTGATGGTGGTGTTTGGCATGGGAACTTGGTGATTTTAAAAGCAAATTTACTTTTCAGAGGGATCATTTTTCCTTGCAATGTGTGCATTGTTTTATTCCCCCCTTCCCCTCAAAATTAAAAAAAAATTATAACATAGTATATTCTGATAGGTTTTTGCGTACAAAGTGCTCATTTGATCATTACGAAAGAGGACAGCCATTGACGTCCAAAGCAAAAAGAATAAAAGCTAAAAATGGAAGCCAAACTAGAAGGTCAGGAAAACAACAGCCCTTTGGCTGGTGTGAGAAAATACACACACCTGAAGTGGGCACAGCTGTGTGGTCGAGGGCTGGCTGCTAATGTGGGTGCTTCACAGTCAACAGCAACAGTCAAAATCACGACTGTGAAAAATGCACAACGAAGCCCCAGAGCCCTAGCAGGTATGGAGACAGGATTTCCTCTCTCACATCCCCACTGAACACTCGCAGTGATGGAGAGGTCCTTGCCTGTGGCATGTAGGGTAGTCCTGTGTGCGTCAGGGCTGCAGCACGGTAACCACCTGAGGATGATTGGAAATGCTTTGCCTGGCCATCATTTTGGGCCATCGCTCAGATGCCTTCCAGGGCTGCAGCCACCACCCCCACAGTCTCTGCTCCAGCAGCTGCGGCCACATCGGGATCGAGCATGTCCCCCTGGTGAGTCCTTTCTTCCAGGCATCCTTGGATGGCTTGGTCTTCCAGCTCTTCCAAACTCCTCATAAGATACTTGTTGCAATTGTTGTCCCCTTTGTCAAGGGAGGGGAAGAAAAATTTTGGAGGGTAGAAGACAGATAATCCAGGACAGAATTGTTTCGAAAGGAGGTAGCCCTGTGACAGCAGAGTTGGTGGTGGGTTTCTTCTTTTCTGTGCAGTCGGCAAAAGTCCCAGTGGAAGTGGCTGGCAGCCAGAAGGGGCGCAGCTGAGAGACCCTGCCTGACATGGTGCCTGTAACTCCTCCACTCATCCCTCCTTCAGTTAGAGCACATGGAAACCTGACGCTCTTCGTCTTAAACACTTGGGTTATCATACAGGCATGAAGAACCAATCACAGGGCAAGACCCAGCCTTGACACTGGGAAAGCACCACCCTAGGTGAGAATTCCCGGGATCAGCTGTGACTTTGGACAGCTCACTTCGTCAACACGCTCTTCAGTTTTCTCATTTGTAAAATGGGAAACAAGGTGAGATTACATCTCATTTATTTACCTGCTCTGGAAGTCCAGGATTCTTTCTAAGTGATATTGGACCATTAAGCTTTGGTGGAGAAAGAATAGAGTTGGGAAGGCAGTGGGACTCCGGGCACAAGAAACTTCGAAGTAGAATAAAAGTATAAGATCCTAAAGTAGGATTGAGGGAAAATGCTTCATCACGCATGATGTGGGCTGTTCATGGCTGAGAAGGTGCTGGAAACAAGGGCAGCTTGCTAACCCTTGGCTGACTCTGCCAGCAAGATGATGTTGACCCTATCCAGAGTGGGAAAGCATCCCCTGCTTTCAAAGATCAACAAATTCCAGGAGATGAGGCACCTTGGGTACAAGGAAACCTTAGTAACAGCCTGAAGCCCTGCAGAGGTGTTGGAGTTATTACTAGAAGACAGCTTGGTTGCCAGAACAACAAGCACAGAGGAAGCTGGGTCAGAATGCAGTCCAGGGGATCAGCGGGGACCTTTTAGCACTTTAAAAATTAGGATGATGGAGAGAGAAAAGGATCTGTCAGGCTTGAGAACTCTGCCTAACATTCCAGCATCCTGAAAAATTCCACAGTCTACATGGGGCCGTGTCATGCTAAGCATAAAGGCGTTTTAAAAAGTAAAGTTAGGGCTTCCCTGGGGGCGCAGTGGTGGAGAGTCCGCCTGCCGATGCAGGGGACACGGGTTCGTGCCCCGGTCCGGGAAGATCCCACATGCCGCGGAGCGGCTGGGCCCGTGAGCCATGGCCGCTGAGCCTGCGCGTCCGGAGCCTGTGCTCCGCAACGGGAGAGGACACAACAGTGAGAGGCCCGCGTACCGCAAAAAAAAAAAAAAAAAGTAAATTTAAAATATTATTGAAAATGGGACGATAGGTTTAAAAAAGTAGAAAGTAGTAAATGGTCAGCTCTGAATCTGGCGTTAGGCATGTTTGTACGGCTAGTTCAGGTTTATGTCCATTTCAAAACACGTCTAAAAAAAGTTGCTGGTCTCCTTTATTTTAACTTCACAAGAAATCTTTCTGTTAAAGACTGTAGTGTATGGGTCTCTGGGAGCAGAGGGAATAAGGCAGTTGGCAAAGCTAATTCCGCCCGAAATCTTGAGCCTGACCTTCTGAAAGAGTGGTGACCAAGCATGTCCAGACTCGCTGCCCACTGCTGGCACACGTCCCCTCACCACGGAGCAGGGGCTGCTCTACCAAGTGGTAAACAGAGTTGAAGCTGGAGCCAAATCACTGGTCCAAGACCTTGGGTGTTTCCTTCACAAAGTGTAGCCCATGTTTAATGTGGAAAAGGGAGGGATGCAGTTGTTCTCTAATGTACTTGCCCACTGGGAGACGGGGGCTATAACCGCGTGATTTCTATGACCAGGAATGGCAGGGATGCTGCTAAACTCACCCGCTCTGTACACAAGGCATCTCTGGCCTCTCTCCCCAGCCACTTTGCCCCTCCTAGCCTTACCCATTTATGTCTATTAATGCCACTAAAATGGGGGGAAATGGCTGCATTTTCCCCCAAAAGAGTATAGGGAGGGCTATAAATCAGAGACTAGGTAAGCGAGACTAAAACCCAATCCCATCAGAATGATTAGATTCTGTCCTACAAAGTACTTCATTTGAACATCACTCCTGTGAGTTCTTAGATGTAATATTTGTGGCTCAGAAATGCTTTTTCTTTGTTAAGTGATTGCAGCCAAAGGAAAGGAAATGTGTGGCAGCCAGCATTTTAAAATGAACCATTGTGGCCCTTAGCATTTTATAAGGAATCATAAATTTCAGCTGACAGCTTATTTCTTGATTCCTTTCTAATTAGAGACTTAATAATATATATTTCTTGAAGGAGAAAGTGGCCTGGGCTCTTATGATGCCAGAATCTTTGCTAAAAGAAAACAACCGAGGCCAATGTCAAACCTACGATGGATTCAGTGCATCAGAGAGGTCCTGGACATCGTGCTACTAAATTAAGGGGAAACCAGAAGCATGTTTTAATACTTTTAAATAATTGTGTCTAAATAGCCTTGCTCACTCCTTAAACAGCTAAATCTTTTTAATGCCTCTCAAAAAGGGTTCCAAATGGATTTAAATGGGTTTGATGAATGCGAAATTTCCCTCTCTACTTGTAACATTTCCAGAAATAGTGCAATTAATTTGATTTGCCTATAGGTACAAATCATTAGTAAATTGGGTGCTTCTGTTTGAAGAGATTTCAGTCTTATTTAATCCTTTCAAATCAATGGGTTTTGGTCAAAAATAATCATTCTGTGAATTTTGAGACATCAATCCTCAGTACTGGATTTTTCTATTGTTTTAATACCGTACATCAGAAATTTCGTTAAACTGTCTAATAACTAGGCATCTCCTTTGTGATAAGGACTTTTCATGTGCACTCATCATAAGAGCTTCTCATGCTATTAACAGTTCTTTAGGTCAAAATGTTTTAGGTTCTCTCCTGAATTTTTTTCTTTTATTTACTGGAGTCAGCTCGGCATGAGCCTGCTTGAATGGTTTACTCATCTTTCAGCAGGACTCAAATGTCGGGATTCAGACATGTCTCAAATAATCTCCTTATGATTTTATTCAAATGAACCCTCAAAAACTATTCTCTAGGTGTTTAGACAGGAATTGAGCCTTGCTAAGGATGAGAATGTGCTCACCTGGAAGCTTTGGAATATTTTTGGGAGCAGCCTTTCCATTAGGAAATGCAGTCATTTCATGCTCAACGTCAGGGATCCTATGCAGAAAAACAGATATCTGCCTGAAAACACTCAGTGGATGGTCATTTTCTGTTACCATAAATGGGAAAAATTATGGCCTTCCATGTGAACACAAAATCCCTAGCTAATGTCCTGAATACGATGCAAGTACTCTAAGTGTCCCACATAGCTGTAACAAGCCACTGTGTTAAGATGCACAATGTAAGCTCTACTTCCAGATCACTAATATATTACCTAGGCTGTTAGCCAACAGTTGTTTTTACTGCTGCTCCATGGCCACTCTTAGCTCCAACATTTAAAGCACATATTCTTTCTGATGACATTTGGTGTGAATTTTAGCATAACTACCCATGATTCTGTGAGTTGCATATGGACTGTAATTCAAGGCTTTTCTGCGTATTGCTTGGTTACGCAATTGCTTGGTATGTTGTATTGAGTTTGGGGAATATAAAAATAATACTTCTATATGAACTTTTGTCAAAAAACATTATATTGGAAGACAAAGATAAGTTATGTAGTTTTAAAATTAAAAAGCAAAAGAAGGATTGCTTCTGGCCATGCTGAAGTAACCAACCTGCACTCATGCCATAGATACCTAGAAAACTAGACAAAATCCATGAAATGATTTTTTTAAAGACATTGAACACCAGGCACTGCAGGACTAGGATACTGAAGAAGAGGGAAACAAACAAAGTGAGTGCTATGGACGCCCCAGTTTGCTGCTTGGAGTTCTTTAAAACTGGAGTGTAAGGAGGAAGAACTTAGGCAGAGAAGAGTGGCCTTACTGAGCTGACAAGACAGAGATTGTAGTACAGGTAGTTTCATGTGGCTGGAATTTTCAAAGCAGAGTACCACTGAGGAGAGAGAGAGGGAAGAGGGAGAGAGAGGGAGAGGAAAGGAGAGAGAGAGGAAAGAAGAGAGAAGAGAGAACCCTTACAGGAGTTTCCTCAAGACTTTCTATGTACTAAACTGTACATGCATAGAGTAAAACTCCATGATCAGGGCAAAAAAATAATGACTAGTGAGTTGTAAGCTGAATACTTCCAGAGCTCACACAGAGCTGGGAGGCAATCACATTCCAGCTGGTCTGAGTGAAGAAATTCTATTGCCTTTGCAGGGCCTTCAGTAGAGACCTCAGCAGAGTGAGGTCTTGTTAGTATGGCTAAACTGCCCTCAATAAAGACTACTGTAGGCCCACCCTGATATAGCTTAAAAACAAGCTTCCAAAGGAAAAAAATAACCTGCTAATAACTGTCTGCCAGAACAAAGCTCAACACTTTACATAAAGGCCACAAAATCAAGCACTCAACAATGTAACAACCACAATGTGCAGCATCTAATAAAAATTACTAGACATTTGAAGAAGGAGAATGTGGCCCATACCTGGAGAAAAATCAGTCAATAGAAACAGACACAGAAATGACAGAGATGATACATTAGCAGATAAGAAATATAAAATGTTATTATAAATATATCCAAGAATTTAAAGGAAAATCATGAGCATAATGGAGATAGAAATGGAAACAATAAAAAGGAAGAAATTGAAACCATAGAACTGAAAAACACAATATCTGAAATGAGAAATTCACTGTATAGGATTAACAGCAGATTAGACATTGCAGAAGAAAAGATCAGTAAATTTGAAGGCAAGACAATAGGAAACAGTGAAACAAAGTACAGGCGTAAAAAGGCTAAAAAGTGGACCGACCTGAAAGACAGTACTAACTGGCCTATCATACGTGTATTTTGAATCCTAGCAGGAAAAAGAGAGAAGGGTGCTACAAAATAATTCAAGAATAATGGCCTAAAATTTCCAAGTATAATAAAACTTATAAACCCATTGATCCAAGAAACTCAAAAATCTCAAGTAGGATAAACAGTAAGGTACATGGTAATGAAATTCATGAAAACCAGTGACAAAGTCAAAAATTTTGAAATCTGATAGAAAAAAAAAATGCATATTATATTAAAGGGAGTGAAGAAAAGAGTTAGTGCCAATTCTGTTAAGAAACTGTGCAAGCCCAGAGTCAATGAAACATTTTTTAAATGCTGAAAGAACAAAAAATGTCAATGTAGAATTCTACATCCTGTGGGAAAAAAAAAAAAAAACCCTTGAAAATAAAGGTAAAATAAAGACACTTTAAGAAAAACAAATGCTGAGAGAATTTGTCATCAGCAGACCTGCACTACAAGAAACATGAAGGGAAGTTCTCTGGGCCAAATATAAGTAATACCAGATGGAAACTTGGATCTACACAAAAGAGGGAAGAATATCAAAGATGTTAAATGTATGGGTAAATGTTAAATAGTATTTTTTCATTTTTACAGTTATTTAAAAGATAATTGACTGTCTAAAGCTAGTAAACTAATAACAACATATTGTGGGGTTTCTAACATATGCAAAAATATGTGACAAAAATAGTACAGAAGTTGGGAAGTGGGAAAGAGAAGTGTACCCTTGTAAGATTCTTGTGCTATATGTCATGATATAGTATTATTTTAAGGTACATAAACTCTAAGATAAAGATGCATATTTTAGATGCTAGAGCAATCACTAAGGGGCAAAACAAAGAGAGATAGCTAAAAACAAAACAAACAGACGAGCAAAACCAAACCAAACAAAACACTACCAAGAGTTATCCTACCAGGAAAATATTCAGCAGAGAGACGTTTTGCTGGGTATATCTGTGGATGGATTTATTTGAAGTGTTTGTTCACAGAGTAAAGTTATCTTTATTTTTAAACTCATTCCACAAAAATGTACAAGTGCTACTACACGTCTGCTCGTTGCTGTAGCAGGCAAAGGACTAGAAAGGGCAGAATACCCCACGGAGCTTGGGCAGCTCACAAGGGCTTTCCTGAAGAAGAGTCAAAACTTCATGTGGTTTTGTTTAAATGAAGCCTGTGGAAAGGGAGTTTTCTGAAAAAACAAAGCAAAGTGAACAAATAGCACCATTGTATTTACTTCTGGTTGCAGGAGGGACAGGAGTGGTCTCCTCTGAGCATTCACTCCCGCAGGGGATGGAGCAGGGTGGGAACTCTGGGAGCCTGTGGACCCTGCGTGCCCCTCCTTGTCTGACGTTTGGCACAAATGTCCAAGGAAGAGCTACGGCCCTTCAATCACGTGATGCAGTTAAGCTTCTTCACCAAGGCCCTTTTCCACCCCTCCATCTCTATTGTGTGATGACGTCTAAGGTAATTAGGACAGTTGTGTGGTGATCTTACTCGAGCCATTTATTTTAGTAAAATTCCCTTATTGTGGACTGAATGTCTGTGTCCCCAGAAAATGCATATGTTGCAGTGCTAACCCCCAGTGGGACTGTTTTTGGAAACGAGACTTCTAAGGAGGTAATTTGGGTTAAATGAGAGGGCAAGGGTGGCCCCTGATCCAGTGCGGTGAGTGTCGCTATGAGAGACACATGAGATGTGTGTGTGTGTGTGTGTGTGTGTGTGTGTGTGTGTGTACACTGAGGAAAGGCCATGTGAAGGACAACAAAAAGGTAGCTGCCTGCCACCCAAGATGAGAGCTCTCACCAGACGTCAGCCCCGCGGGCAACTTGATCATGAACTTCTAGCCTCCAGAACTGTGAGGAAATCCATTTCTGTCCCTTAAGCTCCCCAGTCTGTGATAGTAGTTATAGCCGCCTGAGGATACTAATATATCCCTGAACAGTCTAAGCAGGGCATTTTAAAACCATGAGCCTCATGTCATTTGTGACCTCGCCAACTGAAGTTTGGGGAACGATTGGTGCTTTTCGCATCGCTCCTGGGGTCAGAATCACGTTCCCCTCCATCCGGGCTGGGCCTTCAGTCACCTTCTCTAAGCAGTCAGGCTGGGCCATGGGACTACTGGGCACCAGCCCACTGAACCTGGAGAAGATGCGGTCCCAGGGGCCTCCTTGCCTTCTCTTCCTTTTAATTACTTTTTACCTTTTCATCTTAAGCGCGTATTGTTTCCGCACTATCGTTCTGCTTTCCCTGCCTGTCAACATGCTCCAATCAGAAGCGAGTTGTGTTGGTGTTTCTTGCCTGTAAACTGAAGTGCAGATTTTACGTGTGCTAGGTTATTTGAGTTTCCCCACCCTCATCTCTAGGGAGTATTTCCTGGTAATATGAAGAGACACTTATAAAAGGACTTCATAGTTTTCAGTCTTGGCCTCTCTTCCTCGAGCTAGGTACTTTTGCAAACAGTGACCAAGTAAGAACAAACAAACAAAAAAACCAAAGAAAAGGTTTTTGAATATTCTTTCCATTGACTGTGTTAAAAAAAAGACCCTCCCTCTGACAGCCAGTTCTTAGCATAACATTCAATATATAGTAAGTGTTCATATAGTAAATGTTCAATAAAAATCAGTGTGTAGGGAATGAATACATTCTGAAATGAACTGTCATAACTGTCTGAAGCTCAATTTGAAAGTGAGGATTCTAGGGAATTCCCTGGGGGTCCAGTGGTTAAGGCTCCACACTTCCACAGCAGGGGGCTAGGTTCGATCTCTGATCAGGGAGCTAAGTTCCCGCAAGCTGTGTGGCACGAGGGCCCCCCTAAACCGCCAAAAAAAGGGATGATTCCAAATCATACTGTCCTTTATAAGCTTTTGTAATTCACAGGTTAAGAAATATTTCGATATTTAAATTAAAGCTTTTTCCCAAGGTAATTTTCCTACACGGTGAAAGAAAACTCTTTAATTAATTGAGTAATTTGAGCTCCATAAAAACAAAGAGCAGTTGAGCTTTTCCTAAGCGAGTCCACCTAACAGGACTATGTGGGTGGATGCATGGGACCCAGCGCACGTTTCCTTGGTTCATCGCTGACCCTCACTCGTCAGGCTCACTCGTGTGAACATGGGTCCCAGTCACCACTGTTTGTGTGCCTGCTGGCTTTTCCTTATACCATAGAACTTCAGGGAAAATAGCAAGAGATCCAATGTCCTTCAGGAGATGACTTTCGTTACTAATGCCTGACGAGAGGTATTCAAAACAGACATTTTCTTTTGAACCATCCACTTGTACAATGTGTATTATTCCCCCACGTACACACACACTTTCTTTGTCCCTAACTTGTTGGCCCTTACTCCACCTGCAATAATCCATTAACTTTTCAATGTTGGGAGGTATGGGTAATAAGTTAGAATAGAAGCTACCTCTTTGGATATCATAAAGCAAAGCTTCCCGTGTCAGGGTTAAATGTTTATTCTATACCCTAACGTGATGTAACCCATTGATGTTTTCAAATGAACGCTGCATAGGGGCAGCCCTACAGCAGCGTCTGGGAGGGCGCTGGTTGGATTTCATGTGAAATGCACAAGCCTGAGTCTTCTTTATAATAGCAGATGACATCTTCATGTTTTAAAAGGTCTTCTGTCTTGATGGAAGGATTAGAATATACAAGGCAAGAACATGTGTTAAACCCTTTCTTTTGACAGCGAGGGAAGTAAAATGAGGGAAGCTGATTAGTTTATAGGGTCTCAGTTTTGTTTCACTGCTCACATCCTGGAAGGCCTGTCCTCAGAGGTATGGAGATGTCACAGGTTGCCCCAGGTCACAGTATTGCCTACATCAGCAGTCAGGGTCAAAGCGTTGCCTACATCAGCAGTCGGGCTCAGAACAGTGTTTACAAAAAATGTCAATATGGGAAATGGGTGCTGTGAACCTTTCTCATGGGACATGCTTCCACACCCAAGTGCGTGTCTCTGCCATGTCCTGACTTGCATCAGAAAACCAAGAAAACAACAAATGGTTTCACTTTCTTTTCTTCCCCTTCCCATTTCGAATCCCAGCGTTTTGGTCCACATTACCTTATTTTGCAGGAAAACAAAACAACAACAAAAAAGCCTTTGCAAACCTGCCAGGAGACAGAGAGGCAGGAAGAATATTAAGCAAGGAAGAACACTTCTGAGTTGGGCTGGCGAAAGCCACTGTGTTTGCTGGAGGGGAGCAGATGAAAGCGATCTGCACACGTCATTTCCCTACGGGGCCTGCCTGTATGAGAGCAATTCAGGGTCCACTGCACAGAGCAATGGAACGTCCCTTCCACACCAGCCTGCCCCCGTGGTCTTTATCAAATTTAAATGACCTGTGCCCACCAGGACAGATGTATACAGGTGTGCGTGTTGGCTAGGTATGCCGCATCTTAGATGCTGGTAGACTTCTTATGCATGAAACTATGGATTGGTGGCTCAGGATACAAATTATATTTTAATATGATCAGCAAGGTTTCAGGTAGACCCCCCAAGTTTCCCAGCTTTGGGGATTTGACTTGTTTTTGAGCTCAGAATCCTGAATACTTCTAAAATCCATCTTCCAGGTACAACTCTGATGGAATGACTCACCTAATAAATCGTCTTGTCAGGGAGTCGGAGAGCTGCAGTGTAGTGTTCAGCGCGGCTTAGACAGCCACCCGCCACCTAATCAGAACAACAGTCCTGCCCTGCAGCTGATGAAGGTAAGCACCGTAATGCACTCAGTCCAGTGGGAAAGTTCCAGCTCTCCACACATCTGGGATTGAAACCTTCCCTGTGATCACTCACTCTCACTGGAAGGTCTCAACCCTTTGCATTGCCATGTGTGGGATCTCTGGATGCCCCAAGAATCCGCCACCAGCTAGGACAGTCCTTTTTTCTCCTTCCTTTTCTTTTCTCATCCTTTTTTTTGTTACTTTCCGAAGGGGTCTACAAGGAAGGGTACCAGTAGCAAGAGGCCTGTGTCCTGGCTGGAAAGGGTGTTGCAAACGCATTAGGAGTTTGGGTGAAGGTGAAAGTTGTCAGGCTGTGAAAAATGGCATCGGTGTTGGCTGACCTGAAATAGGGCTGTAAAGTTCTATTCCTCACAAAGGCAAGATATATTATTGCTGTAACGCCATTATTCCGCTCCATCACTTCTAAACCTTGTTCCCATTATCTGCAAGTTAAATATAACCCAATGTAAAAACAGGAAGGACAGCGCCGAGTTGTCCAGCTTAACAGCACACACTTAAAACATAATAGAGCACTTGTTACTGTATTTTATGGAACGGAAACTCCAAATGTAAAGATGTATTAAGGAAATATCTCAAAGTTATTAGGGAAGGATATTTACAATTACATATTGCTTTATATTATGCTTTTATGAACATCTCAGGAAATGAAATAGCCCTCAGCTGTAGAGAGTGAAGAGCGAGGTAATTTCCCTTAATACGGGTGATAAAATTAATCTGATTGAAATCGCGGGTGATTATTTCTCAGAATACTGAGTGGCAGTACAATCACTTACACTCTTTTATATTTTTTTAGTCAAAGCTCGGGTAGATGAAAGCTAATTACAAAGTAGTGATGTGAAGCGCTAAGGAAATAGTTTGTATAGCACAGAACAGGCACGGCTAATTGGGGTTTGTGATTACACAGATTGTTGTTAAGGAGAATTAACTACCAGCAGTCTCTCCTGCAAAGCTTCTCATCAAGGCAAAGTAAAAATAGACACTGGATCTGTTATTTATCTAATTATGCCTTGAATATTTTCACAACCATGTTACACACCCTCAAATGGTTGGTTGTTCAAAAACTTTCGGTCCCACGCTGCTTGTGATCAAAGCGGCGATATGAATTTTTTGACACCAGGCACTCCCCAGATCACTTTCCCCAAATCCCTGTTCACAGGGGACGTCCATTGAAGCCTTCGGCGTGAGGAGGCTGGGTGGGGATTACTGCGCCTGCTGGTACAGAGGATGTGATGATAGGGGGCGGTCCTGTGTGATAGAGCTTTATGGATACCTAGACGCCATCAGTTCAACGTGTTTATATCAGAGATGACCTTATCGCAGGCAATGTAGTAACTTCAGGAGAGCTTTGAGGCCTTCAGTGGGTAAAAATGAATTCATTAGAAAGGCACCAGATCCCCTTGACCTATAGCAATAATGTATTGCCTCCTTCTCGTGGTCATGCTCCTAATCCTTATATGTCCCTGAAAGCCCTCATTTATAGGATTTGTTGAAGCTTGTATCAGAGTCCGTTGAAGAAATAATTAGTTCTAATGACCACCTGTTTAATCAGTCTTCCTTCCTTCCTTCCTTCCATCCTTCCTTCCTTCCTTTCTTTTTCTTTCTTTCTTTTTCTTTCTTTCTTTCTTTCTTTCTTTCTTTCTTTCTTTCTTTCTTTCTTTCTTTCTTTCTTTCTTTCTTTCTTTCCTTCTTCTTTCCTTCCTTCCTTTTTCTTTCTTTCTTTCTCTTTCTTTCTTTCCTTCTTCCTTCTTTCCTTCCTTTTTCTTTCTTTCTTTCTTTCTTTTTTCTTTCCTTCCTTCCTTCCTTCCTTCCTTTCTTTCTGTCTTCCTTCCTTTCTTTTCTTTCTTTCTTTCTGTCTGTCTGTCTGTCTGTCTGTCTGTCTTTTAAAATTTGTTGGCCACATGGCATGTGGGATCTTAGTTCCCTGACCAGGAATCGAACCCATGCCCCCTGCAGTGGAAGCTGGGAGTCTTACCCACTGGACTACCAGGGAAGCCCCTAATCGGTACTTCTTGAATTGAGGGCCAGGACAGTAAAAACTGCCGGCAGGAGCTCAGGCAGAAGCCCCATCACATGCTCGCTATCCTGTCTTTACCTGTCTCCCTCCTACTCTGTGAAGCCCGGAGCCCTCTCATCACCAGCCTGGTGTTTTGCTGTCCTGCCATCCTCCCTCCCTTTCAGTCCTGCACTCCTTCATTTAGCGATTATCGAGGGCCTCCTCCATGGGCAGGACCCTGGGTCCTGGAGGAGGGAAAATCGCCTCATCACTCGCTTTTGTAAGATCATGGGGATCTCACCCGTCTTCTCCTGGCCCCGCTGGCGGTGGCTTTGGGAGGCTACTGTGAGCCTGTGGGATGTGTGGAGGGATGGAGAAGACGCCTTGAAGGCAAAGCTCTGTGAATCAAACAGTTGTAAAGGCAGTGCTGTAAGTATGCCATTATGAAAGGCACTTCCTAGAATAATTCTGCCTCAGATGAAATGCAGATTTATTGACAAGGTGATATTTTCTGAAGACAAGGTGTCTTCTGGAAGTCTCATTTGAATGGTGACAAACAGCATCTCTCAGGATGTGAGCAGGTGCGAGAGTAAGTGCTTAGCGTGGGAGCATCGCTGTTTGGCTTGGTGATACGCCTCTGCTGCACAGACCAAACGTAATAGCTTCGCAAGTTGCTTTAATAGACCGAAGATCAGCCAGCAGCATGCCTTGGTAACACAACTTAGAGATCTCCACTCCTGCTTATTTGCTTACGGTTTCTTTTCTTCTTTCTCACTGGTCTGCTTTTTGTTTAATCTTCGTAATGAAAATGACCAAGCTGCTTCGGGAAATTATGCACTCGGTTTAATTTTGAACGTGGGGAGAGCAGGAGGGAAACACACAGTCTCTCCTTCCTTTGCTCTGGTTAGCATCTGAGAAAGTTCTCCTTGTGTGGATAAATATAGCTAGTTCCTAAAATTGTATTTCCCGCATTCCTCTTCTTATTAACAGTTTTGCTATGACGCATATGCTAGGCAGCAGTCTGTGGATGATATCTGCAATTTCACTGCCTTCCTATGTGAAAAGAAGATAAAAATTATATTATATGGTTGTATGCAAATGACAGAGGCCCTGGCTTTGTGCTTCAGTAATTCTTATATGTGCCTCTTCCTTGTACACTTCAAATGACAGGTACTGGAAATTAAATCGTTTCCAATAAAAATCCTGTAACTGAAATGAATCCCCACTGTATAATTAGGATATCTCGACCATAAAAGGTGATCATGTGTCTTCCATTTTTGAAGAAACCCCTCCCCCTGATCAGCATTGATGGAACCCTGGACAGATTAGGTCTTTAATTCTTATGAAAGAGACATAATACTCATCCTTTACGATGAGCCTTCTGTTGGGGCGATAGGCTTAAGCTGACACTGTTCCCAAGGATCAGAACTGTGTTCCATGATTCATATGAGAGACAGGAAATAAAACATAAAGTGTGGGGGGGGAGGTCTCTGCATTATATTAGACACACATGGAAGAAGTATCGTCTTCCCCAGATGCCAAGAGGTACCTCCAACATCTAACCCACGAAGATGGCCCACTTTGGTGTGTAACGTCTTGGGGCCACTGTGGGGTGTCATGGATCCTGAACTTCCCATTCTTACCATCTGATCAAAACAAAATCGTAACTTCAGGCTAACATCTCTCTACTCACTACTAATGCAGTGTCTCTCCCAACATGGTAGAGGCAAGGTGTAAAGATGTGGGGATAAGGAAACCAGGATTCAGATCCTGGCTGGCCCCCTGGCAGGTCCCTAGCTGGGACTCCTTGGGCAGGTTATTATTGGTTCCAGTCCCCATTTCCCCACCTGAAAAATGTTGACGGCAAGAGACCTCTATATGGATCAAATAAGTTAGCCTGCCCAACAGCTGTAGAACCTCTTTGTTCTGGTTTGCTCAGACCTTGGAGGATGGTTTTAGGCCAGAAGATGGAGCCCCTCAAAGTTTTACTATTCTTTAGGTGCAGGCAGGTCAGGTCAGTGGTAATGGATACACAAGGCAAGCCATTTAGAAGAGAAAATGCCGTCAACAAAGATGAAGAAACAGAAAATTTTAAAAGAGAGAGAAGGTACTGAAAATTTGTTAGCAAAGCTCATGAGCTGTGAATCCTCTAAACTGTCAGCATAACAATGAGTAACAGTAGTTTGGTTCCAATTTTCTGTAATTTATTTATAATATGACGAGCCCCCTGTCCCTTGTCAAAAAAATCTACAAATCACTCCTAAAACACAAATAATCGTCACATTAAGAGGAACAAATTATAACACTGAAATATGTCCTTGGGCTGGAAACAAGGAAACAATGTAAAAGAGGAATTGCACACTACAAAAATATGGCCTAATGATACGTATTAAAATAATTACACATAGTTAGCAATTCTCCTCAGATAATTGATTGAACTTGGTCCCATGACTGTCGAGTTTGCCAGCTCTCTGGATATTTCTGTTTCAGAGGATTTTGACATTGATGTCATTTTTTTCTCCTCACAAAGTGGGGGGAAAAAAAAGGAAAAGTCAGAATTTGCTCATAGACTTAGATAAAACAGAAATTCAGCCCATAGATGCAAACACAAATTTTTGTAAATGTAAAATAAAGACAGATATTTAATATCTGGATTAAAGGTTATTTACTGAATCTCTGGACAAATATTATACAATGTATTCTAATCTAGAAATATTTTAACTTCAATGATGCCAGATTCACTGTGATTATTGTTATAAGAGATGTCTAAATATATTACAAATATTCATATAACACCTCAATGTTAAGAATTTTATGTTACAATATTTTGCAGTTTTAAATACATTCCAACTTAATATTCCCTGCCTGACTACTAGGCAATTGTAAAATTTGGAATTTAAGAATAACAGTGAATAAGTTACAAATAGATGTAAGCATTGCCCTTTATGTAAACATAAAATATTATTCAAACCCAGAGAATAGAAGTAACTACAGAACTGTGTTTTTTTTTTGACTATGTATTTCCTTTCCATATGCATGCATAAGAATCTCCTACCATGACTGGATGAAATTATATAATAAATATTTTTAATTGATAGATTTCTTCCTGTTTATATCCAAAGATGAGTAAATATGCTGAATATAAAGTTCTCTATCATATCTTAGATTTTTAAAAAGTGGGTTAGAAAGGCAATATCTATTCAATGTATTTCTTTCTACCAATTGGTTTAGAAATGAATATTTAAAAATATTCATTTAATTTAAAATTTTAATTTAAAATTTTAATTATTTTAATAGAAAATAAAATTTTAATTTAATAAAATAAATATTTAATAAAATAAAACAATTTAATTTTAATACGAATTTGATTGTTTTAATATAAATTAAAAATTAATTTTAAAATTTTAATTTAAGAGTCTAATTTAAGATTCTTAATTAGAAGTTACTTTAAATTTTCTGACATTAAAATTTTTGCTTATTTTTAATATTTGAAAAATATAGTCTCCATAATTACCATTATATGGCAATATTCTCATGGAAAGACATTTCACACTGAGATAAATGTGATGGGTTAGAATTGCTTTTACTGAGCCCATTAAATTCCTTCCTATTTTAAAAAACAAATTGCACGAAGAAATTTAAACTTTCAATTTACCATGGCCTGTAAAGTATCTTTAAAAGTACACCGATGACTGGGTTGTAATGACAGAACCCTGAACATAGCAACAAAATTTTGTCATGGTTTCTGTTTACTTTTTTTTTTTTTTTAATGGCATGATGGTGGCAAGACGAAGGATTCAAATTACATTTTCAGATAACGTTAAGACATTTAACTGGACAGCAATCTAAATGTTATACTGTGTGCATCTTTCCTCCCAGATCATAAGCAAAAAGCAAGAACACTTATCCTGCAGGTACCACGTTAGCAAGACTTCCCAGATTCAGCACAAGGATCCAAACCTCAGCTTGAGGTAAAGCCCTTAGTAGACTCTAATTCACTGTGTCCTCCAGAGGGGTCGAATATTATGTGTCCTAATCCCAGGTAAGCAGATGCACAAGGACCTCAAAAGTTAAAGCCTGAGAAGGCAAAGAATAAAGTCTCTCCCCTTGAGCCTAGGTAATTATTTAATAAACATGGAATGAAATGTCTGTTCAGTGTCAGGCAGTGGGGTAGGTGATGGGAAAGACTCCTGATTATGAGACAATGAAATGTGGTCCCAGAGGAAAGAGGGAGCTGCTCTCTGTGGGTTCTAGTCTGGCAGGGAAGACAGGTGTGCACACAAGAACCACACCCAGAGATTCAGTCAACACTGTAACGTGACACCATAACAGAGGCACTGATATGCACAGTGAGGTTATTTGCTGGAAATTCTAGAGGAGAAGACATTTATTCCACATCTTGAAAAATGAGCTGCTAGGGTGGTGCTCTGAATTCAGCTTAGTGATTTGACAGAGGAATGCACAGCCCCAGCTCTGCCCCTTCCTCCCGCCATTTTCTTCTGAGCAAGCTGTGTGGCTGACAGGGTCTTGGTGCTCTGGCCAGGTGTTGGGCCTGAGTCTCTGAGGTGGGAGAGCCTAGTTCAGGACATTGGACCACCAGAGATCTCCCGGCCCCACGTAATATCAATTGGCAAGAGTTCTCCCAGAGATCTCCGTTTCAACCCTAAGACCCAGCTCCACTCAACGACCAGCAAGCTCCAGTGCTGGACACCATATACCAAACAACTAGCAAGACAGGAACACAACCCCATCCATTAGCAGAGAGGCTGCCTACAATCATAAGTTCACAGACACCCCAAAACACACCACCGGATGTGGTCCTGCCCACCACAAAGACCAGATCCAGCCTCATCCACCAGAACACAGGCACCAGTCCCTCCACCAGGAAGCCTACACAATCCACTGAACCAACCTTACCCACTGGGGGCAGACACCAAAAACAGTGGGAACTACGAAGCTGCAGCCTGCGAAAGGGAGACCCCAAACACAGTAAGTTAAGCAAAATGAGAAGACAGAGAAATACACAGCAGATGAAGGAACAAGGTAAAAACCCACCAGACCAAACAAATGAAGAGGAAATAGGCAGTCTACCTAAAAAAGAATTTAGAGTAATGATAGTAAAGATGATCCAAAATCTTGGAAATAGAATGGAGAAAATACAAGAAACATTTAACAAGGACCTAGAAGGACTAAAAAGCAAACAAACAATGATGAACAACAGAATAAATGAAATGAAAAATTCTTCAGAAGGAATCAATAGCAGAATAACTGAGGCAGAAGAACAGATAAGAGACCTGGAAGATAAAATAGTTGAAATAACTACTGCAGAGCAGAATAAAGAAAAAAGAATGAAAAGAATTGAGGACAGTCTCAGAGACCTCTGGGACAACATTAAACGCACCACCATTCGAATTATAGGGCTCCCAGAAGAAGAAGAGAAAAAAAAAAAGACTGAGAAAATATTTGCAGAGTTTATAGTTGAAAACATCCCTAATATGGGAAAGGAAATAGTTAATCAAGTCCAGGAAGTGCAGAGAGTCCAATACAGGATAAATCCAAGGAGAAATGCTCTAAGACATATATTAATCAAACTTTCAAAAGTTAAATACAAAGTATTAAAAGCAAAAGGGAAAAACAACAGATAGCATACAAGGGAATCCCCATAAGGTTAACAGCTGATCTTTCATTAGAAACTCTGCAAGCCAGAAGGGTGTGCCAGGACATATATAAAGTGCTGAAAGGGAAAAACCTACAACCAAGATTACTCTACCCAGCAAGGATCTCATTCAGATTCGATGGAGAAGTTAAAACCTTTACAGACAAGGAAAAGCTAACAGAATTCAGCACCACCAAACCAGCTTTACAACAAATGCTAAAGGAACTTCTCCAGGGGAGAAACACAAGAAAAGGAAAAGACCTACAAAAACAAACCCATAACAATTAAGAAAATGGTAATAGGAACATATATATCAATAATTACCTTAAATGTAAATGGATGAAATGCTCCCACCAAAAGACAGAGACTGGCTGAATGTATACAAAAACAAGACCCATATATATGCTGTCTACAAGAGACCTACTTCAGACCTAGGGACACATACAGACTGAAAGTGAGGGGATGGAAAAAGATATTCCATGCAAATGGAAATCAAAAGAAACCTGCAGTAGCAATTCTCATATCAGACAAAATAGACTTTAAAATAAAGACTATCACAAGAGACAAAGAAGGACACTACATAATGATCAAGGGCTCAATCCAAGAAGATATGACAATGTAAATATTTATGCACCCAACATAGAAGCACCTCACTACATAAGGCAAATGCTAACAGCCATAAAAGGGGAAATCGACAGTAACACAATCATAGTAGGGGATTTCACACCCTACTTGCACCAATGGACAGATCATCCAAAATGAAAATGAATAAGGAAACACAAGCTTTAAATGACACATTAAACAAGATGGACTTAATTGATATTTATAGGACATTTCATCCAAAAACAACAGAATACACTTTCTTCTCAAGTGCTCATGGAACATTCTCCAGGATAGATCATATCTTGGGTCACAAATCAAGCCTTGGTAAATTTAAGAAAATTGAAATCATATCAAGTATCTTTTCTGATCACAATGCTATGAGACTAGATGTCAATTACAGGAAAAGAACTGTAAAAAATACAATCACATGGAGGCTAAAGAATACACTACTAAATAACCAAGAGATCACAGAAGAAATCAAAGAGGAAATCAAAAAGTACATAGAAACAAATGACAATGAAAACACGACGACCCAAAACCTATGGGATGCAGGAAGAGCAGTTCTAAGAGGGAAGTCTATAGCAATAAAATCCTACCTCAAGAAATAAGAAACATCTCAAATAAACAACCTAACCTTACAACTAAAGCAATTAGAGAAAGAAGAAAAAAAAAAACAAACCCAAAGTTAGAAGAAGGAAGGAAATCATAAAAATCAAATCAGAAATAAATGAAAAAGAAATGAAGGACACAATAGCAAAGATCAATAAAACTAAAAGCTGGTTCTTTTATATAAACAAAATTGATAAACCATTACCCCAACTCATCAAGAAAAAAAGGGAAAAGACTCAAATCAACAGAATTAGAAATGAAAAATGACAAGTAACAACAGACACTGCAGAAATACGAAGGATCATGAGAGATTACTACAAACAACTATATGTCAATAAAATGGACAACCTGCAAGAAATGGACAAATTCTTAGAGAAGCACAACCTTCCAAGACTGAACCAGGAAGAAATAGAAAATATAAAGAGACCAATCACAAGCACTGAAATTGAAACTGTGATCAAAAATCTTCCAACAAAAAAAAGCTCAGGAACAGATGGCTTCACAGGCAAATTCTACCAAACATTTAGAGAAGAGCTAACACCTATCCTTCTCACACTCTTCCAAAATATTGCAGAGGGAGGAACACTCTCAAACTCATTCTACGAGGCCACCATCACCCCGATACCAAAACGAGACAAAGATGTCACAAAGAAAGAAAACTACAGGCCAATATCACTGATGAACATAGATGCAAAAATCCTCAACAAAATACTAGCACACAGAATCCAACAGCACATTAAAAGGATCATACATCATGATCAAGTGGGGTTTATATCCTAGCAATGCAAGGATTCTTCAATATATGCAAATCAATCGTGATATACCATATTAACAAATTGAAGGATAAAAACCATATGATCATCTCAACAGATGCGGAAAAAGCTTTCAACAGAATTCAACACCACTTATGATAAAAACTCTCCAGAAAGTAGGCATAGAGGGAAACTACCTCAGCATAATAAAGGCCATATATGACAAACCCACAGGCAACATCATTCTCAATGGTGAAAAAAATGAACCCATTTCCTCTAAGATCAGGAACAAGACAAAGTTGCCCAGTTTCACCACCATTATTCAACACAGTTTTGGAAGTTTTAGCCACAGCAATCAGAGAAGAAAAAGAAATAATAGGAATCCAAATCGGAAAAGAAGTATAACTGTCACTGTTTGCAGATGACATGATACTACACATAGAGAAGCCTAAAGATGCTACCAGAAAACTACTAGAGCTAATCAATGAATTTGGTAAAGTAGCAGGATACAAAATTAATGCACAGAAATCTTTTGCATTCCTATACACTAATGATGAAAAATGTGAAAGAGAAATTAAGGAAACACTCCCATTTACCATTGCAACAAAAAGAATAAAATACCTAGGAATAAACCTACCTAAGGAGACAAAAGACCTGTATGCAGAAACTATAAGACACTGATGAAAGAAATTAAAGATGATACAAACAGATGGAAAGATATACCATGTTCTTGGACTGGAAGAATCAACATTGTGAAAATGACTATGCTACCCAAAGCAATCTACAGATTCAATGCAATCCCTATCAAACTACCAATGGCATTTTTTACAGAACTAGAACAAAAATTTTCACAATTTGTATGGAAACACAAAAGATCCCGAATACCAAAGCAATCTTGAGAAAGAACAGAGCTGGAGGAATCAGGCTCCTGGACTTCAGACTATACTACAAAGCTACAGTAATCAAGACAGTATGGTACTGGCACAAAAACAGAAATATAGATCAATGGAACAGGATACAAAGCCCTAAGATAAACCCACACACATATGGTCACCTTATCTTTGATAAAGGAGGCAAGAATATGCAGTGGAGAAAAGACAGCCTCTTCAATAAGTGCTGGGAAAACTGGACAGCTACATGTAAAAGAATGAAATTAGAACACTCCCCAACACCATACACAAAAATAAACTCAAAATCGATTAAAGACCTAAATGTAAGGCCAGACACTATCAAACTCTTAGAGGAAAACATAGGCAGAACACTCTATGAAATAAATCACAGCAAGATCCTTTTTGACTCACCTCCTAGAGAAATGGAAATAAAAACAAAAATAAACAAATGCAATCTAAAGAAACTTAAAAGCTTTTGCGCAGCAAAGGAAACCATAAGCAAGAGAAAAAGACAACCCTTACAATGGGAGAAAATATTTGCAAACGAAGCAACTGACAAAGGATTAATCTCCAAAATATACAAGCAGCTCATGCAGCTCAATATCAAAAACAAACAACCCAATCCAAAAATGGGCAGAAGGCCTAAATAGACATTTCTCCAAAGAAGATATACAGATTGCCAACAAACACATGAAAGGATGCTCAACATCACTAATAATTAGAGAAATGCAAATCAAAACTATAATGACATATCACCTCATACTGCTTAGAATGGCCATCATCAAGAAATCTACAAACAGTAAATGCTGGAGAGGGTGTGGAGAAAAGGGAACCCTCTTGCACTGTTGGTGGGAATGTAAATTGATACAGCCACTATGAAGAATAGTATGGAGGTTCCTTGAAAACCTAAAAATAGAACTACCATACGATCCAGCAATCCCACTACTGGGCATATACCCAGAGAAATCCTTAATTCAAGAACAGTCATGTACCACAATGTTCATTGCAGAACTATTTAGAATAACCAGGACATGGAAGCAACCTAAGTGTTTTGACAGATGAATGGATAAAGAAGATGTGGCACATATATACAATGGAATATTACTCAGCCATAAAAAGAAACGAAATTGAGTTATTTGTAGTGAGGTGGATGGACCTAGAGTCTGTCATACAGAGTGACGTAAGTCAGAATGAGAAAAACAAATACCTTATGCTAACACATGTATTTGGAATCTAAAAAAAATTAGTTCTGAAGAACCTAGGGGCAGGACAGGAATAAAGATGCAGATGTAGAGAATGGACTTGAGGACATGGGGAGGGGGAAGGGTAAGCTGGGATGAAGTGAGAGAGTGGCATGGACATATATACACTAAAATGTAAAATAGATAGCTAGTGGTAAGCTGCCGCATAGCACAGGTAGATCAGCTCGGTGCTTTGTGACCCCCTAGAGGGGTGGGATAGGGAGGGTGGGAGGGAGATGCACGAGGGAGGAGATATGGGGATGTATGTATAGTTATAGCTTATTCACTTTGTTGTACAGCAGAAACTAACACACCACTGTAAAGCAGTTGTACTCCAATAAAGATGTTCAAAAAAAAAAAAAAATGAGCTGCTAGGAGCACAAGGAGAGAAATGGCATTCCAGGCAGAGGTTGCAGCCTGGACACAAGCTCAGAAGTGTGAGAAAGGACACAATGATTGTTGAAGGAATGATGCATAGTTTTGGATAACTATATTGCAAACTACATGTGCACAAGTGGTCAGGTATGACCCTAGGGGAAGGGTTATGTCACATCGTGGAAGGTCTTGAAAGTCAAGCTGAAAAGTATAGTCTTCCTAAGAGCAGCAGTGGCCAGCTGAGCTTTCGCTGAAGCTGCGAGCATGGGTGGATCTTTTGGCTGCTCTTGTTTTTGCTAGTTTATCCATCTACTCAGGTAGTCAGTCAGCTACATATTTAACAACAAACCCGGAGCACCCACTAGTTGCCAGACCGTGATCTAGTTGCTGTGGATATAAAAGTACATCCTGGATCAATTATTGGATCTCTGTAGTAGTCATTTTCCCCCAGCTAGCAGACAGTCAAAAAGGAGTGGAGAGGTAGATTCCCCAGATTCCATTTCTTATTCCTTGGTCCTGGAAGACGATACTTCTCTGCCCTTTACCATTATGTGGTGTTAATTAGATCGGTTCTGGCCCCTGAAATGTTAGTGGGAATAATGCGCGTCACTTCCAGACAGAGACAATGAAATCCCAGGCACAATTCACTTCTCCCGTCTCTCTTCTGCACGGTGAATGTGGATGCCTCACAATTGAAGCAGACTGGATCCCTGAATCAGCAGATGGAGAACAGCTGCCCCAGAGAAATGTCTGGATGCACAGTGGACATTGCATTAACAAGAGATAAACTTGTATTGTGTTTACCACTGGGATCTTGGAGTTATTTTCTGTGACAGCCATAACCTGCAATGTAGGAAGGCATGCTTGTTTCTTAACCACCGGGCCCCAAAGCACAAACATCACTTCCACACACACTTTATGGGTGAGAAGTCATCCCTAGGCCTTTCTGGAGGTTGTTTGTAAAGGCCACCCTCTTCCAGCAACATCTCTACACTTTGTCTAGGATGTGGTTGTACTCCTACTCGGGCTGCTGGGAATATCAGCTACTGGAGGCTCGCAACTGGTTCTCTAACTGGGCATTGCTTGTGGCTAATGCATGGCTAATGCAGGGATTCACAAACCCAGGCTCCTTGAATTAATTTGGGACAGTTCTGGAGGGCTGTCCCAGCTCCAGAGCTCTATAGGTTCAACTGAGAGCTCAGTTGCAACTGTGTGATCTGTCAACTTCTCTCTCTACTGACTCCTCCTCTCATTGATTAATGTTATTAATTATCTCTTCCAGATTATTTTTCATTTATTAGATCATTCAATGATAGTATATTACTGTCATCTTTATTTGTTCATTTCTCTTAGTGTTATATAAATGGTAGTTTATAATTAATATGTTTTAGTAAAAATGTATGTGATGCCTGTAAGCTTTTAGGAAGTGAATTGTCCCTGGGATTATATCTCCTTTGAGAAGTGTACTTTTTAGAAAAATTATCTCTTGCCTCTTTTAAATTTTTTATTTTATTTTATCTTATTTTATTGTTTTTTGGCCGCACTGCACGGCATGCGGAACTTCTCTGACCAGGGATCGAACCCATGCCCCCTGTAGTGAAAATGTGGAGCCTTAACCACTGGACCACTGGGGAAGTTCAAATTTTTTATTTTGAATTCAGTTTTCTTTGATGTTGATACTGCAATTTCTGATTTCCCTTTATTGCACTTGTCAGATCTATCTTTTCCTATCCTGTCACTTCCTTCCATTTTTTACATCTCTCTGTATTTGGTGTATTTTTCCCGAGAAATACAGTCAGTCCTCTGTATCAGTTTGTTCCATGTCCACAGATTCAACCCACTGTGGATAAAAAATATTTGAAAAAAAATTTCAGAAATTTCCAAAAAGCAAACCTTGAATTTGCAAGCATGCAGGCAAAATAGTTATTTACTAGCATTTACACTGTATTTACAACTATTTACATAGCATTTACATGGCGTTAGGTGTAATAAGTAATATAGAGATAATTTAAAGTACACAGGAGGTATGCATAGGTTATTTGCATATACTGTGCTATTTTATATAAGGGACTTGAGCATCCCCAAATTTTGGTATCTGGAGGGGTTCTGGAACCAATACCCCAGGGATACCAAGGGATCACCGTACATTGCTGGAATTTGGGTTTTGCTTAATAAAGCCCTTTTATCCATAATAGAAAGTTAATTGATTGATGTTTTTTATTATAATGTTGCATTCAGTTTTACTTGTGTCATCTTTGTGCTTTTTGTTCTGTGTGTGTGTCCATATGCTTGCTTGTTATATCTGTTTATTTATTTTGGAATACACATATTGGTTCTTTTATTTTCATCTTCTTCAGTATTCTGAAGGTATACGTTCTGTTTTCTGTTTTGTTTTGTTTTTAATATTCTTCAAGACGTAAAGCCATAGTTAGAGCACTTGGCTTTGTATTCCACTTCTGATGTTTGCTAGCTGTGTGATTTTGTTGAATTGCTTGCCCTTTCTCTGACTCAGTTTCCTTATCTGCAAAACAGAAATAATAATAGATAATTAAATGAATGAATACACATAAAGCTCCTAGAAGCGTTACTAGCACAACATAAGATATCAATAAATGTAATACTTTAAATTATAAATATTATCCTCACTGTTTTATTGCTCTCATTTTCAGAGTGAAAGCAAAATGGCGTACTTTTAATTCTCTCTGTTCAGGAATACCACCTGTGGGAATATTTTTAATTAATTTTGCCTCAGTAAGGTGAGCAACTGTAAATCAGTCTAGCTAGGACTCTTCCATCTCTTTGATTATAGTTTCTCGTCTGTTTGCTTTCATCTCTTCTTCAAGAACAGAAATGACGTCTGTACTAATCACACTTCCTTTCTTTAAGGCTTTCTTGTGCTTTAGAAGAGCTTCCCGAATGTGTCCTATCCCTGATTAGATCCCTACCTTAACGGTTCTGTTCTTTACTGTATTGAATCTGGATTTTATTTTAGTTTGCATTTTTAGCGTCCTTGTTAGTCCTCTTCATAAAAGCCCCTTCCCTTTTCATTTTGCTTGATTTTATCAGTTGTTGTTGCGTATTAACGTGACCTGTCCCTCCTCACTGTTCAGAGCTCCTAGTTTATAGAGGCCTGTCTTCTCACTGCTCTTGAGGATTTGGCTTGAAGTTTCCTTCTAGTTGCTGCCATGTGGCATTTTTCCTGAATGTCCCTCCTCTAGATACTCTTCTGTTTCCCTTGTTCTTCAGGTTGGGAATTTTTCTGTCTCACTAATATTGTTTCTGTTTTCTTATTTAACCATGCTGAGAGGTGGAGTAATCCACCTATATGGTTTGTTCACAAGGTTGATTTTTCTTGGCTGCCCTCTCCACCCACTGGGGGATGACCGGAGCTCCGCAGGCCCGCAGTGGAAGCCTGGTTCATATTAAGACACTCCCATTCCAGTTCCCTTTTTCAGTTGGCGTTCCTCCAACGGCAGCTCTGCCCTGATGTGGGTGCCTCCTCCCACCTGCTGCTTGATTTCCTAATAGATCTGTGTTGTCAGAGACGAAAACAGCATCAACCACTTCTAAAGATTCTGTGCTTTCTGCATCTGCCCACCTTGCTCGACTTTCAGGAACTATATTTCCTAAAACGTGGGCCACACATCTACCCCGCCAGTGACATGATGCCTCCCTGCTTGGCAGTTATTCCCTGGGGGGTCACAGTCTCTGAAAGGATCTAGACAAGTCAGGGTCAGGGAGAGAAAGAAAACCAGTACCCTGTCCTCCTGAGAAAGGACCAGGAGGCAAAGCCTGACTATATTAGGGTCCTTAACCTTGATAACTTGTGTCGGGGAGGAAGAAAATCTCCTCTACCCTTCTAGGTTCTTCTGGCTGGTCTAAGAATTGAAATTGACATGAGATCTATTAGCAGGAGAAAATCCAACAAAAGTTTCCAAGGACCTAGCCCTACAAATATTTTCTCCTGCTAATTTAATTTTAGAAAAGAGAAAAACTCATACCCATCTTGTTTCCAGCAGACCCTGCAGGCAGAGCTCCAGGAGGCTGATGGACATGGTCAGACTTCTCACCTTCTGATGGCTTTTGTCAGGTGTTCCAGCATCTCTTAAGTGCAGCATCTTTGGGGTGAGTAGTGTCCAGACAATAAAGTTACATCCCATCCTCGTCACCAGCTATCGGGGAGGAAGAAATTTCCTTTATCCCCCTATGTTCTTCTGGCTGGTCTAAGAATTAAATTGACATGAAGCAGATTAACAGGAGAAAATCACACAAAAAATTAACAACATGTATACATGGGAGAGACTCAGGAAAACTGAGTAACTCTCCAAAGTGACTGAAACCCTCACGTTAAATACCGTCTTTAGCTAAAGGCAAAGGAGGATGTTGGGAGTAGTGGTTTGGCACTTCAGAGGGGAGGGAGGTAATTGACTTGACGTGGAGATGGAACAGCAAGTGTTCGGTAAATAAATGCTTTCTGGGCCAGGTAGAGACAGTGGGACACAGAGAGAACTCTGATCTCAAAGAGTTTACCCCACCTTACCTAGCCCTTGTTTTTTTGCAAGTATCTCTGATGATAGTCTATTCCAGGAACAAGCCCTCTATCTAAATTCTTTAGGCAGCTAAGGGGGAGGTAAAAGAAAGACTTCCTGGGTCTTTGGGGCTTTGATTGCTTTCAGATCAAAATAATCCACATGCCAAAGAGACATGTTGGGGTGGCCAAGTTTGCTCCCCTACATGGGCATCACTATAAATTCTTGGTCTCCAGCCACAACTGGACCCCCATCTCTGTAGGGAGAGGCTGACGCAGAGGCCACAACAGTGAGAGGCCTGAGTACCGCAAAAAAAAGAAAAAAAAATGCATATCAAATAACCTCAATCACTCACTTACAAAATTCCACAATAACCCTCCCCATAGCAAATGGCTTAGGATGGTATACAAGGTCTGTCATCATGGGACTCCTGCCTAATTTTCTCTTCTTTCTTCTCCTGAATCCCCTACAATCACTCAGAGATTCAAAGTAGATGACTTACCAGAAAATTACTGTTAAATAAACGTAAAAGACTATTTTGCAATCAACTTTTAAATTTTATGTATGGACCATTTCCAAGAATTGCTGGCAAGTTTTCCAAAAATTTAAGCATTTTGAAGTTTTTACCTGTCAAGCTTCTCATCCACGTTTTTGAATGTTTTCTATGAATGTGCCCCAGGTCAGTTTTTTATTTAGTTGTTTTTATGCTTTTGCAGCTATTTCTTTGGCTCATATTAAAACAATCATGCCAGTTCGGATTTTGGGGGGGGGGGGTGGCATTTAACCCTATTTTAAGTGTTTTCTCTAACTTTAAGTAAAATATCTGAAACTAAATAAGCCTAAAGTAAATATTTTACACTAGTTCGCATGTTGATAACTACTGTTATACTAAGTTTTTTTTTTTACAACTTTCTTTGTAGGATTTGAGCAATTTTAGTTGCTTTCTGAAGTATGTTGCCTTGATATTTTAATTTCTTCATAGCAAATGATATCTAATTTTCCTATTTGGCCATATTTTTGCCTCACAAAATAATTCAGTAGCATTGATAGAGCACTTTACATGAAGAATATATAAACTTCCAGACCAGATGAAAGAATAGCTATTATATTCTCTTCGCTATTGTTTGAAAAATATTTTGGAAAATTTGCAAAACACTTGAAAATTAAAGAAGAGAGAAACATCTCTCACTATGATTTTACATTGTGACCTCTCTGAATTTTTATTTTTCTCCATAAACACACAATAGAGTGATAGTCTTTGTTTGGCTAATAATTATTGATAAGGAGAAAATAGTTATAACTTGATAAAACATGACTTTTAAAGTATGTAAGAAGAGTCCAATAACTTAGGGCGTTTACCTCCCCCTCCAGAAAATGGTTAAAACACCAATAGGAGCTTTGGGCAGCGTGAGTCAGCCACATGTGAGACTGCAAAAAAGTAAAAAAAAACCAACAAATAAAACGGCCCACTTAGGCAATTCTATCCAATATAAACAGACACGGTTAAGTACAGGTGTACTTGCTTTTCCATATTGATATTTTTTACACTAAATGATTAAGAGGTGAAAAAGTAGTGTTTGGGAATACATAGTTTTGATTCATATGTTGGGGGTATTTTCTATCAAATAATTAGAGCTCTTCTCACTGATTTACAGTTGAATACAGTCCCCATCTGCCACCTGCCACCCCGCCTCCACTGTCCAACTTTTCTCTCCAGAGACAACCACGCAAAACACCTTCCAGAACCACCCACATGACTTAGCATGTATAACTATACCCAGAGGTGTGTAATCATTTTATAAATAGGAATAATACTATATGTACTGTCAGTAATTCAACTTGTTGCGACCTCTTTCCATTTCACATCCTATTCTTATTCTTTATATTCTCTCCATAGTATTACATAGTGTAAACATACCAAAATTTGGTTCCCTAAGGATTGCCATTAAGGATCTTCCCAATTTGAAAAATTTTATATAATGCTGCTCTTCCCCTATTATATACACCCTTAAGCATACATTGATGTGCGCTCGCACATTTTCAAAGGATATTTTACTAGAAGTGTAATTGCGGATTTGAAGGGTTTGCCCAGTTCAAATTACAATAAAGAGGACTTTTAAAAAACTGAAGAATTGAATAAACTTTTATTCTAATATTAAAAAGCACTGCATCTCTTTAGAGGTGAATTTTCTATGTAATTCCAGGAAAAATATCCATTTAGAGAAATTACAAATAGGAAAGATGAGCATCTTCTCTTTCCTTTGTTTACGGTGATGTTGATGTTGTGGTAGTTTGCATGGAGTTGGGAGTTTTCTCTGTGTGTGCGTGTGTATGCGTGTGTGTACACTCGTGTGCACATGAAGATGTGTGTGCAGAAGTAAGTGTGTATTACTTGGGGTCCCAGCGAGAAACAAATGGCAGTCTCGGCCCGGGTCACTTGAGGAGAGTCTAATGAAATACTCTTCACAGAGTTCTGGGCAGGGTTTAGGGGATTAGAAAGGGTAGTGCACAGTCCTGACGTGAGTGGTCAGTGGCCTCGGAGAGGGCAATTCTGGGGAGTAGACTACTCGAGGGACACAGCCATCCCCCCGGACTCCTTGGTGAGAGAGGAGAAAGAAACATCTAATTTCCACCTCTCCTGCTCTGGAGGCTCCTTAATGGGCCTCCTGTTGCCCAAACCTCCACGGGAGCCAGGGGACAGTACACAGGGCAACTCATGACTTGTCCCTACAGGTCAGCCTCCTGGAGCATAGGGCAGGGTCAGATGGGCAGACTAGTGGATCTGGAGGGACAGATGGGGAAAAAGTCATCACAGATGCATGCTGAGTGAGCATACACGTCTGTATGTGTATAGTGAGTGTGTGTGTTTGCAATATTGTGTTCCTTTTTGTTCTTTGGTTTTAATAACAGAACCACTTTTAAAACAAAACCTTACCAGGAATGTCAATAGCTAAAACATTAAAAACCAAGCTGTTTAGGTTGAGGCAAAAGCTGAGAAGCTTGGAGACCTACCTGCAGTGTGTTCCCCTATCTTCCTGCAGCCTAGATAATAACATAGTATGAAAACCACTGCGTTACTGGGATATATCCTCATGGGAGCACAGGATGAATTGAACCCATCCTGCCTGTACATCACCACCATGAAGCGCGTAGAAACCCATCTAACAGACTTTTTTGTTTTTGAAACTGTGACCTGAAAAACAGTCTAATGTGCAAAGTGTGGCGTTCTCACGTTTTGAACACTATAGGCTCATAGAATATTAAAGCTGGGAAGGGCCTTATACTGTAACATCATGTCATGATAAAGCCCTAATCATATATAAGATGAAAGCTCATACCTTTTGGGGTGAACTTGGTAAACTGTTTCATTATTATGCTTACGTATAACAGCACACTGCTAAAGTATACCTGTTTCTGAAAGCTGTTTGCTGATCAAAAGCAATAAACACAGAAGTAATCAACTTGTGTACAAACATACCTATAGTATAAATAAATTGTTACCGAGTACACAGATCTAATACTTTGTACCTTTTACAAAATCCATTGAGATTAAAAGAAAAAAACCTGAAAAGTTCCCATTATTCACGTTAATTTTTATTATGCATAGTATTTGCAGTTTCAAATATAATACAGAACCACATTTTATTTATCCCTTGGAAAGTAGCTAAAGTAAAACAAAAAATGCGAACTTCCAGTAGATAGTAAGCTGTTTAATTATACATAACCTCAGGGAAGTTTTGGAAATCTGAAAACGGGGAAGAGAAGCATGATATACTCATATTCTGTTAAGTTAGCAGCTGTAACCTGAAACATTTCTTGCACCAGATATCTGTTCCTTTATGAGTTATTATTGCAATTGTGAAAAGCCTTTATTACTGTTCTCTGAATTTTATTCCATACATCAACTCTGACTGTGTCGTGGACTGTTCAGTGCTCACATAATGAAATCACGTGCCTTTAATAAGCATCAGTATGATGACCTCAAGGAAGTGGGATAGATTTACTCCACGAAATTCTGCCCCTGATATTTTAGTACCTGCTTGCTTTTACAAGGGCTGAATTTTTCCTCGCTCACATGACCTCCTGGGTAGTGTGTTAGGCTGTCAATACGTGGTGTGAATGGAATGTGTAGGAGGAGAATGGTACTTACAGAGAAAAAGAGACTGCAAAGAGTGAACCCTGAAGGGCACTAAGAATAACAGGGATTTTACATTTTTTAAAGGATGGCTTGTAGTTCTTATCCTACTTTTTCACCACATGATGTCACGATGTACTCTTTTCTTATGGGATATACTAATGCATGATCGGTGCCCCCTACTTTTTCCCAAGCAAACTCTTGTCTCTGCCTTCCCTTTTCCTACGAATGGCCCTTTTGATGCTATTAATTCTTCTTGATTTGCACTGACCAGTATGGTAGCCATTAGCCACAAGGGACTTTTTAATTTTAATTACAATTCATTGAAATAAAATGTAATGGAAAGTTCAGCCCCCTCAGGTGCAGTAGCCACATTTCAAGGGCTCAGTAGTCACTTGTGTCTAGTAGCTACCACATTGGACAGTGCAGGTGTAGGACACTTCCATCATCACAGAAAGCTCTTTGGATGGCATTTGTGATGCCTAATTATATGGGTCAACTTGAGTGGGTAAGAGACGCCCAGATAGCTGGTAAAACATTATGTCTAGGTGTGTATTTGAGGGTATTTTTTGAAGAGATTAGCATTTGAATTGGTGAAGTGAGTAAACAAGATTGTCCTCCCCAGTATGGGCGGGTCAGTCCACTGATGGCCTGAATAGAACCAAAAGGCAGAAGAAGGGCTAATTCTCTCTGTGTCTCCTGGGGTTGAACCATCCATCTTCTCCTGCCCTTGGACATCAGCACTCCCAGTTCTCAGACTTTCAGACTCAGATCCTGACTTATACTATCAGCCCCTCAGTGCTCAGGGCTGCGGGCTCATACTGAATTCCCGGCTTTCCTGGTTCTCTAGCTTGCAGATGTAGCTCATAGGACTTCTCTGCCTCTGGAACCACCTAAGCCAATTTCTGTAATTAGTCTCCTCTTATATATTGCCAGAAACTCAGTTCTATAAGAATTAAGTCATTAGCTACTGCAGTTGCTGACAGTCAACACATCCTGAAAGGAATTCAGGACAGAGATCAGGAATGAGGCACTCTGTGCTCTAGGAGGATTGTCAGAACAGGCCTCTGGATAGTTAGATATTTTCAGGAGAAATTTTTTTTTTTTTTTTGCAGTACCTGGGCCTCTCACTGTCATGGCCTCTCCCACTGTGGAGCGCAGGCTCCAGACGCGGAGGCTCAGCGGCCATGACTCACGGGCCCAGCCGCTCCGCGGCATGTGGGATCCTCCCAGACCAGGGCACGAACCCGTGTCCCCTGTATCAGCAGGAGGACTCTCAACCACTGCGCCACCAGGGAAGCCCACAGGAGAAATTTTTTGTAAACCTGGATTCTTGCATCTTCCCATACTTAGAAAAGCACTAAACCCATTAACTAGGATATCTGTTCCTCATGGCTAGCGGCAACCTTATACTGAGATGTGTATGATTGCATGTACCCTCTTCACAAAAATCATATATATACTGACCTCCCTCCTTACCTCTTTGGATCACTTTCTCAGAGCCATCTGAAATGCTATCTCCCGGGCTATAGTCCTCAGTAAGACACTGAATAAACTTAACTCACAGCTCTTACGTTGTGCATTTTTTTTTAAGTCAGGATATATATCTAGATAGATAGATTGATCTCCTATTGGTTCTGCTTCTCTGGAGAACCCTGATTAGTACAGAAAATTGGTATCAAGAAGTAGAGGTGCTGCACACCTGAAAATGTAGAAGCAGCTTTGGAATCAGGTACTGAGTAGAGGCTGGAAGAGTTTGGAGCTAGAAACAGCCACCATCTTCTTAGAGAATATCTAAGTGGTCATGAACAGCATGCTGGTAGAAATTTGGTGGTAAAGGCCATTTTGACGAGGTCTTAGACAGAAACGAGAAATATGTCATTAGAAACTGAAGGAAAGGTGATCCTTTTTATAAAGTAGAAAGGCTGAATTTTGCTCATGTCTTAGTGTTTTGTGGAAAGAAGAACTTGTGAGCGATGAGGTTGGCTATTCGGCTGAGGAAATATTTAAGCAAAATGTTGGCCTCTCATGAATCCTTATAGTAAAATATGAGAAGAGGAAAAAAGATGCAATTGTTCATCAGAAAGGAAGCAGAATTTGAGTTTGGAAGATTATCAGCCTATTCATATGGAACGGAATGGAGAAGCTCCTTTGGGAGAGAATAGAAAGGGTTTGGCCGAATTTGATAAGGATACTGGCATGGTTTGGCCATCTCAACAGAAACCAGGAGCTCTTCATCAAGACGGTGGGAAGATTAGTCATCCGTCTAAATGAAAACCGGGACCAGTTGTCCCAGACAGTTTGGAGATCATGCGCCTCTCATCTCAGGCCCTGAGTGCATGGGTCTGGGAGTCAGAGCAATTTCAAAGGAGAAGCTGCTGCTGTGGACATCTCCTCACTTTGCAGGCTGCCCCAGGTATGGCTCCAGCAGCCCCCAGTGGGCATGCACCGAGTCCAGCAAGGCACAGGGGGCTTGGCTCCCCCACCTAGATTTTAAAGGATGGAGCAGCCTGGAGCCACCCAGGGATGACGCAGCTGGCAGGGCTGCTGCCTGGTATGCACCCCAGGCAGAGGGCTGCTGTGGGCGTACGACCACTGCAGAGAGCCTCCGCTGGGGCAATGCCCAGCAGGGCCATGGGGGCAGGGCCAACCCCCGCCCAGCCTGTAGAGGCCGTGGCATGCGATTCTAGTCTGGGAGTGATGCGGGCACTCACCTGCAGGACTGTGGCTGTGTAGTGTGCACCCAGCAAAATTATGAGGGCAGGACTTCCCTGAGCCTTGGGGGCCCAGCTCCTGCCCTACTGGGTCTGGAAGTCGAGGAGGATTGTTCTCAAGACTTAGGTTTAGTGTTCGCTCCATTAGATTTTGGAGTTACCTTGGACCTATTACTCATTTCTCTTTTCTCTGTCTCCCCTTTGGAATGGGGATGTCTCTCCTATGTCTGTCCCATCACTGTATTTTGGAAGCACGTAACATATTTGATTTTATAGGTTCATAGCTGGAGTCTCACCCACATCTTATGTAGATGATATTTATGAGACCTTGGATTTGGACTCTTGAGTTGATGACATATGAGAAGAACATGAACTGGGGGGAGGGGCAGGGGTGGGATGCTATGGTCCAATTCTATTTGTCCCTCCAGAATTCCTATGTTGAAACCCGATGCCTAGTGTGAGGTAGAGGTGGAGCCTTTGGCAGGTGATTAGGTCATAAGGGTAGAGCCCTATTAAAGAATAAAATTTAACTGCGTGAGTTTGAAGATCTAATGTTCTTTATTAGGCAGCGCATGGGCCAAGCAGCATCCCGCCTAGCAAGTGGAAGGCTGCTCCAAGGGATTGTAAAAATGGCAAGATTTTATGGGAAGGAAGGAGGACAAGGGAGCTACTAGCAAAAAAAAAATATATATATATATAGATTTTTAGGCCAGAACATCTTCTTTTTTGGGGGGAAGGGGAGGTCAGAGGTTGTTATCATGCAGATTTCTTATTCTTCCTCTAGGGATGGAGAGGGCCCACATGGCAGGTAACCTCACTGGTGCTGACCAGAAAATTCCAGCTTTGTTGGTTAAGTTTACATTTCTGGGGCAGGTGGAAACTGCAGTTAAGTCAGGTGTTAAGTCTATGTTTGGACTGATGGGCTTTAGCACAAGTGACACCATTTTGGTCCTGTGATTTCACTTTCTCTTTAACATTTCCCCCCTTTTGATTAGACTCTTAGCTTAATAGAGAGATGTGATAAAAAATTAAGGCATTAGTGTCACTCTCAGCTACTGCTTTACGGTTTAGTTGATCCATGGTGTGAACTGTGGCATGAGCTTTTTGTTTAGTCTCTGTACTGTCCACAGTTCCGGCTTCACAAATTTTAAGTCATTCTCTTCGTTCCTTTTCCAATGTTCCCATCTTAGGGAGACAATTTGTCTGGTGGTTAGTGGGCTGTGAACATACTTTTGAGAGAATACAGTGCACTGGGAGGTTATTATGATTATAATTAGCAGAAAAATTCTCAATGTTTGGAGTGGTCTTCAGAGCCATGGTCCCCAAGACCCAAACCAATCAAAGGGAGACCCCGTTGAAGGAGTCACCCCTTTAAACCAAGTGGTTTGCTCAGTGATCTGATGTAACTTGCAGTTTTCCTCAGAAATGTCAATCCAGGTAGAGCAGATGGTGTTGGCCGTAGGACACATACCTCCTAACTCAGCTAAAAGATAATACAGGGCTATCTTATTAACAAGAACAATCTTGGCCAGAAAGTCTAATGATTTCTGTTGGGTAGTTAGTGTTTCAGCAATGGAATCTGCAGTGTCTCCAAGAGTTAAGGAGAGGTTTCTGATCATATTCCCGTTTGTGTCTGTTCCTAGCCAGGGAATAGATGTATTCACAGGGATTGCTGCATTTACTCATTTAAGCCAGGGATCAGTCAGGTTTTTAGCACATGTGGGACGAGAATTTCATAGCCTAAAATAAAGAGTTATCCTAAATGCCTCACAAAGATGGGTGTTGCTGGTGAGATTTCTTAGTGAGTGGGGACTTATCTGATCTAGTTAACCATTGGAAAGTGGGGTGAGGAGAGGGTGTTACATGTCAGAATAAAGGAAAGACAAGAAGAAAGGTTTTCAGGTTTGAGTATGAAGTCATGCGTTTGATTCCGAGATCTCCAGCATTTGTACAGTATCAGATACCAGGTGGGGTCCTCCTTGCTGTGAGGTATGTACCCAAGTCTGAATGCCCTCTGGCTTTTCAGCAGTGTCAGTTGTCAGGGGCACTTTGTGAGGTCCCTTCCATGGGGGCTTAAGGGCTGCCTTCATTCCTAGTGATTCCGAACAGGAAGGGTGGGAGAAAATTGGAAACGTTAGTGTGGTGAGTCCTAGCCAGATATTTGAGGAAACTATAGAAGAATGCATGATCCAGTTCAATTTACAGGTGTATAACAAAACCTCAAAGACAATTGGATAATGACTGACCGTATAAGTTCTTTTTTTAAGACTGCTTTGCTGGAACTTTGTAAACAAGGTACCAGGTTGATTTTTCCAGGCACTTCCTTGACTGGTCATATCTGAGCCTGCATAGTTCTCTCAAACATGACATTTCAGTCAAATCCTTAGTAATATAGCCGATGTTTCTAACTGTGTCCTGTTACAAGGAGAACAGATTCTCATTGAACTTATGCAACACATATACTGTCATGGAAATAAGAATACTCACTGAGAATTTCTGCATTCTGGAGGATCAGGTAGGAAGAATAAGTAAATGTTTTATCTTTATTCTCAAGGGTATATCTTACCAAATTGTTGATAGCTTAAGAGAAAAGATTTCTTTAAATCTGAAAAAAAATATTAAAGAACCAGCAATATTTCAAACACAGAGTTGTAACATTATAGTCATCCTCGTCAGTTCATTCAGTCTCTTGTTATTAATTCTCATTCTGCTTGAGTCCAGTTTTTTGTTTTTTGTTTTTTTTTTTGTTTTTTTTTTTTTGTGGTACGCGGGCCTCTCACTGTCATGGCCTCTCCCATTGCGGAGCACAGGCTCCGGATGCACAGGCCCAGCGGCCTTGGCTCACGGGCCCAGCCGCTCCGCGGCATGTGGGATCTTCCCGGACCGGGGCACGAACCCGCGTCCTCTGCATCGGCAGGCGGACTCCCAACCACTGCGCCACCAGGGAAGCCCTTGAGTCCAGTTTTTCCATTAGTTCTCTCAACCTTGTTTGATGATTGAGGGTGAGAGGGATATAACTCCAAGAAGTTTGCAAGGTTTTTGTTAAGGCTAATATGATTGGCCCAGTGAAGTGGGTGCCTTGATCACTGGAGTTGGTGGAAGGTATACCCCCAATGAGAAACACATTTTCTAACAGTGTCCTTGCCACTGTGAAGGCATCAGTCTTGCAGCAGGGGAAGGCTTCAACCCATCTGGAAAACATGCATACACACGTTAACAAGAGCATATTGATAACTCATACTAAGTGGCAGTGGAATGAACATCTGAAGCTGCAGGTGTTCAAAGGGTCCAGAGGGGCGAGGTCTGAGGGCTCTAGGGCCAAAGTTAGTTTTTCTTAACTGCACTGCCATGGGTGAAGGATTGCAAAAAACAAAAATCAGGTCTGCCAGGAAGCCAGGAAGAACCAAGTAGCCATCTTGTGTTTCCCATAACCCTGACTGTTCCTTTAACTTACAGCCATTGTTTACCCATCTTAACTTCTCTGATTCAAGAGCAGATTTGTTGCCACATTACAAAGAAGTCAGGATGGCAGAAATCTGGCATTGAGGGACCATTGTTTGCAGAAGCAGAATGGATGTCATCCACATGTGCCTCAATCTTTACAGATTCAGTTGCTGCTGCTGTTGCCTGAAAGTCAGCCAGGGTACCCATGATAGTCAGGTTCAAAGCTTTTAGTGTAGCTCTCAGTTTTGATGACACCAATTTCAGAAGGTGAGAGAACAACAGTAAGAAGTTTGTTTACTTGTTGCCCATTTCTTATTGGGGTCCCAGAGCATGTCATACAATATTTTAAGATAAAAACTAGAATTACAAGTGGTAAAATTGTACCAGGACATATCAGATTTCTTGGAATCTCACACAATTTCTAGAGTATTTGTATTATTAACATAGATTTAGACAAATTTAATCAAAAAGGTTTAGCATCACTTATTTGACAATGTTTCCCATGCAATTTATGGATAAAAACCAAATGAAACTAATTAGCTTAATATCTCTCCTTTTATAAGGAGAGAGAAGAAATCTTTTGAAATATTTCAGGGACCATCTGGAAAACTCCAAAGCTAGTTGAGGTCAAAAGACTTCACTTTTAGAATTTGATTTCCAGGGAAGTTTGTCAAAGGTATCAAAAGGTTTAGACACTTGACTAAATAAGATCACAGATCAATATGAAATAGACTACTTGTCTATTTAGCAGATGAAAGAAAATTAAATTCTAGTTTTACATAAGTAAACTCTTGATACTAGAGCTTAATTTTTAAAACACTTATAGTAGTAATCCAAATTTTAATCAACTTGACTACACAAGGGAAATCTGTCCTTAATAACTAGAATTTCCAGTTTAGACAAAAATATTCTCATTTCCCCTAGCAAAAATGCATCTCATTCTTCATACCTTTTCTTACCCCAAAACACATCCTCCTTATCTTGCTTGTTTCCCTTATTATTTCTAGTAACTTCAGTTACCTATGTTAGAATTTTCATCCCTTAGAAACCTTTAATTTCTAGTGAAAATGAAGAGGTAAGCAGTTATGTACTGTCTTTTACATTAGCATTCTGTGGTTTGGCAAATTTACAAATACTTTTTTAAAATTAATTTTTATTGGAGTGTAGTTGCTCCACAGTTCTGTGTTAGTTTCTGCTGTACAGCAAAGTGAATCAACTGTATGCATACATATATCCCCTTCTTTTGGATTTCCTTCCCATTTAGGTCACCACAGAGCACGGAGTAGAGTTCCCTGTGCTCTACAGTAGGTTCTCATTAGTTATCTATTTTATACATAGTAGTGTAGGCATGTTAATCCCAATCTCCCAATCCAACCCCCCGTTCCCCCTTTGGCATCCATACATTTGTTCTCTACGTCTGTGTCTCTATTTTTGCTTTGCAAATAAGGTCATCTGTACCATTTTTCTAGAGTCTATATATATGCGATATTATACTATATTTGTTTTTCTTTTTCTGACTTCTTGACTCTGAATTTTTAGAAATATGGTTTTCACTGTGGCCTAAAACATGTTTACTAGTAGAACCAATTTTATCTTTAGTTTCTCTGCAATAAAAGTAGGTCAACCTGTGTTCAGTAATTAATGCTTCACTATTTTATAGTATTTGGAAATGATCTGGATATTTAATAAATTTTCATCATTTAACTTAATCTTAGCAAAACTTTAAGGTTTCAGGTTGCCGAAAAGATTTAGGAAACTTATTTGGAAAGTTCACTGGAAAAATCTTTTTATCCTACTTTCATTGATTTTACTTACTTGCCCTTAACGGTTATATTTAGATTACCCAGGAAAACTGCTTGAAACATTAGACAAAATCAGCCATCATTCTAAGTTACTTTGGCTGACAAATTTTGTAACAGAGATAACATAACTTATTAGACTAATAAACTGAGGTAGAATGAAAGTTGTTTATCTGCGTTATATTCAATGTTGATAACTTTAAGGACAAGTCTGTTTTAATTAAACTAGTAAACGTCAACTAGCTTTTATTTACGTGAACTTGAAAAGCATTGGGTTAGTTTCTGTTATATTTTTGATTACTTTAGAATGCCTAATCCTTAAAAGCTTGTCTTCAAACCAACTAAATAGAGCTCTTTTACAAATTAACTTTGGCAATACCATCCGCTGGTAGAAAAACATCTCCCATTACGACATACCTATGTGGACACACCCACAACATATAGACAGATGCAGACAGATGTTTCTGTAGAAGACTTGTAAGATTTCTCATTAGCCCAGTTTCCAAATACTTCCTCTCTCTCTTTCTTTATTTTCCTGATGAAAATATTTGCATGAAAGAATGGCTTTTAGGTTCTAGAGAAAAAGGGGGTAGTAAATCTACATCACAAAGGGCCAGAAAAGGTATCTCCACAAGAAAATTTGGGGGTATATTTGGAGGACAATTCTATCTTTACTATCCCAATAGGGGAGGTTTTGGAATTGACAAAAAGGACTGACACACCCATCCACCTATTTTTGGAAAGTTTCTTTTCCTCTGGGTACACTTCAGAAGGCCTAACAGATTCCTATCAGGCCCTGAATATCAGTTTCCAATTTGGCCAACTTTCTGATCATAGAGTTATTAAATCCTTTCAAATATTTTGTCAGGTTTTAGCCAGGGCAAACAATAAATATTTTGGGCAGTATTGAATAACCCCATAAAATTTAATTTTAGTTTCCTCTTGGCTGTTTAAGGGAATAATATATCAGTTTACTAGAAAATCCTTAAGAATTTCATCTGCTCCAGGAGGGGCCCATGTGTGGGCATTTAAGTTAATATTGACGAGTTTGCATAGGGGCTTTGAGAACAATAGTTTTTCCAGTGTCCTAGGTAATTACAATTGGAAACATCAATTTCTGGGCCACTGTTTTGATAATGAACCCCCAGGAGGGTTAGATGTGGGAGGATCAGGTGTTGTTTTAGATACTTTTGTGCTTTTAATTTTTCATTAGCCTTCACAACAAATCTTTCAATGAAGTTATCTTGGAATTTTGAAAACGTTTGGAGTCTTCTGCATACTAATTGCAATAGGTGTTCACTCTGTTTAATATGGGAGCCCTCGTTTTTAAGCGTACTTTATATATTGTCTTATCTATTTGGAACATTCCTCATAATGGCCTTTGCAATTCTAGGTTGTTTTTAGTAAATCTTTGGCATTTTGCTAAATATCTGCAGCTTCGGGGACTATAATTCTTAAACATAAAATAAGCAGGTGTGCTGGTAGGTGACATGCTCAACTCTTTGGATATAAATAACCCATTTCTTTTATCTAGGCCTTTGGGGTTTGGGGAGCCAAAATAATACCTAAGAGGGACTTGCTGCAGAATTGGGAGGTGGTGAGTGCTCTAACAGCCTTTCAATGCTCGGTCAGTACCCACCAAAGTTTGTGGCTCTTTTTTTTTTTTTTTTTCTTACCATTAGAAACTAGCCTTTATTTAATATTCACCTGAGGCCTCCCACTGACCCAGTCCAGCTCAAATTAGACCCAGTCTGATCCCAGACCCAGTCAGGCTTTTACATCAGAACCAAATCCAACCCTGGCTGGTAACCGCCAATAATTCCCATGGTACTTTGAACTGGAAGAAAGGGGTGAACCAGCAGACCTCACAGAATATGGACTGCAGACTGATTTCAAACAAATGGAGAGCTGTAGACTAAACTGTCGGCAGTTTCCAACATGGAATCCAGGCACAGAGCTGAGGGCTGGAGTTTCCCACTCAGAAACCTGAGAATTGTGGTCTGAAAAGACAATTAGAGCGGGAGCTTGGATGCAAAGAGAGCAGAGCTCAACCAACAGAACCGAAGGGTCACCAAAGACCCTTGGAAACAGCGAGAAAGACAATGAACTCAAAATGGGGTTTGTGGGAGCCGCGGCTGTGTTTCCTGTTTTTTCCCTGAAGGCCGTCGGAAGTTCACTTTAGATCTTGTTGCTGCCATCAGTCTGTTAAAAAACAAAATTGAACCGAGTAAATTTGAAGGTCTAATTGGCTTTATTAGGCAGCTCATGAATCGAGCATCACCCCGTTTAGCAAGTATAATACAAGAGTGTTGTGAGGGGTTGTCCAGAATGGATGGTTTTTAAAGGAAGGAGTGTGGAGAGGGCCTACGTGACCCTTGCTGACCAGAAAATTCCAGACTGCTTGATTAAGATTACATTTCTTAGGAAGGTCGAAACCGCAGTTAAATTGAATATGACCTCTGGGTTTGGTATCATGGGATTTAGCACAAGTGATGCCATTTTGGGCCTGTAGTTTTCTCTTCCATGGCCCTATTGCGTGGTATTAGTGCCATTACAGAAAGGTGCTACAGAGCTATCTAGCCCCTTCTGCCTTGTGAGGACACAGCAAGAAGGCCCCATTTATGAACCAAGAAGCCCTCACTAAATACCCAGTCTGCTGGTGCCATAATCCTGGATTTAGTCTCCAGACTGGGAGAAATAAGACACCAGTCTGTAGAGTTCTGTCACAGCAGCTGGAATGGACTCAGTACTCTTCCATGTCGTCATACTGGCAGTTTCTTTAGAGCAAAAGGACCACTTTCTGTTTTGTACTGTTAGTTACAAGACCTGACAATTCTTTTTTTTTTTTTTTTAATAAATTTATTTATTTATTTATTTATTTTTGGCTGTGTTGGGTCTTCGTTGCTGTGTGTGGGCTTCTCATTGTGGTGACCTCTCTTGTCATGGAGCACGGGCTCTAGGCATGCGGGATTCAGTAGTTGTGGCACGTGGGCTCAGTAGTTGTGGCTTGTGGGCTCTAGAGCTCAGGCTTAGCAGTTGTGGCACACGGGCTTAGTTGCTCCGTGGCATGTGGGATCTTCCCAGGCCAGGGCTTGAACCCGTGTCCCTTGCATTGACAGGCGGACTCTTAACCACTGCGCCACCAGGGAAGCCCGACAATTCTTAAATAATATTTCTTTTTTGCCTCCATTCTTTCCACTTTCACCATCACCATCAAAGTCTAGACCCTATGACCTGTTCTATGAACTTTTGCATCAGTCCTAACTGATCTATTCACCAACACCTTCTCTCTACTCCAATCTAGCCCATCCACTGCATGTAGATTGAAAGTTCAAAAACATAGTTGAAGAAAGTTCTTTTCCACATTTAACTGTATTTATCTGCAGAAGCCTATCCTTAATTTGGAATTCACACAGAAAGAGAGCAGTAAAGGATTCTTCAAAGCCTTTTTATCGAGTTTTAAATTGAAGAAAATCAAGTAGCTTACCTGCATTGTTCTTATTTTATCACTTTTATAATTAGTTAAATTCTAAAATATATCTCTTAATATACATAACATATGCTGTGCAATAAATTAATTTATGATTAAATCCTCAAATTTTACATTTATTGCCTTGTATATAAAATGACCTTTGAAGCATTAATGGAGTACTAATTATGTTTTTCATTTGATGTAAAGTGCTTATAAACTGCCTCACATCACTACAAATTAAACTACATAGTAATATGTTGTATGGTGTATTCTTCTTTCCAAAAGCTCAGGGACCTTTACAGGGATCATTTTATTAATCTTCGCACATCTCTGAGATGAGATGTTTGGTTTTAATTATCTTTCCTTCTGCGTTTGGGAAAGCTGCACGAATGCCATTTATCACTGAAGTATACAGGCACTGTACCAAGTGTGCTATGTTAATGCAGAGTAGCAGAAAGGCCGAAAAGCCGTCTCTTTCATCAAACCTACATCATTTTTGAAAATTTCAAAAGTTCCACGCCAGTAGGAAATGAGTCGCCTTCTGTTCAAGGGTACCAAATGCCTTACCTTGTCTGTTCAGTATTTGGTATTGATCAGTGATCAGATCTCCAGGGACTTGAGCCAGAAAATTCAGTATAGAACATAAAAAAAACTCCCCTCTGTATCTCTTCTCCTGAGTCCTTGGATCTGTCTTCATTTTACTGTTAAAAACAAAATTCAACTGAATTACTCTGAAGATTTAATTGCAATCAAAGGTGTTACCTGGGACTGCAAGGGTCTCAAGGCTCAGATGGTGGACACTCTGCTTCAGAGCTCACTCATGTGGCAGCTGGAAGGCTCCTGTGGATGTCTGCACAAGGCCACTTCTCAGGACAACTGGTTTCCCCCAGAGCAAGTGACCCGAGAGAGCACCCAAGACAGAAGCCACTGTCTTTTTATAACCAACTGTTAATGTTCCACCTCTCCTGACATATTCTCATCCTTAGACATGAATTAATATGTCCAGCCCACACTCAAGGGGAGGGGACTACAAGGACACTAGTCCTGGGAAATGCAGATCATCAGGGCCCCGTTGTACGCCGCCTGCTGTAAGCACTGTTTTCACTTTAGTGTACTTTGTCTGGTGGCTCAGCATTTTCAGAGACTTCAAGACCCATTTTCCTTTTTTAAAACTTTTTATTGAAATATAGTTGATTTACAACGTTGTGTTAGTTTCAGGTGTACAGCAAAGTGATTCAGTCATACATGTATAAATATATATTCCTTTTTTACATTCTCTTCCAGTATAGGCTAGTACAAGCTATTGAGTATAGCTGCCTGTGCTCTCCAGTAGGTCCTTGTTGGTTACCTATTTCAAGATACACTTTCTTCTTTGAAGAGTTTCTTCCCAGCAACTGTTTGAGGTCATCAGGGTGGTTCTTGGAGCTACTAGGTCAATTTATATCCAAACAAAAGACACTAAGTGAGATTAATGAACCTATTTAATGGTAACCAATAAGAAACAGAACTGAATTCAGGTTTTCTGATTCCTAGGTTGATTCCCTTTTGTCAGGTATTTCCAACCTAATTGGAAAAAGAATGTGAAACCAAAGTGCCCAAGTGGATTGCAGCTTAGGACTGGAGGTGGGGAGTGGGGGACAGGAGGACACAAGAGATGGAAGTGGAAGTGGTTATTGTTTAGTCTGAGTAAACCGGGAAGGAAAATCATTTCTGGTCTACTCTTAGACATTTCATATAATAGGAGGAAAATGTCAGGATAAATATCTTTAATACAATCAGATAATTTGGGGATATATAATGGAGAATGACTTGTATCAATAGCTAATCGAAAGTGGCTAACAGTTTGGGAATGTTGTTTTCTAATTACGCTTGTATTATGTTGTATTGACGTCACGGATTTGGAGTGGAACAATGGAGTGCAGATTGCGGTTGGAGACTCACAAGTATCCTCTTCATTCAGTTTTCTAAATGCTGTTCTAAATATTACTTCTCCCATGGTGTTTGTGTGCAGCATCAAATAACTGTGGCTGTTTTGCGTAGGGAAAGCTGCCCTGACGCTTTGTGATATGAGGTTAGGTCACTATGGACATTTGGGGCTAGAAATTCTTCATTGTGGGCTGTCCTGCACATTGTAGGATATTTAGGCAGAATTCCTTGCTTTTATTCATTAATACACACATGACAAAGAGAATAGTTTTAGACGTTGCCAAACGCCCCTGGAAGAGAAAGGGGCAAAAATCACTTCCAGCTGAGAACCATGGGGCCACCTTAAACATGAAGCCAGATAAGAACTGATATGATGTCCCATACTCAGAAAACAATTCGATAAAATGATCCTGCCATGTTAAGAGGATATTTCTGAATTGCAGAATTAGGAGTGATTTTAATTTTCTTTCTTATGCTGTTCTCTGTTTTCTAAATTTCTTACCATAAGTATGTTCTTGTTTTATAATTAGAAAAATTTGAAAAGTTGCCCAATTATTTTTATTCAAATTTAAATAATAACGAACTAAATAAAGTTTTATTAACTTGAAGTGTTAGTTCTTGAGTATTTAGACCATTACTGATAGTAACAAATCCTTTCAGCTTTATTAGCTCATCTGATCTCTACAGTAGGCTAGACTGTAGCCTATTCCTCCATTTTAATTCTAATTAAATGTCTTAAAGAAGGGAGTAACTTTTATCTGATCCCTCAAGTGAAGAGGATGAGCCAGGATCTGAACTCTGGCTTTCTGCTGTCAGGTTTCCCATTGAATTCCAGAATATTTAGCCATGTGGATGAGCTCACCCATTGACAGTCCTAGGGAACTCAAGTGTCAATGCCCATTATCATATTGTTTCATTACTGTGAATTTGCCAAACGTTATTCTATGCCGAGAGCACTGTGCTTTTTATTTACCTTAACTTCATTCACTACTGGAGCAAGAAAGGGAGGGATATAGGTTAGGTGCTGGGAAGTACTGTAAAAGCTGGGACCATCTATAACCTCAGGTGACATCCTTTGGGTCCAAACCTGGGGTTTGCTGGTCTGCTGGGCAGTAAGGAAGTGAGATGAGAAAGAGCCAGCGCATCACTAACTGTGTGTGCATGTTTTGGATTTGGGAGGCATTTTCTGAGGGAGAGGGCTCTCAGGGGTCTGTGATTCGATTTCCTTTCTCATTGCTAAAGCTGATTTGGGGGTACAGGGCTTGGGTGTGCAGCAAAGTGTGCTTGCCACTCCTGAGGTCCGGCGGTCACAGGCAGCGTGGGTCCCTACTCGGGGTCTGCTCCTGTAAACAGATGGCAGGGGAGAGCCCAGCAGAATGAATAATGCTTCCTGTGGGGACCTGGCTCCAGGAAGGAAGGAGGGCGAGCTGGCTGCACCCACTTGCTCGTCTCCGGTCTTGAGTCAGGTAACTCACTTCATCTCCAGGAGGAGGGGCTGTGGGTGAAGCAGAAGGCCAGGGTGTTTAGGGGCAACACACCCTCATGGAAACTACCAGAAAGGAGGAAGCATTTACTTTCATGCTTATCAACACTCTTATTCTCCTTCATGGAGATTTAGCCAATCAGCATAATTTCCCAAATATATGATATTTTCTTGTTGGGAGGTTCTAGAATCTCATGAGATTCTTCTAAATAGTATAATCAGAGTAGTAACCTGGGATTGTGGTTCTGCAAAATAAATCAGGGTCCTGGAGTCCCTTGATGAGAAATAAAGTGAATGGATGTTTAAACATGGCTTTAAACTAAGTAGGATTAATAGCCCATTGCAATTGTATTTTAGATGATTTTAAGCGAAATATGCACTTTTAAGAAATCCTCCTAAGGACGTCAGACACAATAATGTTAAAACATTAGGAAAACATTTTGAAGATAAAATAATTTACCTCTATTTCTACCCACGGGAAGAAAAAAAATTGGTGGGAGGTCCTTATAGATAAAAATATGATTTCCCCTTTGCAGAACTGGAAGGACACAGTTAAAGGAAGAACTTGTGATTTGGGTCACAGAAAATCCCTTTGAACAAAAGAGAACCTTGATGAACACATATGCCCCAAACTCAGAACGAACTGAATTATTAAAACCATGGGCAGATGTAGACCAGATAAAACACACCAGGCTGCAACATCGAAGCAACATGAACTCTGCTCTATAGCAGATGATACATCAAACTCGGAGCCACTTTTTCCACCCAGTGCATTTCAAATGTTTAAAGAGGGAAGGATTAGGAACGAAATTTGCACTTTAACATATGTGGTCCTCATTACTCTTGGTTAATTTAGGGGAGCAAATCTTTCTCCAAATTCAGTGAGTTGGAATCTAGGTAGCAAAACTGTCTCCATTTCCCCCCACCCCCAGATTTTCTCTTTTTTCCTCCCTACAATTTCTTTTTGTTTGTTTTGTGTGAGATACAGTGAAATGACAGATTATGGAGAAGCCAAATAGAAACAAACATTCCATCTACGAAATGAAATTTCCTGAGTGTGATTAAATTGTACAATGTCCTACTGTTATAATGAGTTCTCAACAGTGTCCTGAAGTGGGTCAGAGCGAGCAGTATCCCTGCACTCGCATGCTGGTTCTTCATGGTGGACCACAAGGAAGAGTATACAGAAGTGCTATCTCCTCTAAAGATTTTTAAAACTGATAAAAAGAACAGAAAGGGTGCGAAGAGAAAAAGTCACAGCACAAAGAATTGAAAAGGGCTGAAATTCTAAGATGGGGCCGAGGAACCTCTATTATAAGCTAAAATACAGTAGTCATCAGGATGCGGAGATGGGTACAGGAGTGTAGCAGTGCAGTTGAAGGCTCACCGTGCTGGATGTCTGATCAATGCCAGCCACCAAGGCTTTGGTAGATCTGAAATTCTGTCTGCACACTGGGGCACCAGAGGTGAAGGAGAGAGAGACAAAGGTGAGAGTTCTCTGTTAGCTTGGGGTCCTGGAGATGGACACTTCCATATTTAGCTTAAAGATGCTGAGTTGCCGTATCCACCCAGTTTACTGCAGAATTCTGTGGAGTAAAAGTGAATTATTTTAATTTCTATAGCACGTAACTCACAGTTTGGTAGAATATCAAATGTACTCTCTGGTAAACAGAAGTAGGCAGTTATTTTGAAATAAGGTAAAGACTCTGGGCTTGTCTTCTGGATTGAGTTGTTCTACATGAGTTAGAACTGAATTCTTCTATCCCTTCTCTCAACTTCTTTCTTCCCTGGGAAATTGGCTGCACTATTACATGTGTCAAGTTTGCAGGCATTGCTAATGATATGCGCCCGTTTCTGAATCCCGCCATGCGCCACCCACGAGGTTAGGGGTGCTCCTTGGACATTACCTCATGAAGTCTTCACGAGGTATTGTGTATCACGTATGTGTTTTACCCCCAGTTTACAGAGGAAAAAATTGAGGATCAGAGGTTGGGTGACTTGGCTGGCCTTTTACAGTTAATTAATGTTTAAGCCAGGCCTATCTGGCCAAAATAGGTCTTTGCTCTTCCAAATAGTTGCTACCTTGAGAAAGCAATTCCTTCTGCCCCTGGTATTGGGGTGTTAGCAATTCATAAATCACCCACAGAGGTTGGAGTGCATGGTTTTAACCTGTGCGAATGTGCGTGTGCACGTGTGTGTGCATGTCTGTGTGTGGATGTGAGATTTTATTCAAAGAGCCTCTTACTGTAGACAGATTCATGGCATCATTTCCTCTATTCAGCTTCTCTTTACGTGTCTCATATATTCATTTTGGAATTAGCACTTGAAAATATTTTATATGCCAGAGATGTACTTTTTTGTAACCAGATCTACCAAATTCTGCTCCCAAATTAGTCTCCTAGGAGAAAACTCTTAGACGTTATAGAGAAATGAGACAAAGACTGGGCTGTGCTGAATCCCAGACCTTTGTGGACACTCTGAATTCAGACCCGCTTAATTATCAGCCAATTTGTTGTTCTAGCATTGCTATGGAAAATTTCTTTCTTATTCACCAAGATAATATAAATTGTTCCCTCTGCTGCTATATGCAGTCCAGCCACAAATAACTCCATGGCAATACCACTCAAATTAACTTATAGGCAGAGTGATGTCTGCCAAATCAGAAGGTATTATAAAAATTTCTGGTTTTGCTCCAAAAACTACCCTAATGATTTACAGATGAGATCTAATTTTGGAGTAGCTGAAGTTGTTAGTTATTGGAGTTTGCTTAAGCCTTCAGATTAAATCAAAGTTACTTGAAAAAAATGTTTTTTCTTTTTATTCCCATACTTCTTATTTTTGTTAATGCCCATATGAATTACAGAGGCCCTCTAGTAAACAGGTGACATCGGGGAAAAAGTAGGTAATCTGGGCTCAAGAACATCTACGTTTAATAGTAGGAATATATACTTTGTATATGTTCTCAGGCTCATTAATACTTTAGTGCAGGACTTGAAAACCACAGAAAAGGAGAGAGGGGACAATAGAAGCGTTTCTCAATATATACTGAAATCTTCTACAAGAACGCTTGGCTTGGGCTGAAAATTGTGTGAATTGGATTTTTTTAAGAACCAAAACAGGAGAGACCAGTGCCCCTGCATTTTACTCCTTTCACCATATAGGTAATGAAGAGAAGGACGAGGGGGATGTGAGTGACGCCAGCGTGCTCCGCACTGTCTGTTAATTCGCGACTTGCATTTGCGTTACGACTGGTTCCCTAGTGTGGACTAGCAGGGGGCTATCCTAAGTGACTCCTTGAGAACTTCAGGATCCTTTCTTATGAACAGTTATAAAATACCTATCTCTAAGTTTCCTTCTTTTCCCTCTAGAATGTGCATGAAATCACAGACTGCAGCTTACCCACACACAATAAGACTGGGAACAGAATTTGCTAATCAAAATCACACTGGAAACCTGGGTTGTATTACTCCAGAAAGCCCGTGACCCCATTACTTGCTTTCTCACTTGGAAAGAATTCCTGTGAAAGATGATCGTGAGGTATTTTCACATATGCTGCATTTGACACACAAAGATGAGATGGTCTCCATTTAGCAATAGGGAGGGAAGGGACTAAAGAAAGCTGGGGATTCATACTTAGAATTTCCTTTCTGGTCCAACAACAAAAACAATATCTATTAGTCTATGTGTTGCATTTCTTTGTTTTTTTAAAATTTTTATTTATTTATTTATTTAATTTTGGCTGTGTTTGGTCTTCGTTTCTGCGCGAGGGCTTTCTCTAGTTGCGGCGAGCACGGGCCACTCTTCATCGCGGTGCACGGGCCTCTCACTATCGCGGCCTCTCCTGTTGCAGAGCACAAGCTCCAGATGCGCAGGCTCAGTAGTGTGGCTCACGGGCCTAGTTGCTCCGCGGCGTGTGGGACCTTCCCAGACCAGGGCTCGAGCCTGTGTCCCCTGCATTGGCAGGCAGACTCTCAACCACTGTGCCACCACGGAAGCCCAATGTGTCGAATTTCTAAAGCCCATTGGATTTTTAACACCATGGGCAAGTCTGATAACCTGTTACGTTTATAAATTGCTTTACTTTTTAAAATTTCTTTGCATACACTTTCTTTTTTACTTAGCAATATGTATATCCTGTGAGGTTTGTTTTCCTGTTATTTCCATTTTGGAGGTGAGGGAAGTTGGAAGGGGTTGTCCAGGGCACAGCTGGTAAGAGTGATGTTTAGCTCAGAGGTGGATCTTCTGATGCTGAGTGTGTTTTCTACCCACCAAACCTCACTCATTCTCTACTAACACCTTAGGTATCTCATTATTGCTTGGAACTGTGTCAGTCATTCCCTGGACATGGGGGAAATTTCTAGGACAAAACATGATATTGAAAAACACAAGATATGAGCCTGAAATTCATGAGCTAGGACAGTGCCTCATAACTTTTGAAGCAGTTTGTCTCCCTTCTTGCTTTATATGCTTTAAAAGAGTTCTCAGGAAACATTTATTTATGATTATTCAACTAATGCTGACCTGCCAACCAAGAGGTAAAAGGTACCCACTGCAAGATCACATTTACAAGGATTATATTGAGAAAATGTGAGAAGAAACATAGTGTTTGAATTTACTCTCAGCCTAAAATACATTGAATGTGTCAAGTCCGAATTTAAAGACACATAGGGTATAGCACTACAAAATGCAAGCCACTCGACATGACGTCTAATGAACTTTAGAGATTTTGGAAGCATTTAAAGGGACATAAGGGCCACTGGGTTCTACTTTTTCTTTTTTTTTTTTTTTTTTTGTGGTACGCGGGCCTCTCACTGTTGTGGCCTCTCACTGCTGTGGCCTCTCCCATTGTGGAGCACAGGCTCCGGACGCGCAGGCTCAGCGGCCATGGTTCACGGGCCCAGCCGCTCCGCGGCATGTGGGATCTTCCCGGACCGGGGCACGAACCCGTGTCCCTGCATTGGCAGGCAGACTCTCAACCACTGCGCCACCAGGGAAGCCCATGGGTTCTACTTTTATTAAAGCATTCGGTAGTTTGTGTCTCCATTTCTCTATTTTTCTTCCTGTGCAATGCAGTGTGAGTTATTGCATTTCCCATGGGAAAAAAGTCACCATATTAATCATTTTCTTATAAAGTCCAAGAATGGTAATCAAAGAAATACTCCAAAGAAAGGAAAAGTTGGATTATTTTTGTCAGACAGCCAATGAGAATTGACAAATAGTGTGATACTGGATGAAGACTTTCATTGAAAAAACTATTAATTTTCATAGCTCCGCTAAGTTCTGTTAGCTGGAAAAATTCAGATTTGGGGAAAAAAACAGTACAGTTTAATATAAACAAGTATTCAGTGTATAAAATCCTTTCCCCAAATGATACACAAATTGAGTACTATTAAACCAATATAGTTGCAGAATATGTAGGGAAAATCTGTGAACTGGTTGAAAGCAGCACCTGAAATGGAAGATGCTAAGATTAATAGACCCGGTTTCTACAGAGCATTCTTTTTTTTTTTAAATATTTATTTTGTTTCCACCGGGTCCTAGTTGTGGCACACAGGATCTTTAGTTGCGGCAGTCAGACTCTTAGCTGTGGCATGCATGTGGGATCTAGTTCCCCAACCAGGGATCAAACCCAGGCCCCCTGCATTGGGAGCATGGAGTCTCACCCATTGGACCACCAGGGAAGTCCCTCTACATAGCATTCCTAGAAGGATCTTGAAATGTTTTCAACATCTTTGAGTTCACGTCACTGAGTGCTTGAGACTTGGTTGGTTAGGTTGTGTCTCTGGCGGGTGCAGTTACCACCCCATGGCACCAAACTGGCACTAGGCCACCACTTCCTGGAATAGCTCAGGGACCTTCTCCACTTGCTCAATTATAAGGCAGCTGTGTGCTGTTAGTCCTTAGATTCTTTATCAAGATTTATGAATATGAGTCTGACACATACCTGCTGGATCTGCATGGCACACCTGGGGAGGCCATGCCAAGACTTCAACCCAGAGCATCAGTCCTGTGAGGAATTTCCATCCTCACTCTCAGGCCAGAGAAGGAAGCCTGAGGCATCCAGCTCTTGCCAGAAGAGGGGATGCGAAGAGAGAAGCAGGGACCTTCTACTGTTCTCCACTTGGGAGGACGTAAGGGCACTCCTGTCTCCTCTACAGCCTGACTTCACCACCTCTGTGCCCCAGGCCAGGGGCTCTCAAAGTGTGGTCTCTTGTTAGAAATGTAAATTCTTGGGCCCAGTCAAGACCCATTCAATAGGAAACTCAAGAGCCAGCTGCAGTCTGTGTTCTAACAAGCCCGCCCAGTGATTCTGATGCATGCCCAAGTCGGAGAACCTCTGACCGAGCAATACTGCCTGTGGATAATTCTGTCCACTGCCCCCCCATCCCCCATGCTGTTCTGTGCCTCCCCCACCTTGCTCAGAACCCCCTCTCCTGCCTCACCCTTCCTTATTCGCCTAGCTCGCTCTCATGCACCCACCAAAGTCTTAGCTCATAAGCCATCCCTGTAAAACCAGGCAGGGCTGAGGGCCCTTCTCTGTGCTTCAGTGTCACCTGCAGTACTTAGCAGTCGATATCCTACAAGAATCATCTAGGCATGTTGCCTGTCTTCCCACTGACTCCAAGGTAGTGACCAGGCTTCATTCAAACAGGCCTGGGTCTGAATCCCCGTATTGCTATCCACTCGCTCTGAGATCCTAAGTCAGCTGTTTGTAGTCGCCGTGCCATTTTCTTGTCCCTTACCCCCCAGGAAGGCACAGGTGCCAAGATTTCTGAGCCCAGTAGAAGTTTGTTCAACTGAACTCAAATGCAGCAAGCCAAACAGAAAAGCTTTTTGACTAGTAGACATTGAACGTAAGAATAAAATGGAACCCTGAGCTCCCAAGTAGCCATGTGACCATGGGGGTGGGCAGAAGAGTGGAGAATGCGCTCACCGCCACGTGCTGAGCCTCAGTAGGGCAGGGGCGGCCTATGGTTTGGGGGAAAGAGCACCGAATGGAGACTGTGAGACCAGCGCTCATGCTACCTCTCCAGCATTACTGCTGCATTTTCATAGCTATACAGGGGAGGATGGAGAATCCTGCGCTCAAGGACCCTACAGGGTTGAGATCTGAGTGCACAAGTCCTGTAGAAACAGGGATGATTGACATATGTAAAAATATAACAGCCAGAGATAACTGAGTATCACGTATGTGCCAGACACTTTACGTATGTTACATCATTTAATTCTCAGGACTCTCAGGGTTGGGGCTATTCCTCTCCCCAACTCTAGCAGAGACAATGAGGGTTTTCAAAGGGTACCTGAAGGTCCCGTACCTGGTAAAGGGCAACAGCAGGCTCTGAACCCGGAGCTGTTCCCACCAAAGTGGAGCTTTTAAGGAGGATGCTTTACTGCTGCCCCGCACGTGGGAGGTATGGTGGTACTGGTTTCTGTGTGTGCCAGGAGAGCGCGAGGGCTGACACACAGTGCGGGGTAAGATGATCGTGGACGCCAGGACCTTCAGTCAGTTGCCTGGTGATCCAGGGAGGGCAGCAGGGTCTAGTCCACCGAGGAGCTCAGGCCTGCACACCTGTACGTGGATGGTGAACCAGGCCTGTCCCAGCGTCAGGAGAGCCACCAACCAGCCAGGTGCACATTGCACATTCCTCCAGCGTGAGCAACGAGGCCTCCTAATACTACGGGCAGGCAGGTCAGTCGAAAAGCACATGAGAGCACTGCCAAGATGAGATCGAGTGAGGGGAAGGGAAGAAAAATTAACATGGAGCTTCTGTTCTGAAATTGCATCTTAGACCAAGAATCGCGCTGCTCTGGTAGCTGAGGCACTTGCAGGTTCAATGATTTGCCCAAGGTCCTATAGAAGGCAGTGGCAAGAGGAAGTTCAACTCAGAATCCTGAAAGTCCTACTTTAAACGCAGCCCACGGTGGCTCAATTTCCCGGGCAATTCTTACAGTGAATTCAGCTGCTCACGTGCCTGGGAAGGCTCGTCCTCACTTCCTGTACACCCCTGAGCTCAGCATAGGGGAGGCTGCCTATTAGGTGTAGGTATCTTTGAACCACCATGGTTAAAGGTTTTCTCCAAACTCCATATGATTAGATGATCAGATCTTTAAGAGATGTTGTTTTCCCATCTCTCAGGATTTGCTCTGACTTGGGCCATATGTTAAGGAAGTGACAGTTTAAAAAGAGACACCCCCCCCCCCCGCGTGTTTCCTCATCCCCACTTGGCTAGTAAAGAACAGTGGAATCACTTATCAGGGCCTCTTCAGGAGCTGAGCTGATTAGAAAGGTAATAGGGTTCGTGCACGTGCGCAGGAATTGTGTCCTGTCCTCTGGAAACTGGAAAGCGCTGTGAGTTGTCCTGCTGGGAGATCACAGCGCCCAGCAGGCAGCAGGCAGGTCCTCTCTAGGGATGGCAGGCTTTTGATAAAATGATGACTTAAACTGTCCTGATTTCTTGGGTCCAAAAGTCTATGCCATTGCAAAATATCCTGGGTGGGTTTCAAAAGGAAAGTGACACTTTAGTCAGATGGCTCTTTCAAGTGCTGGTGTCTTTGCTGCTTGGGCCAGCTGCTGACCTTCCGTAAATTATGATTACAGTGACACTCTGACTGACCCAAACCCCTCAGTCTTGGCTCTGGGCACATGTATAAATCTAACAAATGTCTGTGCAGGGTTCATCGGCCTTTCCTATTACTTACAGAGAATAGCGTCTCTAAGTGGCTTCATTTTACATTATCCTTAATGTTTTGTCAAAGAAGCAAGGGAGTCAAACAGCCTATGTGAATGCGGGACCTGTGAGCTCTCTGTGGTCCAGCTTCTATTTCTGAATCGACAGGGTCATTGAACGGTTAGGTGGACTTGATCTTTGAATATAATTGTGTGGGGTTTTTTTTGTTTTTGTATCTGTAATAAGCGTATAATCGCAGAAAGTGTGTTACAATTATTTCAGTAGATTTACATCAGAACACGTTTCTGGCGTGTCTAGCCTGCTTAGCATTCAGAGTGATATGGACTATAAAATTATTTAAATCTAATGATTAGTTGTTTCAAAAAGTCAGTGTTATTTGACCGATAGTGTCTCCTGAAACCAGTAACAGTACCAGATGGAGCAAATGGGTTTCTCTGCCCTCCCCCCAGCCCCTGCTGTTTACTGCTAAGTTTTGCTTTAGGTTTGTGAAGATTTTCTAAATAGATTTCAAACTCTGTTGCTTCTTTCCCACTACGGACATGAATTTCAAATCTGTCATCGTCGTCATCGTTATTGACAGTGGCCACATTTATTAATGGACTCTTTTCAATTCTGTGAACCCTTCTAAAAAAATAAAAAACCTGCCTTGAAAATCTTTATCACCTAAAGCATACACATATATCTAGGATGTATAGGCTAACAAATATTATAGAAACACGTTACAAGTGAAATTAACACGGAAACTTTGCCTCTGTCTGAAGAAGAGAAGAGAAAAAACATTTAAAAGTGCGTACGGAGGCCTAAAGATCCTCTCCCAGCGAGAGAGTCAATACTGCTCAGACTCTTCCACAACCGTTTTATTGCTGTGTTTTTAAACACTGGAGAAGAACCGCCTTGCCGCATAATGATGGGTGCGGAATTCAACCTCCAGGAAAGTCAAGCTCTTCCTGGGAGGGTTGGATCAGGCTCCCTCGCTCCCTCTTTTCGTTTGCATTATTCAGTGGAAAAATACAAAGTGGCATAATGATGGGAATAAGTTATCTTTTATCAAATCTGACTTTAAAATTCGGGTTATGTAAAACGCAGAAATGCATAGGAAATTCAATCAGAACCCCCAGTCACATTATGTACTCTCTGTTCTTGGGCGACAGAGTACTCCATGGAGCCCGCTCCTGGGAGCCAGTCCCAGATTCACCCTCCTTGGCTGGAACACCTTTTGCGGGCAACTTCCACCAGGGGAAGCTCTGAGCACATAAGTGCTTCGCAGGCAAACTGCGAGATGCAGGCAAGACAGGGCAAAGAAGATGCGGGATGCTACCAAAGGTCCTCCAATTGCTTTCACAGAGATTAATGAGGCTGGATTTCTTTAGGATTGTTACACCAGGATTTAACTACTCGTGGAGACAGCAGAGCCTAGTAAATATGTAAACAACGTTTCGAACTAAAACCTTCTAGAACCTAACTTCTTTAAGAGAGAAAACCCACTTGCTTTTTGAGAGCTCCAGTCTTTCCACGAGCTGAAATCCCCGTTTTGCTTCTCCATCCCTCCTCTGGAGGTTATTCCCATTCATTTTCTAATTCACCTTGGTTTTAAGCACACACACACACATGCACCCACAATCCCATAAATGATAAATTCGATGTCTGAGAAAGACAGTCACCTAATTGCACAGTGAAGCAGAAGAAAACCTTGCAAATGGTATACAGTTTTCAAAGTGTTCCAAGCCTTAGGCAAAAGCCTTTCAACTGTGTCTAAAACTGAATGATAAAATATGTTGTACAAATTATCTGTGAACAGGAAACATGTGGTAGTGTCAGGGGACTGAAATTTAACACTTGTAAAGAAATGGGAACTGCCAGTCATTCAGATCCTTCTCTTTATGTCTTTTCTTTCTTTTTTTATTTTTTTAGTTGCAAGTTTCATCTTTTTTTTTCTACCATCCGTTGATGTTCAAGTTTATAATAAGACACTTACCAGATCGTGCCAGGCCAACTGCAGCTTTATTTAAAAAACAACAGCAAAAAAGAAACACGTGAGGGTGAAGGTTTGGTTCCCCACCCCCACCCCACCCGCCACCGCCTTGGTAGGACTCTTGACAATCTCTCTGCTCTGTGGTTTGGAGCCCTGGTGGTTTGTGTGTGGAGTTTTGAAAAGAACTGAAACTCTTCTGAAATAGGAAAGATGCAAAGCACAGGTAATCACAAGCTGAATAAACGTGTCTGTCTCCTTCCTTTTCACAAACCTAAAGGGGCCACTCCATCATTGCTAAACAAGAGGCAGAAAGGCTTCCACGGGGGAGTGATTTTTCTGTTTCCTCACTCTCCACTTTGCTCTTGGAATGACCTGGTGAAATCTGTCTCTTCCAAAGAAGCACCCATTCCTCTTCACCGAAGCCAGTCACAATCTCCGGCCGGTGATCCTTACTGATGGAACTGTGATTAACCCCTGCGATTTTTCACCCCGTCTCTTCAGCTTTGATGAGCTCACAGCCACTATTTATATATTTCAAGCCTTATGCAGCTATCTGCGGCAAGTCGGAGTGTTAGTAAATTTCATATTTACAGAAAAAGGAAAAGAGGGGGAAGTCTGTTCTGCTACATTTGTTTCCCATCATGAAGTCACTCAGCTTTCATCTCATTGCTCAGTTGCACTCTTATTTTAGCTTGTCTTTTAGCACATAACTCCTTGATGACATTAAAAGTAGCAGACAATATTCTGCTGGTGCACAGACCTGCCTCCTTAGGACTGGGGCTGATCTCAACGGAATACCTTGGGACAGTCACCAAAAATGAAGCGAGAGCAGATAGTTTAATTTGCAACCCGAGCTCAATCAGCAGAGAAAATAGTGAGTTGAAAGAGGGAAAACTCATGGATATCCATAGAAAAGTGCGGACTGTCCCGTCCGGATTATACCCTCCATTCCTGGAGCTGGTTGTTACCTTGACCTACACCCAGAATGAAAATTGTCTTTCTCCTCCCTTCTTTCCTTCCCTCTATTTCTTCTTTTTATCTCCCCTCTTCCCTCCATTTCTTTGAATTGTACAAATGATTGAATGTTTCCTTCATGCCAATCACAGCGAGGAGCTGTGGTTTTGAGGAGGAATAAGGTATGGTCTTCTCAGGAGTTCACGGCATGGTGGGAGGCTGGAGAAAGTTCACAGAAGGAAGCACAGCACCAAACTTCCTCTCTGATGTGTCAGAGGGTGTGTCTTGCGCTCACCAAGACAGAGTTGTCACATTTCAGTGTTCGTGCAGTATTGCTTTGGAATGCCAATCCTTCCATCCAATTTCCCTGAATTCCAGCATGATGCTCGGAGCCCATCTGGTTCTCCTTTTTTCCCTCTGTCTTAGACAATCATTCCTGTCTTATGCTTTATTTTTTTTAAATCCTCTTTCTGCCACGTTCTTTTTTTTCCTTCTTACTTAGCTAAACCCTTCCACTTCTTGTGAGTTCAAATCACATATGAAACCTCTGCTAACACCAGTTGTTTCTCATTCAGATTATTTACACATTTCAGTGTACGTTATGCCTGTTTTTATCACATATCTTGTGTCATTCTCTTGTCACTCCAAGCAAGACTGCAAGCAAGAATTGTATCATATAATACACTTTTTTTTTTTTACTGTATAGTTGATTTACAATACTGTGTTAGTTTCAGGTGTACAGCAAAGTGATTCAATTTTATATATATATGTGTGTGTATATATATATATAAATACTTTTTCAGATTATTTCCCATTATAGGTTATTGCAAGATATTGAATATAGTTCCCTGTGCTATACAGTAAATCCTTATTGCTCATTGTTTTGTGTATAATAGTCTGTGTATGTTAATCCCGTACTCCTAAGTTAACCCCCCTCCCTTTCCCCTTTGGTAACTGTAAGTTTGTTATCTGTGTCTCTGAGTCTCTTTCTGTTTTGTATATAGATTCATTTGTATTATTTTTAATTCCATTTATAAGTGGTATCATATAATATTTGTCTTTCTCTGTCTGACTTACGTCATTCAATATGAAAAGCCCTAGGTTCATCCATGTTTGCTGCAAATGGCAATTTCCATTCTTTTTTTTAATTTTAATTTGTTAATTATTGTTTTTTTAACATCTTTATTGGAGTATAATTGCTTTACAATGGTGTGTTAGTTTCTGCTTTATAACAAAGTGAATCAGCTATACATATACATATGTCCCCTTATCTCTTTCCTCTTGCATCTCCCTCCCTCCCACCCTCCCTATCCCACCCCTCTAGGTGGTCACAGAGCAATGAGCTGATCTCCCTGTGCTATGCAGCTGCTTCCCACTAGCTACCTATTTTACGTTTGGTAGTGTATATATGTCCATGCCACTCTCTCACTTTGTCCCAGCTTACACTTCCCCCTCCCCGTATCCTCAAGTCCATTCTCTAGTAGGTCTGTGTCTTTATTCCCGTCTTGCTCCTAGGTTCTTCATGACCATTTTTGTTAGATTCCATATATATGTGTTAGCATACGGTATTTATTTTTCTCCTTCTGACTTACTTCACTCTGTATGACTGTCTCTAGGTCCATCCACCTCACTACAAATAACTCAATTTCGTTTCTTTTTATGGCTGAATAATATTCCATTGTATATATGTGCCACATCTTCTTTATCCATTCATCTGTCAAAGGACACTTCCATGTCCTGGCTATTGTAAATAGTGCTGCAATGAACATTTTGGTACATGACTCTTTTTGAATTATGGTTTTCTCAGGGTATATGCCCAGTAGTGGGATTGCTGGGTCGTATGGTAGTTCTATTTTTAGTTTTTTAAGGAACGTTCATACTGTTCTCCATAGTGCTCTATCAATTTACATTCCCACCAACAGTGCAAGAGTGTTCCCTTTTCTCCACACCCTCTCCAGCATTTATTGTTTGTTGATTTTTTGATGATGGCCATTCTGACCCGTGTGAGGTAATATCTCATTGTAGTTTTGATTTGCATTTCTCTAATCATTAATGATGTTGAGCATTCTTTCATGTGTTTGTTGGCAATCTGTATATCTTCTTTGGGGAAATGTCTGTTTAGGTCTTCTGCCCATTTTTGGATTGGGTTGTTTGTTGTTTTGATATTGAGCTGCATGAGCTGCTTGTGAATTTTGGAGATTAATCCTTTGTCAGTTGCTTCATTTGCAAATATTTTCTCCCATTCTGATGGTTGTCTTTCGGTCTTGTTTATGGTTTCCTTTGCTGTGCAAAAAATTTGAAGTTTCATTAGGTCCCATTTGTTTATTTTTGGTTTTATTTCCATTTCTCTAGGAGGTGGGTCGAAAGGATCTTGCTGTGATTTATGTCATAGAATGTTCTGCCTATGTTTTCCTCTAAGAGTTTGATAGTGTCTGGCCTTACATTTAGGTCTTTAATCTATTTTGAGTTTATTTTTGTATATGGTGTTAGGGAGTGTTCTAATTTCATTCTTTTACATGTAGCTGTCCAGTGTTCCCAGCACTACTTATTGAAGAGGCTGTCTTTTCTCCACTGTATATTCTCGCCTCCTTTATCAAAGATAAGGTGACCATGTGTGTGGGTTTATCTCTGGGCTTTGTATCCTGTTCCATTGATCTATATTTCTGTTTTTGTGCCAGTACCATACTGTCTTGATTACTGTAGCTTTGTAGTGTAGTCTGAAGTCCGGGAGCCTGATTCCTCCAGCTCCGTTTTTCTTTCTCAAGATTGCTTTGGCTATTCGGGGTCTTTTGTGTTTCCTTACAAATTGTGAATTTTTTTTCCCATTCTTTTTTATGGCTGAGTGATATTCCATTGTATATATGTACCACTTCTTATTAAATCAGTTGTCTGTTGATGGATACTTGGGTTGTTTCCATGTTTTGGCTATTGTAAAGTGTTGCTATGAACATTGGGGTGCATGTTCACATAATACACTTTGTAAACACTTGATAGGATTAATGATAATACCAAGCATTGGTTGAGCACTTACTGTCAGCCAAGCCATGTGCTAAGATCTCTCCACATATCATGTCATTGTATACTTACAACAATCTTGGATGTAGTGTTACTGTTCTCCATGTTTTTCTTGTGAGGAAACTGAAGAAGGGGTTTTTTAAGTTAACTTGTCGAAGAGGCAACGTCTACATTTTAACCCGTGTATCTCGGCTCTGGAGTCCGTATTCTTTAATGCTGAGCACCTCGGAAGTTTTCAATAAACACCTGCTCAAGGGAATTGAATGGGAGACAATTTGAAAATCTGAGAACCATTGAGAAGACTTTCACAGGAATGCCTTGGGTGAGTGAAAGGGGCTGATGGCGAATGCTTTTTTTTTCTTCTTCTCATATGAATAGGTTTGGAGATTTGGATGTATTTAACCTTCATAATCCACAGGCATATTTTGCCATGTGCGGAAGAATCTGGAAAAGGTGGGGTAGACGAGTTAGGCAAGTGGGCTTGGCTGTGGTTCTCTGGCTCAAAAAATAGCAAAGAAATAGAATGAAATAGCCCATTTTTGTTGCAGTGTATCTTCAAATTTATTTTATGATTTCTGTTACTTCATAAATTCTGTTAACGTTTTGCTTTGCTGTTTCCCTTTGATGTCCCTCCATCCTTCCTCCTTCTCTCCCCACATCCTTCCTCATTGTGGCCACAGGACTGAAGGGAGATTTGTACAGTCCTGGGGGTTGTACCAGAATCAGAAACAGGACACAGCCCCGTTGCCGTAATCCCCTCACACAGAATGATCAGTTGGTGCAAACTTAAAGCACCACCATTGGTTTCACAGTCAGGTAGAGAGGATGCTGTTACCCAAGAGCATGGGACTTCAGGGGCTTGGTAAATAGGGCGGCGGGACATTATACAGTCTTGCACATACTTTCCTGCAGTTGCAGAGTGATTTCTGTGGGGGAAATTAAAAATTAAAACGATACCCTTTGCGAGCTGCTAATCTCAGAGAAGAGATTGGTACTGGCACTTTGCCCAGTGGTCATTCGTCTGCTACTTATGTGAAATTTCCATCCAGTCTGCATTTTCGTCTCAGAACCAGCTGTTGAGATCTGGAAGAGCAGGGCTACAGATGTGGCACGATTAATTCCTAAAGTATAGAACATGATCACATTGCAAACAACTATCCTGAAAGTCGCAGGTCCTCGCAGGAGACAATAACACATAAAACCACGTGGTGTATACACTCTGGAAGGGGTAGGGAGCCTGTCTCTTGCTGACTTGAAGTCCCCGTCCTCTCCTCTCCAGCCCTGGCCACTGCTGTTTGTGATCCATGCATCTCCCACTCCCCTCTCAACCTCTTGCATTTTGCCATTTTCAGTAGGGTTTGCTTCTATTCTATTTCCGCATTCTCGCCCTGAACCTTTTATTATCTGTACTTACTTCCCTCTCAGGCCCTTACTTTCTTCCCCCAGGCTCTATTTTCTTAGAGGGACCTTCGGTCCTGTCTGTTCTATATTGATCCCAGTCTGCCAGACTTCTCCTGAGGCAGGAGATAGATGGGCCCCAGGCTGAGCAGCTGGGGTTTGTCCCCTGTGGATGGATACTCCAAGATGAAGAGGAGAAGCTGAGCCCTGCCCAGATAAGAGACCACATATTTCTCCTTCTTGAGGTCAAGGAGACCTTCCCGACTACACATGTGCAGAAAAGCTCCTCGGAGGTCAAAAGGGAGGGTGCGCCACCTCATAGTAGGTGATGCCAACCTGCCCATAGGCCTCTTTGCTAGAATCCATCTCGGCTAAGTGATTTGCAGGTGCACATGGGAGGACCCTGAGATAAACCAAATACGGACTCAGAACCAGGCAAAGCAAGATGACCGGCCAAAGGAAACCAGAAGAAATGCCCCATGTAAGTGATTTGACAACCATGAGGGCACGACTCTCTCTCTGAGCCCGCCCCTGTGAGTCTATTCACATGTATGCATTCTCCTCCTAATAAACACTTTACTTGCACAGTCTCTTTGTGGGAATTCATTTCTACAAAGCCAACGGGCCAGGGCTGACTTCGATATCTGGCTGAGGAACCGAAATCCTGCTTCAAGCCGCTGCAGGCCGAGGCCACCTGAGATTACTCCTTTAAGCTTTTCTACTTCTCCGTCCAGCTTGGTCCCCATGACCTACTTCACCTGCATCTCCCTAGGCTCTTAATGTCCGTGCTGTTCCCCCTCCCAACAGAATGCAGCAGCCCCCAACCCCCAAGACCAAGTCACTCTTGGGCTGATGAACAACCCTGAACAAAAACATCAATTGCAGCCCTTGTGTCCCTGGCCTCTTTCTTTCCCATCGCAAGCCTTCTGTTTCCTCTTAGACGTTTTCCCACCATCTCCCCTCCCATTCTCAGCAACACTGACCTTGTACCTGTCCCCCTTGACCTCTCCCTCCCTCCTGTATCCCTCCTCCTTCCTTCCTCCCCACCGTCCCTCCTTTCTCTCTATACGTCTTTTTTCTCCAAACAGAAAATTTTTTTTCTATACTCTTGCAAGTCTAATTGCATCTCTTCTCCAGAGCCAGCCTTTTGTGTATGTGTGTGTGTCTTTTTTCACACCTTTCTCCATCAATTAGCTCCTCTCTTTTGAAGGTTTTTAAATTTCCTCTTTTCTGCTATCTAATTTCCACCAATATACAAACATGCTCAAGAGTCTCCCCTTATTAGAATAGTATTCATCTTGTATCTTTTGTAGCCATTATTACCTTGTCCCTGCCCTTCACGTGGTGGCCAGACCTCCTGAGTAGCCTACAGTAGCAGCCACCTCCAGCTCGTTTCTTTAATCCACTGAAATCTGCCTTGTGTCCCTTTGTTCCTCCGGGACTGCCCTTTCTAACACTGATAATAATTCCTGATGCAGAAGCCAGAGGACACTCTTCAGTCCTCACACTTACCTGATATCTTAGCAGCATTTGGCATTTGTTCTCTTCTTGAATGTCACTGCTCTTTTTGCTTCCACGGTTTTCCTCTTTTTCCTTTGCAACCCCTTCTCATTTCCTTTATTGGCTACAATTCCTCATGCCACCGCTAAACACAGGGGGTCACAAATATTCCCCTTAAACTTCTTTTCACCCAGCACACGCTTGGGAGGCTTTTTTACCTACTGGCCACCTCTAAACCCCGTGGTCTTCCATGTCTGCTTTTCCAGGCCAGATTGCTCTTCTAATAGGAAGACCATGACTTTGCCTGCTTATTTTCTATATTTTCACCAATGTAAGCAAGGCTACCTCAAACACGATGTATCAAAACGTAATTTATTTTCTTCCCCCACAAACAGAGAATCCCTCTTCTATCCCTTCCTTGCTGGGTGGTCCTGCCACGCACCCAGTTGTCTGATCAGGACACAGAGGAGACACCCTAGATTCCAGCTTCTCCTAGGTTTTCTTGAACGCATCTTCTCCACCACTTCTGCCGTTGCCTCCATTTAAATGATGGCTTCTCCCCTAGTGGGACTGAGGAAATGCCCTGCCTCCGGACACACCAATGCCAGCCATGCATTTGCCATGTCCTCCTTCCCCTTTGCCCATCTGTCCGTAGCCACCCTCCTCCTCTTTCCCCCCGTTGCACCCCTGCTCAAGCATTACCTTCTTGTCCTGACTTCCTCAAGTTGGCATCTCCCGCTGTGTTTCTGTGATATTTCTCCCTCTTCCAGTGGAGCATTTTGACCATCTTATATAATAAACACTGATTTACTTCCTCTAAGACTAGACTTTGAGCTCTAGGCAAGACTTTTGTGTTTTGTTGTTCTTTATGATTTATCCAGTATTCTCAGCACCCAGTACAGAGCCAGATACATGTTCTTTGAATGAAAACAAGAAAGAATAGCCTAACATTTCCAAAGAGATTAACCCTTCCCTCATCTCTATCTGCCACCATGGTGTTCCACTGATTTAAACAGTGAGTCATCGTATATATATACGTATATATACGTATATATATAGTGAAAAGGACACTGATTGACCTTGAGGAGAGCTAGGCTAGCCCTAGTCATTAGGTGTGTGAACTTGGGCAAGAAATAGCCTCTCTAGCTTTCTGGTTTTCTATCTTTGAATTAGAGAATAGAATTAGATGATTTGAAAAGATACTTCCAACCCTAAAATACTGTAAGCTAGAATGCTGTCTTCTAAAACTCTAAACAATGTGGCTCTTAACCTTGGATCCTTGGTTGAGGTCCCAGGATGCCTGCTATGGTTTCTAGGAACCAAGCGAAATCGGATTCAAATTTTTGTTGTTGTTGTTACCTGCTGCGGAAGAGATTATTGATATTAATAGAATATACAAAGTTTTATTTGGTCACATGACCACTTAGATGAGTACACTTCCCAATCTATCTTGCAACTGGTTGTGACAAAGTGACTGGGTTCTGTGTGACCAAAGGACTAAGAGAGTGTGAGCAAAAGTGATAGGGGCAGCTTCTTTGTCGCCCCGTGGCTGTTCTCCACTCTTTCCTTAGGATGGAACATAGATATATTGATGTTGAATGAGTTCTGGCCAAGAAGGGCTTTATCCCAGAGTTGACAGATCATTAAATCAGAAGGAACCTGGGGCCCTGAATGATGTATGTGTCTGAAGCTGTACCCCTGTCATCCCAGACTTTTCTGTAAGAGAAATTTAAACCTTCTATCTAGTTTATGTCACTGTTATTTTTAGTATTTAATAAAACATTTAGTCAGTATACTGACTGGTACCTTTGTACATGCCCATTTCTGGAAAGGGGGCTCATAAATTTCACTAAATTTGCCAAGGAGTCTATGACTCCATATGGTGGTGAATTAGAGATGGCCACAGATTCTTTGACAGACCTCCCATTGAGAAGTGGGTTGATGTCCCTTTTCCTTGAATCTGAGCGGACGCTGAAACTGCTTTGATGAACTGAATAGCGCCTAACTAAAGTAAAGTAAAAGCGCCCAGTCTAAGGCCTACAGAGAATGGCAGCTTCCTCTTCCTGTCCCTGGGAAGAGTGACTTTTGGAACCTCACCACCATGATGTTGGGGAGTCCAGACGGCCCATGGAGAGGTCTGTGTAGAGATGCTCCAAGACCCCTTCTTTACCTCCTTTAAAGCTCACACCAGTACTGTGAAGAATATATTGTCATCCCGCATTAGAGGTGAGAAGAATGAAGAGCAGGTAGTTTGAGTAACTTGCCTAAGGCTACTATTAGGAAGCGGTAGATAGCAACTTTGAAACTTGGAGTCTAGCTCTAAAGCCTGTGGTCTTTATCACTGACGTATAAGACACTGACATATATTAGAAGAAATTGTGAACACTCAGCTAGTTTTGTTATTTAACAGTCTCTTTGCTATTGGGCCTTGTACGTGTATCTACGGTAAGCTAGTCTTCATATATTTCATTTCTATTGAATGGACACCCATTGGGGCCCACATTAAAATTTTAAAATCTTTTACGGTGATCTAGCTAGCTGCTCGTCCTACCCAGGAAAGTACTGAGAAATACAGCTGTGCAATTTTGTTAGTAATTCCCAAGTCCTGATCATTTTTCCCCTTTCTTTTCCTAAGTATATGTACTTAAAAGTATCTTGGCATTTAAATCGTTTTCTGCAACACACACCTCATATTCTGTATTTCTGAGAGGTGTGTGCCTGACATTCACATCCCTAAGTTTCCACCACCTTTCTGCACAAGAGTCCAACTGTTCAGGCTCTGCTCATGTGCCTCCTTAAGATTCTGTTGGAACATGCCCAATTCATGCCTGAACATGACCCCTTTGTGTAGATTCATGCACGTTTGTACGCACAGCCAAGCTGCCAGTCCAGATCGACAGCCTCACACCAAAGCCTCCATTTCTCAGCAGGAGTCCAGCAAACCAGATGTCAAGTGCATATTTCCTGAGTATTTTATGGGCTCCACAGAGAGGCTCTCACAGTATGGTTCAGGCCTCAGTTTAGTGCAACTTGTCAAAATGAATTGTTTCATTTCTGTACCACAAATGCCAGGTTGAGACAAAAATTAAAAAAAAAAAATTCTGCGTAAGAGTTTGGGCTTTCGTGTCCTTAATGAAAATCCCATGGACTTGTAGTTGCAGTTAAGGTCTGGGGCCGGGGGGTCCACTTCTCCCCCAGCGGAGGGCAGGCAGTGTCCTCCAGCTCAGCTTATGCAGCTCAAGGGAGATGAGAACTTGCTCTGTGAGGTCCACGACATCCCAGGAGGTGGCTGAGCAGACTTGTGACATCAGGGCAGAGTTTCAAGGAGGGGTTCTTTCTCCTTCACCTAGAGAAACTCAAGCACCAGCAACAGCTCATTAAACAAATTCCCAAAGTCCCATTTACTCTCTGGGGTTTGCCAACCCGGACCGCAAATGGTGGTTCACTTCTTTCCTAAATGCAGAGTGGAATTCTTCTCCTCAGTCCCTTGGAGGATTGAGGAGAAGTTCATCTTTAATGAAAAAATGCCTTTATTATATAATGGTTAAGACCCTGGTCTCGGTATCAGACACAGTGGGGTAAGAACGCCGGTTCTAACCCTCCTTAGTGAAGAGTCTTTGGATGCCTAGGATGGAGACAGAGGCTGTGCATTCAGTTGTACTGTACTTAACTGAGAGGCCGTGTGTGCTGTGCTCAGCCCTGGGCTTGCACAGAGTCAGCACTCCATAAATAGAATCTATTGTGCATTTTGAATAATACTATTGATATTGCAATAATAAAAAAATAATGAAGATAATCATTGGTTCTGCTTGTTCATGGCTTCTTCAACCATGTTACAAGACAGAGATCTTCTGACAATGTAGAATTTGGCCACAAACTCTCTTTTTTGAATTAGTGGTGCTATATTGAGGGTCCCCAGGTCCCTCTCAGCTGAGTTACATGTAAATGCAGTATTTTCCACAATCACTGACTTTTGTCATTGTCTCTGATTTTCTCAGTCATCCATCAGTCAGCCAAGGCCAGCCTTCCCCACCCTGCTCAGCGGTTGGCACTCAGTGGCACCCCATCTAACCTGTTGTTTTCAGCTAAGCTCGGGCAAGGACACTATTTCAGTAGGTGCAGAGCCAGCGCCCACTGGCGCGGTACGGACCAAGCGTGGCTGCAGTAGGTTGGGCGTCTGTGCTTAGATTATTCTAGGTGTCCACAGACCACTGTCTTCCTTTAACCCCAGTGGGTCACCACCTTGGCTTTTCCTGTTTTAGCCCTCGAGAAGCTTGCTGTTATTATAGTCTTGTCTCAAACCCCAGATTGTGTTTATCTGGCACTTACCTGCCAGTCTCCATCTAGGACACAATTCCTACCATACTATGGACTAGTGTCCTAGAACTATGTAAAATTCTAAATGTCTGCTTGACGTCAGGTGTTATCTACTGCCTTCCCTACATATCCACGCTATCCTGTCTTTGGAGATTTTCGGCAAATTCCTTATCAAATCCAATCTGTTTCTTAAGCCTTCCCTAACGGTTGCCATACTCATTGATCTTTTGCTTCTCAGTATTTCACTCTATTACAGATTATGTTTTCCTTTGTGTGTTACTTGTTTCATTTGAAGGTAGAAGACATCTCTGAGCTTTCTTTGAATCTTCCACTTGTCAGCCCTATGTACGATATCTGTTAATGGAGAGACTGATGAAATTACAGAATAAAGAAAGAACTTTCTATAGTTCCATAAATAAGTCTTGGATATTGTCAAAAAGTCAGTATTTTAGAGACTGTATATATATATATATATATATATATATACACATACACACATTAATATATATACATTTATACATATATATATATTAGCTGAAGGAATGCTGACATCAGAGTCCTAAGACTTGGTTCAGATCTTAGGTCTTCTATCTACTCACCTGTTATAGAAATATAAACCTTCTGACTCTGTTTGCTCATATTTTAAATAGAGATAATATATCTACCTAGTATTTTTTCTTGAAGATTAAAGTCAATAATGTATGTGAAAATGCTTTGAAAAGCACAATGTTATTATTGCTGGGACTCCTATATTTTATAGGAAATAGTGTCAAGATGAATTTCTGGTTTACCTTTATTATGATTCTATTACCAATATCATTATATCATGACCAGGTAATATTTAGTTTTGATCAAATGGCTTTGCTTCCGACATTTGTGTACCTGAGTCAAGAATATACCTGACTCAATGCTGTTGATCACTGGTGGTCTGTCCATTCAGAAGATGATCATGGCTGTCTCACTTACATGGCCAGATTCAGAGCTCACATAGGAAGAGAAGATAACATGGAAATGTCTGACCTCAAGCACTAGGTTGGGAAAAGGAAAAATTCTTAAGAAAAAAAAAGAAACGAGTACAATCCATTGGTTCTACTCAGATCAGACCTCCACCTCTTCAGTGCCTGAGCTCAGCCTCACCCCCTCCTCCCCATGGGTGGGCTGTGGGAAGCACAGGACAACACTGGTGATCTACAGGCCCCTCGACGGTGCTGTAAATATAATGAAAGAGGCTGGATTTGACTTTGATTTTTCCCTTGAATCACTTACTTCTTAAAAGCCAATTACTTCTGGTGAATATTTATTTGTCTTTCCGGTTCTGCAAATTATTTATTTAAATAGTTCTTAAGAAAGAGCTGTTTGGGATTCTGTTTAGGAGGATGCTTTGAACATCTAAGGTACACAATTCCTTTATTAGTCAGTGGCTGCACATCCCAAATCAGATCCCTTTCCATGGAGTCCTGCAGGCTCTGTGCGCAGGCAGCTCTCGGAAGAGACGATGAGCTGCTCTCTTGGCAGCTGTGGCAGGGTTAGAAGCACCCTGTGCCACTAACTGGCCTCTTTTAAACACTTTGGTCAAAGCCTTTAGTTAACATCGCTGCTCAGGTAAGAATGTTCTTACACTCCGCAGACTTCGTGAAGAGGAGGAATTATGCTGGTGAACAGAGCTGGTGGGATTTACCTATCGACATAGACAATGAGCTGTTCGAAGACACGAGGATGTGGGATGCATCCTGTCGCAGCGTCTGGTAGAAGGTACGCAGTCCGTGTTTGCTAAAGTAGTGATGGCCTGGATAGAGTCCAGCCCTGCGCGTGGTATTTAAATCCTGTCTGTGGCGTTCTTGCCAGCGTGTTCTAGAACACTTCCACTGACGGGGAACTCCGCAACTCTGGATATTGCAAACAGGGCTGAGCTGACTCAAAATCAATGTGCTGGTGTATCTTCCCATTCTGCCTCTTGCCTCCAGGACTGTAAGCACCTTTGCCCACCTTCTTCAACCAACGTGGTCTGAAAACCCTCTCTCAATACCTCCCCTGTCCCGGTCAAAGTTTGCTCGAAAGAAAGGTTTTGACAAATCCTTCATTCTAAGGTATAAATAAGAATACTAGCTGAGAATATTACAGTCTCTTGGACTCATTTGCATCTGATCAGAGCGTGGATCTTTAAATTTAAAAAAGATTGAATCTCTATCTAAGAGTAAAGTTTCAGGCTCCCATCAGTGGCTGGAAGAGAATTCCTGCATTTCCCCCTTGCCAGCCGCAAGGCCTTCCAAGACCCTGAAATCTTACCTTGTGGGCAGCTGTTTCATATCCCTGTGCAGAATCTAAGAGGAGGCATAAGCAAGCATCTTAGAGTCTTAAGACCTCAAGGTTAGCAAGTTCCCCCTTATTTCTTCCCGGGAATTTTGCATTATCCTGTTTTACCAATGATAAAATATTCGCCAATTTCAGCACAGTGATGTAATTTATGATTTTCCTAGTAAGTTCTTTTCTGTGATTTGGGAAATATAAGAGGTTTTTGGACTGTTCCATTGCTAAAATATTCCATCTGATTTTTGATGCTTTCATTCTCCTGAGAAAACAGAAACATTTTGCATTAAGGGAACTATTTTGTGAACACTCTAATCAATTCTAAAGAAAGCCCCTCAGTGTGAGGGGGCAGCCAGGACATTTAACTGAAAGCAGGTCTCAGAGCCAACCCCAGACCCAGGCATGGCAATTAGCAGAAGCACCGAGCCTATGCCTGGGGAATTAAGGTTTGTAAACCAGGTCTGCAGGCTCCCCAGTCCTCCTGGGACCTGCTGCAGCCCGGGAAGGGTTTGAATTGATTTCTGTCCCTGCTCAGAGATCTGTGGAATATGCCCACATTAGCAAGAGAATGCTAGCATTACAGGAAGGACGTGCCTCTCACTCTCCTCACCGGATTGGTCCTGGTAGGCGTTCATTTCCCTTTGGGACGCAGTGGAGCCCTTTGTAAATGGAGGTCTTACATGAGACCGGAGGGGCCTGCTGTTGTTTCCATGGGGGAGATGCTGAACGGATGTACTCTAGTTCCTGCTAGTTGCTCCCACTCATGGATGCAAATACACAGACAGCAAAGTAGCAGTGGGAACAGCACAATGAAAGCACAGAGTTGGCAGCTTGGGTATAGAGAACAGAGATTGTTCCAAAGGAGAAAAGACAGGCTGCCGATGATAGGGGCACTGACGTAGATGCAATAATAGCAAGAACAGAGTCGCGGGTATGAAGAGAAGACGTGGACGATCGCGATGCGTCTGAGTAGAGCATACTCAGCCCCAAAGCCCTTTCCTACACGCCAGTGTGAATATTTCAAGGGGCGGGAGGCAGGGCACACATTTCTCTCCCTCGCATAGTGAGTGTCGAGGATCATTAGGACTCCGAGTAGAAAAATGGAAATAATTTGACAAAATTCCCAGAGGCACCACATGATATAAAGCATGACATTTTTCACATATGTTTAGGCTTGTTGCAAAATGGGCAACGCTTCTAAGAAAGAGAGCTTTAAAAATGTAGATACGGAGTCAACTTTTAGTTATCTGAGCTCATGCAGTTGTGGAGGATAAGCAAGGAAATGAACATTTTTTTTTAAGGCAGATAATCAAAAGCATGTATGTGTGGTTCTAGAGAGCAACGTGTGGGTGTGGGTGCAGATTTGGCATTCTGCGCGTTGCTTGATGTTAACGTGTATTTGTCTTCTATGAATACACGTTAGGGCGACTGGAGGAGCACAATAGGAGACCTGATTTCTAGTTTCTGGACTGCTGCTCCCTTGCTGTGTAACCCCGGAAGAGTCAGATAACCTCTCTGGCTGTCACCGGGAAAAAGAAGGCATTAGTCTTGCTATGCCCTTGAGGTACATCCCAGCTACATCGCGGGATGATTTGATTGGTTGGAGTGTCTGACATTCCAAGCATACCCTCTGATAACAAAGCTATGTATAATCTTGGAGCTGGAAGAAGAGGTAGACAATGAAAACAGCCCAGTCAGGAAAAGGAAAATAAGTGTCTGGGGGCAAAATAAGTAGATCATTTGAACTCAGATGCCTGTACTGAGGGTAGGTTTCAAGGCGCCTGCAGGTGTCTGTTTTGTGTGCCCAGAGCTCTGCTTCTGCCCTCAGGAGCCCGGTGACCCACTGTCCCCCGTGCGCAGGGTGGTCACGGGACTGCACGTCTCTGTCCCAGATTTTGCTGCTCCCCTCCTCGTGGCCTGAATTGCAGAGTGAGACCAACTGCTCAGCCCTGCTGGGCAAGCCAATCCCCTCAACCACGGACCCCACCTGGGCCCCTTGTTCTGGTGCAACACGGGAAAAAGAAGAGTTGGAGGTTTCTAGCAATGTGAGGAAATGGCCAGGTGGGCAGATGGTAAAGTTACAGTTTGAAAAAAGCAAGTTGTTTTTTTTTTTTTAAATTGTAACCGATCCAATATTTTGCAAATAGATTGTCCTTTCATTGCCCTCTTCACATCCTGTTTCCCTATAGCTTCTAAAGCAAAGGCTGAGTCCTGAAGCTCAGGACACAGGGGAAGGGCTGAGAGGAAAAGACCGCAGCTCCTTCAAAGTTTCAGAGCTCACACTCAACTTTCTCAGGAAAGCCGTGACTTCAAGAGTCAAGTTTTGTGGGGAGAGGAAGGGGTTTCTAAATGATGAAATCCACACAAAGATGGAGAAGTGGTGGATTTCATCTGAGTTTTCCCATAAGTGAAGGAGAGGGGTGACTTAGAACAGGAAGTGGGGAGGGGAGCTCTTCCGGGAACTGGGAAGGTGAGGATGTACCATATTTTATTCAGTAAATTCTCTATTCTTATGCATTCGGGTATATCCAACTTCTTTATGAAATTATGCTTTAAATGAAGAACATCAAGGCAATACTGGGAAACATTTCCGTTTCTGTCTCTGCTATTAGTGAAATAGAATTCCTGTATTGGAGGGTCACAGCTCGGTGACCTAGACCCATGGAACATCAAAACAAAACAAAACAGACCAGCTGCACTGGAGCCACCAGAGGAGGGGGTTGTGTGTTTTAAAGGTTCTGCGGGTAATTCTGGTGGGCATCCAGATCTAAGAACCTTTTTACTAACGAGGCCACTGAGATGTCATTTCTATTTATAGATTTAAGCATCAGTTTGTTTCTCAGCCTAGTGTCCTTGTAGTATAATCTTAGGTAAGGTTCTGAGTTCCTCTAAGAAACAAACAGACAAAGCAAAACAAGCCTGGTGGTGTTTGCTGAAGGGCAGGAGTTTTCCCCGAGCCTGGTCATGAAGCACACACTTGGGCTTATGCTCCAACAATGAAGATACTAGCTGGGTTTATGAAGCTTCCTTCTACAGGCTCTGTGGGGAGGTATTGCCATTCTTGTTATTTTCTGTGTCAGGGGAATATGAAGAGAATCATGTAGGTGGAAATCTAGGCAGTGTTTCCCAAACTCTGCTCCATGGAACACTCACTTAGAGAGAAAGAGATTTAAGTGGTAAAATAAATTTGAAGCAAATATTCTCTGGAAGGTCACAATTGATATGAGTGATGTTTAAAGTGGTGTGAAGTCTTATATGAGGAAGAATTATTTCGTTTTTTGTTTGTTTGTTTTTGTTTTTTAATACCAAATGAGACCCTTCATCTTAACATTTTGTGGGACATGGTATGTTGTGGACACCGCTTAGGAAATGTTGACCTATGACAGCCTACAGAGAAGGCTTAATAAATAAACAAATAGCTTAATAAAGAGCTCTCCGGTTATGGTGGAAAAAAAGAAAATGTGCTTTACCCTAACTCTATAAACTGGTTCTAGTCCTTCATTCCATTAATAGCACGGACTTAATCTTTCTGAGCCTCTATTTCTCCACTTCTTAAATAAGGGCAACATGAGGACCAAGTGAATTAATTCAGCTGCAGCCCAGCAAAGCATCTGCTGTAGAGTCAACGTCTCTTGGTACTTACACCAATTCTACCCCCTCCAGGGTTTTCATAATAGTGGCTGAATTGATGCCATGTGATCAGGTGCAAGGCCGACCCACCAGCACGCCTTCTTGGGAGGGGGTCAGACCTGCTCATGTTTACCTACCTGCTTACGTTTACCTGCCTCTCCTCATGCGTGAGCCCACCACACCTCCAGCTCCTTCGAGGCAGGGACCGTGCTTCCCTTACCACTATGTCCTAATCCAGGGCTGTCATGGTCTTCTTGAAGCTGTGTGATGGGGCAGTCCTGCTCCAAACAGAGGGATTCATAGCAGGGACTTGGTGTTTTCATTCATTCTTTTCTGTTACTTCATATCTGGCCCATTGTATTTAACTATTTCGGGTCGTCCCCTCTTGATGAAGATGAAGTTGAGATTTGCTGCCCTTCTTCAGAAGTAAAAGTGGATGCGGGCAGGTGGGTAGGAACTTGAAGTGAGACCAGACATTGCTGAAGGAGTCGGGCCCTCCCTTTCTACAGCCCCAAAGCATCCACGTGTGTTCTGATGCCCGCAGGACACATTGTTCTGAGATCGAATGTGGGCTGTACATTTTCCTGCCAGTGTGAGAGGACTATGTTCTCAGAGAACAGTCCTAAAGCCATCAGGGTGGGAAGCAGAGAAGGGACTTGATGCTTCTCCTCTCACATGTGCGGTCACTCTGCTGGGCACTTTGCTTTCATTGTCTCTTTCTACCCTCATAACAGCTTTGTGAAGTAGATATTATTGTCCCCATGTTAGGTGACACCCAGGATTTAAGTAAAGTGCCAAACACATAGAGTAGTTATGTCCTCCATAAAATGGAGCCTCTATTATTATTTGTCCCCAAATAGGAAGAAACAGGCCTGAGATCTATTTAACAACTTTTCCAAGGCCACAGAGTAAAAAAATGGCAAAAACAGAGTTTGAACCAGGTATTCTGACTCATAAATCTCTGCAGTGTCTGCTCCAATCCTTGCTTTGTAGAATAAATAAGGAAAAGAGCTTTGTTGCTGAGATGTGATGCTACTTTCTTCCTCCTACTCCTTTGTTTTGACCTTTTAAAATTGGGAAATACAGTTGACTCTTGAACAACATGAGTTCGAACTGAGCAGGTCCATTTATGCATGGATTTTTTTTTTAATAGTAAATACTACACAATCCTCAATTTGTTGAATCCATGAGTGTGGAACCATGGATGTGGAGGGTCAACTATAAATTATAGTTGGATTTTAGACTAAAGGGAGGGTCAGCACTCCTAACCCCCATGTTGTTCAGGGTCAACTGTATAACACAAAAACAGAATAGTAAAATAATCACTAATACATCTTAATGCATTATTATATAGCTAAGACTGTGAAACAACCATCTCAGTTCCAAACTTCAGAAACCCCAGGGCCCCCCAAGGAAAGGGTGACCACTCTCTTCTAGATCATCTTCCCTGCTCTTCTTTGTAGTTTGTGTGTATCTCAAACCACATTATCATTATTATTTTTTGGCTGCATCACGTGGCTTGCGGATCTTAGTTCCCTGATGGGGTTTGAACCCAGGGCCACAGCAGTGAAAGCACTGAGTTCTAACCACTGGACCGGCAGGGAAGTTCCTCAAATCACAGTAATTTAATTCTCCCTGCTTTAAAAACATTATATTAATGGATCATACAGAGTGTACTGTTCTGTGTCTCACTTCTTTCAGTCAACAATATGGTTATGAGATTCACCCATGAGCGTTCCTGTTGCTCCAGATCCTCATCAACATTTAGTATTGTCAGAGTTTTGGATTTTGGCCATCCTAATAGGTGTGTAGCAGTATCTCGACGTCTTAAGTTGCCATTTAGTAGTGGCATAAGACGTTGAATGTCTTCTCATTTGCTTACTTGCTGTCTGTAAGTTTTCTGTGATGAAGTGTACATTCGGGTATTTTGCCCATTTTAAATTGAGTTGTTCATTTTCTTATTGTTGAGTTTTAAGAGTTCTAAGAATATTTTGGATGAGTCCTTTATCCAATGTGTCCTTTGCAAATATTTTCTCCCAGTCTGTGGTTTGTCTTCATATTCTTTTGACATTGACATTTGCAGAAGCTTTTAATTTTAATGAAGTCCAGTTTATTTTTTTCTTTCATGGATTGTACTTTGATGTTGTATTTAAAATCATCATCATATCCAAGATTTCTCCTATGTTATCTTCTAGGAATTTTATAGTTTCGCATTTTACACGAAGGCTTATGATCCATTTTTAGTTAGTTTTTGTGAAAGATATAAAGTCAGTGTCTAGATTCATTTTTTACATGTGGATTTCCAGTGGTTCCAGTATTTTTTTTTTGAAAATGCCATGTTTGTGCCATTGTATTGCCTTTGCTACTTTGTGTAAGATTAATTCATTGTGTTTATATGGGTCAGTTTTGGCACTCTACGTTCTCTTCTATTTATCTACTGTCCGTTATTTCTCTAATACTACACTCTTGATTACTGTAGCTTTATAGTAAGTCTTGTTAGCCTTAGTCCTCCAACTTTGTTCTTCAGTATCATTTTGGCTATTCTGGGTCTTCTGCCTTTCCATATAAACTTTTGAATCAGTTTGACAAGATCCACAAAATAAACTGCTGGGATTTTGATTGGGGTTGCATTGAATCTATAGGTCAAGTTAAGAAGAACCAAGATCTTGACAATAAATATTGAGTCTTCCTATCTGGGAACGTGGAATATCATTCCACTTTAGTTTTTCTTTGATGTCTTTCATCAGTTTTGTAGTTTCCTTCATGTGGATCTTACACATATTTTGTTAGATTTATACCTAAATGTTTCATTTTCGGGGTGCTAATGTAATGAGGCATACCTCATTTTATTGCACTTTGCTTCATTGTGCTTCATAGATACTGCATTTTTTACAAATTGAAGGTTTGTGGCAACCCTCCATCAAGCAAGTCTATAGGCACCATTTTTCCAACAGCATTTTCTCACTTCATGTCTCTGTGTCACATTTTGGTAATTCTCACAGTATTTTAATTTTTTTATTATTATTATATTTGTTATGGTGACCTATGATCAGTGATCTTTGATGTTGCTGCTGTGACTTGGTGAAGGTTCAGATGATGGTTAGCATTTTTTAGCAATAAAATATTTTTTTAATTAAGGTATGTTTTGTACTGAATACATTGTCTTTTTAGACATAATGCTCTTGCACACTTAGTAGACTACAGTATAGTGTAAACATAACTTTTATATGCACTGGGAAACCAACAAATTTTGTGACTTGCTTTACTGCAGTATTTGCTTTATTGTGGTGGTCTGGAACTGAACCCTCAATATCCCCAGTGTATGCCTTATGTGTATTTGCGTTTGCATTTGTTCATTGCTAGTATATAGGAAAGCAGTTGGATTTTTACATTAACCTTGTACCCTACAACATTGCTATAATTACTTATTATTTCCGGAATTTTTTCTTGATTCCTTCAGATTTTCTACATAGATGATCATGTTGTCTCTGATCAAAGACAGTTCTATTTCTTCCTCCCCAATATATAGACCTTATATTTCATTTTCATGTTTTATTGTATTAGCTAGGTCTTCAAGTACAATGTTGAAAATCAGTGGTAAGAAAGGACATCTTTCAGTTGTTCCTGATCTTAGCAGAAAAACTTCTAGTTTCCTGCTGACAGTTTTTTATCATGAATGGGTGTTGAATTTTGTCAAATGCTTTTTCTGCATCTTTGGATATGATCATGTGATTTTTCTTCTTTAGCATATTGATGTTGAATTGATTTTTGGATGTTGATTTTTGGATGTTGTGTCTCACTTCTTTCAGTCAACAATATGGTTATGAGATTCATGAATTGATTTTTGGATGTTGAAGCAGCATAACGGAAAAATCCCATTTGGTCATGCTGTATAATTCTTTTTATTCATTGTTGAATTTGATTTGAGAACTTTTTATATCTATGCTCATGAGAGAAATTGAGCTTTAGTTTTCTTGTATTATTTTTCTATTTTGATATTAGGTTTTGATATTAGGGCAATGCTGGTCTCATAGAGTGTGTTAGGAAGTATTCTCTCTGCTTCTATCTTCTGCAAGAGATTGTAGAGAATTGGTATAATTTCTTTGTTAATGTTTGATAGAATTCACCAGTGAACATGTCTGGGCCTGGTGCTTTCTCTTTTGGAAAGTCATTGTTGGTTCAATTTATTTAATAAATATAGGCCTATTCAGTTTGTCAATTTCTTCTTGTGTGAGTTCTGACATATTGTGCCTTTCAAGAAATTGGTCCATTCATTAGGTTATCCATTTGTGGGCACAGAGTTGTTCATAATATTTCTTGATTATCTTCTCTAAGTCCATAGGAAATGTAGTCCGCTCTTTCATTTCTAATATTAGTAACTTGTCTTCTTTCTTTTTTCCTAATTAACTTGGCTAGAGACGTTGATTTTATTGATCTTTTTGAAAAACCAGCTTTTGGTTTTGTTGACTTTCTCTATTGATTTCCTGTTTTCAATTTCATTGATTTCTACCCTAATTTTTATTATTTCTTTTCTTCTGCTAATTTGAATTTAATTTGTATTTTTTTCTAGTTTTCTAAGGTGGAAATTTCAATTATTGATTTTAGATCTTCCTTCTTTTCTAATATATGCATTCAATGCTATAAATTTTCCTCTAAACACTGCATTTGTTGCATCCCACACATTTTGGTAAGTTGTATTTTTGTTTTCATCTAGTCCAAAATAATTTAAAATTTCTCTGGAGATTTCTTCTTTGACTCATGTGTTATTTAGAAGTGTATTATTTAATCTCCAAGTATTCAGGAATTTTCTAGGCATCTTTCTGCTATTGATGTCTAGTTTAATTCCACTGTGGTGTGAAATTTGACATTGTATGATTTCTAATCTTTTAAGATGTATTTTATGGCCCAGAATGTGGTTTATCTTGGTGAGTGTTCCATGTAAACTTAGGAAGAATGTATATTCTACTGTTGTTGGATGACATATGATGTATCTAGGTGTCAATTATATCCAGTTGTTTGATGGTGCTGTTGAGTTCAATACATCCTTACTGATTTTTCTGCCTGCTGGGTCTGTCAATTTCTGATAGGGGGATGTTAAAGTCTCCACATATACTATATGATTTACCTATTTCTCTTTGAAGTTCTCTCCACTTTTCAGTTTTTGCCTCATGCATTTCAATGTTCTGTTGTTAGTTGAATACACATTAAGGATTGTTATATCTTCTTGGAATATTGACCATTTATCGTTACGATATGGTCCTATTTATCCCTGATAACTTTCCTTGCTCTGAAATCTGCTATGTCTGAAATTAATATAGCTACTCCTGCTTTCTGTTGATTAGTGTTAACATGTTATATCTTTCTTTTTTCTTTACTTTTAATCTACATGCTTCTTTATATTTAAAGTAGGTTTCTTGAAGACATATAGTTGGATCTTATTTTTTGATACACTTAGACAATCTCTGTCTTTCAGTTGGTACATTTTCTTAAAGTGATTACTGATAAAATTGGATTAATATCTACTGTATTTGTTAGTTTTCTCTTTGTTGCCCTCATTCATCATTTCTATTTTTCTCTTCCACACTTTTCCTGCCCTTGGTAGTTTTAATTGAGCATGGTATATGATTCCATATTCTCTTCTTTCTTATCATATCAATTATACTTTTTAAAAACTTTTTAAAATGCCCTAGAGTTTGCAATATACATTTATGACTAATCCAAGTTCATTTTCAAAAAAAATAGTATACTGCCTCATGATAGTGCAAGTACCTTAAAGAAACAATACTCCTACTTCTTTTATCCTTTCCCTTGTATCATTGTTGTCATTTATTTCACTTATATATAATCATAGATAATCATATATGTATACTTTTATATAAGTACATATATATGTACGTGTATATATGTACATACATATTCATATATGTAAAGATAATTGACAACATTGCTATTTTTATTTGGAATAAACTGTTATCTTCATGTCAATTAAGAATAAGAAAAATAAAAGTTTATACTTTATTTTCATTTATTCATTATCTGATGCTCTTTCTTTCTTCATGTAAATACAAGTTCCTTTTCTTAATCATTTAATTTTTTTGCAAGACAGGTCTACTGGCAACAAATTCCCTCAATTTTTGTCTGTGAAAGTCTTTATTTCTCATTCCCTTCGAAGAATAATTTCTCAGGGTATAGAATTCTAGGTTGGTGGTTTTCTTCCCACAACATTTTAAATATTTCACTCCACTCTCCTTTAATTTGAATGGTTTCTGAGGAGAAGTTAGGTGTAATTCTTATCTTTGCTCCTATATAGGTAAAGTTGATTTTTGTTTGTTTGTTTGTTTTTACCTTCTGGTCTCTGCCCAAATTTTTCTTTATTTTTAATTCTCTGAAATGTGAATTTGATATGCCTAGATGTGATTTTTTGGCATATACCCTGCTTGGTGTTCTCAGAGCTTCCTGCATCTGTGGTTTGGTGTCTGACATTAATTTGGGGAAAATTCTCAGTCATTATTTCTTCAAATATTGCTTCTATTCCTATCTCTCTTTCTTTTTTTTTTTTTTTGGTGTCCCCATGATGCCCCTGTTATTTCTTTGTAGTTGTCCCAGAATCCCTTGATAGTCTGTTTTTTTCTTAATTTCAGTCTTTTTTTCTGTTTCTCTTGAGCTTTGGAATCATCTATTGTCCTATTCTCAAGCCCAGAGATTCTTTTCTCAGCTGTGTCCAATCTACTTATGAGCCTGTCAAAGATGGTCTTTATTACAGTGTTTTTTTATCGCTACCATTTCTTTTTGACTCTTTCTTAGAATTTCCATCTCTCTGCTTACATTATCCATCTGTTCTTGCATGTTTTCTGCCCTTAGCATATTAATCATAGTTTTTAAAAATCCCCCATCTGATAGTTCCAACATTCCTGCCATATCTGACTTTAGTTTTGATACATATTCAGTCTCTTCAAACTGTATTTTTTGCCTTTTGATATGCCTTATGATTTTTTATTGCAAGGTGGTTATGATCTACTGCATAAAGGGAACTGTAATAAATAGACCTTATTAATGTAGTGGTAAGGTTTGGGGTGTGGGGAAGTGTTTTACAGTCCTATGGTTAGGTCGCAGTCTTTTAATGAGTCTGTACCACTGGACCCTAATCTTCACAAGAGTTTTTCATCCCCCCCAAGCCCCCACCTCTGGTAAGTGTAACACGATGGCTTAAGAAGGCTGGAGTTGGGTATTTCCCTTCCCCCACATCATTTAGGCTCTGAGAAAACCCCATCAGGTAAAGTTTCTCCTGAGGGCAGACCTTGCTAGGAAGAAGAGATACTCTGTTTTATTTCAGAACGGTTCCTTTTCCCCTCCCCCTGTGGGAAGCATAAGGGGATTTTTTTCTCCAGTATTCACTTTGAGGATCTTATAGAGTTCCTAGAGATAAAACTCACAAAAAACATGGGGCCCTGGTATGACTGGGTCCCCCTAGAGTTTTTAACTCTCAGATCTGTCCACACTGGGCCTCCAGCAATTTGTCAAGTACAGTTTTCTGGTTCCTGTGAAGGTTTCAACTCATTGGTTCCTGCTCTAGTAAGTTATAATTCTTTGTATTTGCCTGTATGTCTTTCCAATTTTAGGACAGTGGTGTGCCCTGTAACCTCACTTATATGACTGTTCTTAGAGTTGTTGATTTTTCAGTTTGTTCTGCTTTTTACTTGTTAGGATGGAGTGGCAACTTCTAAGCTTCTACGTGCCGTACCCCAAAACCTGAACCATCCTGTTTTAGTACTGAAAGTGCTATGTTCCTAGACAGTCTTCAGTCTTGGGCAAACTGGGATAGTTGGTCGCTCTTTGAATATTTTATAATTTAGTTATCCATTTTGATAATCATGGCGATCATTTGTTTTTCCATATTTTGGGCTATTGTGAATAACACAGCTGTGGGTATTTGTGTACCTCTCTCTTAATGGGGTTGTTCAGGCATTTCTGTGGGTTATGTACACAAGAATGGAGTTGCTGGGTCTCAGGATATGGGTACTTTCAACCTCAGTAGATTAACACCGAACAGCTTTCGGAAGTCTTTATACCACCACTCCCATGTGGGTGTATGAGGATTTCATTTGCTCATCATTCTCACTGTCACTTGGTATTGTCATCCTTTAGTTTTAGCAGTGCTGGTTGGTATGTAGTGACATCTCATTGTTTCAATTTATCCTGGCACCATTTTAACCGTGTGTCCCAGGACTCTATGAGAATCCATGCAGACCTGGGGGGTGGTTACCTGGCAAGTCTTTTATTAGGCAGCCGGATCTCCAATATACATGGCTTTGGGGATGTCAGTGCTGTTACTGTGCACGATGGAACATACTTCCCTTAAACTCACTTTTAGAAGCAAGGACGACTCTTGACTGTATATGAACAAGCAGGTGGACTCTCAGCAACAGGTGATGTCCCCATGTCCAGAAGTATCACTAGCTTGAGCCGCCCAATCCCTGTCCTCCATCCTGGTCTCACCACCACGATCATCAGGGACTTTGTAATGTTATGGACATTGTCAATCTCTCCTGTGTCTCTCTATAATCTTGGCAAGAGCACGGAAGCAAATCCAGCCCTACTCTTCCCCTGTGGCATCCCAACAGCAAGGTTCTCATGTGCACACGCTGGACCCTGTTCTACCTCCCCAAGAGTGGTAAGAAAGTCACTGGCCACACTGGGAGAGATCAAAGTGCTATCCAAACTGGCCAAGCACATGATTAAACCAGGATATATTGTTTGGCTACTCTTCTCCCGACTAGTGACATCCTGATGGGGCTGCCTAACCAGATGCCATGGAGGTTGGAGTGCTGCTGTCTCTAAAGGCCGCTCCTCCCTGGAACACCACCCAGAGGTACCCAGACATCAAGAATTGTGGAGACAGGGCCCAGCCAGGCATTCATCAGCTCATTTCCTGCAGCATGCCATCTCCTGCACTAGCCCTGATCAAAATAGAGACTTTAAGTTTAGAGAGAAGTTGTGCTGACCGTGGACTTCAGAACTGCCCCTTCAAGGTCTCTGAGAATTCTTTGCCCCTGGGATGCTGTGATGACTTTCCCTTGGACTGTGGCATGGAAGATTTCCCTCCTTTCTGAATCTTACTTGCATCACCTAAGCGGACTGACTGATCTTTCTGTCAGCTTTTGCCCTTTCTGACTGACCTGACCCACTGACAACGTCCCCACTTCCACATGGCCACACCTGGTTTCCCCGCCCCTCAGCTCTGATTCCAGGTGGGAGCTGAGGGGTGTTGAGCCTCAGTGACTCCCACTGCTGGGTAGTTTGGTTTGTTCTTTGTGACAATGTACCAAATACTGAGCCCTGCCCTGGTGGTTCAGGAAAGGATCAGACCTCTCACCGTCCCCAGAAGGTAAAATGTTGACAAAGGCAGAGATCCTTACTGAGGAGCTGTCACTGTCAGGTCCTCAGGGTTTTTTAATACTCTGTATAGATCCAGATTGGCACTGAAACACACTCACAAACTACGTTTTTGGAAGAACTGGAGGGTAAGCAGAATCTCAGGACTTCCGGGGAAAGAACCAACTTCCTCCACTCTTCCCACATATCCAAATTCAAATGCTGTTTATGATTTTAAAATGGTATATACAATCACACAACACGAAAGTGCCAGAAAGGGCTTCTGGCTAAGATAGACACTCAAAAAGTGAGGCATTTGTTCGAAAAACTTCAGGCTCTTCTCCCCCAAATCCCTTCCTATGCTTAATATCCAGAAAGTTGAAAGAAAAACACATTTTTATCAATTGCTCAAGAGCTTTGGCTCTCCTGCTGGAGTCGCCTTCTGCGGCCCCAGCCCGAGATGGTGACACCAACCCAGGAACTGCTTTCTCCCCTTGCGATGGCTTTTGCTCACTGCTCCGAAGATGCAACTTCAGGGTCATCCCAGGCCACCCTTTAGCTTGGAGCGGAGGTCTACACACAGTGGATTTGGCTGTCTCATTGCAGCACCAGCTGGTCGTCTCTGGTAGGAAAGAATTGAAAGAGTATTTTACACCATGGAAATTGTCTTCCAGGCCCAGATGGACCGTCGCTGTTCTAGCTTTGACAGGCCGGGATAGATATATTCAGAAAGCCTTCCAGCTATTTAGTAACTCTTCCAAAACACTGTCAGCACCCATGCTAGGGAGCTAGGAGTGGGAAGGAAGTCTAAGTAGGGAACTAAACCTAGTTAGTATATATTTGCATAATTATCTTGCAGTGAATGGATGTGTGGTTGGTGGCAGGTTGGAGGTCGCCGTGGACACTGAAAGCCAGGAAGGACTTGAACTGCCCTGGGTCAACACCTCGCACCCCTTCCTGAAAACTCCTGTGCATTTTAAGTGTTGGGTTAAAAAAAAAAGCAGAGCTCCTCCAAAGCAGGTCACCTGGGAGCAAAACAGATAAGTTTGGGCCCCAGACCCTTGGGTATGCTTCCTGCACGCTCAGGGGCAGGGGTCAGCTCTGGCCACGTCCACCTGCAGCCGCTCCAGCAGGGTGGGGAAAGGAGGAGGCGATGGCAGCAAGATCTCTGCGGTCACTAAGGGATCAAAGATGCTGGGCAAAAGCAAGTATTTTAAAAACAAGATTATAAAGATACTGTCGAATTCATGGCAGCAGTGCCCTGAATTTAAATATAGCTCTGTGACTGTTAGCAAAATGCTGTGGTTATGAGACGACTATTAATATAGCTGTTTGCCTGAGACAGACAGAAGGGGGGTGGGGGGGAGAGTGAGAGAGAGAGAAACTTCACCTGAGTTATGAAAGCTCATTTATTTTTAGGCTAAATACGTCCCCTTTAGGACCAACCTTTACTTTGTTTGCTTTGAAAGTTCTCAAATTACAGCTTCCAAAAATTAAAAAAATATACCAGCCCGGCAAGCAGAAGAAGTAGTCAAGGTAGGAAACGGTGGCCCCGGGCTGCCTTGTTTACTGACAACACTTGTTCCTCACAAAAGAGCTTCCGAGGCTGCAGAAATTCCTAAAATGTCAACTATTTCCCTCATTCATGGCGTCATCCTTTTTAAATAAAATTTCTTGGAGCTCCCTAGACCCATACATTTGAAAAGAAGAGAGTGCAGTTCTTGATGTGATACTTAGTCTTCTCGTTTTTCATAAGAAAACCTCGAGTGTTTCTTTTTTAATCCTTTTATTTTTTGGTTTTGTTTTGCATCAGTATCTGAACTGTAGAATTAAACTCTGGTTACGTGATAATCTATGCTTTAAAACTCGCCTGTAAACTATTTTTTACTGCTTTAACGTTTTTCATTCAGCACATTAAACAAGCCATTGCTCTTTTTAGGTGGGGATTACTAATAGTGTTTTGACGGATTGATAATTAAACACTGGGCTGCTCCTTGCCTTACATAACTCTCCTAATGACCCTGCCAGGGTGGTTATGAATAAGCTTGAAATAAACTTCCTTCAAAGCGCAGCTCTGGAAGGGGACGGGTTCTCTCAGGTAAGGCAACTGGCTTATGCTCTGTGCAGTAAATGACTGTGTTTTAAGTGAAACACCAGACTGTCTGGCTATTAGCCAGTTTCATGTAAATAGAAAAAGAAAATGCTCTTCTATGGCAGTATTTCCATCACTTCCCTCATTTAACGGTCTAGACTTTGCCCAAGATATTCATTCGAGGGATAAGGAAAATATGAATATTACATTTTCCATTGGAACCAAAATAGGCAACCGAATTGGGCTGGCTTTGAAGAACCAAACTGTCTAAAATGTTCCGTTCTAAGTCAACATTGCTAACACAGATGAAGTCAGAGAGCTTGTAGAGAAAGATGGACGTTTTCCCTAAAGAATCAATCCAAAATGAAGTCTACTGTCATCAATACCCGTTATGAATCACAGGGGTTAGCTTTCGACTAGCTGTTTGAGCCCATTGAAATCATTCCCTCTCATCCGAGCCAGCGTGCACACATTGAGTGCTCACTGTATGCAGCGGGGCGGTAGGGAGGGGGTGGGCGGAGGCAGAGGCAGAGGCAGACAGAAAATGGAAGGGTCCAAGCATTGCCCCAAGGAGTGTGTCAATGAGAGTTTAGGTATTCAAGGCGCCCTGACACTGAGCCACTCCTTGCTGGATTTTCTATTTTTTAAGACTTTTCCATGGTTAAAGTTGTTTCCTCTTAAATCACTCCCTTGAAATTAAATGTATGACCTGGAATGACATTCTAGAATGTATGAATTTCCAAAAGAGCTCAGTTCCCTGAAATTCCTAAAGGTATAAATGTCCAGTGGACTATTTGACTCTTCCAGTTCAGAAACTCCTTGAGCTAAATGTCTCATTGATTTTCACTATCCGTGTGAAATTGAATAGGAATTACATTACATGCCATAGTGAGAAAAGGCCGAGACTCTGATCAATCCTATAAAACATGCATGAAACATGTATATATTTGTGTGTGAGATAATATAGATTTATGTTTCTGTTGCATCCCGCTGGTCATTTGTTGGAATTCTCTATGGAACATACCATAATTTATGTTTAAAAACATACTACCCTTTGAGAAAGAAACTCCATATTTGAAGATGCCTCTCTCTACTCCCACACATCACGAATGTTTTGACTTTAGGTTCATCAAAATTCTTGAACATGTACTTCATTATGGCCATGTTTCCTACAAAGCATTCTGCAGATAAAAATGTCAAAAGTATATGGTTGAGCAAAGACCTCCCCGTATTTGGTTTTGACTTAAGTTCCAGTTACACTAATTACCGGAGCAGAATTGGGATTTCCTTTTCTCATTATTAAAGCATACAACTCCAATCATAATGGGCTACATTATCCCGCTACAAAGGCCCCGATTCACAATGGCTTCAAGCCTCTGCACGTAGCTCCTGGAAAAAGGCTGCAGAGAGGGAGATGCTGTGAAAATGCCTGCCAGGCGCTTGACCTGCATCCCCAAAGGAGGGAATGAATGAAGTCATTCCAAGCGTTTAAAAAAAAAACAAAAAACAGCCGAAGAATCATATTATTATTGCAGTGTTCCCAAACACCAGAGTCTCATTATGATAATGCAGCTTTTCCCCATCTGCATTTACAATTTCACCTGAAACAACCGTTTATGCTTCCATCCATTTAAAGGTTAAGTTAAAACAGAATGTGGCCAATGTCCATCAACCAGAAACAGAGAAGCTGGGAAAGTGAATATTCTCCCCAGAAAAGAGGTGCAGCTGCCTTGCATGGTATAGGAGGAGCAGAGAGGCAGCAGAATTCCAACAATTTCCAGAAAACTAGTCTCTGCGACCCCTGTAAGGCAGTCCCAGGGGTACAGACTGAGCTGCCAATATGTGTCAGTCTCTGTTGCAGACACGGGGGAGAAGCTAGAGGGTTTGTAGCTCCTGGTCCCAGGAGCGCTCTGGGTCACCTGGGCCAGCTGCACGCATCTCTTTCCAAGTCTGTGTCCATTCTGCCGGGAGCCTGGAATCAGCCACGGTGGGCGGGTTTACACCTCAGAGATCAGCGAATGCTATGAGTCACATTGGTTTCCTTCTGTTCAGGGAGCTGCTTGTTAATCATCTACACAGCACACCACTGATTATATTCTCCTGGAGGAGAGACAATTAATGTGTGCTAGGTCAGGGGGTGGTTAGGCTAAGAAGAATAAATACAACATGGCAGGCGAGCGATGGATTGAAAGGCCTGAAGTCTTGTACTTTCTGTCTGTTTTCTCTTTTAGTAGAGAACACTCAGGCAGTATCATTTGACTAAGAAGGTCCTGGAATCAGGGAGTCGGGGCCTGGGTGCTCGCCCCTGCAGTTCTGTGATTGTTTTTTGTTTTTTTTTTTTTGCAAGTCACTTAGCCTTTCTGAGCCTCAGTTTTCTCATTTATGACATAACTGGGTTGGACCAGATGGTCTCTAGATGGCTCTCTGCTCTCTGATTCTCTCCTGATTTTTGTAAGCTAAAGGATTAAGTGGAATTTCTCTAGCTAGGCCAAAAATTTGTATAAGGGCAGAAACAAATGTTTGGAAAAATATAATAATCATTACCAGATTCACTGTAGGCCTCCATACATTTAAAGGTATTTATGAAAGACCAGGGTCTTGGGATCAAGAGGAATCATGTGCAGTTGCGATCTGACCCAGAAGATTGTAGAGAAAAAAGGGGCACAGACCTTGTGGAAGTATGACTTAGAAGGCTTTTACAGAGGAGAGGCCTATATGTGTGTTTATAGCCAGAAAAGAATCCACTTGAAAATAGTTTTTGAACGTGATTAGTGCCTTGCTGCTGAATAAGCGACACCCCGGGATGCTCCAAAGTTTTCACGTGGCTGAACTGCCCCACGGCCCCTGCTGCCCTACCTGCCTTCCCGCGGCAGCCCGGCAACCAGAGGAGGGGACAACTGAGACGACGAAACGTGTCCTCCATCCCAAGGACCAGCTTGCACGGGACCTGAAATGCATCTCCCTCCTGTTCCAGGTGAGAGCTCCACAGCAAGGGCAGGCAGTTGCTCCCACCCTGGAGAGACCAGCCTGTGCAAGGGATACGATGGAGAGAGCTCAGAGCCCGAACTTTAAGTGCCAAGTTCAAGTCCACCTTCTGGTGCTGACTAGCTGTGATCTACTAGGCAAATCACTTAAGTTTTTGGAGTCTTGAACTTTTCTTGGTCTATAAAATGGCAAGAAGGCCCACTGTCTCCTAGACCGCTCTATGGATTCAGTGGTGGTAGTGTACATACTAGTGCTTTGCAAACTGTGTTATTGTTATTAAGTATCATTACAATGGCATTTCCCCCAATGAGGAGAACATTCTTTCTTTGTAGGGGTTTTCCATTCTGGCTACAAATAAATATATTTGATGCCACTCCAATCAAGTTCTAAAAGGAAACCTTACTCTCTCTACAAAGTAAGAGAGACAATTTGTAATGTTCTTCCTACAGGGAGTTGCAGACGGAGGGAGTGAACTCAGATGAGCTGGGCTCAACTTAACACTGAACAGATATTTCAAAGCTTGGAATAATTATGGTTTAGATGCTGCACTGCAAACAAACACATTTCCAATGATGACAATGAGCCCTGTGGATGTTTGAACGTAGTAATGCTTTTCCTCACAAATTTGGAGAGCTCTGCTCCCTGAAAAAAAAAAAGGGCAATAAAAGGAAACATGAATATGAAAACCACCTTCATTCCCATCTTGATCTTTTTTTTTTTTTGTCCAGCCGCTTATTGTAGCTGTGTACTGTCCTCTCCAGCATTACTAAAGCTTTTATATGACCTTAAATTTCAAAGCTACAGGTGACCCACAAGGGCCATATACTTCAAAGACAGTTTTGATTAAATGAAACAATATTTGTGTAATACGGACCCCAGATCTTTGAACTGTTCCTGTTCAATTCATCCTACAAAGGTTCAATTAGGAGAGATCAGAAGACACGGCACCCTGGGCCGTTTCCATCTGTCACTCAAGTTTGTCTTTTCAAATATCTTTTATATCAACCCAGGAAAACAATTTATTTTGAGGATGTAATAATCATAATTCAAAAGCCACTTTCAAAGAGGCAATGTCCTTTGCTAGCGAGTGTGGTATCGGCCCACGCAAGCACCATTTGAAGTGAAATTCTAAGCCTCGGCAGCCTTGTGATTCCTCGTCATGTTACAACTTGTCTTACTATTGATAATTTGTACTTGCTGCCAACAAAAAATTCTAGCCCAAGAGGCCCAGCGTTTGGTGAGCCTTTGTATCAGTGACTGGAGCACATTTCACTTCTGAATCTTGTGGTTTTGCCTTCAGTGAAAGAAAAACTGATCCTAACAGTTTTAAACTTGTTAATTCAAGCCATATGTCAGAAACCCAGTCTCCATATGGTGCCGTACCACCTTATATTTACAGGGGGCTGCTTTCAAAACATTATTCTAAAAGCTATATTTGCCCCAAAGTTAATATGTGGCATCCTGTGCCATGAGTACTGTTTTTAAATATTGCAGGCTTGGCGATTGCATGCTGATAGAGCAAAAATATACTGATTATTAAAAACTAATTACGGCGTGTTTTACTGGCAAAAACGTGCTAATCAAGTCCTTGACTAGGGAAGTATACTGAAAAGGAGAACGTCCTGCCAATCGTCTCTCGCCAAATATGGCTAAAAGAAAAGAGGAAAATAGAGAGAAAAAACATAACCTCGTTGATTGTAAATAAGACTCAGTGCAAATTGTCCATAACTGATGTATAATTACAACTAAGACACAGAGTCACTTTGTGATCTCAGCTTTGAGGAAAAGGTAGAAATGAAGCAAAGACTCAAAGGTCCTAAAAATCCAGAGGCTAGCAAAGGCACCTTCACTCATTGCCCAATGCTTTTAAATCGGGGTCTCAAGCCGGCAATCCTAGTGACCCAAAGTGTTAGAGAAGATGCTCCGTTGAATATTGAGTTCGCTTTCCCAAACACCTACAAGGAGACCGCAGATGGATTAGAGCATAATTATCTTCCAACAGCTTTGTTTGATCTGCAGAGTCCAAGCAAAGCATGGTTTTGATTTGAGAGATGAGCTTTTGAACGCAGCTGGTACCATCTAGACGGTCGGTGTGTGTTAAATATATCATTTCTTTCTTTTTCTGGATTAAAAAAAAAAAAAGTGTTTTCCTTGTGTCTGGTTCCTGGTGGGCATTTATATCTCCGTTCTTACTTTAGAGACTTGCAAAGTTCACTGGCAAGATTCTTACACGTGGAGGGCTGCCCGGCTGTGGGCTCTTGCTGAGGCTTTAATTCAATTCATTCTTCACTGAATCAATTCTGGTCTTTTTTGTTTGTATTTCACACATTTCTCCCCTGTTCCACCATATCCTTTCTCCTCAATAACTCCTTCATGCCTAGATTCTCGTTCTTCTCCTCCTCTGGCATGAGGTTTTCTTTGAAACGTATGGAATGATTCCAAAGAGATTTTCCAAATCATCAACAAACTATCAGTTAGAAGTACTGCAATGCATTTAAAACTTTTTTTTTCCATGACGATAAAAATGTTGCTATATGCCTAGATTCCAAATCATGAGCAATTGAATCAAGAGAGACATAATGTGAGTCCACGTTTTTTCTTAAGCCTCGACAGATCTGCAGATCCGCGTCTCTACTTTAAAAGCAGGACAGGTCTGTGGTGGGAAGAGAAACGATGGATGCACTTGAGAGAATGACAAGTTTCATGACTTAGTAACTATTCATGGTTTCTGTGACACCCTCGCTTCTAAGAACAAAGCGTAGCAGTTTTCTGAAATTAAAAACACGTGCATTGAATGAGCTGGCTCAAGGATTAAGGGGGAAAAAAATCCATTCAGGATTTCCCCAGTTAGTTAACGCTTCCAACCAATCAAGCCATCAGGGTGCACAATCCCCTTTGCTACAGCCGTGTGGGAAAGACTGGAGTGAAAAGGGTGCATTGCCTCTTATCCTGCAGACGTGCCAGAGAGAAGGGACCCTGCCCAGCCATGGCGTTCAGGACTGTAGGGAAAGATTAGTGCTTTCTTCAGACTATTAGGTAAAACCCAGACCAGATAACCTGCTGCATGGTGTCATCATCTGTTATTTGCAGCTGACATTCAGTTAAGGGTGAGCAATAATCGCGAGCTGTGATTTCTGGTGGCAGATTAAGGCAGACCAAGATCCTTATCTTGGTCTAGGAAAGATGTCCTTTCAGTTAAGAGCTTCCTCGAATTTCTCGTGCTATGGAATGAAAGTAACCAGCTTCCTTTGTAGTAAAATTGCTTAATGACTAACTCATCACCAAGGTCGAAAACTCATTATTTTACAAAGGGGCGTTTTGTGTGTTTGTTTGTTTTGTTTTCTTTTTAAAGGATCTCAAACTCTAAATTGTTGATTTTGGTTTTGAATTTGGCTTTTTCCTCCTTCTTAAGTCTCTCCCTGATAGCTGTCATGCCTCAAAGGCTACTGGTGAAACTTGGAGACCACCCCTCCCCTGCCTTTTAATTTGATATTATGAGAAAATTCTGGTCCTGATATACAGGCAAATTCTAAATCAAAAGGGACACTTTCTGATTGATGCCCACAATAAATACGACATGAAATTCTATGAAACTGAGGGCTCTCAAATTATAAAAACAAGTCAGCTTTGGTCTTCAGAGAATGAGATGTTTTTGCATAGTTTAAGAATAAAAACATATTACCCTAACAGAGCTCTGTAACTGTGCCTTCTTGGTGTGCTGCTATCGGGAAACATCTGGCACCGCCACTGAGTATTTGTGTGAGAGCTACCTGCGTACCGTCTCGTACTTAATCTAAGCCCTCCCCTCTTTTCCCATGACTGTCTTGGCACTTTAAGCGGAGGATGGCAGATGATGGAATTTCTAAGGGAGCCAACTGCTGGACGGTTACTAAATTATCTTCTAACAAGCTGAGTCACTCAGCACATATTAGGTTAACTGACCATCAGCAGTGATTCCACAAGATAAATTACACATATTGAACTGCCCCCCAGGCTGCAGGGTCTGATAAATTATTAATGTCACAGAATTGAAATGATTAAGTTGTAAATAGCAGGTTTTTTCTTTTTTAACTCAGCCTATTTGAAATATTCTCCCCCTTTCTTAACATCTATCCTCTGATGTTACCATTTTTGTTGTTTATAATAAGGATAATAAAACATTCATCAGATCTTTAAAACATTAAATAAATAATGGTTTCTTATTGAGTATATAACAAATAAATGCAATCTAACAGTGTGGTTTCTCCCTCCTCCATTTAATTACAGTTGCCTTTTAGGAATTTAACATTTCATTATATATAATGAGTACATTTACACATTGGGATTGCCATCGAGGGTTTTGTTTTCAAAAATATGTTGTTACAGTTCATGGCCTTTTGAAATAATGGTGCAGCAGTGATAACATTGAAGAAAACTGATGTTTCACTAGAAATAGAAAGCAGCGTGTATAGTAGTTATGTCAGTCATTCCATTTGCTTAGTATAAGGGCCACTTTGCGCATTTCCAAACTGCAGATTAAAATGTATTGGCCTGAAATATGCATCATTTGATTTTAAAGGAAATAGAACCACAAGTCCTAAATCACATTTTTCTCTCAATTACCTTCAATATGTGTGGTCCCAGTCTATGTTTTATTTGTAAAGGTAAATATAGAGGTTTTAAAATAAATTTTTGTTGGATTCTTTTTGGATAAAGAAAGGCACTAATTTCAATCAAACCTCTACACCTTGTGAAATAAAAGTTCTGCTGTTGGTATGCAGAAGCTTAGTGGTCACTCAGCAGCCATCTACCCCATCGCACCCCCAGGCTTCCCTGCCAGTGGAACTTTTCATCGCCAGGCATCTGGTTGAGAGCACTTGAAGTCAGGGTGAGCAGACCTTCCAGCCCAGCCCAGAGATGAACACTGATGAATGTCAATCAGTTCCTCCAATCTCCCTCCCACTGGCCAACGACTGGTTAAAGAGGGAGCATATGTCCATGTATACTCAGGGCAGTCAATGAGACCTAAAGGCGAAGTCTACTAGGGGGTCGGAGGTGGAGGGTGAGACAGGAGACGGGTAGGAGGAGAGGAATTTTCTTTCCTGAATGAAAAGACAAAGTTGCTGGAGGCAAAATCCTCTTGTCTTCTTCACTCCTCCTTTTGACCTTGGACGTGCATGGAATGCTGGAGATGCAGCCACCCGTTTGCTTTTGGGTCCCAATGGCATCATGAAGCCCAGAGACCTGCGCCTTCTCTTCCGTCCACTGACCTCTTCTCCTGGAGAGAAATAACCTGGATGTTTAGCTTATTCTACTTGGGTTTCTTGTTACTTGCAACCCAGTGCAGCCTCACTGATACAATTAGTAGGAGATCATGATGTACATAAATGAGGCCAGATGGCGCCCCAAAGTCCAAAATTAACTTATGCAATGATATTGTAATTGCTTTCCCAGTAAAGTGACTACATTTTCTCTGCTATACTAGAAGATGTGTTATTCTTAAATCTAGGGTAATACTTCTTGAGTTAATCCCAGTTAAACTTATTAGTAGAAAATACTTGATATGTCAAAGAAAACAGAACCACAATTATTACAATAGCTTTGAGGGACAGAAGGGCCTATGTCAAACGTTCCTCAACTTTTCTTAACTCATTTTTTAAAACCCAGATGTCTGGATGTTCCCCAAGTCTTCATGCCTGCTGGGGTAATCCTGTCCTTTAAAAATGTTCTAACACGTGTCCCATATGTGGTAGAAGTGATGTTGTCCAGGGCTATGTGTGGTGATGTCACATTTATCCCAGTAACCTTGGGTCTGATCTCTGGCTTCTGCCTTTTGTTGCTGTTTCCTTCCCAGCATTGGCCCAGGAATAAAATGCAGTCACTTTTCATGACTACATTTATTCTTTCAACATATACTTAACTTCCAACCACGTGGAGAAAGATTAATGTGGAGATTAAACAAGAGACACTATGTAAAGTACCAGCACAAGTGCTCACAGGAGCATCTTTCTTTCTTTGTGGAATCCTGATTCAACGCATCAACTCTGCATTGATGAATCTGGATTTCAGTCCCTGGTCCATGCCAGTTTGACCCCTGACAATATATTTAGTTTCTATAAACCTTAAAAAAATGGGGCCCATAGTAATACCTGATACTTAAGATAGTTGAAAGGACCAAGTGTAATACTGCAAAAAATTACCTGGAAAATACATTCTCTGTTACTCTGTGGGTTTTGTTTTGTTTTATTCTGGGGTTTTGACTTCTTTTCTCCAGCTTCCCTTTTGCAGGTGTGTGCACGGTACCACTCTATTCTTTCTTCTTCTCCATTAGCTTATGGATATCAAAATGGCAGTTAAAATGCAAATTTTCAATGCATTTACCCCAGAATTTGTGTAATTCACAGCGGTGTGTATGATTTCTTTCATTAAAACAGAACCTCGCTAGGTATGGAGGATTTTATTTGATTTTTGTTTTGTTTTGATGTGTGGGCCAGACATTGCTTTTGATGTCCTTAGTGCTTTTAGGGCTAGTTTGATAAGGGTTTGTATTTGATCTGGGGCTTTTCCTTTTCTGAATCTCAAATGTGTTTGCACAGAAAGAAACATTTATGCTCTTTACTAATCCTCTCTCATAACAACAGAATTCAGTGGGCTGCACCAAAATGGTCTCTGTTTTGAGTTCAAAATTAGCTTCTCTTCTCAGTCCCTTTAGAAACTGGAAGATTTGATGGCCTTCAGTAAACTCCAGTTTTTGTCCCATACCTGAAAAGAGAAAGTTCTAAATATAATGAGTTCCTTCTGGGAGGGTTTTATTCATGCTGCCGTAATCAAATCAAAAACAACCACCCCAAAGTTTTGATGGTCCAACGTATTTCTGCTCATTTGGGCAAGGCCAGCAAGCCCACTTGAAGATCAGTTAGTTTCTACCCATGTGTAACACACAGATTCCTAGGTGCCTTCACAGAGAATATTTTAATACAAATGTTTTATTTTTGTTACTTTTTTTTAAAGAAAACAAAATGCCATTCTCTGCATTGCAAAGGTGACATTTTTGAAAACCATTGACATTTTTCTACATCCTAGGCTATTTCAGGCAGTGGCATTATTAAATTAATTCAACAGAAGTAGAAAAATTGCCCACAGAGTATGCAGCCAAATAGAAAGTCCACATGTGTAAATATGATCAACAGCTGAAGAATTCACATATTCAGAATTACTCTTAATTATGTGACCTTAAGTGTCCTCTTATCAAGTTGACGAGACTAAGCAATGAATACTGGATTTGAATTTATACATCATGTTTTAGTTCCCTTATTTCTGTAGATATGAACAAAATTTGTGCACACAAGAATATCAGTGGATATACTTGGAACAGCTATATTTCTAAAAAATTGTCTGTAGAATGGAATTTTATATATGAAACACATAAATGTAAATGTGAATTTGAAGAGTTTCCTTTGTGGATTATAAGATCACAGAAGATTTCTTTTTTGTAATCTCAAAGAAACCTTAGATACTGTGAAGTCCAGAGCTCTTAAAGTGGGCTTCAGGGAGAGAACACGATCATTAATTTCTGTCTATTTATCTTACTTAAACAAATAAAAAAGAACTTGAGCTTAGGTAATATTTCAAATATAAACTACCTCTCACACTCTCACCCAGTTTGAATGTCAGAGGTCCAGGGATGTATCCCCAAAAGGTGCATTTTCCAGTCAGATCAACCTGGCTGAACATTGACCACAGAGCTGCAGATTTTAACACTTTAGTTGCTGTATCTTGGGGAGATATGAAGGCCGGGGGATGGCTATTTTGGGAGGCTCAGGGCAGTGGTTCTTTACATCTGGATGAAAGTGATTCAATTCTGTATTTTAACAAACCGGTATGGCAGCACTATTGCCGGCCACCTGAGTACCAGTCAGCGTGAGTCCCAGATGGTGCCCAAGGTGATCTGAGGGGGCAGAAAGGAGTTTTCCCAGGTGGAGCCTTGGACAGGTTGGTTCCACTCATCCAGTTACCTACCCTGTGTACTGCAGAGAGTCCGGATTCAAGGGAGAGGTTTTGTTTTCTCTTTTAAAGACCAGAATTGTGGTAAATATGTGGTAGATAGGTTTATAAGCTGGTGGGAAATATTAATAAAGCACCAACTTGGAAAATCTTACCTAGTAACTTCCTTTCGAAGAGAGGAAGTGAAACTGTTAGTGACCTAGAGGGAAGAGGTTCTATGGTGGATACGGAGAGCGTCTCTGACGTGTCTTCAGTACAGAATCAGTCTCCCAGCTGTGGGAGAAGGCTGCAAGGCGGCATGGCCCTTCAGAGATGCCGTCATAGATTACAGAAACGCTCAGCACACGGAGGGTTGTTGAGGAAGAGAAGGGTCTCTGACACTAAGCTTTTGGAAGTGCAGAACTGCATACAAGGTACGTAAATGCTCCAAGATGACTTTGTCAACAAAGCAAGATTTTCTGGTTTCATTCATTCATTCATTCATTCACGTGGAGCACCTAGTATGTGCCATTTACTCTGCTAAATACCAGGGTAAAATAATAAGTAAAACAGACATGGTTCCTGTTCTCATTAATAAATTTCATTATATTGAAGTGTGGACTTTGTTTTATGGGACACACACACACATACACGCGTCCCTACACACATGCACTAAAACTATTTAGATGGCATTGTTTTGGATGGAAGTTCTGTAACAGTCAATATGTCCTAAAATTTGAAAAGTGTGCATTTGCTTTAAATGCATAGATCTAGGGCTAATTACCCACTAGATTCCACCCAGGCCAGTCTGTATTAGCCTCTGTCCCTGCTTTCTTCCTCCCCAATGGATACCAATGTGTTGAGAACTTACACTTGGTGTTCTAGGTACCTTCGAGCAGTTCCATGAGTGTACATTCTCTCTAAATATCGACAACCTCCGGACTTAAAATCCCACAATTCCTAACTTCTTTAGGTCTCCAGAGTATCAACTATTAAGTACCTATTCTGATGCGTATTTTACACCTCAGGCTTGGTATATACAAGGGAGAGATCCTGAGTCCTCACCCCCCACACCCTCCCACAGCTCAGGGTGCCCCAGGGCAGTTACCTGCACCCCCTCACGAGCAAGTTCTCCAGCCAAAGCCCCCCCATCGGGCACGACCCTCCCCTCCCCGCATTTCTCCATATTCGACTCCTCAGCAGTCCTTTCTAAAGTATCTTCAGGATATACCCTGACTCTATATCTTATCAATCTATTTCTACCTCCTGCATCCTAGACACCATTATTTCTTGCCTGAGTAATAGGCAATAGCCTTGTAATTGACCCCCATTTTTGATTCCTCTGTAATTCGTTTTCCCTGTAAAGGCAGAAGGATTTTAAAATTCATGACCCATTCTCATACCTGCCACTTCCTGCAGCTCACCATCACACTTAGAATTATAGCCAACTCTTCTGCAAAGCTTACAGGTTCTACTGACCTGGATTCTGACTCATTCTTTTCTTTTATCTCCTACACTATTTCCCTCCCTGACCCTCACCCAAGTACAAGCTTCACTCCACACGGTTTTCTTACTGCCTTTGAACACACTAACTTTTTTTTTTTTTTTTCAGTCTTTGGGACTTTGTACCAGCCGTTTCCTCTCTTGGAAAGCCCTTTGTCTAGATATTCCACTGGCTTATTCATTTTTGTCGTTCAAGATTCAGCTTAAATGTCATCTCTTCTGTCACCTTGTCCAAAGGTCAGCCACACAATTGGGGCTGATGCACCCACACGAGAAAAAACAAATAAGCAAACAGATAATACCTGACGCCATTGCTTTATTTTTTGCTCACTTGTCTTCCCCAACTGGGACATTAGTGTCTGGCACAGGGTATGCATTCAGGGTATGACTTATTTGTTAAATAAATGGCTGGAATAAGGGAGGGGAGTGTAAATTCTTTTTTTAGGCATATACATTTTTAGGCATTTTTAGGCATATACAATTTTAGGCATTTTTAGGCATATACAATTTTAAAAAATTGAAAGTATTATTTTTGAGGCACCATAGATACACGGTATCAAGGCTGCTTCCTCAGTGTCAATGTAGTTCTTTGACGTTTTGAACAAGGCGTCTAGCTGACTTCCATGGGTACCTTCAGATTGTTCTCTGACAGCTACTCTCAGGCCCAATCTGGCAGCATAATTTGCTAGAATCAGCAAATCTGTGTAAAACTTCACTGACTTTTCTATAGATGGAAATTCCTATCCAGGAAAATCAGCTGTGGCTTTTAGCAGCACCATGACCATTCCCGATTTTAATTTTTCTTAGCCATCCAGTGAAGGGCTTTCGCAGAGTAAACAAGCATGAAATGAATCTTCCAGAGTAATTTAGTCATTTAAGGAAGACTCAAGGTCTGGAAACACTTTAAGTGGTGCCAGGTTCTCTGCTTCCTCTTTTCCTGTGTTAACATTATTTTCAGTTGGATGAAAGTACCGAAAGCCACTAATTTGTCACTAAAAACAATTATCATATAATTGGGGTTCTTCCTTGGTGACTCTAGACAATGTAAGATGGTTTATAGGTGCTGAGTATACTGCTACTAAATTTTCTCAGCTCACTGAATGATGCTGGCTCATCCTATGAGCCAGACGTGGCTTCTTTACTAGCCCGGGCCCAATTTTTTTCTAATATAGAAAATTAGAACTTGGAAACTGTACAAGGAGTATTTATATTAAATCATCTGTGAAAAACTGCAGGATGGGACTCATCAACCAAAATTAGAATTCAAATGCTATTTAAAAGCAGCAGTCTCAGATTGTTTGGGTCTGACACTAACCTGACCCCATGAATTCCCTAGAATTAACATCTGGGCTGTGCATCTTCTATGTTTCCACCATGAAGCATTTATATTTAGTGCTACTCCTTTCCTCGAGTTCTTTAAATATATTGTCCTGTTCTTTTCTCAGCAAAATAGAAAAATGGTCCAACTTTCACTGTCGTCAAGTGTTTCAGCTCTCCTAGAAAATTAAAAGGTGAGAGAAATGCTGAACAAAAACATTTCCTTTAAATGCAGAAAGAAGTAGACAAGTCAAAACCTGAATAGTATTAATGAATTATTTGAAAATGTATATATCAGAATGAGATAATTAATTATATAAATATAAAAAGGGACAAGTATAGCCAGCAGGTTAATAATGAATATTTCAGAAGCTAGTGCTTAAAAAAAATGTTTCTTAATTATGTTCATTTACAGATTTCTGAAAGAAAGGGTGTTAATGGGATAAAAGAATTTCAATACATAATATGAAGATGAACGAAAATGAGTCGTGAACAAAAAAAATGAGAGTAGATGACATATAAACAAGTTGTAAACATTACAACTTATTTTCTTCTACATACTACTGACACAAAATTTTCTCTTTGTTACCTTAGATTTTAGAGGTGGAAGTGTAAGTTATTCTTAGACAAGGAAAGCTAAACTTTAGTGACTTCCAATTTTTTTGTATATTCACCTCTAAAACCTAGATTTCTTACCCGAGAATACTTTGTAGCCAAAAATAAAGTCATATTTTGTATATAACAAACAAACAAAATAATGTTTTAACATTCGAGGCAAATAGAGTCTGAGAAATCCATTCTGGGTTAGAATCTATTAATTGTGAAATGTAGTTTACAGAAACTTTGACTTCTATGCCCATATTTGCACAGAAGCTGTAGTCAAAGCATTACTCAGTGATTACCTGTGGCTTTGAGCTTTGGCTGGGCACCATGATTTGCTTTCATTTGACATTTTGGGACCTTTTATTTTCACCCAAATGAGAATCACAGAACCGTAGAGCTGAATTTGAGTTCAGAAATCACCGAGTACCATTTTCACCCACCCCTGCCTTGGGGATACGGTCTCTGAGTCCCTCTTTGTGTAAGCCGTTGTAGTTCACACCGTGAGTCAGAGAATGAGCTTGTATAGATTAGGGATTCCAAACCTCAGGCCCATCATTGCTCCTCAGTGAGATAGGCCAGTTCAAATTTTCTGCAAATGTTAAAAAAAAAAACAAAAAACGCAGCTCAGAATTCTGCTCAGGGAGCCACGTGTGGACTCAGCATTCAGGTGGGCAAGGGGTTTGTTGTCTCAAGCCGCGTGGAAGGTCTGGGGCCTGACCTGCCAAAAGAAGCCCCAGTTCTGAGCGCCTGATGGACGCCCTTCCTCTCACTTTACCATCTTTAGTACCTCGTAGAAGATATTCAAAAAGCACCACATTCTATAAATAGAAAAGGAATTGCAGATTAGAGATTAGTGATTTGAAAACACCCATACAGCCATTTGGCAAAGAAGAAGAAAACCAATTCTACATATCCTTTATTTTCAGTGAAATATTCCCTAAGAAATAGATATTGTAGCCCTGGAAAAGTCAATTTCAATGAATACCCATGGCTGTACTGTCTCAGATTTCAATTAACTATTTTTCTAATGGTCTTTGGGGGGAATTCCATTCATTTACTCCATGTTAAAGAATTTACCCAGCGGGTTTTTGTGGAGGTGGTCTGACCATGTTAATTTTCTTAATGTAAAGAAATATAAGAGTGCAGCAAGGCTCTCCATGTGGCCCCTGCCTCTGTCTTCCCTTCTCAGAACGCACTGGTTTGATTCAGGGTCTCTGTCTTTTTCCTACAGCCACAAGCTTCACTAGGCCAGTCACAGAAATCTCATTTTCCTTACATACGCTTCGTTCTGAAGCCAGCATGTGACAACTCAGAAGAGTCGTGAGGGAGTATCTGCTGAATTATTCCTGAGAAAGGGTTTCTTCTTATAAAAGTTATCGTCAGGAAGAGATTCTTTTATCTGCTTCCACTGGACACTGTTGTGTGCAGATATCGTGTCCAGGTTGATATAACCATTTCACAGCCATCAGGGCAGCCAGCTGGAGAGTGGAGCTGAAATGCCAGGGGGATCCAGTGCAGAGACGGAAAGAACGCTGGTTCCTGGTGACGTCACTGAGCCTCTGACTAACCAGTCCTTTCACTGGGATGCCAGTGACTTCTCCTTATACAGGAAGATTCCATTTTCCACATTGTTAAGACAGCTAATTGAGGCTTTTCTGTTGTTTTCTGCAGGGAGTCCTAAGGGACATACAAAGATCATAGAAGTAGCCTGTTCCCTGATATTTTTTTAAATGCGGTGACCCCCATCAAGGACTTCTGCTTCAGCAATATACTTCCATCACTAAAGATGCTGCTAAGAATATATAGTTGGCTAGATTACTATTGCCAGTGATGGAATATTCAAAATCTAATCAGTTTTCAGTTCAAGGAAATAACCGCTAATAAAAAAAAATGCTTTTGGATCATTTCATGAGGCAGAGTACTTTATTCCATATGGCATCCTGCACGTCCATATGGCTTCAGGAATTAGAGAGGTATATGTGTCAAAATATTCAATCAGTTGCAGCCCTTAAAGTTGATAATGTTATGTGTTTGGAGCATACACCATCTCATGAATATGGGGGAAAGTCAAAGGAGCAAATGCCAGCCAAAGGAAAATCATAGTGAGTTTATATTCAGGAGAGAGAAAAGAAAGGAAAGAGACCCGTGCTGCTGTAATTTAATCTAAATCATGTGAATGATACTGACTCCATGCTGCAATAACCCAGTCACGGGTAAAAGCAGTGTGTAATAAGGTTTATTCAAATAAGAATGGGGCAGGAAGTTCTGGTTCTTTTACATTTCAATTGGCATCATTTCAGAATTTCTACCATATATCAAGCAGTTACCTTGAAGAAAAAGACATGTAATAAGCAAACTTAAACACCTTCAAAATATTTCAGTTTTTTTTTTTTTTTAAATCCTTTTCTGTATCCAAGCCCACTTCAAAGATTGTTCTTAACCCCTCCTGGCCCTGGCTGCCTATAAACTGTTTAAGTGGTGACTGATCTGAGAATTCTTCTGCAAATTAGGCTTTCCAGATAAAGGGCTTAAATAGGCTAGCTGCCCATGTGGAATACCCCACAGCACGGGCACCTTCCATCTTGATGGAAGGGCTGGAGTCTGGGTCTGGTGGCTCTCAGAGTGAGGGGGGAAGGCTGCTCAGGAAGGCAGGCAAAGCTTCCTGGGCAACAGGTGTTTTGCAGGGTAAAAAAAAAAAGAAAGAGAAACAAGGATGAGCTAGAGCTGTATTTTGGTGAAACTCTTCCAAGGGAAAGAGGGCGGAGATGTAGATGTCGATGCTGTGTAAAAAATAAAGAGTTAACAGCCAGAGAAACAAAGTCAGTTCCCCTGGGAAAAATACAGCAGCGTATGCGTCAGTCAAGAGATAGTCATCAAAGTCTACAAGGGCCACAAGGCACGAAGAGACCTATTTTCTGAAACGCATTTCACTGTAAATTAACTACTCTCAGATCAGAATGCAGAATACACCCAGTACAAGTTAGGTGAGTAACATGCAGTGTGTGTGTGTCTGAATTTTTGTACAAAGGAGTTTATAAATGAATACATTCAAAATGTATTTCATTTCATCAAAGAATGTTACTCCATATACTGTAGTGAAACTCAAATGGCATAAACGCTGGCCAATTCCCTTCATTTCTACCAATACTCGGCACTTCCCAGTCATTGGAACTCCAGGGGTGCCCGCCTCTGGGGTTCAACTTACGTACAAATTAGCAAGACGGTGTCTTTCAAACAACACATGAAACTACCTAAGTTTGAATTACTGCAGACGCAAACCTATTAAAAAACAAACAACAGGGGCTTCCCTGGTGGCGCAGTGGTTAAGAATCCGCCTGCCAATGCAGGGCACACAGGTTCGAACCCTGACCCGGGAAGACCCCACATGCCGCGGAGCAACTAAACCCGTGTGCCACAACTACTGAAGCCCGCCTGCCTAGAGCCCGCGCTCCACAACAAGAGAAGCCACAGCAATGAGAAGGCCACGTACTGCAACTAAGAGCAGCCCCCGCTCGTCGCAACTAGAGAGACCTGTGTGCAGAAACAAAGACCCAACGCAGCCAAAACTAAATAAATAAAATAAATAAGTAAAATTAAACAAACAAACAACAACTCGTGGCATGATATTGAGTCTGATGAACCTACCCTACACCATCAGGATTGATCCTACTCTCTCCTCCCCGATTTTTATTTAAATTCTCTGATGTGCACATATCACATCCCAACACAAAGTTGGTCTCAACCTCGTACCACAGTTGTGAGAGGCTTGAGGGCAAAGTGATGCCTCCTGGCACCCAGCAAGAGTCCGGTGTCCATCTGGCCCTCAGACATGGTGCAGGATGGGCTGAGGCACCTGGAGGTTCAGCTCCACTGTTGAGTCTGGCCAAATCCTTCCCTGTTTGTGTGGACAACCCTGATATCCCCAGATCCCACTGGTTCTGCCTTCTAGGAACCTCTAGCTCTGCATAACTTAGTGCTTAATTACATTCTTCAAGTTTCTTTCTCTCTTGTCTCTCCAAATACGTGTGGGCCTCTTGAGGAAAGAGGCCATCCCTGGTTTTTCCCTTAGTTTCTTGTTTTGAGAGCTTAGCGTTGTGCTGAGGATTTGTGAAGTTGATGGTTTGGAGGGTGGAAAAAGAGGACATTTCTAAAGCACTAGAGAAACCCTGTCCCTCAGTTTATGAGGATTCCTTGCTTGCTGTGAGTATATGCCGAGTACAAGGCACAATCACATCAGATTTAGCCACCGTTACCTCCCCCTGACCTCCCTCAGAGGGCAGTTCTGGTAGAGGAGAATCAGAAAGAATTTGGAAACAGAAAAATCTGTTATTTACTAGATTGTAACACTGGGCAAATAACATCTCTTTATTTCTTCATTACTAAAATTGGAATAATGCAACTTCCTTGCATGTTTTCAGGAGTATTAAATGAGATAATGCATAGGATAGATTGAGCAGGCGAGGCGATTCCCGTTCTGTGCTAGGCACCAATGACTTGCTCCCTACTTACTGTATGAATGACCAGGCAATTAGCTGTTCTAGTCATACCTAAACACACACAGGCACACACAATTTCAATATAGATGTGTATCTAGGTATGTTAGTAACCCAAAACGACTGTGTTCGTTTTTATCGCTGCCGCAGCAAACTGCCACCGACTTAATACAGTACAGATTCGTGATCTTACAGCTATGTTCACATGGGTCTCGCAAGGCTAAAACCAAGGTGTGGGGCGCACTGCATGCCTTTCTGGGGGATTTAGGGGAGAATCCATTCTGTGCTCTCTGAAGCTTCTAGAGATCACCTACATTCCTCGGCGCAAGGCTCCTCCCTCCATCTTCAAAGTCAGCAATGGCGGCATGAAGTCTTCTTATGCTGGTCTCTCTCTTCTAAGGCATCATGTCATTAGATTATCTTGGATAATCCAGGATAATCTCCACATCTCAAAGTCCTTAACGCTAATCATATCTACAAAGTCTCTCTTGCCATATAGGGTAATATAGTCACAGGTTCCCACAGGTAGGGCATGGGCATCTTTTTAAATTGGGGAAGCATTATTCTGCCTACCACAGCTATGAAGAATTCATTTCAAACCTCAAGTTTGCAGAATGCATATGCACACTGAGAACTCCTATACCCCCTCAGTCTATAAAACTAACCATCCCTCTTACAAACTTGTGATGCTTTGAAATTTTTCTCAAACTAGAATGTCTGTCCTCTACCCTCCTTTAGCCTCCATTACACATGCAGCTCTTTAGAGGTATCTCAACAACAAAAACAACAACACTCTGTCAGTCTCCTATTTCTGGCTGAAACACCATCTTGTCTGCCAGACCTAGCCTTGTGTTTTTTATGAATTCCAATTCTTTTTTTCTTTTTTTTGTCATGAATGGTTTTGGTGTCATATCTAATAATCTATGGCCATTGAAATTTTGATAAGGATTGCATTTAATCTGTAGATCTCTTTGGGTAGTATTATCATCTTAACTATTAAATTTTCCAATCCATGAATGCAGGATGCTTTCCACTTATTTAAATCTTTCTTAAATTCTTTCAGCAATTTTTTTTTTTTTTAGTTATCTGTATACAAGTCTTTTACTTCCTTGGTTAAATTTGTCCTTGACCATTTTATGCTTTCGGATACTAATGTAAATTGAATTTTCTTTTTTTACAATTTCTTTTTTTGGATTGTTGATTGCAAGTGTATACAAACAAAATGGAGTATTTTGTTTTTGTTTGATTTTATAAACTGTAATTTTGCTGAATTTATTAGCTCTAGTTAGTTTTGTAAAAATTCTTTGGGATTTTCAATATATAGAACCATGTCATCTGAAAATAGAAATAAAATTCCTTTTCCAAATTTGGGTGCCTTTTACTTCTTTTTCTTGTCTAATTTCTCTGGGTAGAACTTTCAGTAAAATGTTGACTATCAACGGTGTGAAAGTGGGCATCCTTGCCTTGTCCCTGATGGTACAGGGGAACTTTCAGTCCTTTACTGTTGAGTATGATGTTCTCTGTGGGCTTTAAAAAAAAATGTCCTTTATCATATAGAGTAAGTTTTCCTCTATTCCTAATTTTCTGAGTTTTTCTTTTTTTTTTAATCATGAAAATGTGTTGAATTTTGTCAGGTGCTTTTTCCACATCAATTTAGATAATCATCTGTGTTTTTTCTTTGTTTTATTACTGTGGTATATGACATCAACTGACTTTCTTATGTTAAACAACCCTTGCATTACGGGGATAAGTACCACTTGGCCATGGTTGTAATCCTCCTTACATGTTGTATTCCATTTACTAGTGTTTTATTGAGGAAATTTGCATCTATGTTAATAAGAAATGTTGATTATTTTTCTTTTCTTATGGTGTCTTTGCTGGTCTTTTAAAGTGAATTAGGAAATATTCCCTCCTCCCCTCATATTTTTTGGAAGATTTTGAGAAGGATTTGTGATAATCCTTATTTAAATATTTGGTAGATGTCACCAGTAAAGCCATCTGGTACTAGACTTTTCTTTGTTTGGAGGTTTATGATTACTGATTCAATTTCTTTACTTTTTATAAGTCTGTTTATATTTTCTACTTCTTCTTGAGTGAGTTTTGTCAATTTCTACAAAATTTTCCATTTTTTCTAGGTTATCTATTTTTGGTGTACAATCGTTCTTAGTTTTCTCTTATAATTTTTTTTTATTTCTCTAAGATTAGCAGTAACATCACCTTTTTAACTTCTGATTTTAGTTATTTGCATCTTCTCTATTTTTTCTTAGTCAGTGTAGCTAAAGGCTTGCCAACATTTGTAAATCTTTTAAAAAACCAACTTTTGGTTTTATTGGTTCTCTATATTGTATTTCTAAACTCCACTTCATTTATATCTACTGTAATCTTTATTATTTCCTTCCTTCCACTAGCTTTGGGTTAAGTCTGCTTTTGTATTTCTATTTGTAATAGAAATAGGTTAGGTTACTGATTTCAAATTTTTCTTCTTTTTTAATGTAGGCCTTTACAGCTATTAATTTCCCCCGGAACACTGCTATTGCTGCGTCCTATTAATTTTCATTCATCTCAAAATATTTTCAAATTTTCTTTGTGATTACCTTTTTGACCAGTTGGTCGATTAAAAGTGTGCTGTTTAATTGTCATATTTGTGAGTGTTCCAATTTTCTTTATGTTATTGATTTCTAACTAGTTCCATTGTAGTGAAAGAAGATACTTCATATGATTTCAATTTTTAAAATTTATTGAGGCTTATTTTAAAGCTTAACATTATGGGCTATTCTGGAGAAAGTTCCATGTGCACTTAAGAAAAATGTGTATTCGGCTGCTGTTGTGTGGAGTGTCTGTAGGTCTAGTAGGTTTACTGGGTTGTTCCAGTCTTCTATTTCCTTAGTGATTTTCTGTCTGGATCTTCTGTCCATTATTGAAAGAAGGGTATTGAAGTTCCCCACCATTATCGTGGAACTATTGCAATTCTGTAAATGTTTCCTTTATATATTTTGTGACCCTGTAGTTTGGTGCATATATGTGTATATATATAATATAATATATAACTGTTTTATATATATAACATAATATATAATTGTACTATATTATATATAATATAATATGTAGTTGAATCTAATATACATAATGGTTATATCTTCTTGATAGATTGAGTCTTGTATCAATATGTTATGTTCTTATTGGTCACTTTTAACTGTATTTGACTTAAAGTATATTTTGTATGATATTAATATAGCTACTCTAGCCGTTTGTTACTATTTGCATGAAATATCTTTTTCCATTCTTTCACTTTCAACTTATTTGTATCTAACATGAGTTTCTTGTAGACAGTGTATTGTTAGATAGCTGTATTTAATTGGTGTGTTTAATCCATTTATATTTAAAATGATTATTGATAAGGAAGGACTTCTGCCATTTTGTTATTTGCTTTTTATATGTCACATCTTTTTTATTACTCAGTTCCTCTAATACTGCCTGCTTCTTTGTGTGTTTGATTCTTTATGTGTGTGTGTTTGTGTTTGTGTGTGTATGCTTTCCTCTCCTCATTTCTTTTTCTGTATGTTTTTACATTATCTTCTTTGTGGTTAATCTGGGGATTACATTTAAAACTCTAAATTTATAACAATCCAACTTAAATTGACAACATCTTAGCTTCAATAGTATTTATAAACTCTTCTTCAACACAGTTCTTCCCTCTCTCCCTTTATACTGTTGTTGTTACAAATTATATCTTTATATGCTGTGTGGCCATTGACATAGATTTATATTTTTTTATGATTTGTGTTTTAAATTATATGAAAACAAAAATGAGATTTAAACAAATAGTTTTAATACTTCTGGCTTTTATCTTTACCAATGCAATTATCTTTACTAGTGTTCTTTATTTCTTTGTATGGCTTTGGCTTACTACCTAGGATCTTTTTATCCTGAAGGACTCCTTTTTGTATTTCTTGCAGAGTAGGCCTGCTACCAACAAACTTCCTAGATTTGTCTAGGGATGTCTTAGTTTCTCCTTCATTTTTTTTTTTTTTTTTTTTTTGCGGTACGCGGGCCTCTCACTGTTGTGGCCTCTCCTGTTGTGGAGCACAGGCTCCGGACGCGCAGGCCCAGCGGCCATGGCTCATGGGCCCAGCCGCTCCGCGACATGTGGGATCTTCCCGGACCAGGGCATGAACCCGTGTCCCCTGCATTGGCAGGCGGACTCTCAACCACTGCGCCACGAGGGAAGCCCCTCCTTCATTTTTAAAGCATCATTTTACTGGATATTGAATTCTTGGTTGACAGGTTTTTTCTTTTTTCTTCCTTTCATCACTTCAAATATGTCATCCCATTGCTTTCTGGCCCCCATAGTTTCTGGTGATGCTGGGCTGTTGACCTTATTGAGAACCCCTTTTAAGTGACAAGTTGCTTCTCACTTACTGCTTTCAAGATTCTCTCTTTGCCTTTGTCTTTAAATGATTTGAATAAAATGTATTTGGTGTGGATCATTTTGAGTTTATCTTATTTGGAGTTCTTTTAGCTATTTGAATGTATAGATTTATGTCTTTCACCAAAATGCAGCCATTGTTTTTTTAATGTCCAGTCTATCCCTTTCTCTTTCTCCCCCTCTTCTGGAACTTCTATATTGTGAATGTTGATACACTTTATGATGTCTCACAGGTCCTTTAGACTCTTTTTATTTCTCTTCATTCATGTTCTTTCTGCTTCTCAGACCCAATACTTTCAATTGTCTTATCTCTAAGTTTACTGATTCTGCTTCTGCCTGCTCCAATCTGCTGTTGAAACACTAGTAAAATTTCCATTTCAGTGATTGTACTTTTAAGCTCCAGTATGTTTCAGCTTTTTCTATTTCATTTCCTTTTTCTAATTTCTTTATTTTATGGATATAGTGCTTACATGGATGAACTGATTCTTGAATCTCTTTAGTACATCATTTGCCAGACCATCACTCCTAGTTCTATACTTTCTCAACTCTATAGTATCTATCTTGCAAAAACCACATAAGTTATTTATACCTATGGGAGAGATAATCCTTCAGTGGTGGTGAAGTGTGATAAGTGCTGTGACAGAGGCATGCCAGATGCTATGGGAGCCTCAGGGAAAGGACATGATTTGGTCAGGGGGTGAAATGTCATGGAGACTTCTGGAGCATATGCCACAGTTACTGACATTTGTAGGACAAACAGGTGGGCAGTGGGCTCAGGAAGAGGAAACAGATGGGGAAGATTTGTAAAACAGTATGAAATACTTAGTATGACATATAGTTCAGTACTCGTGATGGGTGGAGGACTTGTGAAGCAGGATGTGTTATCCATTTGCAGCCATAGTGTGATGAGCTGGTATGCCCTCCTTTTTTAAAAAATAAATTTATTTATTAATTTATTATTTATTTTTGGCTGCATTGGGTCTTTGTTGCTGCATGCAGGCTTTCTCTAGATGTGGCAAGAAGGGGCTACTCTTCATTGTGGTGCACAGGCTTCTCATTGCGGTGTCTTCTCTTGTTGTGAAGCATGTGCTCTAGGTGCTCGGGATTCAGTAGTTGTGGCACGCGGGCTCAGTAGTTGTGGCTCGTGAGCTCAGTAGTTGTGGTGCATGGGCTTAGTTGCTCTGTGGCTTGTGAGATCTTCCCAGACCAGGGCTCGAACCCGTGTCCCCTGCTTTGGCAGGCAGATTCTTAACCACTGCACCACCAGGGAAGCCCTGGTATGCCCTCTTAAGGAGCTGGGATATGATCCTAAAGGCACTGGAAAGATTTTTCTGGACTAGATTTTTTTCTGCCAAAAAAGTGAACTGGTAGCATTGTGAACAGAGATGAGGACACCATGGGCACAGTTAGGCTAGAAGCGGTGGAAGAGTCAGGACATCATTAAACAGGTCAAACTAAGTTCTAGCTCTATTTAGGGGGGTGGCATGGATGCAGGAGAGACATGAATTTTACACTTAATTTAGGAGGCTGAATCCCTGTGACTTAGTGACCAATTAGATGTGCCAAATAAATGAGGTACCCAATGGCTCCCAAATTTGTGACTTGTGAGGCGAATAATAGGAGCATATAAGAAGCCTTACATTTCACAAGGGAAAATGATGAGTTCAGTTTTGGACCTACTATTTCTGAATTTCCAAGGGACATTCAAGAACACTTTATTAGTTGATTTTTCAATTATAGTACAAATATTTTTCAGAGTATCTGGGGCACAGGAGAAAGTTTAGACCATTAACATACATGTAGAATCATTTAATACAAAATCTTTGTTTTCTAAACTATTAGAAGATAAATTTTTAAAACAAAAACAACAAAAAATATTCCATGAAGTTTTTTTGGTTTGGTTTTGGTTTGTTTTTTGGCCTGGCCAAGTACGAAACCAAACCAAATCAACCCAACAATTTTTTGAAAGAAAATATCTGCAAAACATATACGTGTGAAAGGGTTTATATTGAGACTACATAAGAAACTCATGTACATCAATGATAAGAAGGAAAATAACCCAATAAAAGCCAAAGATTTGAACTGTTTACTAAAGAAGATGAAAAGGGAGCCAGTAAGCACATAAATGTACATCTCACCATCTCTAGTCATCAATGAAATGCAAATTAAACCAGAATTTGATACTGATATGTACCCACAAGAATGAACAAAGTTCAAAAGACTGACAAGGCCAGGTATTGATGAAGATGTGAAGCAGCTGGAATACTCTCCTATTGTCAGGAGGAATGCAAAATGGTACTACTGCGTTGGAAGTCAGTTTGGCAGTATTGTAGAAAGTTAAATGTTGTTCTACCATGTGCCCCGGCAATCCTACTTCCAGACATCTACCCGAGACAAATGAAAGCACACGTCCACATAACTACTGAATACTTCTATACAATGTCAGTAATGACAATATTCATAATAACCACTAACAACTCAAAATGTTCATCAATAGTGCTTTACTACTCAACAATAAAAATAATAACAAAGCGTTAATACATGCAACAACAAGGCTGGATCTCAAAAATAATGTGCGAAGTGAAAAATGTAAAACTAAGACTACATACTTGTCTTCGCCTGTTTAAGCTGCTATAACAAAATACAACCAACTGGGTGGCTTATAAACAACAGAAATTTATTTCTTACAGTTTTGGGGCTGGAAGTCCAAGATCAGGTGCCAGCCTGGTTGGGTTACAGTGAAGGCCCTCTTCTGGGATGCAGACTTCCCACCTTTGGCTGGGTCCTAATATGGTAGAAGGGGCTAGGAAGCCCTGTGGGATCTCTTATATAAGGTCACTAATCCCATTCGTGAAGGCTCCACCCTCATGATGCATGCACATCTGAAAGGCCCCAACTCCTAATACTATCATCACTGGGGGTTAGGATTGGTTGGGTCCTAACAACACTATATAATTCCATTTATGTGAAATTCTAGGAAAGGCAAAATTATAGTGACATAAAGCAGATCAATGGTGGCCTGGGCTGTGTGGTCAGGGGAAAGAATGGATTAAAAAGGCCACGAGGAAACTCTTCAGTGGCCATGGAACAACTTTATGTCTTCATTGTAGTGGTGGTTATGTGACTGCAAGCAACTGCCCAAATTCACCAAATGTGGATGGATTTATTACATGTAGCTGATGCCTCAATACAGCTGAAAACTAAAAAATAATCTCAATTATAGAATGCAGTGAATATGAATGCATTTAATAAATATCTTTATAAATAAGCACTTGTTGAAAATAATAATTCATCATAATATTGATATTACTTTTGCTCTGCAATCTCATTTTGGCTTAATTTGGTCTTTTAGTAGAATCTATTTACCAACAGAAGTTGTACACTCATAGAAAATGTGAAGCAGCCCCACAAGAACCTTATTTTCACTTAATTTTTGTGAGATAATATTCCCAGGAGCCCTCATTTTCACTTGTCCAGTGGTGGCTGGGGATATGGAAACTTCCTGGCACAGAGTTGTTTTTTTTCATGCCACTTTAAAATAGCAGTGTGGACAGCAGTAATGTCTCTTTCTATCACCCACAAATGGTTAGTGCCACATCCTGCAAAGAACTGTCCCACTTGGTGTTTTAATTGTAACTGTAACCCTCTCTACAGTGGCTCAAATGCATCGTTTGAAACGTGGCAGAGCTAACTGTTTGCGCTGTGGCCACTTTACCTCTGTGATGCATTAAAAGGTGTAATCCAACTGAAATGTAAATCACTGTTCTTGAAAACAAATTACAAATGGAGATAGTAGGACTTCAGAGCAGGACTTCAGAGTAGCTTTAAGCTTCAAAGGACCCATCCAAGACCTATTTATTTCAGGTCTAAATTGCAGCCACACTATTTTCAAGGGTAATAGGAGGTTGCTGAGGCACTCTGATTACAAGGTGATGGTAACCAATGCTTTTAAACACAGTGCCCAAATAGAAGAACACACAGCATTAATCACTTGGATTCAAAAACACAAGAGGAAAGAGTGGTTTCCCTATGTGCTGTAGCTCTAACTAACCCCTGCAGATGGCCCGCACTGGGATCCCTTGTTAGAACACTATTTCTTATTCCTTAATACTCATCATATGGCCAATCCTAATTGCTAGTCTATTGCAAAAAAAAGAAAAAAAATGATGAATTTTGTTTTGTTCATGACTATGATGAGCTATTATTATTCTTACTATTATCTCTGACTTTGACTTCTCCTTTTCCTTGGTAGAAGGTGATAAGGACTGAGGCCTGAGATCATAGGTCGCAGGGGATGAAAAGGTGCCTGAAAGTTTTCCACATCCTGGGCTGCCATGCTTGTTGAGCTGAATGAGTAGGCCTAGACTGAATTTTTCTAAACTCTGAATCCAGGCCCGAGCTTACCACAGCTGGTGTTTAGGTTTGATGGGCAGCAGATGACTGATGGACACAAGACAAGAATCTTCTGGTTGGTTGGCTTGGATTCATTTTTCACAGGATTGCTTATATAGTATTAACACCTCTAGAGAATATCATTTATACTTTACTTTTCCCATATTTAAATAAACCTGGAGACAGAGATAATTATTCTGTACCCACTTGTTAGATCAACTGCCTCAAAAATATGCAAATCAAGTCTCTTCCCTCCCATTATTAAGAACTTTAAACTCTTTCATTAGAAATATTTCCTTAGGGGAATTCCCTGGTGGTCCAGTGGTTAAGACTCCATGCTTCCCTGCAGGGAGCATGGGTTCCATCCCTGGTCAGGGAACTAAGATCCCACATGCTGTGTGGCATGGCCAAAACGTTAAAAGAAATATTTCCTTAGTTGACCATCCAAAGTCCTCAGTGATATGTCCTTCTCAGCATCACTTGCCCTACAAAAGCTCAACCCAGTTTATACTAGTTTTCAATTAATCTCTGAGTTTTTCCACCTTTCTTAAATTTATTCTTCCTAAAATACTGTTTATCAAATTGCCTGTCTTAGGCCCATTGAATGCCTGTCCATCCATCCATCCATCCAACCATCCATCCATCCTTCCATCCATCCATCCTTCCATCCATCCATCTTTTCATCCATTAGATAATCACTTATTAAAGGGTGAACGCTTGGTACTGCAGATGAGAATTGACATAAAAGAACCCCACAAAACATTGACGCAATACTCAACGTGCTCAAGGTCTAGCTGGAGGGGAGAGGGTGGAGAATAAACACAAATCTTAGCCCATTGCAACAAGTGTAGTGGCAAAAATTTGTATTCAGAACAATGATAGCACATGGAGTCATCCCAGCCTAGTATCTGGTATTTCATTGCAATTACTTAACTAGGTCACTGCTCACTCTACCGAACAGTGATCTTCGCAGTACCCTGTGAATGCTTCCTGAGGGCTTATGAAATGTGGATGTTAGAAATGTGAATGAATCACTGTGTGATGTCAAGACCTCCAGCTGTAGCAGACACTTATCAGCTATGAAGGTATCTCGAAACTTCTAAATTCACCAGACACGGAGTGAAGAACTTTGGTGTGAACTAGATCAGGTCACGTGAGCAAATAGCATCTCTGTCCATGAACATGAGGCACAGCTGTGCCGCTTGAATTCTCCGAGGGCAGCAGGGAGGGCTGTGGTGCCAGGCTGCCTAAGAAAGATACTAAAAAATAAAGAAGGAAGGGAGGGAGGGAGGGAGGGGAGAGATAGCTAGAACCCTAACTCTCAAACTATCTTCCTCTATGGCCTTGAGTAAATTAGTCTGTCTTCCTGAATCTAAGTTTCAGGAAGACTTATTGGAAGAGATTGAGCTATATTATTTTTCAAATTCTATCTATTCTAACACACTATTAGCTAAGAAGTTTCTGGAAGCTTTGAGCAATTTCAGCAATATTATTTTTATGAGAATAATTAAAATATATCTCTCTCTTATATGTAGATACATATCTCTATATCTATCTCTGTATCCACCTATCTATCTAGATATATATACAATAAATTTTAAATGCATGGTACCGCCCCCAGATGAGCACCATTTCCTACAGGTTTTATGACCATCTTCTCAGTGGCCTATGTTTTTAAAAAGTTAAATGTGTGAGCATTTTCTTTCTTTGTGATATAAACTTTGTTGATTCCACTCTTCATGCTAGAAATGATTAGAGTAGCTTTGATTCTATAGTTTGAATCCTACTGTCTGCAACCTATAGCAGAGAAATGGTATGAGAGATAAGGTATAATTAGATTTCCTCCCAGTGTATTTTAGTCTTTGTTGCTGAATAAGATATGGTGTAGTACTGTATGTGGGGACTGATGATAATTAAATGGCAATTCTGTGTGACTATTTTTAAAGGACTAAACCAGTTGAACATTAACACGTAAGAATCATATCACACTTAGCATCTCTGAAGCCACCGTCTACACAACTGAGGGGGCTCTGGCTGTTTTACAGAAAAAGGAAATCACTTGTATCTAACTGTGGCTTATTTGAATGAGTGCCTTTAATTAGATTTTTATAACTGTGATCTTATTTTTCTTAAATAAGACGTAACTAACTTGAATAGTGTTATTTTGTTAGACTTACAAGTTGGATGTCTGCATGATTGCTTGTTCAAACCCACTTGTGAGGATAAAAAGGGCCTATTTTAAAATATGCATGGGGAATAGGCATTAACCATGGACCTTCCCAGGCAAACTGGTACGTGTGGCCATCTGACTCGTATGAGGCTTAGATATTTGAGGTAGAGAATTGCAGATGATTCAGTAGGCAAAAATCTCTCTACTCACACTCTCTGGTATATTCTAATTTTGAGATTTATGTCACTTAGAAATGGAGACTCTGGCTAACTTTTGAGAATTCCATTAAGTTGTAGTTTCAAGTATACTAATAATATCAATTTATTTCATAAATACAATTTGTGACTTAAATATATCATGGAACTGAAATATTCACCTTTGATTATACAACCTAGCTCATGTTGTCCCAAAATGAGAACAAAAATGAAAGGCATGTTTACAAAGTTCAACTCAACATTTTAACTGTATTCAAACCTAAAAACAAAAATATACCTGCACCATAATTTCTACATACTACTTAAAATAATGCTTTGTGATCATAAATTTTGCCCAAGTGTCCATTACTTATTTATTTTTTTACAAAGCTTTAGTAGGATACATGTAAAAATGCTCTGGCATGTCTTATCCAATTGTTACTTTTATCCAGAAGTAACCATTTTCCCCTTCTCCATGACCTAAGTACTTTGAAAAGTATCAAATTTGTCTTGTAATGATCAAAGTATTCAATAATGTACACAAATGAAAGGTAGCTTCAATTTCATTACAAATTCAATTCAATCACAAAGGCAGCTGACAGTACAAATTTGTAACAAATTGGGCAATTCAAGAAGCTATATTAATGAATGCTATGAAACACAGGGATCGTTTGTGTAAATGGAGTTGAAAAATACACCTGTTGTTTCCCGCTAGTGATAATAATCATATAGCCAGACCATAGAATAAGGTCTGCTTTCTCAGTCTATGCCCATTAGGAAACAACCCTTCATTGTTACTTTGCATGTGGAGAGGGCTTGCAGATGGTAGGGCGACAGGAAACGAAGCTGTGGGAATCATTTAGTGCAACCCTATACTCAGACAGGTGCCACTTGTAGACATTTTAATTGATCTCATTTGTTAGTTATACCTGTAAATCACACTGTTATCATCCCTGGACAAGGAATGGACACCAGAAATTGTCACAGACCGAAGATAGCAGACCAAGTCCCCAAATGGACCAGCCATATAGATTTACTGGCTTAGTTTCACAACAGTACATTAGATTGAAATTAGATACCTGGAAAAATCCAAATTACATGAGGCCTCTTGTTTCTTTATATCACATTGACAGAAAACATGGTTTAATATTCTACTGCAGCCGAGGCTGCATATCATATATTAAGATGTGTAAGTGTGTGTGTGTGTGTGTGTGTGTGTGTGTGTGTAAGAGAAAGGAACTTTTGAAGTTGTGAAAGGGCCCTCCTGTTATAGTGCATACAGAACATCACTGTGGTACAGTAAAGACATGCTTTTACCCAAATTCTTGTTAGAAAGTACCACTTTGCATCTGGTCACTACCATCCAGTATCTGTAATGATGGAAAGATATGGGTCAAGAATAAAGAGGCATTCAAAGGTTGTAGATTTCAAGGGTGTCCCATCCTAGGTGGTGGTGGGGTGGGAGAGGTCTGCTTTTCTGTGTTTCTTTAATGAATCACTCAGGAATAGTTAACCCTCATAAGGTCTCTGAATGAGGATACTGCTTAGGGATTACGTATAATTTCAGCAGAAAGTCCATTACAAAAACAAACAAGCAAACCCCCCCCTGCCCCGCTCAAACTAACTTTCACTCAGCATAAAAAAACCTATTTTGTCTTTTCAAGCCCAGGAACTTTTCTAGCCTCATCAGCAACAGTGTTGCCTGGACCCTGCAGCAGTCAATGGAGATGCATCCCCTTGAAGTCATCCCAAAGCATTAAACATCAGCATCTCTGCTGGCTGGGACTTTGGTTAACTGGAGGCCAAACCCAAACCCACTTTAGCTTGAATGTAGTGAATTGATGTGAAACAAAGTCCATTTTCATCTGCATTAGTAAGAGTTACAGTTAACATCATGAAATCAGTGTTACTAAATGCTCTAAAGTATTTTGTTGTGATCACACTTAACAATGACTATTTCCTAGAAAAATATCAATGTAACTGGCATATGAAAAATTGCTAAATTTATGCCAACTAAAAGACAAACAAAATATGTTCTTTTGATCAAAACTGAACTTGCAATTATCACTTTATCAAGTTATCATTTGTCTCTTTAATCCTTATTTTATGTAGTAAAATGTTCTATTTGACTTCTGAAGTTTTCCCTTTTTTAAAGACAAGTTAACTGTATTTATAAGTGAGATAAGAACAACATATAAACATTCAGAAAATATAATTAAAAATAATAAAAACTGTGAGGTGAGAAGCTGTGGCAGATGCTGTTGCTTAAAATGTGTGAAAAATCTACTAACAGATATTCTTCAGATCAATGATTCTTAACATTTTAGGGGCATGGGGTTCTTGAACAATCTTATTAAACACTCATCCCCAAACTGAAATCAACACACTTTGTTGTACAGGATTATATGTCTGGAAATTGATTCCCTTCACATTCAGTATATTAAAATAATCTTTAGTCTTGTCTTCCCTGAGCAATTTATTGGCCTTTTCTGAAAGAATCTGAAATTAGCCCACAGTAGGCAAATGAACCAAACTTAATTTTTGTTCTGCTCACATGTAACTTTCAATGAGGAGGCAGCTATAATTTAGTGGGAAGCTGTATTTGAAAACTGGGGAGTGGTCTCTGATAAGGAAGTGACCTTTAGCGTCATGTCAGTTTAAATACTTTGTTCTAACAGCAGCAACACCTCAGCTGGGAAGGTTTTGTAGTAGCAAATTGAATGAAATCTCCCCTCCTTTAAGTTGCCACGTAAGAATAAGGTCTGAACTCTCTAAGTCTATTCAAATTGAACGCATGAGGCATAATTTCTTCTGTCTGCAAATTCATTAGATTATAAAGCTTATGTTGCTTCTCTGGATGCTGTGTGGAGATTCTGCTAAGTAGATTCACAGTGAACATCCCAAGGTGTTGAGCTAGCAGCCTCCTTCTTAGAAATAGTTCTTGGTTTGTTACTCTGCCCGGGTGGAAGATGACCCTGGGGCTCCAGGTAGCCATGCCAACCGTGCTTCCCATTGAAGAACTGGGTGTTAGCTTGATTCCTGTTGACATAAGCTCTGGCATGTCCAGGAGCACTGAATCATCTAGCGGAGGAGGTGTGCTATGAGGGGACAGGCTGGAGACAGCCAGGCACATGAAGAAGGCGTGAGCCATCGGTCAAGCTCTGATCGTGCCCGCTCTTACCTCCTTGCCACCCTCCTCCGATGTGCACCTCTTCACTCATCAGGAGTCCCCTACAGTGAGAAGGAAAAAAGTAGAATCTGAGTTACAGGTGGCTATCTACACTGGGAGAGGGTTTAAGGGTGTTAAAACCCCGTTTATACGTGAGAAAAACAATGCAGAATGAAACTCCTCCCCACGGGCAGAACCTCCAATAGTCTGTCTTACACGGCAAGGAGAGGGCTGAAATATGGATTGACGATAATTTATAGAATGGGGCAAGTTGTTTGGCTGCATGGTCGGGGATTCGAAATGAGCAATAGTTGTGAATTGACAATGAACAGGTATGCGGATAGAAGGCTAGGAACAGACTCCAGATGTGAGAATATCTGTGCCTGACGTGAATGCTAATCAAAAGGCTCCCGCTGCAAAAAAAACTCTCCTCGGTATCAGAGGACGTGTTAGCCCAACCGTGGGTGTCAGACAGCCTCCTTCCACGGCAGTGTCTGCCCACTTGTCCATCATGGTGCAGACGGGAGCTATGGAGACCTGGACAATCAATGAGGAACTGGGGCTGCTGCTCTGCCTTGGGCTAGCGAGTCCTGGGGATGGAGCATAGGTGAGCTCCTGGGGCTCCTTCTGTGCTGACATTATTCAGAGAGGAAGTTAATGGGAGAGGATTGTGATCCTACAGCAAAGACGCCACCAAGGAGCCACATGCCTCCAACATGAAACTGGATGACCCCAGTGGGGTGAAGAACTCTAACCAGCTGCTGTGTTGGTTAAAGACAAAATGAGGTTGGTAGTGAAAGAAGGAAGTCGTATGTACCAACCATTGCCATCTGGGAAACAAAGAGTTTAGTGTTTGTCTGTATGTCCTCTCTCTCTCTCTCTCTGCATATGTAGATATACATGTGTATATGAATTACACACATATTACATATATCATTATATCATAGTATATTTAAATATATTAAATAACAAATACATATTATATATTCTATAATACATTATTATATATTATATATAAATTATGTGTGTATATATATATTATATATATATATATAAAACTTGGATTTGTTGGCAGTAGTTAAATTTTGTTCAAATATTACAGAATTCCGGATATGATTCCAGCTTAGTAAGATGAAGGATATGCATTGGCAGGAATCCTATGTTTGGAGATGGATACAATAACTGTCAACACTGTCTCCCACTGAGAAAGGGATGAGTGTACTTCCACTTCTGCAAGGGACAGTTTTACACTCTTGAGTGGGTATCCTTTTATTTGGATGTCTTACTAACAGAAGAAGAATGTGGCTATTAGGCCACAGAAGAAGTATTTTGTGCACGTATTTTCATCCTTGTAGGCACTCAACACACAAACCCCAATTATAGGCAGTGATGGTGGGATCTAGTACCTGCTTCACTGCAGGATAAACCAGGGAGATGCCCACCTTCCCAGCCCCTGACAGCCCAGGCAGGACAAAGACATGTGACCCAAGCTTAGCCAAACCTCCTTCCACAGAGGTGAAATTTCAGATACTGACCCGAGGGTATGGAGACAGTTTAAGAGATATTCATAGTACTGGTGTCCTGTTCTACAGCCGTGAATCTCAGGCATTGACAACATCTAACCAGGTTGCTACAACGGCATGAACTTGGCTGTGGTTTCAGCTGTCTAGCCTAACTTTTGTTCACCTGCTTTTTTTTTTAAATCTTTTCTGCAGTGTTTGTAGGGAATCTTCAGATTCTGTCTGTAGAGAAATGACAATGTTTACTCACCTTCAAGTAGGAAAAGGCACTTCCATGATGATCAGGTCACTTTTATACTCTTTCAGGTTTTTTTCTTCCTTCCTTCCTCCCTCCTTCCCTCTCTCCCTTCCTTCTTCCTTCCTTCTCTCCCCCACTCCCTTTTCCCCTCCCTCTCTCCCCCTCTTTCTTTCTTATACATACATACTTAAGGCATGGCTTGTTTTATTCACATAACATTTAACAAGACCGTATTTCATTAGTTTAAATATCTTTCTTAGGTATTTCTCTTATACATTATCAGGGTCAACAGCCCCTAATTTTCAACATTAATTTAACGCTGATGACTTTTTTGATTGTGATAATTTCTTGAGTAAATCCAGGATTGTTTTCTCAGGAAATCTGACTTTATATCAAGGAACCTCCATTTCTGCCTTTGTCATCTCTGGCAAATCCCCGAACTTGTCTACATTTTTATTTCTTTACCAATGAAATGGGAATAGAAAATGCATTTAAAAAAATGTGATAAATGAGATACTGTTTTGCAAACATTATGTATATACTGGTGTACAAAACAACATTGGCTCTCAGTACTGACTTGACTATATGGCACGTTCTAGGTATTCAGTGAATTCTTCTGTGTTGAATGTGTTTATTTCATTAATCTGTTACCTCTACTTCATTAGTCATTAAGGAGGCATGGAATTCCCAGGGAAAGGAACACAGGATAGGGCATTTTTGCTAGAGAAAATTTGAAAAGTTGGTAAGGAACTCTGCCTCTTCTAGCTAGTATGGAGGAGACAGATTCACTGGGTCACAGTGAGTGTGGGCACTGGGTGAAAACCAGTGAAAACGGAAAAGGACTAGAAGGGAATGAAAGAAGGATGGGTCTCCAGGAGAAACCGTGTCTGTTTAGGAATTTCCTGCCATGCTAGATCATCTTGGCTAAAATCCTAAGTTTTACTTCCTTGCTTAAAAATCAAAATAGTTCCAGAATGCTTCCAGGATCAGGTACAAGACCTTAAGGTTTATTTATTATGTAGCCACTCTTCCTCTGGGGGTTATTCTCCCAACTCACCTTTCCTTTCTCCTCTGAATCCTATTATGCATTGTACACCTCAGGCAAACTGTACTACTTTAAATTTCCCAGGTACGTGTATTTCTTTCCTGTCTCTCAGTCCATTTATCATAGAAGTTTTATGTGTTATGTTTTTATTTTTATTCATCTCAGAATATTTTCTAATTTTCCTTATGTTTTCTTCTTTGATCCCGTTTGGTTACTTCGAGGTGTGTTGCTTAATTTCCACATATTTGTGAATTTCTCAAAATTCTTTTCTGTTTTTGATTTATAATTTCATTCCACTATGGTCAGAGACATATTTTGTGTGATTTCAATCTCTTAAATGTATTAAGTCTGGTTTTATAGCTTCAAATAGGCAGTACCCTGGAGAATGACGCGCACTTGAGAACAATGTGTATTCTGCTTTTCTTTGAGAGTGTCCTATAGATGTGTTTCTAGTTGTTTTCTAGTGTTGCTTCAGTCTTCCATTAACTAGTTGGTCTTCTATCTAGTTGGTTTTTCCACTACTGAAAATTGGGTATTGAAGTCTCTAACTATTGTTGTTAAATTGCGTATTTCTGCCTTCAGTTCCATCAGTTTTTTGCTTCATGAATTTTGGGGGCTCTATTGTTAGATATTAATACATACATTCTTATGATTGTTATATCTTCTTGATTAATTAAACTTGTTATCATTATAAAATATCCTTCTTTATATCTATTAATTTTTTCATAAAGTTTATTTTGCCTGATATTAGTATAGCATTAATGCTGTCTTTTGATTACTATTTGCATTGTACTTTTTAAGAAATCCTTTTTCTTTTCATCTATTTCTGTTTTTATAACTAAGGCATTTTTATAGATAGCATGATTGAATCATGGTTTCTATTTTTTAATACATTCTGTCCATCTCTGCCTTTTGATTGGAATATTTAATTAATTTACATTTAATAAAATTGCCAAGAGGTTAGAATTTATGCATGCTATTTTGCTATTTTTGTTTGTTTCTTATGGATTGCTGCAAGTTCTGAAAATGTTGAAATTGACAATTTTTGCCATTGTTCTTGCTGCTTTTATGGAAGAGAGGATTTTGAATGTCCTCCTTCTGCTATTTTTGTTGATGTCAATATTGCATTTCTTTTTGCTTCTTTTTAATAGTTTTTATATCTGCTGACATTATCCATTTGTTATTTCATGTTGTCTACTTTCTCCATTAAATACTTTAACATAATAACCATAGTTATTTTAAATTCCCTGCCTGATAATTCCATCATCTTAATCGTATATATATCTGGTGAGATGATTGCTTTATGTCTTTACAGTATATATATATATATATATATCCTTTTGTCATGGCTTTTGCATTTTTTTCTTGAAAGATGGACATATATCAGGTAATAGGTCCTAAGGCAATAGAACTTTAGTGTTAGAGTTTATCTTAATTCAGCTATAAAATGAGTATGTTTTAGCTATAGACACCAGAGTGTTCAAATTCCTCGGGTGGATTTGCTTTGCCTTCCCATCTTGGCTGTGGGGTTTGCCTTTATACTACTTCTCAGAGAGGATCTGAGTCTCCCAGCTCTTTCGGCTGTAATTTCCTGTTGTTACTGGAGGCTTGTCAGTGTGCCTGGGGTGTGCAGGGGAGGGAGATATTCTCTGATATTCCGATTAAGCCTCACTTTCATAGTGTACTGGTGCTTTGGATGGTTGGCTTTCGGGACTACTGCTATCCCTACTCCAGTGTTAGTTTTTCCCTCATGCCTCCTAGCTCCTTACTAGCCACGGCATTAAGATGGAGTAGGGCAGAGTTCCTCTTCACCCAGAATTGAATTGGTGAAGTTCTTCCCCCAAGGGACTAGGTCTTTTATAAAAATTAATTAATTAATAATTAATTAATTAGGTTGTGCCAGGCCTTAGCTGCTGCAGGCCAGCTCCTTAGTTGTGGCATGCATGTGGGATCTAGTTCCCTGACTAGGGATCCAACCCGGGCCCCCTACTTTGGGAGCGTGGAGTCTTATCCACTGCGCCACCAGGGAGGTCCCAACTAGGTCTTCGTTAGGGAGAAGAGTCAGAGGTTTTCACAAAGGCTATTCTTCCCTTCCTTTACAGGGGCCACTGGGGAACTTTCTTGTATCCCTGTGCTAACCTAATAGGGTTTCTGGAGGGAAAGCTAGTGAAAGTGTGGGAGCCCCCTATGACTTTTATAGTAGGTCTCACTCAGCTTCCAACTTTTAGTCAAAATAACTATTTACATGTTTCTATTAGTTATATGGCGTTGTGTAGCTTCTGTCGCAGGTAAGCAAATCTCAAGTACTTTATCTTCCTGGATGCACCTGACTCTATACATTCTGCGGTGTCAGTTTCACTTGCAAACTCAGTTCCCTGATGGGTCCAAGAAAAGTTGCTGATTTTCAGTGTTTTCTAGCTTTTTCTTGTTGTAAGGATGCAGTAATGAATTTCAAGTTCTTTAGCTATTGTAGGTGAAACAGGAAGTTCTTCTCTCTTAGTTTAATCGTTCAGTACTTTTCACTTTAGCCACTGTGGTGGATCTTTAGTGGGGTCTCGTTGTGGTTTAATTTGCATTTTCTGACTACGAATCTTGATTGGCTGCTGGAAAGTCCTTATTCTGTGGATATACTCTTCCTCCTCCAGCCTCTCACCTATTTTCTACTGGGTCTCCACTCCTTTTTTATTATAGAAGTTCTTCATTTATATTTTGAACATGAGACTTCCAATCGGTGTTTTTTTTTTTTATTCAACTTACAATGTCTTTGATTAAAAAAAGTTTTAATTTTAATGTAGTTAATTTATAAATCATTTCATTTATGGTTTATTTTTTATAAGTTTTTACAAATAAATGTATTTATTTGTTTTTATTTTCTTATTGCTTTTTGTGTCTCATTTAAGAATACTTTTCCTACCCAAAGTTTTAGAGATATTCTCCTGTGCCACTTCCCAGAAGGTTTATTGTCTTATTTTTATGTTGAGAACTACAGTCTAACTGGAATTGACTTTTATATAGGTTGTGTGGTAGGGATCGATTTTGTCTTTTTTATTAGGCTATCCTATTATTGGCTATCTTTTTTCTCAACTATATAATGACCTCCACCATATTTACTAAATATTCTTAGAAAGTAAATTCTCAAGTTATAACACAGTACTTTGAATACTGATCGTCACTGACTTACGATGGTTCAACTTACGTTTTTTCCACTTTATGATGGTGCAAAAGCGATAGGCATTCAGCAGAAAGCGGGCTTCAAATTTTGGCTTTTGGTCTTTGCCCAGGCTAGCCATATGTGGTACTATCCTCTCTTGTGATGCTGGGAAGAGGCAGCGCACAGCTCCCAGACAGCCACGCGATCCTGAGGGTAAACAACTGAAACACTGACCACCATTCTGTACCCATACAACCATTCTGGTTGTCACTTTCATTACAGTAGTTAATAAATTACCCGAGACAGCCAACACTTTATTATAAACTAACCTTTGTGTTAAACAATTCGGTGTAACTGTAGGCTAATGTAAGTTTTCTGGGCATGTTTAAGATAACCTAGGGTAAGCTATGATGTTTGGTAGGTTAGGTGTATTAAACGTATTGGGATTCATGCTATTTTCAATTTGTGTTAGATTTATCAGGATGTAACCCAGTTGTAAGTTGAGATAGATCTGTATTTTCAAAAATAGCACATTCTTTGATAACTATATTTATGTTTTGAAAATGTGCAATCCTTTAGATGGTGGAGAGATAAATTTGGATAATACAATTTCTGTCCAAACCAATAGATTTAATAATGTGATAGATTTCCTTATGTAGATTATACAATGAATAGGACATTATCAAAAATATTTTCAAAATAACTTGTGATAGTAATATAGAAGTATAAATCTCAAAGCTAAAAACTTGGAAGGTAATTAAAAATTTGGATTAGTAAATTCTAGTATATTTGTTAATAATTTTATTAATAATAATTCAATTATAAATCTTTATGGTCATAATAATATTCATAAGACTAATATATTGATACCAGATTTTTTCATATTAATGTAACTTTATTAATACAACAGTATGATTGACATCTCCATGTCTCAGTCTCTTTTATTTAATTCTTTCCTCCGTCATCACCAAAGTTTTGGTGTTCCAGGCTTTCCTTTTCCTAGGACCGGTGGGAAAGTGCTTTTCAAAGCTGTTTGTTTCATGTTTTCCAATGGCCCATTGGCTACAGTACGTTATATAGTCAATCGCAGATTTAAGGGGTAGAGAAATAGACTCCACCTTTTTATAAGAAGAGTGGGCAGATCAAATTGCAAAGGGGGTGTCCAGCGTACAGGGAGGTGGGAATTTGGAGCCATTTTGGGGGTTATTTATATTCACTTTGTAAACACAGCACTTTTTACAGCATTTGATCCATAGAAGGCACTAAATAAATGCTTGCTGCCTGAATGACTGACTGAATGAATATTTACTGTGAAAGTAGGCATTCATATTTCACATTGAAGAATAACTTTGTTTATAATTACTTTTCCTCTTCTTTTAAGACTAGTTGCCTTGAAATGGTAGCCTGCTTAACTGTTACTTTAAGTTATGGCCATTCATTCTTATTTTAGGTTAAGAAATTCAATAAAGTGCATCCACATTTCGTCACAGCAACGTGTTAAAAATAGACTACTTAGCAGGCTTTTTTTTTTAATAGATCTTTATTGGAGTATAATTTCTTCACAATACCGTGTTAGTTTCTGTTGCACAACAGAGCGAATCAGCCATATGCATATACATGTCTCCATATGCCCTCCCTCTTGAGCCTCCCTCCCACCCTCCCTATCCCCCCCGCTCTAGGTCATTGCAGAGCACCGAGATGATCTCCCTGTGCTATGCTGCTGCTTCCCACTAGCTATCTATTTTACATTTGGTAGTGTGTATATATCGATGCTACTCTCACTTCGCCCCAGCTTCAGGCTTTTGCAGGTTAGAGGTTTTAAACATCCAAATGATGAAGAAACAACTTCAGCATTTTGTTAGTAAGGGTAAAAATGGAATACATAGTATCGACTGGAAGATTTCTTTTTCTCCTCGAAGAAGAACAGATAGTATGGCATATGCTTTTCTAAATGTGGAGCTGTTCAGGGCCGAATACAACTAGCACAACAGTAGCGATTAGATGACTCAGCTTCAAAAACGCTCCTTGACTAGCGCTATGCAAAGTCAAGTGGTCTAGAATGAAATACAGTGAAAGCTGTAGTTAATAGATTGATCTGAGATTTTTTTCCCTAGGTTTCAAGATTAGTTTGATTTCCTAAAAAAGTTTTTTTGCTTGAAAAGTCATGATAAAAATTTTTGTTCACCTATTCTTTATGCAGTCTGGAAATTATTGAGGGCTGAACATCCTATCATTTCTGACAGATGCAACAGATGGTTTAGCAAACAATTCTCAAAATTGCTCACCAGAAAAGGGTTTTTTTTAAAGGTATGAATTCAAATTTTCTTTCTGGAGCTCGTATTGTCAGAGTTGTTCAGTTGTAATCCTCACTTGTAAAGGATTAATGTCTTTAGACATACTTATGAAAGCTGCCGTGAGCATCACATTTCTTGGTTCTATGATTAGGTTTCACAGGTTTGGGTACAATTAGCTAGTTTCCTACTTCGTCCTACTGTTTTAATTGCTCCATTCTTTTCTGTCACTCATCAATTCATCTTCCTGGAGGTCAAAATGGGACCAGTTACTAATCAAGGCCAATGGCAACCGTGAGTGCATAGGGGAGCCATGTTTCATCTGTCAAGGGGCATCTATCACTCCTCTCCTTGTCAAAAAGAAAATTAAATTAGACTAATACAAATCTCTATTTTGCCCCGATTAAAGGCCTATGTCCTCCCTAGGCATTGCCTGACATGATTTTGACTTGTGAGAGACTCAATGTTCTTATAACATTATTTGGAGAGAGTGTGCCTGTCTCCCTGGGTCATTCTTCTTCAGATTCACTTGTTTTTCATGGACTATAGGCTAGATAATCTAGATCTCCTTTGGGGTGTTAATTAAAAAGAGTATCCAAAATTAATCAACGGACTCACTAGGGCGAAGGGGAGCTGTCTGAAGGCCTTGGAATATAACATGCTTCTGGTACAGAGAAATGAGCCCTCGGCTATTGACAAAAACCAAACAAGTGTACAGACTGCAATGTGACATAAAAATTCATATATATATACAAGTACACACTCATTTTTCTTGTCAGCTTGTCAACTTTAATTATAAAGGTTGATTTGCTCTTTGGCAGATCTCAACATTGTAGATGTTGGCCATTTGAAAAGCATCGTATGGTCAAGATCTTAGAAAAATGGCACAGGAAGGCTATGGATGAGTGATGTATTTAAAGTCCACACTGAGTGCAAAAAAACTTGAATTGTAGCTAAATTGTAAACATTCTGTCATCCCTTTAAGAAAGAGTATGTTTTATCTACAACAGAATATTGATAATAGATACAACCTTGATTTAGAAGGTGTAATTGTTCATCACATTTTGCATTATTGTTTTTAAAATTTCTTTATTCTAATATATTTCTACTTGGTATTGAGGGTTTTCTTAGAATTTTAGGCTAAAGGTAAACTGTTTTTAACTAATCCTGAGTTTTGCACACACTGAAAAATGTGTAACTTCAATGCTTTAACTTCAACAAGCATTGTTTTTTTTCACTTCAAACTTACAGAATCAAATATCACTTTTTTTGTAGTTCTTCTTTAGTTAATTAAATGCTCGTATCTCTCCACTGTCTGTGGTTAACTCCCCGCTGAACCGTAATCTTCACTGCCAAATCAAGTGTGATGAGGTCTCATCCTGTAGCTCCAAATTTCAACATTTTCTTCGAAGTTGAGAGAGTGAGGATGCCCGCTTGTACTCTTTAGCCCTATAAATGCTGTGTGTCAAATGATATACTCAGAGTGCTTATATTCTCTAAAGGTCGGTGCCCCTTCAAAGCCTAGTCTTCCTTACATTGGGGAAGAAAAAAAGAATCTGTTCATTGGTTCCTGTGAGTAATGTTTGGATCCTGAGTTATCCATATTGGTCCTGAGGTTTGGACTGAAGCTGTTATTGGTAGACCTTGCAAGACAGTATTAGTATAATTTGCAAATTGGTGAGATGACTTTGTTACAAAAAGTGAGTAGTTTCTTACACCAAACCAACACCCTGACTTGGGTTTACCAAAAAAAATGAAAGAAAAGCAAGTAAGGCAAGTCATTTTCTGCACTTTTTCTGGGCAATTGGACATGTATTCCAAGAACCGAATTGCATATCTTAACAATCTAATTTAATATTACCTACTTAACAGCATGATTATATACAGTTTATTTCTAATGGACAATACCTACTTAAAGGCTGTAAAATATTCCTACTTGATTGTGTATACAAGAACATTCTACCAAATTATATTTCTTGACTCATTTTAATTTAATATTCATATTCATAAAATATATTCATAAAACACATTCATATTCATAAAATTTTATGTGTCATGGTTTAGTGTCAATAAACTTGTTATTGGCCAGGTGAAAATGTAGGCAAAAGACAAAAAGACATTTCCATGATCAATTTGAAGGACACAATGCAATTTTGTTTTGTTTTGATATTTTCATAGAGACATATAGATAAAACTATAAATGCATAAGGAGCTTCTAAACCTCTATAAATTATTCTTTTCTTAAATTCAATGTTCTGAATGTTGGCAACAAAAATAATTTACTAATGATATTCATATTTGGTTCAACTATTTTTGGTATAATTGATAGTTTAATGGTCTCAAGTATTTTCCCCAAAGACCATGATCAAATTTCTGATTCCTTTTACCTTCATTTTGAAAAAGAGTTTAGTCTGACTAAGTACATTATGTCCTAGAATAGCAGTTCCTACCTGTCATTTCAAAGCATAATATTACAAACAGACCAAATATTCCCAGAATTCTTTCATCTCACATTTGCCTTCATTCAACAAATATTGACTGACTTCTAATATACAAGCTCTCAGAGAAATTATGTTCTCTTAGGCACATAATTTTCCTGTAACAATATACACCATCATTTCTTAAATATTATTTAGTAACAAACGGGTAGTCATAAGGGAAGTGGGTAAGTTTTTAAGTCATCTAGTGGATAGATATTGGGATCCATATAACCCAAACAAAGCCATTGTTCATTAGGTCAGCCTTATCATTCCTACAGTTTCTAGCTCATGTAGTTTCCATCTGAGGCCGCCCTTCGAGTAACGGAGGAGAGCAAAGAATGACATCTATTTCCAAAGGTAGGAACGGCGTACCCACCACTTTGAATATCCCATTAATAACTTCTGGGTTGAGTAGGTTAACTCTTTTGAAACGATAAACTGTGACTATGGAAAAGAAAGTACCATGACCAATGGTGTGGATAAAGAACATAACATGTCAACTAGAAACCAATACATAAGAAACAATGAAACACCACAGAAAATATAGCAGGATGGAGAAAGTTCTGTTTACAAGAAATCCTCATATGTATAATACCACATGGGATTGCCAGAGTTGGAAAGAATAAGTCTCTTTATGGGATGGAGAATGGTGAGGTGTCACAGAACCCATGATCTGGTCCAATAAATGGCCACCAACTGTCATCTAAGGAGGGCTGATTCTGTTTACCATAGAACTTTCCTTTGCTAAGTAGACATGCCATGCTGAGACGAGGAGTCTCCTGGGCTTTCTCCATGCAGTGTCAAGTACCTCCTCTAACTAAATACTCAAGAATTATTTAAAGTCATTGTTGGACTTTCTGTAGTACCCACATGTGTCTGCACTGACATCTTAATTCAAGCCTACACATATTCAAATCTGTGTCATTGTTCAAATTTGTCTTGGAACTTGTCTTTAGAAATTTCTCTAAGAGTTAGTTGTACATTTTAAAACATATTCTCATTGATAACAAATGTGCTTTGAGTGGGTTAGATTCATTTAAAATTCATTTTAAACAGTAAAGTGTCATTTGATCTTAGTAAATTAATTTAATGACATGGCTAACTGATTCTTTTCTGGGTCAAAAATATAGAATAAAGTACAAAACGTCTTCCAAAAAATATGGGTTTCAAAATTTTCTAAGCAAAAGCATTATTAGGGTAAGTGTATGAACTACCAAGAAGTTTTCAATTAGGATGGTATTTACTTTGATTTCAGGTTCTGTGTGATTGATTTCAAAGAGTCATATTTTTATGCAGACGTTTTGTATTTACATTTATAGTAAACTTTTTGCCAATAAAAGAGATCTAGTGGATGATCTTTCACATTACATAAAACAATCAATCTAGACTTTGAAGACTTTTGATCAATGATCTCTTAAATATATATATGTATATATATGTATATAATTTTGAAGAAGCAATTTTTGAACAACCACTTTACACAGAGGTAGTAAATGTAAGTTACGGAATACACTGCCCTGAGAAACACAAAAATCTGAAGATACAAATGGGAGTTTTAGTATATGTGCTGCCGAAGTGAGCACACAAATGGGATTTTTAAAAGTTTAGAATATTTATTTTTTATAAAAGATGCTTATTAAATCTTTATAGCATTTTTAGGATGTTTTATAGCACAAAGCCTACTGAACATACATGACCTACTTTGATTCTCGTAGTCGTCTGGGAGGATATTATTAACAATTTTTACAGATGCAGTAATGAAAGCTTAGTGAATTTCTTTTACCTTAACCCTTAAAGGAAAAAGGCCAGACACCAAAAAGATGCTGTCCCCTCCCCGCCCCTCCCCTTATGGTGACTTTCTAAGGATAATCTGAAGCACTAAGATTTCTTTAACAGTACATGAACCCCCCGGCTGTAAACCGGGATATTACATCTTGGTGCAAAAAAATCACTTATATTGGAATATAAGCACAAAGACACAGAAATATAAGTATTAAAATACATTATCATGAGTAACATAAGCATAATCATTCTCAACCCAAACCCTCAAGGAGTATTAACATTTATTTCTTGTTGCCATTCAAGTGCTGACTTGTGTGTGGACACTTTAAACTCATGTTAACCTAAAAACCCCTAATAGGTATTTCTTAGGGTATATTTAAAATGTAAGATTTTTAAAAATCAGATATTTATTTACTACTTGATATGACTTAAATCTTAGATACTTTTGCCAAAATATTTCAAGTTATAGCTGGATACTTTAATGATTTCAAAGGAATATTTAGGTCAAAACTTCTTACCAATTTGTATTTATTTCTAACATGACCATTAAATAATGAAGAAGTTTTCAATGCTGTAAAATAAATTGTCAAATTGTCAATAACATAATAAAATAGTTCAGCACATAAGTAGTTAAAAATCAATACATAAAATTAATATAAGTGTATTGACAGAAGCACATTTGTCTTCACTATCATTTTATTTTCCTAGACAAATGACTCATCTTTATGCATCTTCATAAAACAAGATTCTGAAAGCTATTTTTAAAGTTGTAATATTCTTTATGTACAAAGACTGTGTAAGCTTTTGCAAATTAAGGAGCAGATTCACTAGAATATGACAGAAATTGGTAAATTTGTGAAAACTTTAAGAAATGTGTAAGCCATGCTTACTTTAAAACCAAATTTTAAACACTCATTAACTAGTGAAAAATAACAGCAATCTTTTAGAATTGTTAAGATTTTATATTTTATATATTTTTAAAATTGGTAAAATTAGATGCTATAGATACTTAAATCTGTCCTTTCAAACTATATTTCCTAGGCTATTCTTTGATGCTATTATGGAATTTATAGTACACCTTTTTACCTGGATAGACTTGAAGATTCCCCTCTTATTTTGGAGCACAAATTATTTTATATAATTGAATAGACATAAGATATTTATTTATTATAGATAACACATATTATCTATAATATATAATGTGTACATAATGCTGTATATGATATATAGCATACAATGTATGATATTTTGTTATCCTATGGGATAACGATAATGGTAGCAAATGTTCCCAAATATAAACTCATAAACCAAAGGTATTGTAAAACTTGATAAAAATAAGAAAAGGAAAATAAATTCATCAAAACTTCTTAAGAGAACATCTAAACTATCTTTTAGTTACTTATTCCAAATAAACCAAATATATAAGGAAATCCTTCTAGCATGATCTATGTTATCAATCCTGCATTAATCTAACTGGGTTAAATTCTCCAAATAAAAGCTCTGAACATGTGGCTTGACAGGGGTCTGGCACAGAAATAGAATTTTGAAATCTAAATAGTTGTGAAGCTAACCCAGGGTGTTTGGTTACCATGTATGAAGCACCGGGGTCATCAAATATGGAACAGAAACTTCTGATAGAGTTAATGTTTCAATGATGGCAAAGTAGAATTATATTACCTTTTAAAAATGACTTAGCTATTCCTTAACTGCCTATCTTGTTAATTTGATTAATAAAAGAGAATAGCATAAAATGGAGCGAGGAATGCATGTACATAATTACCAGATAACTTAGAAAAGATATCAGGTGGGCATTAAGTTTACGTAATCTGAGCTAGGCAGTGGAGAGTTCCTCCACAAGTGCACTCATGGGCATGTATTTATAAGTAATGTTCTCACACCAGCTTGCATTCTTAATCATAAATGGTTTAAATTCTTTTCACTCAATGAGAAATGTGCCTTAAAGAGCTATAAGTCTTGAATGTAGACTATTTGTAATTTCTCTCCAGAATATACATTTATTTTTAAAACAATCTATTACTTAACTAATTTATGTATCCCGTGATTTAGATTCATGAATTCATGTATCTTTGCATTAAATCATGTGAGTGCTTGATAATGAAACTGCATTTTAAAAAATTCAACAATGTTCAATGCTTAAATGCATTTGTGGATATTTGCCATGTATTTAGATTTTCAATGGAAGTAAAGCCATTGTGATTCTAATTTTTAAATTTTTAAAATTTAAATACAGGCACACATGGGGCCTTGCCAGATTCCACATCAACAAACTGAAACTTAGAAATAACCTACCTAGGAAAACAAGTGACTGGAATCTTACCACAAAATTATTCCTTCTCTATTTGCCTTTCTTGGAGATAAAACTAACATGGGATTTCACCCCTCAGTGAACAATGCTCTACTTTGTCCTAACTAGAAATAGATCGACGGGGCAAGCCATTTCTCCCGTTCACTTAATCCTGTCCCAGTCATTTCAAACGAAGACTCCCTCGTTCCTTCAAAATACATCTGTAATGAAAAAATGTATTCTTTTAGAAGGGATAGGAATATGAAAAGGAGATTTGACTCTATTTTTTGAATGAAAATTAGATTAGAGGTAACTATCAGGAAAATCATATTCGTGTTTCTATTAGCCTTTTCAGCTAAGCTATTCACTTGTGACAAACTTAAAAAAAACAGTACTGAAGTTTTATGTACTGAATTTGACTTACCAATTTTCTTCTGACTCGTGTTTCCTGCTGGCAAGAGCTAGCATTTTACTTTAGGCATCCAGAGTAATTCTGGTGAAAAACAGCCCGAATGACATATTGTAACTAGACTACATTTATGCTTTGTTTCTACAAAGACAGGTGAGAAAATGAAAGCAAATTTAAAATTAGTGCGATTTTATATAAAAAACAAAATTATCTAATTTCTTCCTAAGGGACCGTTACAGGCATTAACTTTTAAGACACCGTCATCTTTCACCCAGAGAATATTTTTTGAAATGGGGATTCTTTTAAAAAATGGTTTTGAATTAACCTATTAAATATAACTTATAAGAGTTCAAAAAACAATATTCATAAATGTCAAGACTTATTTTAATGGTAAACTTTCACCTATAATATGTGAGGATAATAAGTTTGTATTCATTCAGAGGTGTTAATTAATGATCGACAAACCTTTGCCAGTTATTGACACATTTTTCTCGAAACCTCTTATGTGACACATTCTAATGAAGACATAGTTTATTACTAATGATATACTTTTTATTTTTCTTAACTGTGAGAGAGGGATTTAAACAATTTACTTGGTTTCAGCTACTTTTAAAACCACAACAGGTAAGAAAGCTGCATTATGCCTACTACCTTGTAAGCTCCAGGAAAGGTCATAAGCTCTGAAGGCAAATTCAGGACCTAGCCCTTCACACCTTGAGGAACTCAGCTTTGAAGATGCACCTCAGCCCTGTTATCCCTGGCCACAAAGCTGTTGACTAATTATCTCTGAATAAGAATTATATTGGACCTTAATTTTTAGTAATAGGGTCTGATAGTTTGTGAAAAAGGACAAAAGAACAATCCTTTTGCCTTTCCCAGACCATTTCTATCTAGAGCCGAAACGTGGCATAACTCATTAAACATGTGCAATGAATGGAAATGCTATCAAGGCATGTATGTCCCCCTCTTCTGTGATAATAATAGCCTCCATCAAGAGGATCCTGCTGAGACTGGGCACTGCCCTTGGTCCCTTGGTTCCACAAATCCAGGAGGGAAAAGTTTTCACAAAACTATGAGAATGTTTGTAAGTAGTCAGTTTCACAATAACTGTAATAACTCCTCTTTTAGAAAGGAGATGTATAATTGTGGTTCTAGAAAGCATAATATGCTTATCTCATTTCAAATAAAGTCACAGATTCTAGAGAGGTCATGATGAATACAGGTCCCATGTGTCCTTTGGGAACTAGTGTATTTGGTGTTTCTTAAAATTTGAGCAGTTTTCAGAATAGAGCCATTAAGGAACAAAACCCACCATAGACTTTAGCATGTCTCTAGTCTGTCATTTACATGGATTTACAGTATGTGGTGTCACTTGGCTTGATGTTTTCAGATAATTGTTCTACAAGTTCCCTTTGTGACAGTTTTGAAGAAAGGGCCACATTGCTAACCATCGTGTCTACATATCAAGTAATGAAAGTTCATGTGCAGGCAAAAGGCTTTTTTTGTCAGTATCTGGAATTCTTAGGTGGACATCTAGTCTCCTTTCTCCAGAGCTCATCTCTCCAGTTCCCTATTTCCTCACAGTGACCTCTGCAAGCCCCCTTTCTGATGACCCATTAGAGAAGAACTCTGTAAGTGGCAGGAATTATTGGTGAAGATGCTGACAATCACCCCTCTCTGCCCTATTCCTCTCTTCTTATTTTATGCACATTTTGGGGAAAAAGCAGTAGTAGGGCAGTGCAGTTCCAGAGGGTAGGCTGGAGGCTCAGGGCAGGAGGTGCACTGAGCTGTTGCCTTGAGTGAGCTTGCTACCAAGTGTAAGCGTCAAAAGAGAGACTGAGCGAATCTAGAAGTGCAAACTGCTCCTTCAGTGAAGATGAAATGTCACTGGTTTTCCCAGGGTAGGCTCCACTCTGTAGGAAAAGGACAATTTCTCTGAATGCTGCATTATTACAGAAGGAGTGGGGGAGGGAGGAGGCTGCATTCCTTCTCCAGGCTGGCAGCATATTTTAAGTATGTCCCAGTGATGAGAAGGACCAAAAAAGCAAATGGAGGGCAAGGAGAAGCTCCCCTTGTGAATGCACTCCAGTGTCACCCGCGTCACTCCCCTGTCACCTGCCTCACTCCCCTGTTACCTGCGTGAGTCCCCTGTCACCCGCCTCACTCCCCTGTTATCTGCATGACTCCCCTGTTACCCAGGTCACTCCCCTGTTACCCGCATGACTCCCCTGTTACCTGCGTCACTCCCCTGTTACCTGCCTTACTCCCCTGTTACCCGTGTCACTCCCCTGTCACCTGCCTCACTCCCCTGTTACCTGCATGACTCCCTCGTTACCTGTGTCACTCCCTTGTTACCTGTGTCACTCCCCTGTTACCCACATCACTCCCCTGTCACCAGTCTCACTCCCCTGTCACCTGCCTCACTCCCCTGTTATCTGCGTCACTCCCCAGTCACCCACACCAAGTTGTTCCTCTACCATTTCATCTGGGAAGCACATTCACATGGTCCCACACCCCTGGTGGTGTCAGGCATCTTCAGCATGACCCACATCCATGGCTTGAGCCCCTGCCTAGTGCACAGGGCATGTTCCACGTAGCAGCATGGCCCGCATTTGTCCAACTGGCTATGACATGGGATAGACATCCCTTCATTGCATCTTCACAATTGGCCCTGGAGCTGGGCACGACCGTGCTGCCTATATAACCAGTGATAGAACTGAGGTTTGGTAACATGTTAGAGGTCCCCCTGACAGCAGAAGCAGAGCTGGGGAGGGAAGCCAGGTCTGTGAGACACCATCCTAATCTTGAGCTCCACAGCTCCCAGTAACGGTTGATTGGAAAAATTCTTACCCTTATATTGAACTTGCTCATGTAATAAGTGGTCCATACACGTTGCCTCAAGCAACCCTCCAAACCCACTTTGAGGTAGGTTGGAACTTTCCTTCACTGTATAGTTGATCAGACTAAGATTTGTAGATGTGGCTTGTTCTTGAGGGAGACCCAACTCAAAGGGGAACCTGCTTCCGATCAAAGTCCCATGCCCTGCTCACACCTCGCCCCATCTGCAGCACTACGCATGGACAGAGGCATCTCCTGAGGGCATCACCTTGCTGGAGATGGCTGTTCCTCTTCACAGACGGTGTCTGTGTTGACGCTAAGGCCCCCTTCTTCCACACAGCACTCCTGGTTACTCAGCAATCTTCATCACTCAGAAGCGCCTCTTCTGCTGCTCCCCTTCCCTGGCCTCATTCTCCAGGCACCTAACATGCTGATCCTTAACTTTGCTGTTTTCAAGGGTAGGGTGGCATTTTCAGTGTGTGTGTTGGTGTGGAAACGTAATTTACAACCAGTGGTTTGGGGTCCAGGGAGGTGCTTCATTCATTCATTCATCAGCAAATCCTTATGAGCCCCCTACTGTGTGCCAGATACTCCGCCAGACAGTGACCTGCAAGGGTGAGGAAAGCCAATAAGCACATAAGACTCTATTGCTTATTCCCTTTCCTCTGATATCAAAATGGAATAGCAGACAACATCTTTTCAAAGACTTAATTTCCACCTTCACCACCACATTACCAAGTAAATCTTTCATGCTCTAAATATCCCTCCTGGGCACCACCTCCTTCACCTGTTTTCTGTGTAGGATAGATCCTACTGTGAAGGGCTGGGTAGCTGGGTGGAGGTAACCGTGATCAAAGGCGGTCATATGACCATTTTCAGACATGGCAGTGGAGCTCAAGGCCCAGAGCTGCTTTGCTAAATGGTATTTACAGCATGCTGCCCGTGTTCTTGTGAATATCTCCAAAGCAAAAGCACAAGGCTTTGAAAGGGTTTAGCACAGAACTGAGGCACCAGTAAATGCTTAAGAAATGTTAGTATTTTTCTTTTCCATGGTTTGAGAATAAAATACAATAACACACGTAAAAACATTCAATACAATATATATGTTATTCTCAAGTTATAGACCAAATAAACCTTTAAGATACAAGAATGTTAAAATCTCTTAAAAAACATCAGGGTATAGGCATCAAAATTCTTGTTGAACTCACTTTGCTAAAAATCTAATGCTTGCAGGGCTTCCATAGAACAGGTGATTATGGTTACAGGATGCTTTTGCATGCTGCTGCTTTCTTATTTACTTAAGGACAGATAAAGTAAGCATTACAGCTAAGCAACTCTATTATTTTCATAATACTCGTTTTTAAAACCTCATGTAGGCTCTTATCTCTGGGATCAAAGCAAAGAAGATATGCTACTCAGAAACCTAAAAATGATATATCTCTGTGAAACAGTTGCTTCTTTTAGATTTACACAGCTAGATGACAAGGAAAAAGAAGAAGTGCTAATTTTTCTTAATTTCTCTCTGCCTGAACAAGTTCTTGACACGAAAGTATCATCTAATGATTTCATCATTAGATTTCATCTAATGAAATTTCAAGGTTTCTATCATATTTTTTTCTCAGTGACCTCGCTACCTTTAAAATTGTAAAAGTAATCTGATCTTAAGAAGACCCTTGAACATAAAAGTTAATCTGCTTCCCCACGTTCACTCTGAGACTTTCTGGGACTCCAGTGAGGAGGGTGAGAAACAGGAGACCCTGCCTCTGGACACTGAGTGGACAGGAGGGAACACAGCCCTCACCCTAATTATTTCCTTGGTGCCGCTTTGGGATGCACATTTGAATTTTTTTTTCTAAGTGGGTGCATATTTGTATGCATATCTCATCAGTTATATTCATGAATAACATGAAAAGACAGAATTTCACAAGATGAAAGAAAATATTAAAGGCATCAGAAAAAGAAATCCCATAGCATTGTAGACTTATCATATTTTAAATATTCTTTATATCCAAGTCCAAGAATATATCTTTCCTGGGATGGTCTCTGTTTGACTTCATGTGTTGAAGTCAGGGATATTCTTGTGAGATGAAAAAACCTATTTGAAGCATTATCCTTTAATATCTTAATGGCGAGAAAAAGAACAAATTTTTTGAGCTATTTTGTAATCAAGAAGTAACAAGTAATATCCATTTCTACTTTTAGAAGCAATTTTTATTTTTTAGACTTTGTCTACACCAATACCAGAAAATAATTTATTAGTAAAATAAAACCCTCAGGACCCTCTAAAAAGTATTCCAATAGCAGGTTTATCTGACTTTTTTGTTTGTTAATATTTTAATCTGACTCTGACTCACTGAATTAATTAATCTTGGCATCCCCAAAACATAACCATGAATTGTTATGAGTGAGATATTTAAGCAAGAGTGTAAATGTTCTAATTATTTTGTTCTTATACCTTGCCTCAAACTGTAGTATACATTTTTTTTGGAAAGAAATTTTTTTTAAAAAATGTTGGGGATTAAACTTCATCCTTAATTTTATAGATTTCCAGAATGCTTCTTTAGAAACCAATAGCGTTGGTTTAAAGAAAAGTTTTCTCCTTGTTTTCATTGTTTTCTCACTTGTTTAAATGTTAACTTCTAATATTTAATCACTTAAAATGTAACTAAGTGACTATTGATGGAAATATTTAACAATGTGTAGCAATTTATGAATCCTCCAGCAGATATCAAGGGCTTGCTTACACTGAAGATTTCTCTCTGCCTCTAAGAGAAAGTGTGTTCAGTTGCTGCACCATGTGAAATACTATAATTGGAACCTATTCTACATTCAAATAGATAAATTATTAATACTCTCTGCTGCTGTTAAACAAGCGTCACATTTGCGGCATTGAAATTCTGATTTGTCAAGTATTGGGGGATGTAACTATATTAAACAATGCGTCTATGTGAGGGGGAAAATATTCTTTAGAAGGGGGATCTTAATCAGTTTCATGCTGAGCAAAAGAAGATTGTAAACTATGCATTAAAAAAAGATTTACTGAAAGTTATTTTTGCGAGATCCACTGCATTCTAATTCACTGCTTCCCTTTTGCTTTCAATGATAATATAGGTAATCTTCCAGCCACATTCATGAGCAAAGTTTGATGTGGATTTACACTTGTGGAACTACATTACAATGGGTAGATTTAAGGTATTATAAAATGAGTTTTTGGATTTGTTACAGAGGTATGGAGCCCCTCAGATACAGGCAGATAGGTTTTCCAACATATGGCAACCACCTTATTATAAAACAAAACCGTGTTAAATCAAAGCACCTGATTACGATTCGTCAGTGCCAGGCAGCTCTGATAGCGGGGCTTATATTTAATACCCTAGAAACAATATCATTTATTTTTCTGTCTTCTCTTATCCCTAAGTTATTGGGTTTGTAGGCTTTGAAACCTTAAGCAAAAGGATAAAATACAAATTATAGAAAACATTGGAGTATGGAGAAATCAAATTACATTCTCCACAATCCTGAAGAAGATGGTTCACATTCCTCTGGTGCAGTCTGGGCGAATCCCCATTACCAGAGAGCTTTCAAGAGGATAATTAGTAGTCTTTGGGGTACCAGGGAGCATCCGTATTGCACTAGGAATAGGCAACTGTACTAAAGGGTTAATTTTCAGGTTTGAAAGAATAATTATCCATGTTACTTTTTCTTCTTAAACAAAACCTATCGTTGAGAGGATTCAAATAATCAAAAAAAGATGTCAGGAATTATTTCCATACAGTGAGTATCAATAGAGGTATAGGAGGAGGTATATTTTATTGGGAATAGTAGGTGGGTTCTTCTTGTTTTCCGCTCTCTAAATTTCAAATTCATTACAAATCGTGAAATTTTGCAAGTTGTTCAGGACCTGAACATAAACAAAAATAGAGTCACCGTCAACAGTAGAAAGCAAATTCCTTTCCAACATCAGTTTCAAATAAGTAAGATTTTTGTGGAAACTGTAGTGAATGACACAAAAACTGTTGGTGGGTAAATACATTCATTTAGGTGTAATAACTAGTTAATTTATAACCAATCAGAGTTCAAGTTCCACAGGCTTGTCTTGGGCTCTCATCCACATACAGTGCTCTCTTATTAACAAGGCTTTAATTCCAATACTGACAGACAAAAGCGTGGGACTCTGATGAACTGCCTGCTCTGTGCAGAAAGCTGTTGGTAACATAGAATGTTAGTTACAATAATGATAATCTTTAGTATTTTTAGGTTGTCAGAACTTGCACAGCTAACAAAAACCAGTCTTTTACTAAAACTCTACCTCATCAAACTAACTTAATTAGCAATTCAACTCCTTATTTTTGTTTTGGATTCCCCTCTGGCTACTAATTAAAGCTTAATCGAAACCGCTGAACTGAGGTTGTAAAGAATTCATTAATATTAAAATTAGCCCCGACAACTTTTTGGGGGGCTGGTGCAATTTGTATTTGTTACTGTCAGGGGCTTGAAACTCAGTTGAATTTTTTAAAAAGCAGTATTAGAAATCTCAGTCTGCTATACATATGAGCTGAGCACTTATGACGAATGCCATTGGTGATAAAAACATCGTTTCTGACCATGCAAACTCGGGCCACTTGGGCCATTTTCAAATATATTTAGCCAAAATATAACTTAGGATATTTTTCTGAAGTCATTCACATTACGTTGCTTTATCCTCCTAAGTGGTTTCATATTTTGGATAAAAGAGAGGAGAAGGGCTCTGGAAAAAATTTCAAGGATTGATTTTTATGTATTATCTTGACAAGATTAATATGTTTGAAAACCGAACAGATTTAGCTCTTCACTTTGATTTTTCCACTTTTTGTAACATCAAAGATTACTCTAACAGTGGTACTGGTCATTCTGAAAAGTAAAATCAAATGAGCACCGAACGCAACTGCTCTGTATAGGACATACTTTTTTTTTTTTTAAGTGAAATCTGATCTTTTATCAGGAATGGTTGAAAAGGAAATGTAATACATTTTTTTTCTATAATAAAATGATCATGTCAGTGTATGCCTTCAGTTCTCTTCCAGATTTCTTTTGATGGTGTAAGTAGTAAATTTAAAACTATTAGGTTTTTTTTTAGCTCACATTAAAAAATCATTTATTCAATGTTTGGATATTTGTAAATATTCTCAATTTCAATGAGACCACATTTTGTTTTCCAGTATGTGACATGTAAATGCAAATTGGTAATGTTTTACATCTTGGTGAACAGGAGATAATTTTCATAAATCAAATCCCCTTTTCAATTTAATTTTTGATATTTTAATAATTTTGTGAAACCATGTATATTTATTTTACCCTTTAGGAAAATTCCAAGTGTGTAGGAAACAAGTTTGTTGGCACTAAAATATACAGCAACTAATACTACTTAGCATATCTTATTAAACATGAAACGTAAAATACATTTATAAAATGCAAAACTTTATCAAAAAATACATGAAAATTACACTTGCATCTAAGTTTCATTTAGATAACATTTGTGACGCAGTAATCATGCACACATTTAAAAATAAATATATGTCCATTTTTCAGCCCCTGGATTAAACCAACAATGGCATATAAGACACACAGTTTTAAATCTCGGTGACAATTTCCATGAAGTTATTCAAATACACTTTGACTTCTGACAAGAGGATGTAATTTATAAAACAGAACATGCCTATCAGTGGAACTTAAATTTGCATAATGAGGATACTTTTATTTCTGCAAGCAGTTTTTGACATCCCAGTGTGGAGCACTTAGAAGAAACCAGTAAAAAAATGGTCAATATACATAAGTAGAAAATTATGAATAAAATGCTTGGAAAATTTATCTGATTTGAGTACACAAAATAAATTTTATGTACAAAAAAGTAATTCTTCCTCCAACTGATAAAAATATTTCTTCAACGTAGAAAAGTCGGACACAGCCTTCGGCTGCAGTCACCCTTACAAACTGAGGGAGGTGTTTTGAGGTTATCATTGCATGACAAGAAACATTGCTTGACATTAATGTTACATGATTTTTTATCAGTGTTTTGAGTTGATTTCCTATTGTGTTTAATATAAACACCCTGCAATCATAAGTATAACCTTTTAACATTGTTTTAAAATTTCTGTTTTGAGTGAAATGAGGCTAGTTGCTAGCTGAATGAGTTGGCTCATTGGAGAAACATACACCAAATTGTTAGGGGAAAAGAGATGCTTTTTTTTTTTTTTAACATCTTTATTGGAGTATAACTGCTTTACAATGTTGTGTTAGTTTCTGCTGTATAACAAAGTGAATCAGCTCTACGTATACATATATCCCCATATCCCCTCCCTCCCACCTTCTCAATCCCACCCCTCTAGGTGGTCACAAAGCACTGAGCTGATCTCCCTGTGCTATGTGGCTGCTTCCCACTAGCTATCTGTTTTACGTTTGGTAGCGTATATGTCCATGCCACTGTCTCACTTCGTCCCAGCTTACCCTTCCCTCTCCCCATGTCCTCAAGTCTATTCTCTAGATCTGTGTCTTTATTCCTGTCCTGCCCCTAAGTTCTTCAGAACAATTTTTTTTTTTAAGATTCCATATATATGTGTTAGCATACGGTATTTGTTTTTCTCTTTCTGACTTATTTCACCCTGTATGACAGACTCTAGGTCCATCCACCTCACTACAAATAACTCAATTTCATTTCTTTTTATGGCTGAGTAATATTCCACTGTATACACGTACCACATCTTCTTTATCCATTCATCTGTCAGTGGACACTTAGGTTGCTTCCATGTCCTGGTTATTGTAAATAGTACTGCAGTGAGCATTGTGGTGCATGACTCTTTCTGAATTATGATTTTCTCAGGGTATATGCCCAGTAGTGGGATTGCTGGGTCATATGGTAGTTCTATTTTTAGTTTTTTAAGGAACCTCCATACTGTTCTCCATAGTGGCTGTATCAATTTACATTCCCACCAACAGTGCAAGAGGGTTCCCTTTTCTGCACACCCTCTTCAGCATTTATTGTTTGTAGATTTTTTGGTGATGGCCATTCTGACTGGTGTGAGGTGATACCTCGTTGTAGTTTTGATTTGCATTTAAGAGATGCTTTTTTAGCTTAAGCAGTATCAAACTGTATTAACCAGAGAAAATGCTACTTATACCATTAAATTCAAACCTGACCTGACGAATAACAAAAGAAGTCACAAGTTGTACAACATTTGACAGAAAAGAAAAAGAAATGGAGCAATTAAGTGAAATCAGCAACTGTATTTGAGGCTTAAGTTATAAACATTATTTGTTTAAAACTTTGGACAAAAGAAAATAGTGATATTTTCCAAACATACTTCTAAAATATTACTGATATTCTTTAGATGCATTTAAATTTGATGTCCTTGTAAGCTAAGAAGTCACTGACATCTATATAGTCACACAAAAGTTCTCATCATTTTATACCAAACCAGACTGTAAAATGCTGCTTCTCGACTGAAATATCTACAAAGGAAAATTCCCTGGAATCTTCACTTAAAAGGATACGGAGGAATGTGTATTTATCCAAGGAAGAAACATAACATATTTCAGAGTATATGGTAATATCACTTTGTCAGGAATTGACAGTTTGATATGAATGTGGTATAAAAATGATATGATTCTAAAGTAAAACACAGACAGTGGCTAAGAGCTTATGGTATTTTAACTTTATTGTTTTAGCTGTACCTTTATCTGTAGCTTTTTAAATGAGCCTACATTCCTTTTATTTACTTTTGATCTTAAATTTCCTCCTGCACAATTAAACACATCATTATAGGCCTTATATAAAACCTATATGTTACACACAGATTCCAAGTAAATATTTTGATATTTCAGCCTTGTTTTGTCAGTACTTCATACTGTTTATTTTTTTTCCCCAGTCTATAGGTCAGAATCACTATTACAGTTTCAATTTTAAACAGATACCATATATAAATATATCATTTGACCTTAATTAGCATTAAGAGTTTTGCTACCACATTCTAGAACATCATGGAATAGCAATAGGCAAAGGTACATATTCCTAACATTGATATATATACATTTTCTTCTACTATTCCTCTCCTCACCTCTATATGCTTAATCCAGAAAGTGTTATTATTCCTCAAATATTAGTGAAAAAGGAATTCCATATTTAATTTGTATATATATATGCTAAATACCACTTAATATTTATTTCTATGTGTGGAATTGATGATAAAGGGGATTACATAATTGTGAAAAATCCAATAAAATGTTACCTGTGAATACTAATTTTTAGTAAGTCAAATATTAAGTGATTTCTGAACACTTAACTATGCTTGGGGGTGGAGGGGGTGACCTCGGGTGGGGGAAGGGAGGACAGCATGACATCCAGGAAATGCAGAGGAACTGAACTGGCCTCAGTGTCTGCCACCGAGGGCTGCATGGTGACTCAGTGCTGGCTCCTGAATAAGCTCATGGGAGCTTGTGTTCCACTGTTGTCCACTGCGTCTGACGTGTAAGTGTGACTGTCTTATGCAAACATATTTAGAAAGCCTCCCTTTACTATGTCTACATATTACAGTGTTGGAAAGTCAGCATTACCAAAGTTGGGAAGTTAGTTGGTGGTTGCCAAGGGCTGGGGAGATGGGAGTGGGGATGGTTAATTCTTAATGGGTAGAGTCTTAATTTTGCAAAATGAAAGGAGTTCTGTGGATGAATGATGATGACGGTAGCACAGCATGTGAATGTACTTAATGCCCCTGAAGTATACACTTAAAATGGTTAAGGTGGCACATTTTAAGTTATGCATAATTTTGCCACAATTAAAAAAAAAAAAATATATATATATATATGGAGAAACTTCCTTTGAAAGAAATCTAACTTACAGATTGCAAGTAGGAAATGAGTAAGTAATAAAATCCTGAACAGTGGCAGCTGGGTTAGGATCCTCTATGCATGTTTTAGGAACTGTAACGAGGTCTATGACGTTGGAGGACAGGGTCAGCATCTTAAGCAGGATGTGGACACTGCAATCTTCCTGCAGAGGAAAGGGGCCTATTGCAGACCAGGAGAAGGAGTGGAGTGGGTGGACAGGCCATCCCCTGCCTAACTGACAGTAGGCAATTCACAGCTCCAGTTTTAAAGTAATATCCAGGACTGCTCAGATCTGAAAAACAGTTAATGAAAATCAGAATCATTAGACATAATGCTAGTGAGTTTATGAAGAAACTGTAAGTTTGGAAATTTGAGTAAATGCTGTCAGGGAGAATGGAAATTGTCTGAAAATCTTCTACTTTGAACTACAGATGATCATTTCAATTTGGAATGCAGAGAATATGATAGTGAGGCAGCGGGCTTCCGGGCAGGGAAGGAAACAGACAACAAGTGAGAAGAAGGCAGGGCAGTAAGGCAGCTGTACCTTTACCCAATACCTAGTGCAGCTGCATCACAATTCTGATAGTAGCAGAAATGAAACCTGTGGTTTGGAGGATAAAATGCTGCTGAAGTTGACTGGTTGGTAAATTGCGTATCATTCCCATTTCCATATTGTATGTTTCAATCATATAAAATTGGATTATGGAGTTTCTACAAAACTTGAATTAAAGATCCTTCTCAAATTCATTAAAAATAAGTATCTAAACATTAACAGGCCAGACTAATGCACCCCTTTCTGATGGATTTAAGAAACCTTAGCCTTGTCTTCATATTATACACATTACAGAAACATGCAAGAAAATCCAGTGATTTGTTGTCAAAGATTAGGAGTAAATGAATTATAGCCAGAATGCCTAACAATTAGGAGTTAACTGTATAATTAAGATGATCAATTCTACAATTTTCATATGATTTGGGAGTGGGTTTTTAAAGGAACATTGTAACTCATATGCATTTTTGCTTTTGTAATTATAAAATATGAACAAAAGTTCTATAAAGCTTAGCCTAACAGTCCTCCGCCCACTCCTTCCCCACAATATATAATTCCACTCAGAGCATTCATTGCTCTATCAGCTGGAGGGTTACAAATGACACTCCCTGTAACTGGAACACACACAGTATTGCATTTTATGTTTAAAATTCATTCTTCAAGTGAACTTTTAAAGCCTTGTTTTATAACAGTCTTCCATGACTTCAATTTTCCTTTTGTTTATGCATTTAAGTATATACTCTTCACTTTTAAAAAGAAAAAAATTTTGAGTGATTTTTGACACACATTGCATTTCGATGTGTATCAAAGATCTAGATTTCCTTTATGGAAATTTGTGGAATATTCTGAATGAATTTTAATAATCCTTTGCCTAAAACACAAGAAATTATAAGAACATTAAAAAAGTAATAATATTTTTCTTCTGTGATTTCAAGAATGTATGGATTTCAAGTCTACTTTAATAGCAAATGTATAGGTATGCACAAATTATATTAAATTAAAATTATTTGGGTGATTTTGATTTTTAAAAATCTTTAAATTGATTAGGAGTGAGCATCTTCTCTTTCTCTGGATCACATATAATTAGGGATAAAGATTCTGCATAGTTTAAAGAATTTAACAGAAGCTAAAAGTGTATTTCTAATTATTTGAAGAAATGTACCAGTAGTCGCATCATTTTCCCATTTAACTTAGCTTGCAATGTACAAAGCAAATCAACCACAGTTTGGTAAAATTAATGATTTAAAATATTGATCGTAATTATGCCCATTGCAGGATGTCCTTGTTTCTGTCACTGAAGGAGTCTTGTATTAATTCTACTGCTTGGTTTATGGCTGATTCTTCAATGACCACTAATTATTCTCAGCATATTGTTAGTTATGAAATACATGTAAGCCAGCATCTCCTAGTCTTTTCACTTTTACTTCACTCATAGGGCAAATGCTGGTGATTTCTCAGATTGTATCAGATGATTTAAACCTTTGTTTTAAATCTGCTTTGCTACATTGTTTCAGGTATATTCATGATATCCTATTACAGTGATCATAGACATAAGAAAATAATATTCACACAGCCCAAAGCAAAATATTATTTAGCTGTCCTTTCCCCTAGAAAATTCAAGAAGGATATACATAGAACTCAAGAAATTGTGGATCCAAACTATATTTTTAAATCCGATTATTTGAGGAAACCAGTTGAAAGCCGATGAACTTGCTCTCAACCTGGCACAGCATTCCGGCTGAACAATTATGACGTGCTTTGCTAAGACCTCTTATGCAACTTCATTTGGAAAGTTCTCCACAACTTTTATTAGGAACACTTAACCCAAATCTAACTTTATCTGAATCATGCAGGAATTGAGTTGTTTGAAGCATTTATCTGATGGGGCAAGTTCAGTGATAGATTTTTCTTTGCTAATGTGGCTTTTAAATATCATAATGGCAACAAAAATTTAAAAACAAGAGGGGAAAAGGATAGATAGATGATAGATAGGTAGATAGGCAGATAGGTAGATATAGAAAGAGAGAGAGAGAGAGAGAGATTGAGAGTTTCCCTCCAAGAAGAGTACCCAGTAATCTCTTGCAGGCTTTGTGGGAATCAGTGTCTGAAGGCTCAGTGGGAGCCTGGTTGGTAAGGGCAGGGGATACACAGGTTAGGGAACCACTTGCTCAATTGTGCATCCTGGCAAATGCTCACAAATCCCACTGCTCTATTTCGAGATTTTATTTCTCATCAGAGTGCATCGTGAGGAAGCACTGCTTATTTTCTTTGATTTTTTTAAAACCGAGAGTTGTGGATGTTTGTAAGTGCATAGCTCATGAGGTCAACATCCCCAAGAGAAAGAAGAAAAAGTGGAAAGTGGACTTTGGTTGACAGCCTTTTAGAATACAATTAATTACGTCTCAGTAATTTCAACATCCGATGGATCATCAAATGTTTCTTGGCGGCTAAAGTTGTACAATCAGACAAGTGTGTGGAGCAAGAGTTATATGATATGTTTTGGAGAGAGAGGGTGAGTAAAGAAGGGAATGGTTAACTTTTTCAACATTTGTTCATCTTCATCTCCCAGATGGGTGCAGCATGTGCGGATGGGCACACCTGGGCTGCCTGGGGACCCTGATTAGAAACAGACCAGTGGAGAGATGCCACAGGTCAGCCAGCAGGGCAAAGGGGGGAAAGGAAAGTTCCAAATCTCTAAGTTTCCCAGAGAATAATAATATCCACAGCTTTCCTTACATCTTTCATCTGAAAAAGAAACAGACCTGTCATCTGGGAAGGAAGGTGCTAGCCGGTTCCAAACACGCTCATTGCTCTGATTTAGGTCTACTGCTGTCCTTTATCTTCTCTTAGGAGGATAAGAGGGGTCACTTATTCCTTAGAAATCTCTGCCATTGTAAGTTGAGTCACGCAAGGAGGCAGGTAGAAAAGAAATGATTGGACATTGGATTTCCTGAATAGTGGTCTGTCACTGGGACACCCTGTTTTATCCCTAGTTCACTCACTCGTGGAGACTTTCCAATAGTTGTGTCAGATGTGGTCCCCACCTCACAACGTGTGTATCAGGGTCCCAGCTCTGAAGCCCTGTTGACCTCAGCATCTCCTCGTCCACCTTTGCACAACTCAGCACTTTGCACTTCTTTTGCCTGGATCACACCGACGCTGTCCTTTGAACGCTGAGCACAGGGAGGCTAGTTTCTAAAGTGGTATTTTATATTGCTAGTATCTCATTTGGGTTGCTTCCTGCTATCTCCATGGTTTCCATCTTTCTGAATCTCACCACTTTCTCTTCTGCACGTGCATTGCCTTAGCATTTGATCTCTCCTTTAGGGTTTCCAGTTTCACAGGGCTCTACGTTCTATATGGAACTCGGCTGCACCTGGGAGTTGACAAGATGAGGGTTTTACGTTAGTCTTTGAAGACAGATGCAAAGGAATTGTGCTCACTCTAGTTTACTCAGAACTAAATGCAACACGTTTTCCACAAATAGATGTAGGAATGGACCATTACATGCAAACAAATAAAGATGTGTGATTGATTGATGACATTATATTTGGTTTTCAAGCTTTGAATTTTAAACTCAAGAACCAAAGAAGGCCAGTGTATCAGTTAGATTGTTTTTGTCTATGGGTTTAGAAAACCTAACTAGAAAACGTTCATTTATTATTTTCTTAATAAGAAGTCCTGGATTGGGAGTCCCAGAGTTGTGGGTAGCTCAGCAGCCTGAGGGCCCAAGTTTCTGCCCATGCACCTGCTGGGGCTACTTCAGCAGGATGGTAATGGTTCTTTTCTGGAAGCTTCCTTCCCCATTGTGAGAAGACAGAGGCTACAATGACAACCATAACATCCTTGTGTTAAAGGAGATTAGGGGCAGGGTGCTGACCCTCAGGTGAAAGATGATTCCCATTTTTCCTCCTTACGTTCATCAAAGAGGGAACATTTTTCTCAGAATTCCTCCTCTTACTTCATTGGCCGGGTCTGGGTCCTATGACCCCTCTCAGGCTGCTGTAGATTTTCTGGCTTTGAGCCTCTCTGATGGGACCTGGGAAGGAAGAAAGGCCTGAGAATGACGACAGAGAGGGCAGCCTACTGGATCAGGTTGGTTCCCAACCAGGGCCATGCTTAGATTCATGGACATATTTGGAAATGTGGTAATGACTTTTATCAAGGATATTTATTTTAAGAGGGGAGGGTACTAACAACAAGACAGCAAGGACACCAAAAACTGCCATGAATTAGAAACGGAGCGTGAGCTTTTGAAGTCAGAAGGAACTGCCTGTAAGC